>NC_066876.1:11666024-12866024 GCF_022985175.1 Labeo rohita | reverse complement strand
ACTGTTCGCTGTTTTCCGAAAACCACCGGGTGGTGATGACCCCGGGTGCGAGGGCCCTTTCAACGCTGCTTGCAGCTTTAATTGTCTTTCTGTCTTTCTTTCAGTCTGTCATTCTGTCTCACTTTCTGTCTCTTGGCTTCTTCTAGATTTCCCTTTTTATCTGTTTTTATCTGTCATCATTTCTTCTTTTATTTCTGTCTCTATCCTTCTGTTTGTTTTCATTTTTCTGTCTATCTGTCTTTTTTTCTCTCTTTCTTCCTGTCTTTCAGTTTCTTTCTTTGTGTAGCAAAGAGTGAGTAGTTAGATTCAGTTGTTGGAGTGCAGAGAGAAAGGAAGTGGCTGAATTGTGGGTTGGCACGAATTAGAGGATTTGGCAAACCTCCCCGTTTCTCCCTCTCTCACACTGTTGTTAAGGACTGTGTGTAGAGGTCACATTGAAGAAGAAAAGCAGGTCAGTTAGGAGGAATTGCTTTCCCTCTGCTTTCTCATGATATCAACATCAAACCTCTCAAAACTCTCTCTTTATTTCTGCCACAATCTCTTGCTCTCATTGTCTGTTTGTTTTTGTGTGTTTGAGCGTAGATGTGTTTTGGCACGGATAATATGCATTAGAGAGCGCAGAAGAGAGAGAATGATAGAAGAGATCAGATGAGGTTGTGGAGGGAGGGAGGGAGGGAGGACGGGCATTAGGGAGGTGGAGTCACTGCATCTCAGCTTCACTTTGCTGTTAAAGTCCAGCCAAGCGGCAGCCAGTGAAGAGGAGTGGAAAAAAACTGTGGCCTTGAGACAGAAAGAGAGAGAGGGCTGGCGAGAGAAAGCGCGTGAGTTTGATAAATAGAGAGAGAGGGAGAGAGAGAGAGAGGAGGAGAAGAAAAAGAGAAGGGCTGCTCTGTTTAGAGAGAGTCAGAGAAACGACAGCACAACTATCAGAGGAGGAATGGGGAGCTCATTTCCCTCCCAAACACCACTCCCTTTTTCTCTCTTCTACTTTCTTGCTCTTCCTCATGCTGTCCTGGAGCTCCAAGAGCCTCTGCTGCGCATTTCCATGGAAATCATGTGAGCAAAGACTGAAAAGACTGATGGAGCGATAGAGAAGAGAGGAAGAGTGGACCGATGGGCCGCATATTTTCTTTATGCAACTCCCTGATTGGACGATGCACAGTGGGCCAATGCTGAGGGTTTCAATTGGACGTTGCATTGGTACATACTCCTGATTTGCCAAAGCTGATTGGACGGCATTGTCTCTCAAATTTGGAGGTACTGGACAAAATGCAGTGTTTTGAAATTGAAGATGGATGAAACCTGCATTTCAGGAAGTTTAGGAGAGTGTTCGGCCCCTCGCTGGATTTAACTGCTGCTTTGCCATTTGCCGGATTGGGCAAGAATGGTTTCCTTGACTTCTGACCTATATAGAAGTACTTCTGGGTAACTGTGTATGTATAGATTGCTAAGCAGGCTTTTATTTAGCAGCCTTTGCGCTGCAGTGTCTGTGTGTGTTTGCCATGTTACATAGACTAGGATGTGCGTGCGTTTCTGACAAACAACTGGAAGTTTGAAGAATAAACACAGCCAGAAACAAGGATCAGAGATGGTGAGGATAAGCATACAAATCAGACTTCAAATGATTTCTTGCTTTGCTTGTTTGTATGTCACTAAGGACATTTTTTATTGAGCTCCATGCACTTACACTCTTCATTTTATCTCTCCATCTCATTCTCTCCGACCCTGTCTTGTAGCTTTGATGTGGAGGGCAGCAGTGCTTTATTGTGGTCACTAGCGATATAAATCAAAGCAGCTATTTAGACTGGACAAGATAGGTTCCTAATGTGAAGCTAACCAGCACACAGCGACTTGGCTGATGTCTGCTGAGCGTTAGCTCGGTGTTAAATGATTGAGAACAGTTCATGTCAGGCTGTTGCCCCACTTTCCTCCTTCAGACGGCAAGCGGCAGCATATGATCTTTGACCTTTTATTGAGCTTTTTCTTAATGACGGCGCGAGGCTGGGCAAATGGGAACGCTTCAGGCTTCCGTTACCCAGCACACAGGGATTTTGTGTGTTAGTGTTAAAAGATATTGTGTGTTAGGCGGTGTGTAATATAAATCTTATATAAACTGTAACAGCCTTGGTGCTGGCCTATTTTGAGTGCATGTGACTTAGTGGGACACCAGGTAGGGGAAAAAAACGAGACCTACACGTACACTACCGTTAAAAAGTTTTGGGTTGCTGTTTTTTGTTGAACCAAAGGTGCATTTCTTTAACACAGTTTAAAACCAAGGGACATTTTCGTTGCATCATGCAGACGATGACACGGTCTCTCGTGCATTGACTGTGACGATAGTTACTCTATCACTCATAGCTCTGTTCCTGTTTTTACGTCAGTAAAGTGAGAATGTTCCTTCTGCTACTTTCATAGGTCTGCTCCAGTATGGCAGAAATTGGTCCGCTATCGCCAAGATGGTGGGCTCCAAAACAGTCTCCCAGTGCAAGAACTTCTACTTTAACTACAAGAAGAGACAGAAACTGGATGAGATTCTGCAACAGCATAAAATAAAATCGGTCAGTTCTTAGAGCGTGCGGGATTAATTATGTACAACTGTCGGTAGTATTGGTTTCATGTCGTTGCTTGTGTTTGTTGTAGGAGAAAGAGCGTAAAGCCAGGCGTAAAGGTAAAGCTCTTCAGAACGAGGAGGCCAGCGCTCCATCTGCTGCAGAGGAAGAGGAGATGGAGGGATCGGGAGTCAGCGGCAACGAGGAGGAGGCTCAGGAGGACGGAGAGGGTACAGACACACACACACACTCACTCATGCAGCCAATTCATTGTGCGGTAACTTCTAACACAAAGATTAATGTCCGTTCAAACACAGTCATTTGTTGCGCATTACTCATCGGCTTTGTTTAATGGAAGTATTGAAACTCCGAGTTCAGATCTGAGAAACAAATGTGCAGTTTGGTAATTACGTTATCAGCCGTAGCTATGAAACAATTCTCACTGAAACCAAACACCTCTGAGGTTTTGTGGTTGCCAGGAAATCCCACAGCAGCTCGAATCAAACAGCAGAGTGCCTTTCTCAGAATATCGGGAACACGTGGCCTAGAGTCACCTATGACCTCACTTGTGATACAACCCTGACCTACTTTTGTCTAGTTCTGATAAAGAGGCGACACTCTCTGCGCAAGCACGAAGCGCTTTTCCAGGAGAGCTGCGTTTTGTGAAGTGGTTTTGTCATAGCGGAGCGACTAGACCATCTGGGTGTCAAAGCTTGTCGACGTAGTTTTGGAGCGCTACTTCCACACATCCGCCAGGCAGCTATGAAACAAACGCTTTGTGCTGTGTGTGTTTGGCAATCAGGTGTGGTTTGCCGATAAATGGCTTTCGTAAGCTTTCATAAAGCCACATTTATCAGGTCAAAGCTTGTGAAAGAAAGCCAGTGAGGGAAGTGCTTATTATGTTATGGTTATTGTGTAATTACATCCAGCTGGGAGAGCACACTCAACGGCTAGGGTTTGTTATGCCAGTGGGAAAATGAGGCTTATCATAATCTCCTGCTGTGTATTTACTAGTTATGTTTACTTTTTGATTTGACAAAGGACATGTTAGATTTAGATAAGAGTGATTCTTCATTGAAGAGCTTTTCTGTGCCCCAGGATGGTTTTGAAATGACAGTGGTTTAAAATGTTTTTAAAAGCTGACGGTCAATTTTAAAGGATGTGCCCTAATAGCTTTTGCTTTTTGTGTCTGTTTAATGGATTTTTTTTTGTCCTTTTTTTGTGTTGAGAGTGTTGAAATGTTACATTTGTCAGAATTTCACTATTTTGGAATTTTAACTTCCACTTTACAGTTTATACAGATTTATTAGGTCAGTAGCAGGCAATATTGCGGTCAGAAAGTTTTATTTCAAAACCAGTTGTTTTCCTTAAGTTATTGACAGCTAGCTAACTTGTGTTAAAGGTTTATCCAGCTGTTTCTTCAAAAAAAAAAAGTGGGAAATGTCATCACACATATTATCAATATTCCACACGGTCTACAGGTTTTTTATTTATATTTGTATATTTGTGACCCTGGACAACAAAACCCATCTTAAGTAGCGTGGGTGTATTTTTTTTTAGCAATAGCCAATGGGTCAAAATTATTATTATTGTTTTTTTCCAAAAATCATTAGGATATTAAGTAAAGATCAGGATTTGTACATTTCCTATCATAAATATATCAAAACGTATTTTTTGATCGGTAATATACATTGCTAAGAACTTCATTTGGACAAATTTAAAGACAATTTTCTCACTTTTTTTTTTTTTTTTTTGCTCCCTCAGATTCCAGATTTGTAATATCTCAGCCAAATATTGTCCTAACAAACCATACATCAATGGAAAGCTCCATTATGAATTTATTAAAATAAATATGACCATATAAAGCAGGGTCACATTTTATTCTGCAAAGTTGCATTACATTAAGAATTAAGAATTAAGAATTAAAAGTCACAGTTTCCAGAAAAATCATAATCAGTACACATTTCAACATTGATAATAATAAGCAACATTTCACGAGAGCCAAATCAGCATATTAGAATGACTTCTGAAGAATCATGTGACACTGAAGACTGGAATAATGATGCTGAAAATTCTGATTGGCCATCACTGGAATAAATTGCATTTGAAAATATATTAAGATAGAAAAGTTTGTTGTTGTTGTTTTTAAATTGTTCATTTTACAATATTACTGCCAGTGTTGGGAAAAGTTACTTTTAAAAGCAGTATGGACTTACTCCCTAAAAAAGTAACTAATAAAGTTACTTTTTGGCATTACATTACTTTTGTGTTACTTTTTAAATCTGGGCAGGGCATGCTTCTTTTTTTATTCTATTTTTGGCAAATCTAAAAGCCCTTTCACACCAAAAGCCTCAGGCTTAAGGAAAAGTACATTCATATCTGTACAGTAGACCACAGAAGAAGGAAGTTCAACACTCTTCAGCAATAAAAAAAAGAAAAAAAAAGAAAGACAAATGTCAGTTTATCTTGAGTAATTTTTGCTTATTAGTTTGATTGCATTTGACCACTGAAGATCAGCAGCAGATACACTGGTTAATAAAATGGGATTAAATGCATAAAGGATATTTGTATTATTTAACATATTTAGTTATTGGAGGTTTGCGTCATATTCTGAGTTGCATTTCACTGTTTTTATCCATTTTGAGGAATACTTGAATGTTGTTTTTTTGTAAGTGAGATGAATCAATGCATGTTCACATTTATTGTAGAACCAAAGTAACATCTTTCGATTTTTCTCAACATGGGGACAGGAGAGCTTTCAATCAATAAGCTGGAAAAAAAAAAAAACTGGCGCTACTTATTTGAGAAAAGTAACTTGCGTATTTTCTAGTAAATTTGAAAGTATAAGAATACAAGTTCAAAAAAAAAAAAACCTTTAAGTTACTTTAATAGTTACTTGAAAAACGTAATCTGATTACATGACTCGCGTTACTTGTGATGCATTACCCCAAACACTGATTTACTGCTCGTACTATGTTTTTACTCAAATAAATTTGGCCTTACACACCGCAGATTTTGAACGGTAGTGTGTTTTACCAAAATTAAAAGTATCTTGCCCATAATTAAATCTTCATTCTGGGACATGGAAGAAATGTTTTAGCATGGATAAAATAAATAAATGTTCAGAAGGCCCCAAACTGAAGAATGAAGTGCCCATAAAAAATGCATTACCAATCAGTCTGCACTTAACAGATCAGCTGGCATTCAAGTCCTGCCCTCTTACGACGTTTCCCATCACCTCTTTTTTTCAGGTGGAGCCAATAACAGCTCAGACACCGAGAGCCTCCCTTCCCCACGCTCCTCAGATGACAGCAAGGTCAAAGAAGAGGGCTCGGCACGGCCCAAAACTGCACCCAACGCCACTTCCTCCTCATCCTCCTCGGACAAGGACATGGCAGCTATGGAGACTGGGCCGGATGAAAAGCCAAAAGTGGAGAGAGGAGAAGGCGAGCCGGCAGGAGTAAAGCAGGAGGTAAAGACCGAACCAATGGAGTGTGGTAAGGAGGCAGCAGGAGAAGATAAGAAACCTCCTGCCCTGGAGGTGGAGGACTGCAAGAAAGAGGTCAAGAAGAAAGAGCACGGAGGAAAGAGCGGAGCTCAAGACAGCGACTCCAGCGCCACATGCAGTGCCGACGAGGTGGAGGAGACTGAAAGCTCCGACAAGAACAGGTGAGTGTGCATGTGTGTGTGTGAGAGCGTTAGTTGATTGGTTGCTTGGGTGGGGTCTGATGTGTTTTGTGGTTAAGGAGGCTGGGATTGTTGATTTGTCCTGTAGGACTCTATTTTTTCCATGACAGCAAACACTGTATATGTTGGCCGAGCCAGGGGAAACATTAGCCTCAGAGCTTGCCAAACATAACAGAGCGAGAAGTGTGTGTGTCTGTCTGGCTGTCTTTTGTGTATTTTGCATTTTACATTTCCATAAGACTGCATGTGGAAAGTCTATATTTGTTTATGTGTGGTGCGATGATGATTAAGAGTGTGTGTTTGTGGTTTTGTGGCATTAATGGGCTGTTTACAAAGACAGTAAATAAGAGAGAATGAGGCTCTGACCATATTAAGCAATAACTCTTCTCCACTCTTCTCACTCTCAACACAATGACGTCTGCTAGGCCGAGTTTGTTGAGTTTCGCCCATGATGGAGTGATCTCTTCTCCAGTTCAGAAACCGCTGGACCTCAAACAGCTCAAGCAGAGAGCAGCCGCTATACCTCCCATAGTAAGTACCTACCCGTACCAACATTCGTCTTTTTTTTTCCAGTCACTTGTGGCTTGAATTTCATGCGGTTTTCGTGTTAACAACTGGCATATCTGGCCAGATTACACAGATTAGCATCTTCCCTCCATGTTGCCATAGTTACAAAGGCTGTTTTTATTCCCATGAGATGCTAGTTTTCCACCTCTGCTCTTAGCTATTCAGCCACTCATGATGAGTTAACAGCCAGAACGTCGGAGCTCTGGCAAGAGGAGAGGTGTGGAAACTGATATGCGCTTTTTTAAGAGGAGCTCGCATATTCCTTCTCTTCCTTGCGTAATTGTTTTACGTGACTCTTCCAGGGTGTTTTTGTTACTGTTCATATAAGACTGCATGTAAATGATCTCTGTAATGACTGATTAGCCTTCTGTGAACACCACTCCGTTTAAAGACAATGATGTGGACGTGGGTGGTGATTAGGGGTGTGCAATATGTATTTTTTAAGATAACACAGTATTTGTTGTTTTAATGATGTGTGAGATGACGTTATCAAGTATGTTACTCACTTTGTTTAAAAAAAAAAAAAAGGGCAAAATCATGTCTGTGTTGTAATCTATTATAATGCAGTTAAAATATGTAGTTAAGCAATGTCACACAAGCCAGATGGTTGTTTTTCCCTATTATCATATCTGATTTTATACCAATCAATAAACATCAAAAATAAGAGTCCCTGTTATGCCATTTTTAAGGTTCCTAATCGTTTTTGGAGTTTCCTACAATAAGTGTACATGCATAAAAGGTCAAACAATGCTTTAGTTTTCTCAAAATATGCATTTAATATCACCTAAGTTTCAAACGATTCTTAACCGATTCATTCATAGCAGTTCGAAGATTCAGTCTCTCTAACCCCTCCTTTCCGTGAGCCTCCTCTGCTCTGATTGGTCCGATGACCTAGTATGTTGTAATTGGTCTACTGTGTACAGTGCGTGTCAGAAACTTCATGCTCATTGTCGTAGTTCTGTATTTTGAGTGCATCCAAGGTCACACAATGGTTTCTCAAAATATGCATTTAATATCACCTAAGTTTCAAACGATTCTCAAACGATTCATTCAAGGCAGTTCACAGATTCAGTCTCTCTAAGCCCCTCCTTTCTGTAAGCCTACTTTGCTCTGATTGGTCAGATGACCCAGTCTGTTGTGGTTGGTCTACTGCATACAGTGCGTGTCGGGAAACAATACGCTCATTGCCATTGTTCTGTATTTTCAATGCTCAATAGAAATATAAACATCTATTAATCATACTTATGTTTTGAGATTCAGTGGAGCCAGCTGGTCCAAATAAATTAGGTACTGAGCCATCTCTCAAGAGCAAGCATTTTGTGAATCCCGTGGTGAACTCCCCGAGATTAGAGAAGCAGTTGTCAGTACAGTGACGTGTTTGTGGGTGGGTTTGGGAGTGCATTATGCAAATGTGTTACTCCATGCCGTGTGGCCTTCACGGAAGTGGGATTCGAATTACTAACGATTCATTTACGTTGTTCTGAGTTGATTCTTTCTTCTAGAAAACAATAACTTTTTTTTTTTTTTTATCATGCACTTTGCAACTTTGCAGATTGTTTGCATTCACATACAGCTACATTACACACTGCATGAGAGGAAATATTCGAAATGTCGTAATAGGGGCACTTCAGTATTGAAAATTTTCCTGTTTTTCCTGTGTTTCACCAATGAAAATGGCAGTATGCAACAATCTTTCGTTACTCAATGAAGACGTTTTTTTTTTTTTTTTTTTTTTCTATGGGTTTCAGTATGAGTGCTTTGGTGGTATAGCCTGGTTTATACTATAATGTCAGCACAAGCACAAAGGTGCGCACAGCAAAAATTATGCTAATAATGAGTAAACTATGGCGGACAGAGGATTTGGTTTTCAAGCGTAATGTAAAAATAAAGTAAAAGACTGCTGTAAAAAGTTAAAATGTTGTTTTTTCTTGGTTCTTGGTTTTCAGCCAGTTTAGAATTATTTTGCTTTTTGTTTTCATTCGGAAATCCCTGTTATATTTGCTGTTTACCTCATGTTATGCCATGGGGGCTTGCTTTTAATTTTTTTTGTGTTAATTTGATTCCATAGTGTTTGCTACACTTTTTGCTTACACATTTATTTGTCGATATATAATACAGCATGTGCTGAATGCTATGCCTCGTCTTATTTGTTTCTGTTAACGTTATATATGCTACTTTGTTATTGTAGCTTACTGATTTATTGATGTTGTGCTTCCATCTTTCAAAGTTTTAGTTTTAAAAAATGAAAGATATATAGATGTAAGCACAAGTTATATTTTCTTGTAAAACACAGATTGTTAAAGAGAAAGCAAAATTCACAAAATTCAAGTCACAAATAATGCTGATGGAAAAAGGACGGGTTGAATCTTAACTGTGATACTGGAAAAACTATTCGACAGCATGCATTGATTTTTTTTTTTTTTTTTTTTTTTTTTTTTTTTTGTAGCAAAAAAAAAAGTGCGACCAAATTGTGGTGGTGCGACCAACTGAGAAAATGTTTCCAGCTGAGAAAATTGGTCACAGCAGTGCGACCAGTGGGAAGAATGAGTCTAGATCCCTGAATATGTTAAATGAATGACTCAATGGGTCACTCATTAAGACAGTGACTTGCTGCCAAGTGCTTTTAGCTACGTAGATAATGCATATGTCTAATAATGTTGAAAAATATTGCTCTTATAAAGTAAAAAAAAAAAAGCTGAAAATCAGTGTCTCCCCATTATTGCTGTCAGTGCTATATAGTATAATGGTATGAAAATCTTTGGGAGTCAGCTGTCCATGTCCCAGCCAAGGTATCAGCCAAAATCACTAAGCAAAGTATTGTCTGAAGTGTAATTGTCGATGAAATCCTAGAAAATATTAAGATACATTTGTCTTTTTTTTTTTTTTTTTTAGTATTAATAATTTAATATTGCACACCCCTAGCATTCATCTTAATGTGCTTAAAGTTATGTAAAGGTGGTTTTGAACATCAGATAAGTCCTCTTTAATTTTGATTTGGATGTTCATGATATGGCACTTTGAATTACATTAGCAATATGTAAATGTCTAAATGTATAATGCTGTTTAATGAGCATTTTGTGTCTGTGCTTGTAGATGCCAGAGGTGTCGGTAGCAGGACGTGATAACCGACCCGGTTTGCTGGGGAAGCAGCAAGTTATGCCCCACGCTCTTGCACTGTACCAGCAGCAGATTACCATGGCACATGAATCTTCCCAAGAGGCCAAACAGCAACAACAACAGCCAACCAAATCTCAGCATAACACAGGGGGCGGAGAATCCAGCAGCCCACGGGTCAGGACTCGCAGCCCTGGTGTCTCTGACAGAGACAGAGAAGGTAAGCTGCTTTCTGTTCTGTATCCCTCTGTTTATTATCCTTTCATCTCTTCCTTCAGTTCGTTTTCCTCCCCAGCTTTTTCAACCACCGTCGTTTTCCTCAGTTATGTCTACTACACCAAGTTCTGATGTGTGTGTCTGTGCTCATGTGGGGTGAACAGTAGGGTTGTTGCCTTTTTGAGCACTGTGGAGAGTGTTGGTTGTAAATATAGTAAATAAGGGCATTGTATTCAGCCTGATGTTCAACAAAGTGTTGGCAGGTTTTGCAGGTGCGTCACAAAAGGTGCATTTATTTATTTCATAGTCAATATAATTTCAATAGGAATCCACAGGATCATGAATTTCACATTAGGGTGAAAGATTTTCTCACACAGACTTGCAGAGGATTCAAGTTGGTCACGCAGAACAGAAAGCTGCTTGATTTGAAAGTGTGAGATGTGGTTTATGCATCGCTACACAATATCGACAATAAAAAAATCTTTTTTTGCCTGTAAAATTTAGTTTTGCTAATGTGACCCACCCAAACACAGAAAAAGTACGATCTTAAAGGGTTACTCCACCCCAAAATGAAAATTTTGTCATTAATCACTTACCCCAGAAAAGTATGAAAGACATAGTCAAAATAGTCCAAAAAGTACAAAAAGTATTCTCGTCGCTTCATAAAATTCAGATTGAACCACTGATGGCAGATGGACTATTTTGACAATGTCTTTCATACTTTTTTGGGCCTTGACAGTAGTATTTACCTGGCAGTCAGTGGGACAGTCACAAACCTCCCGGTTTTCATCCAAAATATCTTAAATTATGTTCCGAAGATGAACAAAGCTTTTACAGGTTTGAAACGACATGGGGGGGAAAGTGATTAATGACACAATTTTCATTTTGGGGTGGAGTAACCCTTTAAGCTGATAAAATACTAAAACCAAAATACAGCAAAAATAAGGTGTTTTTTTTTAAATGTTCAAATAACCTTGCTAGTGTTTATCTTCTGAACACATAATATTAGGGAGCACAATAGATTTGTGACCATATTGGAGCTGAGACAAAGTGATACCATGATTCTTATTTTGTCTGTTTCATACCTATTACATTGCTCTTTGGCAAACTTGAGAATTCTACCAGCAAATATGTTTTGTTTTATATAATGACAACTGAATTGTATAATTGACTTTTTGCCCCTGGCAGTAGGTTTCCTGCATGGCGGTGTCAGTTTGTATCTCTAGTACCACTCTGAGGCCTCTTTCCTTTTTCAAAGTAAAACAGTTTCAACCCAAATTAATATTTCATGTTCTTTATGTTCATGTCATTTATTGATTCAGAGATTAGAATAATAAAAGGGATAATGTACAGTCAGGAGTTTGTTTTTGCAATAACTTTAGACTGACTTAAATAATCACTTACTTAAACTCTTGTTTTCTCTATATTCTTTACTGTATCTTTATTTTTCTGTGTATTTTTTTTTTTTTTTTTTTTTTTTTTAAATATCTGGGAAGGGGGAGATTATCATATCTCAGTTTTATTACATGTCAATTATTGCAGAAGGAGTCCTTGACAGGGACATTTCACTACATTAAACAAAGATTATTATGGTGTTATTCAATTTGGGCACTCGGCACTAAGTTGTGTCACAAAACTACTCCTTTCGAGTATTTGGGGAGTAAGAGAGTCTCGGGTCATGGCCATGTGATGAGCTGCAGTGTGTCTGTCCCTGCAGAGCTGGAGGGGAACGAGAGATGGCTTCAGGCTCTGCTACATGGATTACGTAGGTTTCCACACTACATGCATACTCACTATTGGAGCAGACTCTAATCAAGCGTGTTGATTTCTGGGAGTGTGAATGATTCGCAGATGTGTTTGCATGCCGCTACGCTCGCCGATTCCAGCTTACAGAGTGTGCTATCTGTGTGTTTTCACACTGGAGATTGCCGCTTTTGATGCAGGGGTTGTAATGATTTGAGCTTTGACATTTTCACCTTTGCCAAAAAAGAGTGACATAGAATGCTATCCAGTAATAATCTGTTTGACAGTCATCTTGATTTGATGATTTTGTCCATGTGTGCAGATAAATCTCGGGCGTTCTCTCCTCTTGCGGATGGTAAAAAGATTCCCGGGGCTGATGACATGCGGGCTGTAGGTCTAGGCCGGCCAGTGATGTCACCGTACCAGCTCTCTCCCAGAGACATGGCCAAACTCAGCCATGAACAGCTGCTACACTACAATCCCTGTAAGACAATATAGATTTGTTCATTAAGTCAGAAAGAATTATTATTATAATTATTATTATTATTATTATAAAATACTATATAATTGCCATTCAAAAGTTTGGCATCAGTAATATTTTGAATTTTTTTTTTTTTCTCTTATGCTCATCAAGGCTGCATTTACTTAATCAAAAATGCAGAAAAAAACTGTAATATTGTGGAATATTATTACAGTTTAAAATAATGGTTTCTATTTTAACATATTTTAAAATACAATATATTCCTGTGATGCAAAGCTGAATTTTCATCAGCCATTACTCCAGTCTTAAGCGTCACTCCAGTCTTAAGTTTCAGAAATCATTCTAATATGCTGATTTATTACTTTTATTATCAATGTTGGAAACAGTTGTGCTGCCTAATATTTTTATGGAACCTGTGATTCATTTTTCAGGATTCTTTGATGAATAAAAAGTTAAAAAGAACAGCAAGTCTTTTCTAATAATATAAGTCTTTGCTATCACTTTTTATCAGCATAACGCATCCTTGGTTAATAAAAGTATTAATTTCTTTCAGAAAAAAGAAAGAAGAAAAATGTACTGACCACAAACTTTTATATAGTAGTATATAGTGATACAAAATATTTCTATTTTAAATAATTTCTGTTCTTTTTAACTTCATTTATTAAAGAATCCTGGAAAAAGTATCAAAGGTTACAGCAGAATATTAAGCAGCACAACTGTTTAACATTGATAATAAATCAGCATATTAGAATGATTTCTGAAGGAACATGTTACGTTAAAGACTGGAATAATGATGCTGAAAATTTAGCTTTGTATCACAGGAATAAATTAGAATTTAAAATATATTCACATACAAAACAGTTATTTTAAATACTATCGTTTTTTTCTGGATTTTTGGTCAAATAAATGCAGCCTTAATGATCATAAGAAAAAAAAACATTAAAAATCTTAGTGACCCCTAACTTTTGAACAGCAGTATATATTGTCAATATACAGTACATAATAACATTGTTAGAAAGCTTAGAATAATTAAGATTATTTGATCAAAAATACAGTAAAAACAGCGATTTTATTGTGAATTATTAGTTTAAAACAACTGATTTTTTAAAAATATTTAAATCAGTAAAACTGATTATTTAATTAAAATGGTTTTAATATTAAAAAAAAAATATTACAATTAATACATTTATTTAAATAACATTTAAAATTCATTTTAAAATGTAATTTATTTATGTGATTGCTTCGATGAATTTTCAGCAGCCATTACAGTTGTCATCAAACCATGATGCATTACCATGTAAAAATGTGTTTTAAGGCAATTAATACGTTTAAGACATTTGTTTAATTACAGAAGATTGTTATTCCAAAAAAAATGTTCTTTTGATTCATCAAACAATGTCCATCAAAAACCAACCACTTATTGATAGTAATAAGAACCATTTTTAATAATTGAGCACCAATAATAATTGATAATAGAGCACCAAATCAGCATACTACATTGGTAAAATAGAAAAGTTAATTTAAACTGTAATATTTCACACTGTTACTATTTTTACTGTATTTGTGATCAAATAAATGCAGGCTTGGTAAGAATAAAATATTTCTTAAAAAACAAAAGGGTTTTGTCCAGTAGTGTAGATAATACTATAAATAATGTAAAGTTTGTTATTCTAAGAAAAAAAAACATTATATATATATATATATATATATATATATATATATATATATTATATATTATTATTATTATTATTATTATTATTATTATTATTTTTATTTTTATTTTTTTTTAATCTTTTAATCTCTCTTTCAGCATTGGCTCCAAATCTACAGCCACAGGAAAGAATGGCTGCAGTGCGGCCTCTCCATATCCCAGAACCCCCTCCTCTCATCTCCTCTGCCAAACCTGGTGGTTCCATCACGCAGGTAAGAGCAGCACATAATCTCTCAAGGCACCAATGTTCTTTGGAAGTTGTATAACCGAGACTGATCAACACTATTGTGTATAATACATACAAGTGTTTTAATGCCATACAAATGTGAACATGCGTAATTACACTGGTGTACGTGTTTTGTATTGCAGGGTACTCCAGTGCAGTTGCACAACCCATCTCATGGCTCCGACCATGGAAAAATCCCAGCACCAGGATCCCTGGCTCTCTCCTGGATGGACCAGAGGAAAATGGGTGAGTTTGAGACGCGAGTATGAGAGGTCACACGTCACCTGTCAATTTGCCATATCCAACATCGCTTTCTATCTCCTCAGGAGGGTTTCCAGTGGTTAAACAGGAGCAGTTGTCTCCACGCGGGGCCGCCTCCTCTCAGGCTGAGAATCTCTCGTCACAAGACGGCGCTACGTCAAGGGGTGAGTTTGGGACAAATCATTCTCTCTAATCTCAATTCAGTTTTAGTTCAAAGAGATTAAAATGCAGAAATAAGGCTCATGAATAGATTGAAAGCGTTAACTCTCTCTCACAGGCCCCATGCCAGCTGTTCAGGGTGGCAGCATCACGAAAGGCATCCCTGGCACACGTGTGCACCAAGAACCTTCCATATCTTATCGAGGAGGTTCTATCACTCAGGTAAGAAGCTTTTTATCTGCCCACCACATTTTTATTTAGTCTGAATTTTATTTGTGGTTAACCTATATTATGCAGCATGTTTTTCCTCACTAGCATTGAGCTGGTGCGCTGGCTCTCATGTGTATGAATCACAAGGCATTTACAAGCTTGCCGTTTGTCATGTAACATGGAAAATGCACAGTCAACTTGGTTCATATTTTTCGGTCTCATTTGTGCCAGTGTGTTTTTCTATTACATGATGTTCTCATTCTTGGAATTTGCACTTTATGGTGAGCGAATGGAACGGGCAGTTTGTGTCACAGCCATATCACGTCATATTATGACATAACTGGTAATCAGTTGCCATAACAACTGGTACACAGCGTCCAACCCTATTCTCTCCTTTTATTAATGTGTTTACACTCCTACGCAGTCTGATGTTACCAATCACTCAAACACGCACTCAGTGTGCCAACTGACCTACTGTGACACACATTACACGCTCAAGCAAATCTGAATGGGTGAGCGTTTAATCAGACCGAGGTCAATTCTGTGAGCAGAGATAAGCTCTGTGTTTAACTGTGTGACATTATTGGCAATTTTAGAGAGAGATAAGGAGTCATTGTCAGTAAGAGTTCACCGCAGGTGGAGATAATGGTCATGTGCAGCTGTACGACATGTGGTATTTTAACTGTGAAGCTGAAACATATCCAGTCTGTCAGTTAAAGATCAGACCTTTAAAATTTGTTTGCCCTGCTGTGAATTCCTGCAACAATTTGAACAGTTGACTTCCTTTTCTGTAGCACAGTTTCAACAAAATCATATTCTTCATTACTGTAAGCTTAAAATATAATTGTTATGAAATATCAGTGGCACAAAGTGCTTGCTGCTTTGAGTTCTCTTTTCTTACAACACAAGGGTCAAACCAGATTAGACCCCAAGAAGTCTGACTTTCCTTGATGATATATTATTAAAATATTATTATAATGTGAAACAACATTGTTTTAATATATATTAAAATCTAATTTATTCCTGTGATTCATTCCTTTTAGCCTCACCACTTTATCACATGATCCTTCAGAAATCTTTCTTATATGCTGATTTATTATCAGTGTTGGAAACAGTTGTGCTGCTGAATTATTATTATTATTTTTTTTTTTGGAACCTGTAAAAAAAAAAAACAGCATTGATTTAAAATAGAAACCTTTTCTAACAATATACACTACTGTTCAAAAGTTTGGGGTCAGTACATTTTTATTATTTTCTTTTTTTTTTTTTTTTTTTTTTTTGAAAGAAATTAAATTATTTAGCAAGGATGTGTTAAAATGATAAAAAGTGATAAAGACTCATATTGTTAAAAAATATTTATATAATAATTTATTCTATTTATTCTAATAATAAATCAGCATATTAGAATGATTTCTGAAGAGTCATGTGACACTTAAGAATGGAGTAATGGCTGATGAAAATTCAGCTTTGCATCACAGGAATAAATTATATTTTAAAGTATATTAAAATAGAAAACCATTATTTTTATATTGTAATAACATTTCACAATATTACTATCTTTTCTGTATTTTTGTTCAAATAAATGCAGCCTTGAAGAGCATAAGAGACTTTTTTTTAAAAAAACATTACAAGACCTACTGATCCCAAACTTTTGAACGGCAGTGTATGTGCACTTTAAAGTCAGTTTAAAATATTTACTTTTTTATGGAATATTGCCATGTGGATTGTTAAAGCGTTATCCATGCATATCATTTTTTTAAATTATTATTATTCATGTGATCTTGTAACTTCTGTTTTTAAGAATCTGTTTTTGAGATCTATCAAAATATAACAATGCAGTACAACAATATTGTAGTTACATCTTTTCATTTGAAAAACAGTAATAAAAACAACAAAACAAACAAAAAAAAGGCACAGGTTATTTTAAATAGTAGTACAATAGGAAGGAAAAGTTGAACATACAAAACCCGCACAGAAGGCATGCAACAAATCATTGTTCAGCAATGGTTTATTTAAATAAATCTATGAAAAGGGAGAATACAAAGATCGCTCAAGTGTCAAGATATCTTGTCTTCTCCTGTCTCATTCAGCACATTGCCGAAATCCTTTGCTTGAAGTATACTAGTGTCAACGAGTTTACAAGTGCTGTGATCTCGTAACTTTAATCCAAATCAATAACTTCCCCTCCCCCTCAAAATGACAACTCTTCTCTAATGTCACAGCAATTTGAGTAGAACATCCTTCCTTTTTTTTCTCCCATTAAACAGTATGACTCGGAAATGCGTCACAAAAAGGAATAAAAAATGACTCAAATCTATTTCTTTCAGGGCACTCCTGCAGATGTCTTGTATAAGGGCACAATAACCCGTCTGATCACTGAGGACAGCCCCAGCAGAGAGAGAGGCAGAGAAGACACTCCTACTAAGGGACACGTAGTCTACGAAGGCATCAGTGGACACATCCTTTCCTTTGACCGTAAGTGTTACACAAACATGTAAATGCTCATAACCTAATAAAAGCAGAACTTGTCTTTTAGTGTTGCTTGTGTGTTTGGACACCCAGGGGGTCCAAATTCCAAGGAAGAGGGTCGTGGGGACATGGCTGGGCTGAAGAGGACCTATGACATGATGGAGGTTGGCATGTCTCGTGTGCCACCCATCAGAGACTCACTATCTGCTGCTGAAGGTGAGCATAAGTCGCCTTTTTTTTTTTAAATGGAGATTCACTGTTTGTCCTTTTCCAGTTATGTTTCTTCACATGCCGCTTCTTTCTTTCGCAGGCTTGATCAGTCGAGCAATGCCTCACGAGCGTGATAGTCCTCATCTACACCACATCCGTGGATCCATATCCCAAGGTCAGCATGATCTCAGAAACTCAGCCTTATCACCTATATGAGCTCTTCTTCTCATTTCCTTTGTCTTACTATTCTTTCTCTTCCAGGAATCCCACGGGATGACTGTCAGCGCCGGGAGGTTAAACAGATGAAAAGAGAGGGTTCCCCATCACCCCGTGGCCCTGGTCATCCCACCGACGCTCTTAAATCGCGCGCTCATGATAGTATGGTGACCACCGTCAAAGAAGGAGGCCGCTCCATTCACCTTATCCCTCCGGAGGGGGTCGTGATAGGCAAGCCTAAGGAGGGCTCAATCACACAGGTGACTGGCTTCAATTGAGATTTTCTTGCTGTGGAATCTGACAAAGATCCAAAGATTCTAATATTCACTAGATGTGTTTTCTACAGGGCACTCCTATGAAACAAGAGCCTGCTGGCTCATCCAAGCGTCACGATGTGCGGTCCATCATCGCCAGCTCTCCTCGCCCTTACTCTGGACTGCCCTCTCATCTAGAGCTCAGGCCTGAGCACAGAGGCTCCGACAGGGCCCGCTATGAGGAGGCGGGGGGCAAATCCCGACCCAGCGCTGTGGTCAGCACGGCCAGCTCTTTGTCTCGTACTTCTCCATTGGCACTGAGTGGAGAGCAGAGCAGCAGATCTCACCACAGTCCAGTGGGCTATGAAGATCACAAGAGATCCAGCTACCCTCCGCCCTCACACAGAGCCTCTCCACTGTCGGGCAGAGAATCCTCACAGCGTGCACATGAAGGTATCATGTTCTACCAGTATTTGGCATTCAGTAGCTGGTGAGGTTTGTGAGTGGTATGAGGTTTAAATATTGTTCCTCTGTGTGTTAGGCTCTAGCAAGGCCCAGCAGCAGGAGAGAAAAGCCACTCCCACTCCTCGAGAGGTGAGCTCCACTAAGTCTCCACTGGCAGTTGAGCACACTGCATCTTTGGCCTACGAGAGGATCATGCAGGGACTGGGAACTGATATGTACCGTGGCCAGATACCTCTAACATTTGACCCTGCAAGTCTGCCCAGGGGAATCCCCATTGAACCAGGTATTTGCAATTTAGCAGCACATATATAAGGGTGTGAATTTCCATGATTTTGGAATATAAGAACAGTAAACTTTGTCAAATGCAAAAACAAAAAAAATTTATAATGATACCATTGTATTTTCCATTTTGTTTATATACACTGCTGTTCAAAAGTTTGGGAGGTTTTTTTTTTTAAAGAAGGCTTTTCTGCTCATCTGATATCTGATTACAAATACAGAAAAAAACAGTAATATTGTGAAATATTATTGCAATTTATTTTAATGGTTTTCTATTTTAATATCTTTTAAAATAGAATTTATTCCTGCGATGCAAAGCTGAATTTTCAGCAACATAACTCCAGTCTTCAGGTTCACATGATACTTCAGAAATCATTATAATTTGCTGATTTGTTTTATTCATCAAGAATGTGTTAAATTTACAAAAAGTGATGATAAACTCTTAAATTGTTTGAAAAGATTTCTATTTTGAATAAATGCCATTCTTTTTAAACTTTTTGTTCATCAAAGAATCCTGAAACAATTAGCACAGGTTCCAAAAGAATATTAAGCAGCACAACTGATTCCAGCACTGATAATAAATCAGCATATTATTTGATTTCTGAAAGATCATGTGACACTGAAGACTGGGATAAATTCAGCTTTGCCATCACAGGAATAAATTACATTTCAAAATACATGCAAATAGGAAATGGTTGTTTTAAAGGAGAAGTTAACTTCCAGAACAAAAATTTACAGATAATTTACTTACCCCCTTGTCATCCAAGATGTTTGTGTCTTTCTTTCTTCAGTCAATAAGATTTTTTTTTTCCTCAAGGAATTTCTATATAATGGATTTCAATGGTGCCCCCAAGTTTGAACTTCCAAAATGCAGTTTCAGTGCAGTTTAAATTCAGCTTCAAATGGCTCTAAATGATCCCAGCTGAGGAAGACACTTCCTAGACACTTCTAGTAAACATCTAGCAAACAATTGGTCATTTTCAAAACAAATTGACAATTTATATACTTTTTAACCTCAAACGCTTCTCTTGTCTAAGTCTGTGTTTTTTCCGGTTCAATACAATCAAGACTGTTAAGATATGTTAAAAAGCTTCCATCTCATTTTCTTCCCCAACTTCAAAAATCATCCTACATTGCTGAATAAGTACCGACCCAGTGTTTACAAAGTGAACATGCAAAGAAGATCAAATGTCTTTACAAAAAATGGTAAAACAGCAATGTAGGTCGATTTTGACGTTGAGAAAGAAAACGAGACGGGAGTTTTTTGACATACCTTAATTGTATTGACCCGGATTACACAGACTACGCATGCGCATCGCAGAGACGAGACAAGACAAGCATTCGAGGTTAAAAAGTATATAAATTGTCAATTTGTTTCAAAAATGGCTGATCGTTTCGTTAGGTAAGACCCAATTTGCTTGGTTGGGATCATTTAGAGCCCTTTGAAGCTACACTTAAACTGCATTTTGGAAGTTCAAACTTGGGGGCACCATTGAAGTCCACTATATGGAGATAATTCCTGAAATGTTTTCCTTAAGAAACATAATTTCTTACTGACTGAAGAAAGAAAGACATGAACATCTTGGGTGACAAGGGGGTGAGTAAATTATCTGTACATTTTTGTTCTGGAAGTGGACTTCTCCTTTAAATGATAATAATATTTGTGATCCTAGACCACAAAACAAGTCTTAAGTAGCACAAATTTATTTGTAGCAATAGCCATTGCTACATTGTATTTTTGAACAAATAAATTCAGCCTTTGTGAACAAAACAGACAGGAACAACCAGTCCCAACTTATAAAACAAAGCTTGTATTTGAAAATAATTGTAATATATCATGTATTATGTAATGGTTTTCTCTGTTTGACTTTGTTTCTTATCTCCACAACAGCGTATTACCTGCCCCGTCACCTGGCCCCTGCCCCTGGGTACCCTCACCCCTACCCACCCTACCTGATCAGAGGTTTCCCTGAAACAGCAGCCCTGGAGAACAGACAAACGCTCTTCAACGACTACATTACCTCCCAGCAGATGCATCAGTGGCCAGCCGCTGCTGCCATGGCTGCTCAAAGACCTGATTTGCTCAGAGGCCTCACACCTCGAGAGCAGTCCCTTAACTTAGCCTACTCACCCACACCCAGAGGTGAGGGGTCCTTCTTTTAAACAAACAGAGCACAAATTAAATCATTATTTACTGGCGATGGCATTAGTTAGTAAACAATGGTGTATTTAATTTTTTTTTGGGGAGCTGTTCCAAATGACCTGGTTGAAGCTGTCATGTAGCTGAATACAAAAAAAGTCACTGATATCTATACATTAATTTTTTTTTTCTGTCTGTTTGCAGGAACATCTGCATCTCCCATGGATCGTATCACATACATCCCAGGAACCTCTCCAGCTTTTCCTAGCGGAGCCTACAACACCTCTCCTATCTCACCAGGTACAGAGCAACGCCCTCACCCAAACACACAACATGATGATTTGAAACAAATTTTCTGCATAAGTTCCATTCACTTTACTTTATAATTTTATCTCTTAACAGTGGGAGCCTCTCACATGAGCAAGATCCAAGGCAGTTCAACGTCCTCAGAGAGAGAAAGAGAAAGAGAAAGAGAACGAGAACGAGAACGGGAGAGGGAGAGGGAGAGGGAGAGAGAGAGAGAAAGAGAGCGAGAAAGAGAGAGGGATCGTGAGAGAGAGCGAGAGCGAGAACGAGACCGAGATCGAGAGAGGGACAGGGAGCGAGACCGGGAAAGAGAGCGTGAGAAAGATCGGGACAGGGACAGAGAAAGAGACAAGTCCCTCGGTCATGGTAACGTGGAACATGCCCCTATATGGAGACCAGGTGAGTGCCCTCACTGCCTTTTATTTTTAATGTGTACAGCTACTTTATGGAATGTGGCTTTTCTCATCAAATTTCTTTTGGGATTATTTGTAATTAATTTATCTTATTAACAGATTTTATAATTAACCTATTAAATCACTAACTGTTTTACAGCTGTTTTTTTTAGTACCATTTATTAATATGTTTACTGGACTTTTTATATTTTCAGTTTTGATTTCTAATTTTAGTTTAAGTTTTTTAGTTTATTTTACTAGTCATGTAGGGCCCTATGATTTCCGCAAGGCAGAAAATGCGGACGGAATCACGGAATCCAATCATAAAAATGAAATTTGCTGTGTAATGTGGAATGTCATGGAATTTGCTAAAATTTTGGACGAGTAGTAAGTCAGTACTTAAATCAAAACGGTCTGTGAATATTAAGCCGCAAAATGACATTTCTTGCCATATCATACACAAACATACAGCAACCCATCAAAATAAAAGTTTGGTTTAACTAAGAAACTGACCAAAATATATGCCTTAACCCTTGTGCGACCTTATGGACATTTTTGTCCATTTCAGTTTTTTTTTGTTTTATCATTTTGGCTTTAATTTTCTATTTTTGTCTTCAAAATGATTTATAAAATATACATTTTATACAAAAAATTGCTCATAAATAATTTTCATAAACTTAAACCTTTTTGGTTTTTTACAAGGGTGTCTTTAAAATGATACCTACTCCCAAGCTTCAAATTGTTATGATATGTCCTCTGTGAACCTATGTGTAACTTTTTTAAATTGACATACAAGGGTTAATGCACTCCTACTAACTAATAATAATAAAAATATTATTAAAACAGTACTTTTTTATATATATATATATATATATATATAAATTAGAAAAATATATATATATATATATATATATAAATTAGAAAAAACAAACAAACATGTATTTCATAACTTTTAATTGCTATTAAATTGTGTAAGTTTCATGATTTTAATTCATTTGACATGCTTTTAAATTAATAAAATGTAATTTAATTAAATAAATTAAAAGAAAGTCTAGGTCAATTAAAATAGACTCCAGAAAAAATTAAAACGGAAAAAACAATTTGGACGAAAAAACTAAATGGAACTTGGGAAAAATTAATATGGATTTCATAGGGCCCTAGTTATTGTTATTAGTTTTTACTTTATATATATATATATATATATATATATATATATATATATATATATATATATATATATATATATATATATATATATATATATATATATAATAATATTATTATTATTATTATTATTTTTTACTTTTAGTAATTTTAGTATTTCAAAACAAGCATATATATTTCATCTTAAGTACTTTTTTTCAATCTGATATGTATATATATTTTTTATTTTATTTTAGCTTTATTTTAAATGTTTTAATATACTGATTTACAGCTGTGGTTATAATTGGATTAATATTGACTAGTTCAGTGTCAGTCAATATGCAGCTTAGCATAGCTAAATGTCAGAACATTGTGTCTAAACAGGAGCACCAGAACAGATGGGTGGTGGCAGCAGCAGCAGTTCTCGTCCCCCGTCTCATCCATACAGTCACCAGTCGTCCCCGCTCTCCCCTCGTCCCCAGGACAACCTGCAGCAGAGACCCAGCGTTCTGCACAACACCAGCTCGAAGAGCCTCCCCAATTCTGAGCACAACAGTCCCTCTGTGCTGCGGTGAGTCTCCACTCCTAAAACTGCTGTCTGATGGTCTGATCCAGCGGGATAAACATGTTGAATTTGACTCTGATATGTTTGTCTTTATCTTTCTTCAGGCCACCAGGCTCTGCTCGCTACCAGGGCTTTAGTGGGCACCTTCGGTCTGGTCTAGCCAATGAGGGTTACCCATCTGGTACAGACTCAAATGCTAAAGATTTGAACAGAGATGGGGGCAAAAGCCATGGGCGTGGAGGTCTGCCCAAACATCAGGACCTTTCATCCTCTTCCAAGTCTGACCCCAAGCTGGCTAGCCCCGGTGGGTCGTACCCCTCTCCGTACAGCCAGGCCCCTGGTGCCCACCTCGGTCTGCCCACGAGTCGAGGGCACCCCTTGCTGGCTTCCGAAAGCAACAGCGGCAGCAGTTCCATCCCGTCCCGTGGTGGGGATGGCATCAGCAGCGCGTCAAGTAGGGAAAAGACTCAAAACAAAGTGATGTCCATACAGGAACACGAACTTCGAGCACTCGGTAAGACCACCATGACAGCGGCCAACTTCATAAACGCGATAATCATGCATCAAATTTCTTGTGATGCGGCGATGCCAGAGACTGGTGCGCTCGCGACCAACGGCGCCTGTGATGGTAAGACGCTCTGGGACCTTTGGGCTGTTAACGCCACCTTCCCTCCCCTCCCCTTCCCTCCCCGTCCTTCCTGTTCTCTACCAATCCACCCAACACCTTTCCATCCCTCCACCCTTCCTCTACCCCTCCTGCGCCCCTGCCCCATCCCCGCCCCCGCCCCCGCCCCGCCCCCCCCTTACGTCTGTGGCCTAGTGCACGCTTGTGGTGGTTGGCATTGATCAGAATCAACCCGGTTTTCCATATTCTTTCGTTTTGTTTGGTTTTTTTTGAATATGCTTCTACCTATTGCTTTTTATATTTTTTTGGCATCTGAAGCATTGCTTAAAGACCACCAAAGGTTTACCTCCCCCTTTTGCATCACCTAAACCTATTTGACCAAATCCAAATTTTGAGGGGAGATTCTGCACGTTTCAGTCCAAACTTCCACAAATTAATAGAATGAAGCTCATAAATGATTTGAGCTTTTGCTCTGTGACGGCCACAGGCGTATATCTTAGTGGACTGATAATTCACTCTACGCCCTAACGGTCCAGAATGACGTGTCTGCAGACAAGCTTTTCTAGACCAGAGAGAGATCCTGAGGTGAACTTTAAGAGCTCAGTCATTCAACAGTCATGTGGTTGCTCATCGTTTCATAATGTCCTTATTGGCTTGCCTCTTGTGTTCCCCCTTTATCTTGTTCTTCTTCTTCTTCTTTTTTTAATTTGGGGAACATTCCATAGCGCTTCGTGTTTGCTTCCTGTTTCATTTCCTTTTTTGGAAAGAGGGCACTCTGGCACTTTGACAGTTTGATAGTTGAATGAACCAAACAAATTATACAAGTTATTGAGAAAGATGCTCAAGATGGATCTGAAGCTGAATGGTTTTCAAGGTGTTTGGTGCTTAATCGCTGAGATTCTTTCGCCTTTTTTTTTTTTTTAATCTACTGCCAAAAGACGAAAATCTCAGTAGTATCGAACACACATGTTTTGCTTTTAGTACACTACTGTTCAAATGTTTGGGGTAAGTGAGACTGAGAAGTGAGAATTTACGTTACATTAAAGAAAGGGTAACCATTTACAATGAGATCTCATTTAGTTTAATGTATTAGTTTACAAGAACTGACTATGAACTATATATAAGGCATTTATTAAGAGGATAGTTTATCCAAAAATGAAAATTCTGTCATAATTAAATCACCCTCAAGTCATTCCGAATCCTTAAGACCTTTGTTCATCTTCGGAACACAAATTAAGATGTTTTTGATGAAATCTGAGAGCTTTCTGACCCTGCATAGACAGCAAAACAACTGACACGTTTAATGCCCAGAAAGGTAGTAAGGACATTGACAAAATAGTCCATATGATATTAGTTGTTCAAACCAAAATGTCGTGAAGCTGCAAGAATACTATTTGTGCGCAAAAAAAAAAAAAAAAATGGCTTTATTCAGTAATTTCTTTAAAAGTATTCTCATAGCGTCATCATATTAACGTTCAACCGCTCATGTCACGTGGACTGTTTTAATTGATGTCCTTACTACGTTTCTGGTCCTTGAATGTGGTAGTTCCATTGCTGTCTACGCAGCGTCAAAAAGCTCTCAAATTTTATCAAAAATATCTTAATTTGTGTTCCAAAGATGAACGAAGGTCTTAAGGGTTTGGAATGACTTGAGGTGAGTTAATGACAGAATTGTCATTTTTGGGTAAACTATCCTTTTATGTTAAACATTTAAAATATATTTAACTTTTAAAATAAACATTTAAAATTGTTCATTGTTTATGATAAGATACAACTTTTGATTTTAAAAATGTTATTAAATGTTAAAATGTATAAAATTATAAGATGAATAAATGCTGTAGAAGTATTGTTCCCAAACATTTGAAAGGTAGTGTATATTGTTGGAACTATATGAGGGGAGCTTCTTCAAACATACTAAAACAGTTAAGTGTCTGGAAGCATTATGTGGATCAGAATCAATAATTCCTCACATCTGTACATTTAACCACTGTTGTTCTTGAATATGCTTAAAATATTTTTCAATCCATGTGAATTGAATCCATGAGTTGTCAATGTAAATATTATTGTTTTTATTTAGATTATTTTTTTGTTTAATATGTAGTTTGGACCATTTACAGTTGGGGTCAAAAGTTTACATCTGTAATGTTAATTATTTTAACAAAATAAGAGGGATCAGTTAAAATCCATGTTTTTTTTTTAATTTAGTACTGACCTGAATAATATATTTCACATAAAAGATAAAAGAAGAGTTTCCATGTAGTCTGCAAGAGAAAATAATAGTTGAATTTATAAAAATGACCCTGTTCAAAAGTCTAAATACACTTGATTCTTAATACGGTGTTGTTACCTGAATGATCCACAGCTCTGTTTTTTTTTTTGAGGGTTTTTTTTTTTGTGTAGTGATAGTTATTTATGAGTCTCTTGTTTGTCCTGAACAGTTCAGTAAAATCCTTCAGGTCCCACAAATTCTGTGGTTCTTCAGCATTTTTGTGTATTTGAACCACTATGATTTTGTATGGTTTTGAGATCCATCTTTTCGCACTGAGAACTACTGAGGTACTCTGCAAGGTGTATGTAAACTTTCGACCTCAACTGTACAAGTGGGAGGCTTTTGGTAGTTCTCAAAACTACCAAAAAAATAAATAGAATCATTTAGTGGAATTGGAGTCATACAATACAATTAATCAAGTGTTGCAACATTTGTCACTCAGCCTCATTTTCAGTCATGTCTGTATATACTTTATTCTGTTGTAAACATAAGAGCGGGTAGTGTGAAAACAGTGAGGAAAATCCGAATGTACTGCTGCAAAAAAAGTAAGATCTCTTTGGCTTTTAAGCCTGGTAATCATGCAGGTACATCTGCCTATCCTAACTTCACAGCTTATTTTAAAACACGCATTTTGCTTCTGTTTTATTGTTGTGTTTTTGTTGAAAGCATTTCTGCTAATCGGCACAGTGCTTACACTCTGCTACAGTCAGATACCTCCATAATGTTGGCTTGATCTCTGAACACACGTGTGAGCAAGTCATTGAGTACTGTAATCCCAGAGCCTGTATGTGACCGCACCGCTTACACACCTGTCTCTGCTCTTACCCTCAGAGTAATCCGGAGCCCTCTACCACACCATACTCAACTGCACTTTCATGTTGTTTTTTTTCCTGTCTATGTGTGCTTCCCTGTCCTCTCTGCAGCTCACCATAAGGCACTAGAACAGCTGTACGGGTGTGAGGACAGACTTTCTCCAGGACAGCAGCCGCCTTCTGCCGTCAAAAGCTCTCAGAGAGTGGTCACCCTCGCCCAGCACATCAGTGTAAGTGCCACAAAAATGCCCTGCAAAGTCGTGTTGTGATTAAAATCAATTTCCTTTGATAAATTTTACATTCTACTAAGGTAAAAAAACAAATGCTAAAATCAAGGAAGAGTTTCGCTGTTCTGAATATAAATGTGTGTACTTGTCACCTGCTTGCATACCTCTAATTGTATGTCTTCTTTTTACAGGAGGTGATCACTAAAGACTACACACGCCAGTCTCAGCAAGGCCAGATAGGGGGTCAGTCATCTCTGCAGCCTGTGTTTGGATATCACAACTCCCCTGTGCTGGATCTCACCCGTCCTCCCAGCGCACCCCAAGCCCAGACACCCACAGACCCCAACGCCCGCTACACCCCAGAAGGCTCTGCTGCTGAGAGGGAGAGAGGGAGAGACAGGTCTCCTCCTCAGAGTAAGGCCTCTCCAGTGAGTCTTGCTGCCGACGGAATTGAACCCGTTTCACCACCAGGGGCCGTTTCAGAGCCGGAGACACCAGGAGCCGCCTACCCTAATGAACAAGCCGAGCAGGGGTATGTAACATACAAGCAGATGCATTCACACAATAGTGATGGGAGCTGAAATTAGAGGTGTGTGATAAGGGCAAAAAATGATATCTCAATATTTTCTGGGATTTTATCAATAACGATTATTGTGTCGTGTGTTATTGTGCTGGTACTTTGGGAG
Organism: Labeo rohita; assembly: GCF_022985175.1. Taxonomy (NCBI): domain Eukaryota; kingdom Metazoa; phylum Chordata; class Actinopteri; order Cypriniformes; family Cyprinidae; genus Labeo; species Labeo rohita. The sequence goes on along the minus strand of NC_066876.1, from coordinate 12,838,042 downwards.
GTTTAGGACTGCCATAGACAGCTTTTGATATTACCTTTATAAGGCCTAATTTGTCTAAACTAATTAAATGTATGCATCATGTTTTGTATCCAATTCCTAAATTTAATCAACAATTTCAAATAGTAAGAGGTTATTGGGCTGTTACCAATCAAATAAAATCAGTATCAGCTAAATTAGTGTTTGCAATGCAGGTGGCACACAATCTGCATCTGAAGAAAATATACTTTAAATATAAACCTAAAATCGCCAGTAGGTGAGTCATTGAGTCATACATTCAACAGATTCGTTCAAACCGCTGATTGATTCAGTAACGAAACACATCATATTTGCAAACATTGCAGACATTAAAGTCATACAGGGGCATTTTTGCCTCTTTATCTTGAATTTTGGGGAATTCTAAATGTATTTTAATAGACTAAGTCACAGTGAAAGTGTGAACTCTAAATACGCAAGTGCAGTGGTCTAACCTACATCTCAGTGTATGTGTGCACTCTCTGGGTGTGTTTTTTTTTTTTGCGATTATTCTTGATGTTGTCAAATCACATATTGTTTAAACAACAGTTGTGATATTATTGTAGACAGTATATGTCACACACCCCTTGTTGGACTCATTAGCGTGAGTCAGTTCTTTTGAACAGTTTAACAATAAATTGTTCGAAACATCAATTTAGGGGTTCTCGGTCCTCGCAGACTGACTCCAGTTTTCAGAAAAAAAAAATAGCATTTTTATGACTTTACAGAAGAGGAAAAAAATATGGAGAGATTGATAATGTTGGTCAGAACAGAGAATGATCCCCTTCTCAGTCGCTGTATTAGAAACATACACGCAGCAGTTTTTGTAGCTCAGTGCCAAGGTAATAAAACACAAAGTATGGTAAATATATATATATTTTTTAAACTTTATGATTGGATTTATGATGGTAATAACTGTGGAAGCACGTCATCACAATACGTGAAAAGAGTCCATTCTTGAATTAATCAATATAACTGTTTGACTCAGGGGAAGGATTCTGATTCTGAAGGAGTCAAATGACACTTCTCTGCTTTTGTGTTTCAGTATGGGATCTCGTTCTCCGGCCAGTAGCTCTCAACCACCAGCCTTCTTCAGTAAACTGACTGAGAGCAACTCTGCCATTGTCAAGAGCAAGAAGGAAATGATTAAGAAGATGGTGGTCAGCGCGGAGGCTGAATTCAGTAAGTTAATGTCCCTGAATTTGTTAGGTTTAAACTCCCATTTATATGCATGTAAAAGCCCGTTTCCACCGAAGGAACTTTCACTAGGAATTAGGGGCTTTGGGCCAGTACTCTGTGTGTTTCCACCGCAGGGACCAGGATCAAAATAAACTAAAAACTGTGAGGCAGTACATTTTCAGAGGTCAGGAACTTTCGGGGGTGGGTCTTGGGCACTGAACATGCTTATTGGTTGAGTTCACACAGCATTGTATTTCAACCACCATTTATTTGCATAATTTTCAAAATAGTACTGTTATTGTGTCATAAAATGTAGTTCTAAGACCATTTCAGGCGAGATTGTAGTTGTTCAAAACTCAAATCTCCAGTTTATTTATAAAGACAGCGCCTACTTGAAAATGTGCTTTGCCGATTTCGGAGATATGAGCTCCAGGCGATCACCTGGCACTCAGTGCTCATATATCCTGCCGAGAGCGCCTCACCTCGGCTAGTCCTTCTGACATTTGCCGCTGGCTTTGATGCGGTTCGTTTTGGGTAAACCTAACAGGTAATTTCCATGAATCTGTTATTTGTTCCGGGTCATATCGTTTTGGCTGAGCACAAAGTTGTGTTTCATAACTTTATATATTTATAAATAAATTTATATATATTTATAACTTAAAAATGATGTAGGCCACAATGGAATCACAGACAGCAACAGGTCTGAGGGGAAAAAAAGGTTCCTGGAAAAAAAAAATTCCTGGTAATTTCAGTGGAAAAGTGAATTTATTAAAGGGCTCAAACTTACCTCTTACCTTTCTTTGTTTTTAGACCAGGGCCAACCTGGGACAGAAATCTTCAACATGCCTGCCTCTACAAATGCAGGTGAGCAGCTACACCAGTTGTGGTCTTTTCTCTACAACAGCAGTTCTTTTTACTACTTTCCTTGAATAAAGCTTGACAAAAAGCTCTTCACACATTCTGGTTTCTCTTTTAGGACCCGTGAGCGTGCGGAGTCATCCCGCACCAGAGGCCAGTGGTAATACTATAGGTCTGGAGGCTATCATCAGGAAAGCCCTCATGGGCAAGTATGATGAACAGATGGACGATCGCTCACCATCCAACTCAGTCAACTCGATGAGTGTGCCAGCTGCTGTCGGGCCGCCAGCTTCAGTGGATGGGCGTTCTGAAGACCCTTACGGCCTGCCAGGTGCGCTAAATAAACCCTTGATAATTCAGCTACCTTAATAGCAGCATGCGTCAGGTTTTGGCACTATTTTTTTGGACCAAATGTCCTCAAGTTAATTATTAATAGCATGTGATAGTAAATTGCTACTTGATGAGCCTGTTTAATGCAGTTGTGTTTTATCATTTTGTGTACTACTATTGTTTTTTTTGAGGACTACCAGATTTACTAGTTTTTGTGACTGGTGAATTTGTCACTTGGTGAATTTGTTCCTTTCATGTCCACAACAAAAGAAGCATTGTCTCTCCTATGTAATATTTGGATGTATTTATTCTAACAGACCTATGACCATTTTTTTGAGTTACGATCCATTAGCTGAGAATTATTTTAGAAACACATTCAGATATCTTTATATTTGTTTGTCTGAATATCTCTGATTTGTGTCCTGTGTTTGCATTTAGTTAAATCCAAAGGAGGGCGCTCCAACGGTCGCAAGACTAAGTCTCCTGGTCCTGGTCTGTCAGGAGGAGAGAGACCTTCATCTGTGTCCTCTGTGCACTCTGAGGGAGACTGTAACCGTCACACCCCACTCACCAACAGAGTGTGGGAGGACAGACCCTCATCTACAGGTACACATACATACACGCACACAATCACAATATGGGTGAGAAACTTATTAAATATTAGCAACATCTGCCAACTAAAATAACTGAATCAATTTGGACTAATATTTCAAATCATTATGTAATATACACTCCCCGTCAAAAGATTTTAGACAGTAATTTTAATGTTTTTAGTCTTCTGTTTACCAAGCCTGCAATTATTTGATCCAAAGTACAGCAAAAGCATTAATATTGTGTAATATTTTTACTATTTAAAATAACTTTTTTCTGTTTGAATATCTTTTAAAGTGTAATTTATTACTGTGATCAAAGCTACATTTTCAGCATTATTACTCCAGTCTTCAGTGTCACATAATCCTTCAGAGATCATATCAAAAATATGCTAATATGCTGATCTGCTGTTCAAAAAACATTTTATTTAGCAAGGATTCTTTAAAATGATCAGAAGTGATGATAAAGACATTTATAATGTTACAAAAGATTTCTGAACTTTCTATTCATCAAAGAAACCTGAAAAAAAAATTCTACTCAGCTGTTTTCAAAATAATAATAAAAAATGTTTTTGAGCAGCAAATCAGAATATAAGAATGACTTCTGAAGGATCATGTGACTGGAGTAATGATGATAAAAATTCAGCTTTGAAATCACAGGAATAAATTACATTTTAAAATATATTTAAATAGAAAACAGTTATTTTAAATAGTAAAAATATTTCAAAATTGTACTATCTTTGCTGTACTTTAGATCAAATAAATGCAGGCTTGGTAAACAGAAGAGACTAATTTAAAAAACATAAAAAATCTTACTGTCCATAAATGTTTTGACTGGTAGTTTTTAATTTTAGGGATGCACTGAAATTTCAGCCGCTGAAAATGATCGGCCGAAAATTGTCATTTTAAGTTTTAGGTTGAAAGAGGAAAAATGGCTAAAATATGAGCTTTGTAAGACTATACATTATTTGCATAATTAAATTCTGTTGTATAAAACTGAAGAAAAATGATATGTTGATATTTAATATTAATATATTTTCTGTGCAATTTTATTGTTTTGCTTTTAATAGAAGTGTGGTTATTTTATTGGATTGTAGTTTTTAAATTCAGTGACATTAAACATCATTGAGTTGAATTAAAAAGTCTTGCAAGATTATTTTAGATTGTTTAATAAAATAATTAGTTATAATAAGCAATTATTAAAAAACACTTTTTCGGTTTCGGTTTTTGGCCAAGTGCATCCACAGTTTTCAGTTTCGGCTCAGAATCATTTCATTTCGGTGCATCTCTAATAAATTTAGGTTAATTAATGTTTAATTTATTAATGCAATAAACTAACCAAATGTGACAGTAAAAACATTTATAATGTTATATTTCAAACAAATGCTATTCTTATTTGAACTTTATATTCATCAGAGAATTCTGAAACTAAATCTGTCAAGGTTTTCTACAAAAATACTTAGCAGCACAACTGTTGTTAACACTGATAATCATAAATGTTTCTTGAGCAGCAAATCAGCTTGTTAGAATGATTTCTGAATGATTAAGTGACACTGAAACCTGGAGTAATGTCATCACAGCAATAAATTATATTTTAAAATATATATATTCCTGTTATTATTTTAAATCTCAATATTTCACAGTTTTACTGTATTTTGATCAAATAAGTGCCTTGATAAGCTTAAAACACTTCATTTAGAAGCAATAAAAAATCGATTCGAATGGTAGCATACATTCTATGTATTTAACTATAATTTATGCATTTATTTATTTCTAATCTTTTTTTTCCTGATTCCTCCTCTCAGGCCCCACTCCATTCCCCTGTAACCCCTTGACCATGCAGATGCGCCTCCCCAGCGGTATGATGTCGGGACCCTCGCCTTCTCCTACGCAGCAGGGCGCGTCAGCACCTCCGCAGGGTCAGAATCAACCCCGCGCCTGGGAGGAAGAACCCAAACCTCTGCTGTGCTCTCAATACGAGACCCTGTCCGACAGCGAGTGAACACACACCTCCCACCGCCGTGTACACTAGGACTGAACGTTTGCTGCTTTATGAACAAAAACTTGTTACTGTAAACAGGGATGTTCGTGAACACACACGTACTCATGTCCATACTGACATACACTTACGGGAACACACACACACACACACACACACACACAAACACGTCCATCTGCGCTCATGATACCTCTACACACATATTCATACATATAAAAAAAACACACAACCTACCCCACTCACGCCATTAGTGGAAGTGCATTACATGGCTGCAGACATGCGTCGATGTGTCTGTGTTTGTGAATGCGCACACATGTATTAGCGTGTGCGCCACTCCAGGACTACTTGTAGGATGAATCACTTTTTAGGTTTTTTTTATATGAATATATATATATATATATATATATATATATATATATATATATATATATATATATATACTTCTATTCGTGTCGTCTTGCAGGCCTTATCAAAGTTGACTCATGGACTCATCTGTTTCGTTGACGCGTTTTGGAGCATTCCTCATTAGACTGCTCAGGACACACACTCTTATACTGTAATACAACTGCAAATTGTTTGTTTTGTGTATGTGTGGGGTGTAATGCAAAGGCTGGATGAATCCTCTGCAGAAATGAGCACCCACACAGAGTACGCCCTCTTGAGTTCTCATGCACATCTGCAGTCCTTCATGACGATTCGTGTGTTGCCAAGATGACCCTTTTGTTTTTTACAGATCTGATGCTGTTGGGCCATCTGAGTATGTGTATGATCAAACAAGACCTTCAGAGAGGCAGGTTAGCTGGTTTTGAAGCAGATTTCATCTTATCCTGTAACATTCTGTCCTTACCTTGCTACTTAGAGAGTTTACATGGGCGGCCAAATCATTGGTTTACAGGGTACACATAATGTTCATTTGTTGACATCCAACCTTCATTTTATACTTTAGTTTTGACACTCTAGTTGACCAATAATTCGTTGTCTTTTCCGTCATCTCTCCGTGATAGTTGACGGGAGATGTTTAGTTTAGTTTTTACCTTTTTTATGTACATGAACCTTGTTTGCATGTTATTTTTGTAACGAGTTAAGCACTTAATTGGCAAACGGTTCCCGTCGGTGTCCTTCAACAGACACTGACCTGAATGCAACTTTTTACACAGCATTTATTTTTCTTTTTTAATAGTGTTGTTTTGTTTCGTTTCGTCACCTACCTTGTCAAGCGTTCCACTCTCTAGCGACAATCACTGGCAGAGAGTTGAGCGAGTGGACGTGTCTTTAGGGGAAGCTGCTTTATCAGGTTTGAGCGTCCCAGCAAACCTGATTTTTATTTTTTTTTGTTTAGTTTTTTCACGTCATCTATCTGTTGAAGAGTTAAAGCCATGCTGTCTGGCCAGTCCTTTGACATGACACTCACTGAGAGCTGCTTTAGATTCGCTCTTTGTGCTTGAACGAAGGGTTTGGGATGTTATGTTTTTTTTTCTGTGGGCTCATTGTCCTGCGTAATAAAGAGGTGAGCAGACGCCACGCCTCGTATAACCTGTAGTCCTTCACTCTGTACAGTTTTAAAGATAATTCTAGTGTTAAGTGCCATGTATTTGACCTATACATTTCTGAAGTTAAAACTACCAAGTGACTACGCACAATTGTTTGTTTTTTTTTTTTTTTTTTTCCTCGTTATGCCAGGGTTGTACAATTTGTCACGCAGGCACAATTTAAAACCATAAAGGAGACCTTCTCCTTTCCAAAACGCCTCGTTTTCGGACCACCTCGGCGGTGGGGTTACTAATCGTTTTGCATGCATATTAGATATAATGTTTTAATTCGTATCGTTTGACTTTTATTTGTCACATGGTTTTACTATGAAAGGTATCTTTAACAGTTCAAATTGCAATACTCATTGTAAGCTGAAACTTGTGGGTTTTATCCGGTGGGGGCTTTAGTTGTTGCTTTGGTGGTCGAGGACGTTTTTAGTGCACTACCTAGTGGTTTTGTAAAATGGGGCTTTACCTTATTGAACAGTCAGTTCAATCCCAAATACACTCTCATCAAGATCCCTGAACAGGGTGTGCGAACAGTACGGTAGCCATACTACTTTTTTTTTTGTTTGGTTTTTTTTTTAACCATAACATCTACAGAAATATCCTAGATTTTGAGATTCAATCTTTGACATATCACTCCAGACAGTATTGTATTTAGTGGACAAGTCACTCTAAAGTTCAGTGTTTTCTTGTATAGCGAGCCCTCTTTCCTCTATATTGACTGTTTGTTTGACCTTTTGACTGAGGACAGTATTGCACTTTCCTTAGATGAGGAGGTGTACGGCGTTCTCGTTTGTAACTGATAAACGTTAATGAAGCTGAGAGATTAAAACAAATGAAGAGGAGAGAGATGGGAAAACAGCTGTAATTGTCACCCCCTCTTAAAATTGGAAAGGTTAAGTGGGTATTTGGGTGGCGTCTGTTTTTGTACAACCATTTTGTGCATATTTCTTTTTTTTTTCTTCTTCTTTTTCTTCTTTTTTTTGTATTAAGACCCACTGTATTATAGCGAGGAGTGTAAATAGACCTAAAAGGATGTACATATTTATGTGATTTGCTGCAAGATTGATATTCACACTGTTGTATTTCAACATGGCCACCAGCAAGCTTTGTGGATAGCAGTGTAAAAATTAAAAGGAAAAAAGAAAAAAAAAAAACAGACACTGCCTTAATGTTTAAATAAAAAGCTTATTGCCATTGATTTGTTTGCTGTCTTTTTTTTTATTGTGCCACTGTTCACATTATGGATGGTGGCAGAGACTGACCCGGAAGAGAAGAAATTGTTGAGTGAAGTCGTTATTTTTGTTTTCTTTGTGCATAAATTATTCCTGTAGCTTCATAAAATAAAGCTTGAAGCACTGATGTTGCATGGACAATTTTAACGATGTCCTTACTACCTTTCTGGGCCTTGAACGGGGTCAGAAAGGGTCAGAAGTCTTCCGCATTTCATTAAGAATATCTTAATTTGTGTTCTGAAGATGAACAAAGGTCTTATGGTTTTGGAACAACATTAGGCTGAGTAATTAATGGTAGAACTTTCATTTTTGGGTCAGCTGTTCCTTTAAAGTCATGAAAAATGATTAGGATGAATACATGTATATATTTCAGAATTTCTTTGGATGGAGTTACATTTTGTTCCATTTCTGTGCTAAAAAAAAAAGTACATAGTAACATTACCAGCAACAAAGTATGGTACGGTGTTAAAAATAAATGTAAATTTTGTAACAACATAAATGGAAGTCATTTTAATAATTCGTACATTCATTAACATTAGTTGAAAAAAGTAGCCTAAGCCTAACCATAAGGAACAGTAAAGTTAAATCAAACTGACTGTGAAAGTTGTTTAAACTTATTTTACTTTAAAATTCATTTGTTGTAATGCCTTTAATCATATTACCAGTAACATGTCTGTGCAGTACCCAGTTTAAGAATTAGCAGCCATAGCAAAGAGACAGCAGAGAAAGAGTGAGTGTCTATAGAGTGTTTTCACAATGCAATCATCAATCGGCCATTTTGGTGGCAATAAATGTAAACAATGCCACTGAACCGAATGAAACTAGCATATTTTGCTGATTAATGCTGCTGAAAATGGTCAATTATTGTCATGTTTTGGGCTGTACTTAATCCATAGGAAAGTGCAAAAAACTGAGGAACAAAACGGGTTTGTGGTTGGCCACCTGAACCACGAATCTTGACAACATTCGTGTTCTTGTTCTTATCATTTCTGGTCAGGTAGGTGAAATATTAGGCTAATCTTAATTAATACTGCTTAAAAGTATCTTTACCACCTATTAACTTTAGTTAGTCAAGATATCGTGCCCTTTCCTGCTTACTATGTCCTTCTTTATGGAGAAGGGTGTTCCTGCACAACCGGAGGCTGCAGTTTCAGGACCGCATTTGTAAGACCCTACGGTTTGTTTGTTTTTTTGCATTATTTTATTTTATTTATTGTATATATGTATGTATTAGCGTCTCATACTATTTAATAGTGCTTGCTATTTAATTCTGTATATTATTATTTTTAAAGAAATATGTAGTTGTTTAATTGTATACACTTAACTATTGTCCTAGCCGACTCCTAACCCTTAACATACCCATTGGTAACCCGTCTGAAATATTTAACCTAATTTATTTCAGTATATTCTATATATATTCTGGGGTTAAAATCCATTTTCTTGTAAAGAAAGACTTGTATTTTCGCAGACTTCAGTTCATTAGCCGCAGCACAGCGATTCACGTCTGATGTGTGACACACAAAGTGCAATAAACGGCAAAACAATTGCGCTACAAATTACGTATTACTACATCAATGAATGTAATTTTATTTGAGTACAAATGTTAGTTTAACATTCAGCAGAGCAATGATCTGTTTTGCACAGTTAAATAGGCTAAATGGAGATTGCTGACACGCCTCGAACACAAGTTCACACCAGCGCTTACATTAAAAATAGGATGAAAGGATTAAAAATGAATGGTTTTTGTTTTATGCTTGAATCAGATCTCCTCTAGATGGCGCTGTCACAAAAAAATGGGGTCCTAGAAATGCGGTCCTGAAAGTGATCTCCGGCTGTGCATGAACATACTGTTGGGGGTCTTTATGGCCACGTTCACACTGCAGCTTACAGTCGAATATTCGAATATTACTACTGTCTGTATGAACGGTCAGGAGTCAAGCCGTATCCTTACGAGTAACCATGGCAACAGAGACCAAAATATCTAAGATGACGACGTCCGTAAACTGAAAGTATTACCACTTTCTAACACACAATAATCCATTCGTGCCACGAGTGCGTCCATCAAGTCATCATTAACCGACAGCAGCTTTTAAATTTGAGTGGAGATCGGAGCATTTGAGCCGTGCGCAGAACGCGCAACTGACCGGAGGGAGCATTGCCGGTGGAGACACAAAACTTTAAGATGACAAACGGCTAAATTATCCGTCACTGTAAGTTACCGAAATCACACGTTAAAGCAGCTCTCTCGCACTGAATAACATGACAACTAGTTGTCCAGTCCTGTTCCGTTCACACAGCGCTTGTGTTTCAAGAATGCGGTTGTGATTCCTGAAAATTTACGGGTGTGACTTCGGTTATAGTATACTGTTGTCACACCCCTATATAACCGTGCTGTGTGTGAACGTAACCGTATTAAGGACTACGGTCTTTGTCAGGTGACGTCACACTCACGAGAATCGAATTGGATTTTGGGTGTCGCCGCCATTTGTAAGGTATCAAAGCCGAGGTGTTCCGTTGTGTTAAAGTCAGCGATGGTAAATTACACGATAGAAAAGGTTAAAAACTGACCACAAGGAAAGATATTTTAGGTCTCCCACTTGAAAGACAACATGCAGCGGAAATAACCAAGAAGCGTCGGATGGCCTGCATAGCAGCGGTGATACGCAAAATCATCATATTTGCCCTCGACATTTTCATAAAGGTAAGTAAGCGATTTTTTTTAAGTATGTGCTTATTTTCTGTTTTCTTTAGTACCTAACGTTATATCCACATGTTGTTTTGGGTTATCAATGCTATTCAGTGGTGTAGTGCAGGTATACAGCGTAATGACAAGTGTGGATAAATGCAAATGTTCCCTAAAAGCACCCAGTAAAGACAGTGATGCGGTCAGGAACGTGGCGCCGGATTCCTTTTAAAAAATATGTTTGATGGTTGCGCCGGCGCCGTCCCCCCACCACAGATGCTGCCTGTTCATACACGAGAGCATGTCAGCTTAGTGATAAAATAATTATTATTGATAACTAATTTGAATCAGTACATTATAACGAAAACAATACCTTAAGAATGAAAAGCAGGTTTCCAGGGGTTGCCAGGGCACCACTAAACAGACAGCCAGGGAGCAGAAACGCGTCATGTACCATGCAATGTCACGCAATCGTTTTATGCATGGCCGTAGAGATTTATTTTATTTCACTACTGAAATTCCTAACTAAATACTTAATTGAATACCAAACTAAAATACATTTTTAATATTTTTATTTTTTATGTATATCTGTATTTCATATAGGTTGGTGTGACTAAACTGTAAGAAAAAAAAAAAAAAAAAAAAAACTTGCAGCCAGCTGAGATGACCCACCAGGCTGGAGGAGATGGTCAGCTACACACTGAAGGCTGGAGGAGATGGTCGACTTCACAAGACACCACTCGATTCCACAAATGAATGTAACTTGTGTGTACCCAGAAGAAAACTGACTGCTTTTCATGTCAGACATAAGGGAAATTCTCACTTCATTTTAAATACTTGTGTTAACTTCATGCACCTCAGATTGAATCTGCATGCACAAACACTGTTTTATACTGTTACAAGCACAAAATTATCCCTCATTAGTTTGTGGTGTCCTTTGGACACAGTATAGCAATGATTGACTGCTTTGAGATTTTCACAGAGAAACCATTCAGTGTAAAAGTGTGTGCCAGAAAGTGTTCTACCTATAAACTATTAATTATTTGACAGATCATCTAGCACTTATAAGAATCCATGTAGAAAGGGTCATCAGAAATGTTTGGCAGAAGCATTAAATCATCATCACATTATTATTAATATTATTTTTATTATTTATTTTCGTTTTATTATTATTCAACTTTCTTTGTAGTACTTGCACTGTGTCCACTTAGCAGTATGTTGATGTTCATCATGCTTGTCACATCTTCTGTTATGCATTTTTAAGCTGATTTTATAACACAGTGTTGCATTTATAATAAAGTATGTATAATGACATTTTCATAAATGTGTTTTTGATTGACTCCTTATCAGCACTTGTTATCAGCCAAAAGAAGTACGGAAAATGTTGAACAAACAGGGTAAAGTTTAATGGTATTAATGGTATAAGATAATGTGCAAATTAATGGTAGACAAAAACAGAACATAAGTGTATTTGTAAGTAAATAATATACGTTTTTATAGCGTAAACAAGAGCACGTCATATTTCCAACGAGGTTGAACACCGGCAGCGCTCAACTTTTTGCGGTCAGGTAACCTTAATATGGATCAGTGTTAATGTAGTCCCATATCTACTTGGTTTGCTTCTGTTTCTCCAGTATGATGATTTAAACGGTCTTTACGGCTCTGTATATTTTCAGTTCACTGCTCAACGCGACGATACCTTCAAAATGGCGCCTCAGTGACGTCACACATAATAAACGCACGTGACTGACAAAGACCGATTGACAACCGCATCCCGCTGCTGTGTGAACGTGGCCTATATGATTTAACAGCTTTCAGACATTTTTCCATGGTTTAGACAGCATAAATTAGATTATTAAACTAATAATCCATGCTGTTTACATCCAAGTATTGCCAATATGGCCGCGCATCCGGGTAACTGACCAAATCGTGACTTAAGTACAAACCACTGATCTATATATAATGACATTATACATAATATATAATGTTCTCTATTATAGATCAGTGGTGCAAACCCTCTGGCTGCAGGCCCGTAGCCAGCCTAGTGGAAGGGGGGTTCTTTTTTTCCAAAAAGTGGACCTTTTTCAGTTCCCACTCATTTTGTATTTAACTATGAGGTTCAAATACTTCATTTTGTTGACTACTCATGCACCAATTTGTGCTGTATTATCATGTGTTCTGGTATTTTAATAAGCATGATTTTTTGATTCACCAAAAATATTTACTACAGTGTTTCTTTCAAACTGTTTACCAAGATATCGCCTTGTTCAGTAAATATACACAAATACCTAAAGCAGTAAGTAATTTAATTAAATGAATGACATTTTTAATGCAATAAAATCACAGATTCTTTGTACTGACACATATCCAAATGGTGGGTGGATGTGTGTCCCTTTAGGGGGGTCTGGGGGCATGCCCCCCCAGGAGAAAATTGTACACATTTTAAAGTGGAATTCATTAATTTGGTGTACTTTAAGAACTCAAAAGTAAGAGCTCTAACCCATGTTCATTGTACAAATTGAACAAACAAAAAAGTTGATGACAGTCTGAAAAATCGGTTCTAGAACTGCCCCTGGTGAGAATATACTGTGTTCTTCCTTGACCCATGCTACACCCTTCCACTGCCCCCATTCTGGGCCCCTTTCAACCTCTGAGCCCTATGCAGTCTTTCCTCCTTTTCAAAATACAAATATCAAGAAAGGAGTTTTATGCAGGAAAAAAAAATATATATATATATATTTTTTTTTAAAGACCTGCAGAAATAGAATAAATATGGAAAAAGCTGTCTAGTAATATGTTAAACTGATATCCTGATTTACAGCTCAGATAATGTTCATTATCAAAAAGAGTAACATCTCTTAAAATTGTAACAACCTTATTTTTTTTTTTAAACTTTATTATGGACAGGACAGATCAGGAAGGACAGGATGTGATATGGGCGGCGGGATCGGGAAAGGTCCCCGAGTCGGGTCTCGAACACGGGAAGTCCGGAGCACGCTGCCCACAAGGCCATCGGCGCCGACAACCACCTTATTTTTGTATGATGAAATTATTAATAATAACTAGATAAAAAAGTTTGTCGAGACAAACTTTAAGTTGGCTTGAGAAAGCCTAGTCTGAAAGTTTAAAGCAGTTGTAATAGTATGGAAGCAGCTAACATGATTTAACACATTGCTTACATGATTTAACATGTTGTTAACATGTTTTAGCATTATTAGCTTATTGCTTGTATTTTTATAGGCTGATTACAATGTTGTTAGCATGATTAGCATGTTGTTATCATAATTTGCAAGTTACTAGAATGTTGTAAGCATGATTAGCCTGATTAGCATGTTGATAGCATGTTTCGCACATGATTAGCATGTTACTAGCATGTTTCTAACATGGCTAACATGTTACTAGCTTGTTGTTAACATGTTTCTAGCATGATTAGCAAAGTTGCTAGCATGTTGTTAGCATGATTAACATGTTACTAGCACGTTAGCATTTTTCTATCATGATTAGCATGTTGCTAGCATGATTAGCATGTTACTAGCATGTTTCTATCATGATTAACAAGTTATTAGCATGTTGTTAGCATGATTAACATGTTACTAGAATTTTGTTAGCATGTTTTTAACATGATTAGCATTTACTAGCATGTTGTTAGCATGATTAGCAAATTACTAGCATGTTGCTAGCATGATTTAGATAGCTAGATAGATTAGAAATATGAGAGTGGAAGCTTAAATAAGTCTAAATGGATTAGAAATAGTACATAGATGGGAAGCTTGACTGAGCCTCAAGGGATTCTGGGAGTTTAGATTTGAATTTTGTCAGTTGGAATTTGAAGAGTGTTGGCTCATTTGAACATTCCGTCAATGTAAGTCTATGGGATTTTTGGTGGCTTTGATAGTCTGGTTTACGAAAACCGTAAGCCGGATCAGTTAGAAAAGATAGAGCACACCGAGTCAGACCAGTCTGAAGGTCTGGGCCGAGTTTGGTGGTTCTAGCTTGAAAGCTCTAGGAGGAGGTAGATACCGAAATTCGGCTCAGAAGAATAATAATAATAATCTTAAATAGTTGATCAGTAAGTTGGCTTTCTCAAGCCAACTTAATTATTCACCTCAATACCATGGTATAAAAATGAACTACATGGCTTCTAGGTATTTGTATGAAGAACGGTGGTCTTAGTATTAATGCACAAACGCTATTAATCACAAAATACTGTAATTATATTCCATTACTGCTTTAATAGATTTAATACATGTATAGACCATTTCGCTAGATGTAAACATACTGGTCCCGATACACTTCCTGTTTCTTTTTTTTTTCTTTTTTTTTACTTTACACAAACATCACAAAAAAATACAACCAACATAACATTTGACTAGATGAAAATGTTACATTAGCACCTTTAAGATGTATTTGTATATGTGAAATTAAAAAACAAAACAAAACAGGAAGCGCTTCTGGACCAGTGTTGTTTACATCTAGTGAAATGGTCTATACATAATAATATAACACAGTTTGATATGTCCCACAATTCTGCCGCAATACCACAGTGCAGTCAGTGTTACAGTAAAAATAATCCATATTAAATGATTCTGACTATCGTTGCGCACAGTGTTTCTCCTGTTTGTCAGCGCTGTTTCATCTGTTTAAATCGCCATGTGATTGTGTTCTTCACCGAATTCAAGCGCTTCACTCTGGATCTCACAGCGCTGTTTAGCGCTCGCGAGTAAACGCTTCTGCTCTAGTAAACGCTCCGCTGCTGTTTGAACTGTGATCCGAGCGGATAAATGGTCCGTGTGGCGCTTCAAACGACTAGCACATTTAATCCATAACGCTAATTTTGTCTTTCCGTCCCCAAATTTAGGACCTCTTAAAATTAAAATTAAGACTTTTCTTATACTTATTAAGGTATTTAATACTTTTTATGGCTTTAAAAGTGCGTTGTCATTTAAAAGAACACTTGTTTATTTAAAAAAAAAAAAAAAAAAACGTACATAAATTCCGGACCTCTGACTGGATGGGGTGGGTCGTTCGCGCCACCCGAACCCCCCCTGGCTACGGGCCTAGGCTGTATCCGAAATCGCCCCCCTATACCCTTAAACAGGGGAGTATTTGAGGGGACAGCCATTTGAAGTGTTGTCCGAAACTTATGCACTGAACGGCTAGAGAATACCCACAATGCACTGTGCTTTTTTGTTGTTGTTGTGGCTAGAAGGGATGCAGCTTCGACCAGAAACTAACATGAAATGAATTGCTCTAACGTTACCTTTTGGATTGTTTTTTAAGGTGTACACCTACCCCAACCCTAAACTTAGTCCTTACTATAATACAATATGAATGAATTCCCGCGTCTTTCCAGAATATGGCGCCCGCAGCTCAATCATCCATCCATTCATTTTACAACGCGCTCGTCCACAAAGCTAATACAACACAGGCATAAATTCATTGTAAACTGATTATTAAATTGTTTAACTGGGGTGTATACATAATTTCCATGACAGAGTTAAGGGTAAATACTTTGAAACAGCAAACACAAACTATGCAAAAACGGCAGTCCTTCCGGTGCACTCAATGTACGAATTTACTCTTATAAGTGCACTACATTAGTGGGCTAATGTAGAAAATAGTGAATATAGGGGGCGATTTCGGATACAGCCCTAATTTACCCCAACAGCAAACCAATCTCGCGTTCTTGCATCTGGTCTTTAACGTTAAAGTTCTACGTCAGTTCTACGTCCTGACGTAAAACACGCGTGCGCTGCGACTTGTTAAGGACCAGAAGAATGCACGCGGATGCGTCGCGGAGGACTTCCGGGAGAGAAGAAGTCGTTGAATGAGTCGTTATTTTTGTTTTCTTTGCGCACAAAAAAGTATTCTTGTACTATTTTAACGATGTCCTTACTATGTTTCTGGACCTTGGACTTGGTAGGACCTTTGCCGTATATGGAGGGTTAGAAAAATCTTGGTTTTCATCAAAAATATCTTAATTTGTGCTCGGAGGATGAACCAAGGTCTTACAGGTTTGGAACGAATTGAGGGTGAGAAATTAATTACAGAATTTCAATTTTTGGAAACTATCCCATTAATGTTAAAACTAATATTAAAACTAATATTTGTTACCATATTTTAATTTAAAGCAGTTAAACAAAATGGTTTTGTAGAACAATGTGTTTTTATCATTAATGCACTTCCTTATTCTCATAGTTACTTACGTATCGGCAAAATCCTAAATAAATAAGGTGGATACATAATCAAATTGACCGTAAAGAAGTGAATATCAGTTTTTCCACTGAGAGGCATTAGTCCACTAATTAGTACAGTAGTCATCGAAATATTTCAATTCAAAGAATGTATGCTTGGCATTCGTACCTGATTTAGTGATCTTTATAAAATTATTTGACAATCCAGTCATGTATTAAGTAAAATTATTATGGAAATTCATTTGTCAAAAGGTGCAATAATTGTGTCCACGTTTAACCTACAGTCGGTGGATTATTAGCAGCACCATATATTTGCTGTGCAGCCTGTTCAGTTGACGCATCTCCTCACTCCATTATATTTGTAGGCATCAGGACACGTGTTGAGCACTAGAGGGCGCTGCTGACTGTCGTTTGACCTCAGATTCCAGTCAGGTTGTTTGCTGCAGCTCTTAATTTATGACAAAAGACATTTAACAGACTTGTTTTTATGCTGCTAAAAGAATGAAGAGCAGCTAAGGACTTATTATTTTGAACATTCTTCAGTGTGTCACATGGAGAGACCTACAGGGCACAAAAACCTTTTCACAAGAAAGGCTAAAATATATTTATATATTTAAGTAAATATATTTACTAAAATATTTACAATTATATCTGAAATGTGACCATTTTTTGGGCATATTTATTAAAATATATTTTAAATATTTAAGTATTTCCACTATATCTAAAATATTTTTTATATCTTTTAATATTTTCATATTTTGCTCTCCATATTTCAGTTAAAGAAAGTATATTCATATGCCACAAAAGTTAAAAACACTTTTTTGTTGTCTATAGAGAAACCCACAGGGCACAAACACACACACACACACACACATATATATATAAATGCTAAAATATATTTAAGTAAATATATTTTGTGTATAGTATTATGTATGTGTATTTTTCCCTTTTTTTGGTATATTCATCGAACTTTGTTGTGATTTCTTTTGAGTGTGTGTATGTGTATGTACCTTTTTTGTTGCAAAATAATTACTATATACTGTACAGTAAAAGAAATTTTAGCAAATGTGAAAAACTGTGACATTAGAAATATTTCCACTATATTTTAAATTTCTAAAAATATATAGTTTTATATTTTGGTCTCCATATTTCAGTGCAAGAAAATACATTCACATCTCACAAAAGGTAATGGAAATTGTTTAAAATATTTTATTTTGTCTAAAAATATTTAAAATTATATTTACAAAACTGGCAATTTTTGCATATTTATTAAAATATATTGTAACTATATTTTAAATATTTTAATATATTTTTTATATTTCATATTTTGCTCTCCATATTTCAGTTCAAGAAAATACATTCATGCCACAAAAAATCTTTGTCTATAACGTGTAAACGTAACATATTTGCATAAAGAATTAAAATTAGAATATTACATTATTAAATTTATACTTAATATTATTTAATATTTAAATTTACAGTGTTTATAGAGAAATAATGTAAATTGGGACACATTTTGCCACTGAGATGACTTACTCAAAAATGACTGAAAAAATGGCCTAATTATCCTGAATTAACCTCTAGTAAAGCCTCATGTTTGTGTAAGTTTCCTTGCATTATGATGATACTTAGAAACTCTGCCAGAAGTTGTGCACTCAATAAAAAGTAAAGAATATAAATAATTAAAATCACTGTGAATCATTAAAATCCACAAATGCATAGGAAGGGAAATATATTCGCATTAGTCCTAATGTGTAAACACATCACATTTGAACTGGCCGACTGTTCTTCTAGGTGTTAATGGGAAATGTCTGTTTTAGCGGCCTACTAGGTATGTTTTGTGATTCTGTGCCTTACTGTTCACAGAAGAGTGAAAACATTCAGCATTTTATGTTTAATAGCAATAAAATGGGCAAACAGTTTAAGTGGAAACACTTAATTTAAGCACAGTCTCCATCCTGTAAAGCAAATTCAAAGAACTGCTATCCAAATTCTTTAGTACCAGTTCGTTTATAATGACTCAGTCAAGACGATTCGCCAAATGTTTGTAAATCATTAGACTGGAGAAACTTGTTTGAAAGTTAAACCGTAAGGCGTGGGGGAAAAGTAGGCAAAATAATCTTTTGTTAAAGCGCGAGAAAAACATACACGAGAGACAGGAGCAGAAATTGACACTAAATTCAACTAATATGCAATTTAAACAAAGTTTTTGTGACTATGTTGCACAAGTAAGATTTTTTATGTCTTCCGCTCACAAAGCCTGCATTTATTTGATCCAGAGTACAGCAAAAACTGTAAAATTTAGAAACATTTTTTAATATTTATAGTAAGAGTTATTTTTTTAAAAATATTTTAAAATGTAATTTATTCCTGTGATTTCAAAGCTGATTTTTTTTAGCATCATTACTTTAGCATCATCACATGATCCTTCAGAAATCCTTCTAATGTTCTGTATTTTGTAATATTCAAATAAATGCAGGCTTGGTGAGCAGAAGAGACTTCTTTAAAAAACATTAAAAATCTTACTGTTCAAAAACTTTTGACTGGTCGTGTAGCTTTCATGTAATCCTTTACTCCTGTAAATGAGATCTAGCCTAAAGCGAGCTTGAATGCATGGATTAAAATGATATACGCTCCAAAAAGACTCAATGCCTTGCTCACGGCTGGCAGTTTTATAGGAGAACGGTGGAAGGGTTTTTCATCTTAAGCTGGAAAGTATTTGACCTTATTGGAAAGTGCTGTGTCAGTGATAATGTACATGGAAAACAGAGGCTCATTTTTACCTCACAGATCATTAAACATCCAGAGTTTATTACAGCATCAAAAGAAGACAAACACACCGGCCGTTGTAGGGTTTGGGGCTTTTATTTAATCAGTTTGGATATACATTTTTTTTCCTTAAATTATTTTCTTATCCATTGTCCAAAAAGAAAACCATTAAGTTGGGAATTATACAAAAATATAAAGAGAATTACGAGTGCCGTATGCCACATATACAACAGGAAAGTATTTTACAGAAACACAAATTGTGTTAGGAAATCAAACAAAAATCCATCTGTTAGCAGAAAGCATTTGTACACCAAACTAAAAACAAAACATCTCCCCTCAGATCTGCTTTCGACACATTACGAAAATTCCTCGATCAACTTATCAAATGTCCATCTTGAGTCAACAGGAAGTCATTTTCAGTCAGACATTCTTGTAATTTAATCTCTTATCAACCCCCGATCCTTTTTTTTTCCATCGGTTTGATTTGCATCAGTGTCATGGAATATAATGCACTAGTTTCCTGTAATACAGATATTACTTAAACTTAACTCTTTTGGAAAAGCCAAGCTTTTCCACTCAAAACTTAAACACATCCACATACCAGACGGAAACATGCTTTGTCATTGTTTCGCTATTTTTAATCACCAGAAGATCTCTATTACTGTGTATAAAATCAGAAATTAATAAAAACAAAATGAATGAGGTAAGAGATCTAAATTTACGAAACCCACTTCAGAATTGCAAGTGTATAGTCCAGACATAAGACAGACGTGACGTACACCTCCGGTCGAAATCTCTCTCAGCGCAATGCTTCGTTACATCTCATCGCCTGGCTAAACAACAACAGCTCTGCTCCACAAAAGAGTCTGCGATACATGAAAGCAGAAATGCACTCGCTGGAGGAGGCAGCAGCTCAGTTTGGTAATCTAGATTTTGGCTGAGACTAACTGGCTCCAACAGTGTCAGAAATTACTTGTTACCATTGAACGCAAACGTTATATAACCGTGTAATCGCAAAACCGTACAGTCTTCAGGAGTCTCTGTTCAGAGATAAAACACGTTTCCAGATCAGAATACGCTGAATTCTCTTATCTAACACATGCTAAATCCAGTCATTTCAAAGACCTTCAACCTCTTATTTTGGCCACTGAATTATTAGCACGTCGGGCGGCTTCTGAAACTCTTGTGCAAGAAATTATTTCACGTTTTTGTGAGGTACAAACAGAAAGGGAGGAAACATTTACGGTTGTATTTCCCTTTCTCTGAATTTTACTGAATCTTTGGTCCAACCTTTCAAGTGCTCCTACACGTCGATTTGCCCTTAGTCATACCAACATTTACAAAAAAAAAAAAAAACTTTCCATAAGTGCAACTTAAATACAGTTTATATTTTCTCAGCCAGTTCTGATAGTCTACAGATTTATGCCAGTAGACCTTAGTCATGGTTAACACATTAATTAACACATCTGTTTCAAATTCAATACAACAGCTAACCTGACTAAGGTCTAATGACTTTATGCTCTCATTCACATATACTGTGCTTATAGACCAATTTAGAGTATATGTCACTTGCAGCTGCGCATGCTTTGTGGTGGCAGAAAAACACTGGTAACAAGTGGAGGGAAATGGGTAAAATCTACCTGATTTCATGGTTCAAATGTACCTGTGGGAACGTACCAATAAGTACATATCACTGCAATTTCCAACAGAAATGAACATTAGAGGCGGTAAAAACGGCGAGCACTTGTAATTATTTTCATACACAGTTATGATTACAGCTCCACATTTCACTTTTAGGATGTAACAAGCTTGCTCAGAATCGGAATCCTTGGGTACGAATCCTGTGAAAAACATGACTCGCGATGAAAGAGCTGACAGATTGAAAAACGCTAAAACGGCATGCTTGCAATTGTGTTTTTATGTCACATCCGCTTTTGTTTATACTATCGGGTAGGTCTAGGTGTAGTGCAGATGGTACGTTATTTTAAAACGTCACAGAGAGTTACAGTTATAGCGTCACTCAGTGGACATTTCAAGTCAGAAATGCGGTGGCACATATAAAACCAGTGTCATATAAATGTAAATGTACGCATCACTTTTTTATCACCACTCATTGGACATTTCACATCGAATATGTCACAAAACGTACATGCCGCTATGTATTTTGCGTCTTGTGAAAAAGTTCCCACAGGTACGTTTTTGTCATGAGATCAGGTTGGGTAAAATCCACAGAATAAGAGAAAAAATTTATTGTTTCATTTGAATTTCAGAATCGGAATGCAAATAATTTGATAGAATACTGTCATTAAAGCCATCTGAAGCTAAACGCAGATGTTTAAATGCATGAATCCTGCTATGATTACTCTACTTTTAAAGCATAAATTTGATTTAAACAATAGGTCTACATAATATTTACATATGCAGTTCATATTGTATTAGCCCTACAGTTACAGCATGAAATAATTTTTAAACCTATAACAATTTACATGATATTTACTGATTTTTATATCACAATTCTGACTATATTTCTTACAAATGCAGGTTTATATCTTGTATTTCGGACTTAATAACTTGATTTAACTCAACAATATCTTGTCATTTCTGATGGAAAAAAAGGCAGAAGTGTGGGATATAAACTCATGATTCTGAGCCGAGGGGAAAAGAGAGAACGACTGTGATTTGTAGTATCAGGATTTATCAAAATTTTGAAATATAAACTCAAATGTACTTCTTTATTCTTTAATTCCATGGCTTCCATAGACTGCTACTTGAAAACTGTCATTTTCTGCCACCAGAAAACACGAAATTGGACTATAGACTTTGCATTTTGTTTTAATAATGAGCTATTTCCTGTTTGAGCATTTGTAAGAGTAAGCAATACTAAGACGATAAAGTAGGCCCACATGGACTCCCCATGTTTTTGCATTTGTACATTATTGGCAGAATCTTATTGTATAAATAAAATGGAAAATGACATAAAAGTCCTATGGTTTTATTTGTGGATTACAATCATCACAAATTAGTTAATTATCAAATTAGTGGAAGTATTCAAATTAAAAAAAAAAAACAATGTGAGGCACCAAAATGAAACCAAGCTAAATTTTTAGTATATCTGACACATAATGGCTAATTTAACTTTCGGAATTTGGACTGACGTTCTTTTGCATTCTGTGTAAATCTGCAGATCTTTTTGTGGAATTCTGCGGGCTCAGGTTCCTTGAAGGCCTATGAATCACCAAACAACAGAAACTGCCCCAAATGCTTTTCCCTCCACCTGACTGGTACGACTGGATATTAAAATTAAAAACAAAAAACCTCCAGATGTACATAAATACATCACATGTAAAGACCGCAAACACACACTCAGCTCCATGTCATCCCCGCTATCAAGTACCAATGTCACTGGAAGCCAAAGAACAAAATGACCCTCACTGACTTTTCGTTTCTTTCTTAAATGTCTCTTGCCATCCGTCGTTGAATCAGGGTTTTAGTCCATGTAGCTCTTTAACCAAAGGGAGTTTTTGAAATTTGGGAGGGGTAACACATCTCTCATGTGTGTCTTTCAGAGGTCTTCTGTGTAAATGATGCATGGACTGGCATCCTCGGTGGACTCCAGCCTGACTGTGGACACAAACCGTCGGCGCCCGGCTGCGTTTCTGTTGCCGTTGTAGTTCAGCGTGGTGCGGTATGTATTCCGGGTGTGCTTGGGGAACACGATGGTCGTGCTTTGGAAGTGTAGCGGCCTGTGCCGTGGCTCAAAGTGAACCTCTGACTTGTAGCTGCGCCACGTGCAGTTATGGACGGCCACCACCGTCTCGCTGAAGGATGTGGCGGTCGGGACCTGGGCGCAGAACACCTGGTCACGGAAGTGTCTGTCTGAAGCGTACTTCACCGCAGAGTTGAACCTGACAGTGATCGAAAGACAAGAATTCATCAGCCAAACATTATTCAACTAAGAATAAGGTAAATCTGTAAGTTTAAAGAAATGTTACGATGCAGAATAATGAGGAAATATTTCATATTTTCCACTATTTCTAGATCAGTAGTCAAATAAGTACATTTGTGACACTTAAAATATGACTTGTACAAAAGGTCAGATGTTCTTCCATTGAAGCTGAGATGGTCTTTCTCAAGTCATGATGGAGAACATGATCATCAGGAGTTACAAGTTAAAACGAGAAACAAACTGACATTAATTTCCATGTTTTTAATGTTTAATTAAACTTTTTAGCCAAAATATAAAAACTGATTTGTAATGAAAAAATGCAAAACCCTCATTTGGTAGTTAATGGTGATATGTAACACCACTTACTTGATCTCTTTTTCTGGTTTGGGGTTGACCTCAATGCTCTCTCCATAGACCACAGGGTACATGCGTGACTTTGCATCTGGACCTTGAGAGTTCAGGAGCAAGTACGGCAACTACACAGGAAGACATTAAAAGACACAGGAATTAGCCATCTAGCTAGCCATTGAAAACCATAATAAAATATTCATGCATTTTACATTAAAATACTTGACAGTTGATGCATACATGATGACAAAACTGTACAATTAACCACTAGCCAGAGCAACTTTCTTACATGTTTCATGTCTCATATTATTTTGTGGTCTTTACTTTTCACATAAATTTAATCTCAAATCAATTTTTCATTTATTTAATGTATTTAAAAAAAGCCATCCTAGGTGTATGTGACTTTCTTCTTTCAGACAAATGCAATCAGAGTTATTTAAAAAACGCCCTGGCTCTTCCAAGCTTTATAATGGTAGTAAATGGGTTTTAAGATTTCAGAGTACAATAAAGTTGATCCATCCATCATAAAATGTACTCCACATGGCTCTGAGGGCTTACTTAAGGCCTTCTGAAGTAAAGCAGTGTGTTTGTGTAAGAAAACTATTCATATTTACAACTTTAAAAACTGTGATCTCTAGCTTCTGTTGTATGTGCGTTCACGAGAGAGTGGCTTTTCAGCGGATGACATAAGTGAACGCGGAAGTGATGAATGCAGAAGTGCAGTGGAGAGAGCAAAACAAAACACCGGTCACAAATTAAAAGTACAAAACAAGGATTGGTGACAAAAAATGTTGATGGATTTCGATATAAGCCAAGAGGAGACTGGTTTTCCTTTGCTGTAAACAAAACTTGGTTCTCACAAGACTAGCATATTTTTACCAGAGCTCACAATACGCCTACATCCTATGTCATCCGCTGGAATGCCACGTGTATACGACAGTTAGCGGAAGCTAGAGATTATGGGTTATAAAGTTTTAAATATGGATATTTTATAAAAATGCATCAAATCACTTCCGAAGACCTTCATTCAGGGTTCATACAAGGTGCTTAAAGTACTTAAATTTGACTTTTTGAAATTTAAGGTTTGAAAACTCTTGAAAATAGCAATATTCCTGAATTATTGAAAGGCAGTGTATCTATGAAATAAATGTTTTACATTTTGTCAATAAGCACATATCTTTTGATACAAAATTCACACAATTAAAAATCATACCTTTTTCGCTTATTTCAGTTCATGTCAGAAAACAATCGAGCTAAACAAATAGTAGTACTGATAGTGTTGTGTAAATATGGCTGAAGATGCGAAGAGAGGAACAGGTGAACCAAATCAATTGAGTTATTGAGTTATATTGATCAGTTGAGTTATATTACGCTGGAACCACTCCACAGTTGATTCAAACTCAGGACTTTGATCATTCATTTCAAGTGATTCACTAGCAAAAACCAGATCAAATTAAAAGAGCCATTCATTTTCAATTTTCAACATTGCTTGTAACGATTTTAAAAAGCACGGAGTGATGGGTGAAACAGAGCTTTTCCAAACTCTGAATCAGTTAAACCATTGTGTTGCAAAATGATTCACGGTTTCGAAGAGCTCCAATCGGATCGCATATCGCAAATCATTTGTTTTAGACTGGGACTTCAAATTGCATATCGCAGATCATTTGACTTAGATCAGAAGGGGTTCATGAATCATTTTGTGAATTTAATTATTCAGGTTAAATGATTCGCTATCTGAGTGATCTAAAATGATGGTTGGCAAATCATTATCCAGATCGCAAATCATTTGATTCAGATCGGGACTTCGGTGTGGGTTTGCAAATCATTTGTTTCATATTAGGATTTTGGAGCGGTTTTGCAAATATTTTATGTTTATTTTTCTTAAACAGTAGGAAACATCAAACCTTAAAGCAGTACAGTTATCAATCGTGGTTTTACTATAGTTTTATGATTGATGGACGCACTTTATTGGACTTCAAAATCTCAACACCCATTCACCGCCATTATAAAGCTGGGAAGGACATATTTTAATATTACTCCGATTGTATGTGTCTGAAAGAAGGAAGTCATATACACCTAGAATGGCTTGAGGGTGAGTAAATGATAGATGATAATTTTGAGGTGAACTATCCCTTTAAGTAACTTCTATTATCACAAAATAAGCCCCTTAAGGTAATAGGAAAAAATGGTTTGTCCTCTGAATCAGAACACTGGTTTTAGCAATATAAATTTCAGTACTTCAGCTTTTCAATTAGTTTTCAAGGCAACATTTCAAAAATTTTAGTTTGTTTTTCATCTAATAGTTATATTGTATTTTATAGTAGTTTTTGTTGTTTTGCATTAGTGCCGTCTGCGTGCGTGTGTTTGTCTGCATGCTGATATGTATATTTGGTGCTCAGACAAACGTCGACAATGCGGCAGTGAGTGTGGAGCCGGAGCGTCCTGTGCCTCCACCTGCTCCAGTCATCAAACACACACACACCACGTGAGCGCTCAGCACCTTCCTCAGTGTCCAGCACGTACACGCTCTGCTTCTCACTCTCTGTCTCTGACACCTCATAAAACCCAATTCCTCAGCAGCGTATCATCAGCCCAACTGTCATCTGACCTGACATGGGAAACGTGGACTCTTCCTGAGCTCAAGCGGAACATTTTTTAACTCGCACAGCCGGTAAATCAAGAAAACAGTAACTTTTATAGTCTCGCATTTTAATCTGCATTTTTTGCTTCAGTACATTTAAGACAGTTTGTTATGACTGAACCAGTTTTGAAGAATCAGAGTAATTGTGATGGTCCACAGGTGACGACGATGTCTGTATGCAGAAAGAACTAGTGCTGTGCAAATACAATCATATATCATTATATTCTTTTTCTCACAAGAAGCACATTTACAGTTCATGAAATGGCTTTTTGAAACCATTTCTCAGTGTTGGATAAAAATAAAGCACTTGCTTGGTCTCATTCAGTCACAATCTATTTATGATATTGTGATGCGCTGCATTTTTACATTTGGTTTTCAAGTTGGCAGAGGGTGGTCTGGCTCAGTTTAAGCCAAGAAAGTGAGTATATAATTAGCAGCAAAATTAAAACCGCTTTTTTTTTTTTACTAACATATATGCTGTTTATGAGAGTTTTCTGGCATCATGCTGTTGTCTCATGGATGCAGGCCAGGGAGAAAGGGATCGCGTCCTTGAGCATGTGCGTCTGTGTCCATATGAGTACAAGAGAGAGCGTGTGTTAAATCCAGGAGGGATACTGTGTCCACTGTGCTGTTATACAATGTGCTGCCACACCACCACAAACAAACCCTGTAGGCTCATAGTTACATTACAGACAAGATCTCAGCAGGGACAGAGCAGTTGAAGGTTCAACATGGCGGCTGCATTGAATGCCATAGACGCCATACAATATCTTAACCAAAGCTTGAAAGGGAGTTTGTCATTACAGTGGCATCACTATATTGACTGACTGGGTCACGAGGTGTAACTACAGTAAGTGAACATTTGAAGTGGATCAAATGCCTCATCGAAGTTGTCCTAAGACAAGAACGGGTATTGTTTTGGTTTTAGGACAACTTTGATGAAAGGTTTTGATCCACTTTGATCCATGTTGAGTACTATATTTTATCCAAGGAGGTCTATAATACCAAGAGAAAGCCAGGTATTATACTTAAAGGGATAGTTAACCCAAAAATGAAAATTACCCCATAAGTGTATGACTTTCTATTTTCAGACGTGTACAATCTGAGACATATTACAAAATGTCCTAGCTCTTCCAAGCTTTATAATGGCAGTGGGTAGTGGTCCAGAAAACACCGGTCATGAAATAGAAGTACAAAATGAGGATTTGTAAAGAAAAATATAAGCCAAGAGGAGACTGGTTTTCCTTTGCTGTAAACAAAACTTAGGTCTATATCCTACGTCATCTGCTGAAATGCCATTCTCTTGTGAAGTACATCATGTAATTTTCATTTCTGGGTAAACTATCCCTTTAAAGGTGCTCTCTTGGCTGTTGTTTGGGACTCTATACTGACATCTAGTGGCCTGAACTTACTGATTGAATGTTTTTATTCACACTGGAGGTGTCTGATTGATCATTGCTTTGTTTGGTTTCATATATTTTTAGTCTGTAGTAATATTCTGGTTGCCATACTTTTACTCTGGGCTATGCTGTTGATATTTATGTCATGTTTGTCATATTGTTTTGTTTGCTTGTTTTGTTTAAACATAATGTTATTTTTACAGTACTGGCTGAAAGCACTACATAATTGTATGCTGCTTCTTATTAGTAGTAGTTGTAGTATTTGGTGGTAGTAGATCTAAAGCACTAAAAACTAAAATCAGTTTTAAATGCAAAGGCATTACAATATTGCAATGTACAGTATGAAAGATTTGCTAAAGATTACATTTAACAGTGTTATCAAATTAATGGCATTTTTAAAGAATAACCAAGTAAGAATAATTAGATAATAATTACTAAGAATAAGTAAGCGTTAGATAGACAGCAAAGATAATCTACAGTTGAGGTCTAAAGTTTACATACACCTTGCAGAATCTGCAAAATGTTGATTATTTTACAAAATTAAGAGGGATCATACAAAATGCATGTTATTGTTTATTTAGTACTGACCTGTATAAGACATTTCACATAAAAGAAAGTTTACATATAGTCCACAAGAGTATATAATATATAATATAAATAATGTAAATAATGACCTCGTTCAAAAGTTTACATACGCTTGATTCTTAATACTGTGTTGTTACCTGAATGATCCACAGCTGTTTTTTTTTTTGTTTGTTTGTTTAGTGATAGTTGTTCATGAGTCCCTTGTTTGTCCTGAACAGTTAAACTGCTGACTGTTTAATATGATATTTAGGCAAAAAAAAAGGGGTTAGGAAAGGGAAAGGAAAGGGTTAAAAAAAACAAAAAAACAAAATGCTAAATTTTAAATAAAAAATAACATGCATTTTGTATGATCCCTCTTTCTTTGGTAAAATAATCAACATTTTGCAGATTCTGCAAGGTGTATGTAAACTTTTGACCTCAACTGTAAATGTACGAATACAGGAACTGAACTTGCTCAACAACATCGATCGGTATCAGTACATTAAAAAAAACCTACTGCACTCTCATAAAGCGCACCCTTTACTTTAATTTCAGCAAACAGAGGTCATCAGTTTCTTATGCAACTGACTGCAACAGCTTTGCTGTTAGACCTTCCACACTAAAATAGATTGGAGAGATTTTTTTTTTTTCAACGTCATGCAAACACAACTCCCAAAATAGACCTGCAGCCACAAAATGAGAGGAAAAAGGCAGACATATCCTCTGCAAGCATGCATACTGCATATAGTATACTGTATGTACATGCTGCGATAGACACCCTCGCAAAGCAAGCTTGCCATGAACGGAAAATACAAAGTGCAGCAAAACAATGATGGCTTTGTATGCCTACGTTTTCTTTTCTACTCTAAGAGAGCATTTGGTCCTCATATACTGCATGTTGCCTGCAGGCTCAACCACATTTGTATACATTTAAGTAATAGGATTTTGCAAACAGCATATTCTGAAGAACTGCAACAGAGGGATGTTTTGTTGACATTGGCATGAGAGCTTTCCCCAAAGTGTTAAACACATTGCTAAAAAGTATAAAAAATTCACGTTGCACAAATAAAATCACACAGCTCCTTTCTATTTTACTGAGCGAGACGCTTTATTGGAGTGGCGTCCCAACAAGTGCATGCATGTTTCTTAAAGAGGAGTGTCTGAGTGATCATTTATACACTCCAAAATGCCTTTAGATACGTGTTCTTAGTGGCATGCTCGGGCAAAGCATTTATGCACCACGACAGAGACAAATGCAGCTTAATCACATTCACACTTATCAGGTCAGGCCTCATACCAAAATCTGTTTTTTTTTTTTTTTTTTTTTTTGCAAAGCTGTGTTTTCTCAGGGAAAACAGTCCTAGAAGATGCATCTAGAAGTGTTAGAAAAGATAAAGCAGCCTTAGTTTAGTACGAAAGTGTACTTCGATTTGATTGGATGGCCGTGTCAGATGCAGACACTGTTAGTTTAGTGTGCTATGCAACCTTTCAGAGGCAGAAATAAGACTCTGGGTTATGCCGAGGCACTTGTGCAGTTACTATACTGTAACGCGAACATGTGCTGTCTAGTAATACTGTACCAGTATGATATATATGTGTGTGTGTGTGTGTGTGTGTGTCAGCACTGCTTGTTTGTTTGCACATGTGTGTAGGTGCTGTAAAAGGGTTGCTATGAGGAAGCTATGAGGGACAGAGAGAGATCGGTTACAGTTACCACATTGACCAAACACAAGGTCAACTTGTTTACAGAAACTCTCTCTCTCTAGTTGCTCCTTGTCATCCCTGCTTCATTAGAGTGAGCTTCCAGAGGCACGAGCACCTGAACACCTTTCTATTTCAGGATTCTGCTCTTTTCTCATTATTTGTCTCTGGCCTCCACATTGTCAACAGTGTCTGTTTGTGTTTATGACAAACTGCATATGCATTTTTATATACTAACGTGTTGTTTTGTTGTTTGTCTACTTCATTTAACCACTGGTTGCTTATGTGACTTTTGAAACTTGCTGTTCATACAGAAGCAGCTTGAATGCTGGCAGTATGAATGAGTAACTAAGGTCAAACACTTTAAACGTTTGTAAATATCATCTGTATCCATAGTGAATATGACAGGCATATTTTAATAGATCTGCGCAAGTAGTCATATTACAACTGATATGACGTTAAAATCGGAAATATAAATACCTGTATTTTCTAAATGCATGATATTGATCTTATTGTACTGTAGTCCATTTAAACCTATTGCTTTTTTGCAGTTAACCTCAAACTCGCATTTCAGGTCTGCTTTCATCTAATCAACAACCGAGCAAAGTAATTTTTCTTTTTTGATAATCCTTTTCAATCCGCAAAAAAAAAAAAAAAAAAAATCTGTATCTACTTTTACTTCTGTCAAAGGACAAAACTGATGGAAGACAACAACTGGATCTAAAACCTTTGGATGACACACAGCTCATATCTCCAAAGCCAAACATGAACACAAAGTTCAAATGTCACTCATGTTTATAACTCAAGTGTGTGGGAAGTAACCATACTCAAAAATGCAAACATAATGCATTATGTGCTTATCAATTTCACTGTTTTATCCCCTTTTAAAACCGACTGCTTACACTCGTAGATCTCATGCATGTGATTTACCCAAGTAGGACATGTTCCTGCATTAACATCCTCTAAGCAGTACCCTAACCCTACCCCTAAAATCAGTGCCAGCAAAGGATTTTGATTGAGAAACATGTCCTTCTTAGGTCTCATTTGAGCTCTGAGGCTTAGATAAATGCGTACCAGTTTGCCTTCCCGGCTCTCCTTTCTGCAGTATCCTTGCAGCTCATTTGGGGTCGAGCAGCTGCCGGAGCGCGACTCGAGGATCCCCGGTGACAGAGAGTAGAAGGGCGGACTGGGGCTTGGAGGGAGTCCTGAATCCGGACTATCAAGCAGTCCCTCCCGATTCTTTCCTTTCAAACTGTCATCCATAGCTTGCAAATGTAAATGCCCCACCATTTCTGGAAGAGCGTAAATGTTTTAAACCAGTTGAATGCACTCCACTAAAGATGATATGAGAGGTATAAACCTAAAGTCCCATATCAGAGACACAGATGGAGGAGTCCTGGTGTCCCAACAGATGCCTAAAATGAAAGTATTACATAACATGTTATATGGGAGAATGGGTTAGTTCAAATGAAATTCACTAATAGTTTGCTATCAGTTTTGATTCCAGTGAATCAATTTCTATATAGACACAAACAAAGTCTGGTCTGGGGTAAGTTGTCACAGCAGATTCTGTGAACAGTCTACTTTTGGCTTTTCAGCTAAATTAAAACAGTAATGAAACACGGGTAAAGTTAATGAAAAACAAAGTGAAAATGTAAACGGTAACTCTATCTCAAACTATTGGTTTGCACCCCCCCCCCCCAAAAAAAACTATTATTATATAATAATATTTGTATACATGTATACCGATGTGTGTGACAACTTGCCCCGAGCTTACATGTATATGAGAAACACACACGAAACCTAATGTTTACTGAGACACAGCACTTGTGACAACTGGCCCCGGTCTACCCATTTTACAAAAAATGTTGCAATTCATTATAAGATAATTACTAATAGATTTACAAAAAATAACTGTCCTTATGCCCAAAATACCGCCTAGGTAGGCAGCTCATTAGGTTTCGAAACACCGCCGAATGTGTTCTCAAACGTGCGCGTTATAATACATAGACGAGTTCTAGGTATTTGTACTTATGTAATTAAAAGACAAACAAAAGTCATGCACAAATGCACTCTATTGTACATTTAGACTATACTAATGAGGAAAATATGCTTAAAGAGTTTTTGTTACCTTTGAATTTAGAAATCCCGCCGGTTAAATCTCCGCATAACACTCTAGTTCATGATCTCAGAAAAAGAGTAAAATCCACAACAGGCGCGATGACTTCCTCGCAAACAGTTTAAAAAGTGCGAGAAGGATACCAAAAATCTGTAAAGTCTCACAATAGTCCCCAGCTCGTTAGTGCCGGTGTCTTCTGCGCGTTTCTTGCCCTTCTGGAAGCGCAGAAGTGTCTCTGGCAGCGGCGATGCGCCTGTCTGTGAACGAACAGAGAGCACACACTGACCGCCAGCCTTTATGCGCCTGGAGCCAATCCAGAGCCGCCGAGGTTGATGATGTTTTTACCAGCGCTGGTCAGCAGGGGGAGAACTGCATTTGACAGTTCTGACCTACATTTACGCAAAAAGTTTAGTGTTTAGCAACAAATTTGGAGCAGACTGCGAACCTTTGTATAAAACTGTCCATTTCAGAATGATTTAATATTGATTTGTGTTACTGAAATCAAGAGTGAAATGAACCTCAATGATTTCTGAAGAACATTTGTGGGCTTAATTGGCCTCAGCTCTTCAAAGAGTGTATTGGGTTCCTGTGGGATTAGTGTGTCACACTTTTGAAAATGAGAGTGACCAGGTTTTTGGCAGAGATACAGCTTTCATTTTCTGTAATGTAAATTAATTGAGCTGCTGAGAAAGACATTGAGGACACTTCATTTTAAGTCAGTCAGGCTGACAGCTGAAACAGGGACACAGCTCATGAAACAGGGTGTGTCCTGGGTAAATTGCAACTTTAGCAGAGGATACTCGCTATTTCTATATATTTATATCGCATATGCCATTTGATATTTGATGATTTTGATAACTGAGCATAACTGAAACAAAAAATGCTGCACACAGTTATACAGTATTTGAGGTCAAAAGTTTACATACACCTTGCAGAATCTGCAAAATGTTAGTTATTTTACCAAAATAAGAGGGACCATACAAAATGCATGTTATTTTTTATTTAGTACTGACCTGAATAAAATAATTCACATAAAAGAAGTTTACAAATAGTCCACAGGACAAAATAATAGTTGAATTATAAAAATGACCCCTTTCAAAAGTTTACATACACTTTATTCTTAGTACTGTTTTGTTACCTGAATGATCCACAACTGTTTGTTGTTGTTTAGTGATAGTTGTTCATGAGTCCCTTGATTGTTCTGAAGTTAAACTGCCCGCTGTTATTCAGAAAAGTCCTTTAGGTCTCACAAATTCTTTGTTTTTTCAGCATTTTTGTGCATTTGAACCCTTTCCAACAGTGACTGTATGATTTTGAGATCCATCTTTTCACACTGACGACAACTGAGGGAATATGCAACTATTACAGAAGGTTCAAACGCTCACTGATGCTTCAGAGAGAAACACGTATTAAGAGGCAGGGGGTGAAAACTTTTGGAATTTGAAGATTAGAGTAAATTGAACCTATTTTGTCTTCTGGAAAACATGTAAGAATCTTCTGTAGCTTCTAAAGGGCAGTACTAAGTGAAAAAAAAAAAGATATTTAGCTAAAATAAGAAAAATTTACACATCTTCATTCTGATCAAAAGTTTTCACCCCTGGCTCTTAATGCATCGTTTTTTCTTCTGAAGCATCAGTGAGCTTTTGAACCTTCTGTACTAGCTGCATATGAGTCCCTCAGTTGTCAAGTGTGAAAAGATGGATCTCAAAATCATACAGTCATTGTTGGAAAGGGTTCAAATACACAAAAATGTACTAAATAAAAAGTAACATGCATTTGGTTTGATCCCTCTTATTTTGGTAAAATAATTAACATTTTGCAGATTCTGCAAGGTGTATGTAAACTTTTGACCTCAGATGTATGTAGACTACTGTTTGTTTATGAAAAGTCACTATTTTGACAGAATTAATTGCTAAAATGCTTATGAGATGCACTCACTTTGATTTTGTCACACTGATATATCAGTTAATTGTTAATACAAATAATTAAGTTAACCTGATTGTTCATATGCATATTTAGCATGTGTAGGCAAACTATAACACATTTTATTATAAAAAAAGTCAATAAGTGTTTTGAATTTGAGGCATTGAATTGGTTTTCTAAGTGCATTGTATTTTTATAAACAGCAGTAAATCCAGTGAAAAATATGCAACAATGAAATACATGTGACTAGGCATGGATTGTCTTTGGATTGTCTTGCACGATTTGGTAATCAAAAACAGTTCAACCAAAAGTCAACAGAGTAAAATTAGCTGCTCTCCTTTGGTCTTCCTTGATCCCTGTGTATAGTGTCAGTGTAACATAGTAACAGCTAATGGGGCTGTCAAACTCATGTAAAAGATATCTGTGTTTCTGCTTCCTTACAATAAATGGCACAAGATTCTATATTGTGTGGGACAGGTGGCAACCCTAATGTCTTAGCATCCTAATGAAAAATTCACTTGGACAGAAACTATGCAGAAGCCTAGTCTAAGCCATCTTGCGTGTAAGCTATGCACTGTATTTGTATTTCAGGCCTGGGTGGAGTAAGGGTGGGCACTTCCACTCTTTAAAGCATCACTACCAAACTTCCAAAAACACTTACATACACATATATGTCTGAGAGAAAAACAAAGGAAAAAGATAACAGTGCTGGCAGTAAAACCAGATAAAAGCAAGAGGAGAATTTGGCAGGCGTGCTGTTTGTTTGAACCTGAAGAAGAGTTATTCACTGATTCCGGGGAAAGATACATGAAACACGTGTGTACACGCACACAACTGATTGAGGCTTTGATGGTTCAGCAGTTTTCTAACTTTACCTCGGCAAATTGCCAGGAATCACAGCAAAGCATTTATTGTTTGAATGGGATTTCGCCAAACAAAGGTGCCTTCATGGCACGTAAGTGTTGAGTGTTGGAATACACTCCCCAGAAAACCAGAACTCCTTCTGTCATTTACACACACGCCTGCATGTGTATATTTAAATTTCAGATGTAGCCAGAAATGGCAATTATCAGGGTCCAAACACATTGGAAAGGGGCAGAAAATGACCTCAATTTCAAAATTTGGCACAACAGTACATAACTGTCATCTAATGCTGCAGTGCTGAATTTAAATTTTTTTAATTAAAGGAATAGTTCACCCAAAAATATACATTTTGTCATCATTTACTCAAACTCATGTTGTTCCAAACCTGTATGAGTTTCTTTCGTACAGTATGTTGAACACAAAAGAAGATATTTTGAAGAACCAAACTGTTTATGGTTCCCATTGACATCCGTAGTATTTCTGTCTCTACTATGGAATCAGTGGGGACCAACAACAGTTTGGTTCTTCAAAATATCTTCTTTTGTGTTCAGCATAGGAAAGAAACGTATACTGCTTTGGAACGACATGAGGGTGAGTAAATGATGACAAAATTTTCATTTTCATTTTCTTGCAAAGTTTTAAGAATACATTTGATTTAGTGCCCCAACATTTAGTGTTTGCCTTTAGTATGTCAAAAACATTCATGGAGACTTTCATGAAGAATATTTTGATGAATCAAAGTTTTTCCTCAGAAGGGAGTCTTTGCTTAAAAGGATGTATTTCTGACTAATCAAAGTGGTGGAAATTGTGTTAAAGGAGAAGTCCACTTCCAAAAGAAAGATTCACATATAATGTACTCACCCCCTTGTCATCCAAGATGTTCATGTCTTTCTTTCTTCAGTCGTGAAGAAATTGTTTTTTGAGGAAACATTTCAGCATTTTTCATGCTATGGTGCCCCGACTTTGAACTTCCAAAATGCAGTTTAAATGCGGCTTCAAACAATCCCAAATGTTGTAAACGATCCCAGCCGAGGAAGAAGGGTCTTATCTAGCGAAACGATTGGTTATTATCATTAAAAAAATACAATTTAAATACTTTTTAATCTCAAAGGCTCGTCTTGTGGACTATATGTAAAGATCTTTTATGTAAAATATCTTATTCATGACAGTACTAAACAAAAAATAACATGCATTTTGCATGATAAAATTATTTACATTTTCACAGATTCTGCAAGGGGTTCCCAAACTTTCAAGGCTTTAATTTGAAAGAAATTTTATAGTAAAACCTGTTATGTAAAATATTTATTTTATACAAAATAAAAAGAGTACAGTGGATTATTTACAGTAAATTTAAACTTTTCTTTTATATAATTTCATATTTTGAAATTATTTCGTTAAACCTACCCTTACCACTAAACCTACCCGTATCCCACCACAACAGCAGCCAAAGTGTTTTGCAATACAGTATGAACACAATAAGTACACTTTACTTATTTTTTGATGTAAGTACATAATAGTTAAGGCCACTTAATATAAGGCAAGACCATTAATATAACTATTTAACTAAGAATTATGAAAGATACAGGCGTGTGGTCTGTTTTATGCACTACAGAGCATATACCCGCTGTGTTTGCGCAGAGGATCTTCACTCACTTTGACTTTGTTTTTCTCTGGTATACAAAGAGTCCACTGTATGAGAAGGATCTCTCCCTCTCTTTCCCTCTTCCTTTCACACACACACAAACTCACGCATTTGTCATACGTTGTACTGACTCACTGTAGTGATTCATATTCCCTGTCTGAAATGGTGTGTTTGTAAATAGTTTTAAGTGATGACCCTTTCAGACATTGTGTGGTTTTACTCCTCCTCTCCCTCCCTCTCGAAACCAGACACTCAATATGTAGTGTGTGTATGTACCGGAAAGAAAAAAAAAGTTTACTGTGTTAGACGTGAGGTGGAATGGGACTTTCTGAGCACACACACGTGTCGTTGTACAAAGCAATAACACACATCCTCCTCCAGTCTTCACACCTGTTGGCACTGATAATACTGCCATGAAACCTGGCAACCTCATGTGTTCACAGACATGCACGCTGCCAAACCAGCTGTGAAGAGGATGGGCCAAGTCCGGGTGTGTGCGTGGGTTTCAATGTTTTTTGAGTCAGAGCGCTTGTGTGTGTACAATGCATCTTTCTAAACTTTATGTTTGGTTTACATTTTTCAGAGGAAAACGCTCACCTGAGCTTCACCTTCAGTCAATCATACACACAAATAAACCTCAGTTTTCTGGAATAACTCCCTACATAAACAAGTCTTAATGAGGCCAGGGTTGCTCGCTCAAAGAAAAAGACTATTTCAAACACACGTATACACACTCTGTGGCATTGATACTAATGCTGTGAGGCAACAACGCTCCCATTCTATTGCACTGCAACCAAACAGCATCAGTTACAATGGTCAGAGATGTTCTTTTAAGTGACTATTTTTTGTCATGAATGATATTTTGACAGCTTAATTGATCATAATAGGTGATTAATCATAATTAACGCCAGATCTCATCATTTTCTGTCTGCTGCACATGTGCACTGTTATGTTGTGTTGCTTTGTAGGGAGTGACCTTGTTTATAGGCAACTAGTTACAAAAATGAATGTGACTGCAGTTAAATACAGTAAGTAAGAAAAAACAATGTCACTCTTTTTCCCAGTAGCCTAAGGGATAATCAGTAATACCTGTATTTCAGTGTATGTTGGACATGGCTGATCTTTCAGGTGTTTGTTTTTCTCATAAAGGCTATTTGAAGCAGACTGTGTGCTGACAGTGCGGTTCAGAACGGTTCCCAGACAGGGGGAGTTTTCTCAGCTCACTGTGAATGTGTGTGGTGGAGAGAACGAAACAGACTGAGATAGACAGAAAGAGAGGAAGAGAAAGAGGGGAAAGTTGGAGCAGGCCCCAATGTAAGGTTACATCAAGTGCTTAATCTGAAGCTGTCGGTTTGATGGATGGGGTTTGGAGTTTCTAAATATATCTCGGGCGACCCCTTTGAGTGCACACACATTCATGCTCATGACTGCAGAACTGCATCTGGTTTCAATGTCTGTAGACCCTCTGCAGAGATACGGGTCTCCACCGCTCCTCTCACATCAAAACACTCTCGCTCTCTCTCTCTCTCTCTCTCTCTTCCTGGTTTCTTGATCTATTTTTCTCCTTTTTCTATTTTCCCAGCTCACAAAGGAACAAATCTTTCAGTAATTACTGCAGGGAAAGCAGAGATATTTTTGTTATTTGCTCATTTACTCAAGCATCCTAGACATAGCCGTCATTAAACATAAATGTACTTAATTTAACCTACTTAATAAAATGTAAAAATTTTAATAATACACTCTAAAAATGCTGGGTAATATAAGGACAAACTCAGCGACTGGGTTGTTTTGACCCAGCGGTTGGGTTAAATGTTTAACCTAACCTTCTGGGTATTTTTAGGTGACTCAGACATTGATTAAAAATTACTGTATGGCTGGCTTAAAATGAACCCAAAATAGGTTGTAAATTAAAAATCAGACACATAAATACTAGAGGCGTCAGCAATAATCAAAAGGTAAACATTTATTAATAATCAATTTAAAAAAAAAAGTTTATTATTTAATTATAATTTATGCAACTTATGAATAAATATTTGTTTATTAAACATATTAATAAATGTTCATTTCCAACCAATTTTGGGCTCATTAAACATTTAACCCAAAGGCTGGGTCAAAACAAGTTTGAAACAACTAAGTTTGTCCATATTTCACCCAGCGCTGGGTATAATATATATGTTTATTTTATTATGTTTATATAATATAAACATAATAAAAACCTAATGTATAAATGTGCAAAATGGCAAAAAAACATTATTAATAAAAATAAATATTATAAAATTATAATACAAAATGGAAAAAACTATAAAGAAATCTAATCTAATCTAATCTAATCTAATATAATAAAACAGTATATAAGTATATATATATATATATAAGTATATAAGATATGTACTCATATATTTTTATATTATATTAATAAATAACATAATATAATAAAACAGCGTAAAAATTATAATATAATGTAATATAAAATATAATAATATAATATAATATAATATGGCATATATATATATATATATATATAATAGAATGGAATAGAAAATATTTAAAACAGTAATATATATATATATATATATATATATATATAAAAAAGAATAGAATAGAAAATATGTAAAACAGTAATATAAAATATTAATAAATAATATAATTAAAACATAATGTGCAAAATGCAAAAAAAAAAAAAATAGTAAAACATATAAAATTATAATATAATATAATATAATATAATATGGCAAAATCTAAAAAAATATATATAATTATATATAAAATATAATATATATAAATACTTAAAATATAATATTTTTAAACCAGCAGGAGAAATCTGATAGATCTGAGAGATTACTGATTTTAAATGTTTACAGTGATGTATAATTTATTGTATTTAATTGATTATATATACAGTTGCGTCCATAATACTAATTATAAAAGAAAAAACATTTGTACTTAACTTATTAGTACTTAACTTTTTTTATTTATTTATTTTTATTATTATACGTCCACAATGAGTGTCTTGTGCATTAACATTCTACTGTGGTTGCATTTATTTAGAATTACAATTATCTCTGCTCTATACCCTAAAGTTGTGATTTTTACTAAAGCCAGGATTGATACTGAGAAAACACACAGATAGCCTTAGGTGACACAGCTGTGTGTGTGCATGCATGAGAGCGTGGATCGCATGCTACCAACTCATCTACACAGATCTGTAATCAACTCGCTCACCTGTTGTCCTCTTCTCTACCAATTACTACTTCCTATGGGCCACAGGCTGTGGCATTCACGCAGCGTGCGAGCATTGTGTCTCACACTCCTCTAATTTGTCTGCATGTGTATGTGTGTAACTGATCATGTTTGCACTGATTACTGGAAAATTCATTTGATTCTCCTCCTTCATTGCTCCTGTCTCACATCCGCTTGTGATCGATTCTGTAAGCTCTCATACAGATCTGAGCTGGCCATTTAAATCAACTGAATAGGAAAATAGCATGTCACAACATAAAACACAAACATTTCTCCTTACGATCCATTCTAGGATTGTATATTTTTAACACATCGAAATTAGAAAGAAAGGAACAGGTTGCTGTTATTGATAAGGTGGGAAGTGCGTCAGTATGGTGTGAGGAAAGGAACAAATAAACTGTTGGACTGTAAGCGAAGAGAGAGAGCAAAGCCTCTGGTGTACAGGCCTAGCGAGAGCAAGATAAGAGCAGCCTGGCTTGTTTGAGTTTCCCTCTTCAAATCCCTTTTCTGCCACATCAATACACGTACTCCCTCCCTCACACATACCTATCATAAAACAATAAGGACAGGGTCATTGTAAAGGTTGTGTGAAGAGTCTTATCTGTTGTGCTCAAAACGTGCTGTTGTTCCACATCCACATCCAAATATCTCGCACTCAGATACACTGTTTGCATGGATACAGTTGACGTGTGATGGAGTCGTTCCTGTTATGCAATTTTCATACCATTTACATTCATATAAATACAAGGGATAGTTCACCTACAAATGAAAATCCTGTCATTAATTACTCACCCTCATGTCATTCCAAACTCGTAAGACATTCATTCATTTTTAGAACACAAATAAAGATATTTTATGAAATTCAAGAGGTTTTTGACCATGCATAGACAGCAACGCAACTACCATGTTCAAGACCCAGAAAGGTAGTAAGGACATCGTTAAAATAGTCAGTTGCAGAATCTGTGAAAATGTGAATAATTTTAACAAAATAAGGGAGATCATACAAAATGCATGTTATTTTTATTTAGTACTGTCCTTAGTAAGAACCCTTGGTTCTTAATACTGTGTGTGGTTACCTGGATGATCTACAACTGTTTATTTTTGTTTTGTGATGGTTGTTCATGAGTCCCTTGTTTATTCTGAACAGTTAAACTGAGCACTGTTCTTCAGAAAAATCCTCCATGTCCTGCAGATTCTTTGGTTTTCCAGCATCTTTTGCATATTTGAACCCTTTCCGGAAGTGACTGTATGATTTTTGAGATCCATCTTTTCGCACTGAGGACAACTGAGGGACTCAAATACAACTATTAAAAAAGGTTCAAACATTCACTGATGCGCCACAAGGAAACACAATGCATTAAGAGCAGGGGGTGAAAACTTTTGAAAAGAATGAAGATCTTTTCCAAATTTTTCTTATTTTGTTGAAATATTGTTTTTCTGAAGAACAGTGCTCAGTTTAACTGTTCAGAACAAACAAGAGACTCATGAACAACCATCACTAAACAAACAAACAAAAAAAAGCGAACTTTCGCATGCCACTGTATATATGGGCCATTCTACAGAATTGGCTCAAAGTTAGAGTTTGAAACATCTTAAAAGAAATGTTTTATTTTATTGTATTTTCAGAAAGTTTTAGAATATTTGTCCTCTCTCCAAATTTGTCCCTACTGAAACACAGTAATTATAATTTAATAAGAATGGTTATATTGACCTATTAGGATTACATCTTCCTTGTAAATATATATATTTCTATTTTATTTAAAAGATTTCAGAGGTAATAACAATTACAATTTTAACAATATTTCAAATGTGATTCATGAGATTTGTTGTATTTTGGATCCAATAATTTTTGCAAAAAAAATTATCATACTGATTTCATACTTAAGGATACATTAGTTTGAATATAGTTAGAAGCAAAAACTATCATAACATCTTTTTTTGGACAAAACATCACGTTTCAGTTGTGACAGCACATTTTCAGTAGTGATGGTACTGACAGTTTTATGGGATAACACCCAAACAAACCAAAGATGTCAATACCAAAAGTCCACTAAATATTTTAGTAGTGACAATTTTAGATACTTTTGAACCTAGCACAAAGTTCTGAACAGTAGTACACGTATGAAAACTAAATGTTATGGAATAACTCCCAAAAAAATATGTTTAATTATAGGAAAATTGTGTTCGGTAGTGACATTCTTTAAAGTTACACATTGATTTTTCAGACTTTTGAACACATTTACCTCAAAATAATGGGGCCTATCTACTCAACCTGTAGGAATGAAAGAGAGTGACACAGAAATTTCCTAATTTTCATAAATATATGGGTGCAGTGAACTAAAACATACACTATTTTGGTAGTGACATAAAAAATGCACATACATAAAGTTTCATAATTTACGAAGAAAATATAAAATAAATATATTTTTGGAACTTTACTGTTTTAAAAAAAAAGAAAAGATACTTTTAAAAACAACACTGGAATAAAATGCAAAAATTATTTCAGTACTTTCATAAGTTGAAATGTATGGGTTAGGGTTCAGGACAGCCACCTCCTAATTGCAAGTACCCACTAAATGATGATTTTATAATGATGTTAAGCTTACTGTTATTGTAGGTTTCAATGGATAATAATAGGATCTAGTGAACATCTAAGATTTGAATACTTAAATGCTTTTTAAATGTGTTTTTTTGGATGCGCGACAGCAGTTTGGACCAATTCTGTCGAATTTTTTTTAAATTTGTGATGGAAAAAGTTCACATCCATGTTGTTTGTTGGTCTGTGGCAGATCTTGTGGGTGAATATGCTTGCATATTTGGTTTCAGTGCTGATGGACGTGTTTCTCCTTTATTCAGAGCCTCTTTTTCTCTCTAAATTAATGTAATAGCCTGAAGGAGCAGAGTGACAAGTGCAGGCCACCCATGTGTAGAGTGGACTCTGCTTTATCTCCATTTGTGGGAGGAATTCCCCTCTTTGTGTTTGTGGAGTGGGGGTGAGGTTAAGGTCAGGTGAAGCACATTCCTCTGTGAGAGTGAAGAAGGAAGAAGAAGAAGACAGGAGGGAAGTAAACAGAACGTTTGAGAGACAGGACTGTTTATGTGCAGAGAGAAAAAGCAGAAGCTGGTCCGTTCACTCCCATTTCAACCCGTAACCTGCAAAGAGGTGATACTGCAATGTGTGCAGTGTGTTAATAACAGGATGTAATTGCAGCATTGCCCTAAAACACGCAACCTGATGTTCTACTTCTTTATTGTTGTTGTTCTTGTTCTTCTTTTTCTAAAACAAATGATGGGAGGAACTTTAAAATGTAAAGTATTTGTGGTGTTTACGTTTTTATTGTGTTTGCTTTTATGTAGGGTGTGTGGACGGTTTGTAAATTACCCCGTCAGTGGACTTTGTGTGGTAGTGATCTGTAGGATCATTTTTGGAAGGTTGTTCCTCTGGTTGAGTTTCTTAGAGTAATTTTGCCATGTTCTAACATGAAGCAAAAGCACATTCCCCACATATTCTCCCATCTTACAGAGGATGAATGTTATACCAGGCTGTTTACATTCACTGAACGCTATCTTTGGGTTCAACTCCATTAACACTTCAACTTTCATTCACGGGACACCCCCTCAATCCCTGTTATGCTGGACGCCCTGACCCCTCATGGCATTTAAAATCAATTATATATGGTTGAATTTGTTGTGTGGCGACTATACACTACCCATAGATGTCAGATCCAAATAGCCCACGGTGCATTTACAGAGGTATTTATTATGCTGTTGAAAGGCAACATGAATGTATTTACACTAACTCACGGTTGAGGGAAACAATGTATCACATGCTCAATTAATAATCAGTGAGAACAAGCACATTGATTGACACAAATAAAAAATTTTGTAAAAAAATATATTTTTTAATGTTTTTGGAAAAAAGCGTCTTATGCTCACCAAGGCTGCATTTCTTGTAAAATATTTTTACAATTTAAAATAACCGTTTTTATTTCAATAATCACTACCCGTCCAACATTTTTGAACAGTAAGATTTTTTATAAATACAGCACAATAATACAGCACAGTAATATTATGAAATATTTTTACTATTTAAAATAACTGCTTTCTATTTTAATATATTTTAAAATGTAATGTATTCCTGTGATTTCAAAGCTGAATTTTTAGCATCATTACATTACATTACATAATTACATCATAACTCACATGATCCTTCATAAATTAATATTTAAAACAGTTGAGTATATTTTTCAGGATTCTTTGAATAGAAAAATCCAAAGATCAGCATTTAACTGAAATAAAGCTTTTGTAACATTATACACTATACCATTCAAAAGCTTGGAGTCTGTGTAATTTTTTTTGTTTGTTTTCTTTTTAAATTGATCAACGTGATCATGACGTGATGATAAAGACATTTATAATGTTACAAAAGATTTCTGTTTAAGATAAATGCTGTTTAGTCATCAAAGAATCTTAAAAAAAATCTAGCTGTTTTCAGCATAATAACAATAAAAATAATGTTTTCAATGTTTTTGAGCAGCGAATCAGCATATTAGAATGATTTCTGAAGGATCGTGTGACACTGAAGACTGGAATAATGA
Organism: Labeo rohita; assembly: GCF_022985175.1. NCBI lineage: Eukaryota > Metazoa > Chordata > Actinopteri > Cypriniformes > Cyprinidae > Labeo > Labeo rohita. The sequence goes on along the minus strand of NC_066876.1, from coordinate 12,793,672 downwards.
TGCTAAAAATTTAGCTTTAAAATCTCAGGAATAAATGACATTTTAATATATATTCAAATTAAAAAGAGTGATTTTAAATAGTAAAAATATTTCAAAATTTAACTGTTTTTGCTGTACATTGGATCAAATAAATGCAGGCTTTGTGAGCAGAAGAGATTTTTAAAAAAATCTTACTGTTCAAAAACTTTTGACTGGTAGCAAAGCTGGTAGCAAAGCTGAATTTTCAGCCTAATGACTCGCTGTCACATGCTCCTTCAGAAGTCATTTTAATTTGATGCTTACATTTTTCTATTATTATTATAATCAGTGTTAAGATATGCTTCTTAATATTTTTGTGGAAACTATGATGCTTTTTTTTCAAGATTTTTTGATGAATATAAAATGTTCTAAAGAAGTTTTTGTTTGAAATTGAAATCTTTTAATCAATGTAATGCTTTTGCTGTAAAAGTATTCAGAAAAACAAAAGTAATTTCTTTAGGTTTTGAAGTTTGTTTTGTTTTTTTCAAGTAGTTGAACTCCTTCTAACCCTTAAAGGGGTCATCAGATGCCCATTTTCAGTTGATATGATTCTTTAGGGTCTTAATGAGAAGTCTATGACATACTTTGGTTAAAATTTCTCAGTGGTAGCGTTAAAAAAAACACCCCTTGTCAAAATCAGCTGTTCTGTTGCAAGTTCCTTTAAATGCAAATCTCTGCTTGCCCCACCCTTCTCCTCTATGGGGTGACAAGCTTTAGTGTTTACTTTAGCTGCATTTAGCCGTGAAACTTGCTAACTAGCACATTGTCTCACCTGACTGGAACGATGCTTTACATTTTCAGTCTCTGCTGTTTCTAGTCAAATTAACTAATTTCCAAGCTGATGTTATAACGTTAAACCTATGAAAATGTTTTTAAAAGCACATGATGCCATAGTTTCAGCACTATGGTGTTGTAGTGACCGTCGTACTTTAATGAACGGGAAAACACAAGAGTGCACATACAGCTCAAGATCAGGGTGTTTGTCCACAAAATGATAAGAGCACACATTATGTTAACACACATTATTATATTATTTCACTCACAGTATTTTAACTTAAGTGCTGCAAGCCATGCTCGTTTTTTGTCATCATTCATGCAAGCCATACAGTGCTGGACACTGACAGATTTGCTGGTACGCACAGCGAGTTCTTTAATACCTAGAATACCTTAAGCTTACTGCTATTACTCTGGGAGCCAACAACAGCACAGCTGAACCCTGTGCACGTTTTTATATTTAGTTATATTGAAGAAGTTTCAGTTTAGTTTATTCAGTTGATCTTTTTACCTCATTTTAACATGGATTTCTATGGAGACTTTAAGACAAGAGCATCCAAACGTTAGCTAGAATCCATCATGGTGGTGTTTATCTTACTCAGGAAAAAGATGGATATAAATTTTCATATTTGATTAATCATCCTATTACATTTATTCCTCCTTAAGAAGTTCACTTCCAGAACAAAAATGTAGATAATTTACACACCCTCTTTGTCTTTGTCTTTCTGTCTTCAGTCGTAAAGAAATTGTTTATGAGGAAAACATTTCAGGATTTTTATCCATGTACTGGACTTCAGTGGTGCCCCAGATTTTGAACGTCTGAAAGCTTCAAAGGGCTCTTAAAAGATCCCAGCCGAGGAAGAAGGGTCTTATTTACCGAAACGATCAGTTGTTTTCTAAAAATAAATTACAATTTATATACTTTTTAACGCTCGTCTTATCTTGTCAGCCTGAACTCATGACAGTTCATGACAGTTAGGGTATGTCGAAAAACTCCCATCTCATTTTCTCCTCCAACTTCAAAAAGCTTACATCGCTGTTTTACCATTTTTGGTAAAGGTTGTTTGATCTTCTTTGCATGTTCACTTTGCAAACATTGGGTCGGTACTTCTGCATCGACGTAGGATGATTTAGAAGTTGGAGGAGAAAATGGGATAGAAGTTTTTCGACATACCCTAACTGTCATCAACCGGAAAAAAAACAGAGTTCAGGCAGACAAGACGAGCGTTTGAGGTTAAAAAGTACACTGTAAAAAACAATTTGTTGAGTCAACTTAAAATAATTTGTAACCTGGCTGCCTTAAAATTTTAAGTTCAGTCAACTCAAAAAAAGTTTATTCAACTTGAAATGTTAAATTACACTAAGTGACAACTTAGATATTTGAGTTGAATCAACTTAAAATTTTAAGGCAGCTGGGTTATTTACCCATCTGTTAAGTTTAGCAAACACAAATATCTAAGTTGTTACTTAGTACAACTTAACATTTCAAGTTGACTAAACTTATTTTAGTTGACTGAACTTAAAATTTTAAGACAGCAGGGTAACAATTATTTTAAGCTGACTCAACAAATTTTGTTTTTTATTTTTTACAGTGTATATACTGTAAATTAATTTCTTTTCAGAAAATAACCGATCATTTCTCTAGATAAGACCCTTCTTCCTCGGCTGGGATCGTTTAGAGCCCTTTGAAGCTGCATTTAAACTACATTTTAGACGTTCAAAATCAGGGGCACCATTGAAGTCACTATACTGAGAAAATCCTAAAATGTTTTCCTCAAAAAAACAATTTCTTTACGACTGAAGAAAAAAAGACATGAACATCTTGGATGACAAGGGAGTGAGTACATTATCTGTAAATTTTTGTTCCGGAAGTGAACTTCTCTGTTAAATTTCAATAAACCTTCAAACATTTGATTTGATTCTTGATTTCTAGTACTCTGTTCTTTGTTAATTCACAGTGGATAGATAGAGAAAGTTGTTGAGGTTTCTAGATGTCATCTGAGAGGTGAATTGACATTGTTTGCTCTGGTTAAGGTTGTTCTTCACCTAGAAAGGCTAATCCATGATTCGCTCGTTTCCCCTCAGGTCTAGTGATTGGGTGGAGGGTGCGGGAAGTGTTTATGTCAGTCTTCACCCCCAGGCCAAGGAAAAGACAGAGACAGAGAGAAGCTAGAAAAAAACAAAACAAAAAACAAACCTGTAAATGTGCAGACGTGCTATTGCTCAACACCAGCAACACACACGCAAACACAAACAGACTGCTTAGATGGTGCCTCACGCTGCAGGCGGATGCAGACTTGCACAAACCTGCAATAGGATCCATTCTGTTAACAGACACGTTCATGAAGAAGGAAATTAACACTTGAGGACACACACACATATAGACTCCATTTCTCCAAATATGTTTACATCCACTCACTCTCCATCTTATCGCTCAAACAGCATGTGTTTCTGATCAAAAGTGTAGAGTTGCAGTTTCAGTGAGGCCGTTGTTAATTAAAGGCTGTGTAACTGTATCGGGTGTGTGCTGCTTACTCAGGGACAGAATGTAGGGGACTTTCAGACAACTCCATAAACAATGTGTGCTTGCTGAGAGATCTCGCTCCTAATTTTAGCATGGAGCGGTTCGGTGGTGTTTTGTTTGTGTCGGGTGAGTCAGACGAGACTTTTAATGCTTCAGTAAGTCAGCACAGTCAGTCTCACACTGTTTTTCTGTTCTCACTCTCGTGTGAAGTTGGTCACTAGATTAGGAGGTGAAAAAAAAACAGTAAACGTTGGGCAATCTTGAATGCAGTTTACAGAGATCCTCCAAATGTTATTGAGCATTCATTGCACACTGCAAAGAATGCTTTTCTTTCTTTTTTTCTGTTTTCCAGTCAGCATACATGAACTAAATATAATTAAATTTACTTGAGAAGCAAAATAGTGTAAGACTGACTTACTTTTTTTTTTTTTTTACCCCAGTGGCCACTTCTTTTAAGGGAGTAGTTCATCCAGAAACGAAAATTTGCTGAAAATGTAGTCACCCTCAGGGACTCCAAGATGTAAGTGAGTTTTGTTTCTTCATTGAACAGATTTGGAGAAATTTAGCATTGCATCACTTGTAGGGGTGTGACGAGACACTTATCCCACGAGACGAGATGAGACATGAGACTGGGTTCACGAGAACGAGACGAGACAAGATTTTTGAACTTTTCTTAAGAAATCCTCAATGATTAAATATATAGGGAAAATAGTCTTTTATTCAACTGAAAAAGACAAAACACAAAAAAATGTAGGTGCATTTTGATCTTTATGAAATTAAACTTCCATTTTAATGAATTATATGCAGTAATAAACAACATTTAAACAAGAGCTTCATGATTCTGGATAAATTGAGAATCCCAGTTGTTTTTAATAAATTGGAGACCATGATTCTCTCAGGATTCTAGAGAAAAAAAGATTAGAAAACTAAACAAAATAACGTAATTTACTAGTGGTTCTGACAAACTTTTCATTGCTCAAGTCTTTTAAAAACATATATTCATTTAAACAAACAAACAAAAAAACATTCAATGAAGGAGTCAGTGTCTCACTTCATTAAGACTTGTTTGACTATTGAAATCTCCTGAATGAATGATTCAATGAAATACTTTTTTTAAACGGGCAGTTGTCGCACCTCCTGGCAGAAGAGGATAAGCGTTACTATACATACAAGATGGTTTCATTTTGATCGCTACTGTAGACAATAAGTGTTTATACCCAAATTATAAACTTTTATCCCAGTACTTCTGTTATTTAAATGTCTGTAACACAGAAATAATGATTATAATGTGGTTGAAAAGACTGTTTGTGTTGCTCTTTCTGCGTTCACATTTACCCCGACCCTCTGATTCATTAACATGGGCAGCGACAAAACATGCTTCTCACGCACCACTGACACTCGCGATGTGAAACAGTCCTAATAGACATAGCTAAATTGTTGTCATTCAGGAATAAGATCGTGTGGGTGTTTGAATCGAGATCTCCATATTTTAATGATTAATTGTGCAGCTCTAATGTAAACACTGCAAAATGTATTACAAGGATTGGTCTGGATCCGACATCAGATCTCGCGAGATCTCATGCTACGAGATCTCATCACATCCCTAATCACTTGCTCACCAATGGATCCTCTGCAGTGAATAGGTGCCATCAGAATGAGCGTCCAAACAGCTGATAAAAACACAATAATCCATAAGTAACCCACATGACTCCAGTCCATCAATGAATGCCTTGTAAAGGAAAAAGCTGTGAGTTTGTAATAGGGCTTGGGAAATAAATTGATGCATCACAAATCGAGAAAAGATTCTGCATTAATTCTGAGATTTTACGAATGCATTGTGATTCTCTAGAATCGATTCTGAGCTGAGTTTTGAACAGTAGATGGCACCGCATGGTTTAGAAACAGCTGTAGTCTGCTTGTTTCCTGTTGCTTACACACACTTTAGCCTAAAATAATCATTCATAAAGTCTGAAAAGCTTGACGTGAATTACAAGGGTGTTCACAGTGAGCTTATGACACATTAATCTTGTGTCATAAAAGCATTCTGAGCCCGGGTGTAATTACATGACAGCCGAACCAAAGCCGATAAAAGGCAAGCCTGCAACCTTTAGCCAAAAAAGCATAACGGCTAAAGGCCGTTTTCTTTGAATGGATGTCGATGGACGAGAGGCTTCACTATGCTGAATAAACAGCTTTTTAGAGGAAACAGCTCATCATTTAATCGATCAACTGCCTATCGGCTAATTTTCAACATGTTTTACGCTAAATAATGCTTTTGGATTGAACTATTTTTTGAGTTTACCCCAAAAACAATGCCGTTTTATAAGAGAAGTCACTGACTTTTTGCGACAGGTGGGATTCAGCTTATGGCACTTCTCATTCATTCCTTTGGTATCTCGGCGATTGAGTGTCGCACAACTCTGAATTAAAATTCAATGACGTCAAGGCTGTGATGTGATTGGTTATCAAGGCACGCGTGATCCAAGTTGTCCTTTATGCTTTCTCCAGTAGTAAGTAATACAGACCCTCTCATCTCCGAATAGTAAGAAAATCTCTGAAAATCTCAGGGTTGCCAGGTACTCAAAACTAGACCAAAAGTATCCCAATCACGTTTTGAGGGGGGGTCCCCTGTTTAATTAGTAACTATCAGTATACCTATAAGTTGACTTTTAGTGTAGTTGCAGTACAAGCTAAAAACTTTGATGTAAACTTGTTGTGTACTTAAAGTTTACTACTGTTATACTTAAACTATACCTAAAAGTATACTTTTTTATAGATATACTATAATACTTATATATATATATATATAAAGGGGGTCAATTTAGTCCCAAGGAGTATTAAATTAGTACTCTTACGTGTATACTTCTAGTGCACTAATATTTGTATACTTACTACATAAAGTATACTTAAAAATATACTTGAACTGTACTTAAGTATACTTCATAAAATAAACTTAAAGTATACTACTTTTCGGTAAGTGACTTTACTGATTCATTTAAGGTCAGACACAAACAGTACAGTACAATTCTCAGTTCTCTTTTGGTTTCAGTGGAACATCCAAATTTGGATTGTTAGTTTCCTAAATTGTGGGTTATTGTTAAATAACCACAATAAAATGTACTTAACATGCCCAGTTACCAGCATGCACAGTTTGCAATTGGCACTGTCCGTTTGGATGACGAGAGATGAGATTGTAATGCACAGGCCAATTTTTTTTTTTTTCTTTTTCTATTTTTTGGTTAAGGTGATTATAGTTTGTGTGTTAAACAGCACTTAATGTTTATGTGATTGTCCCACTGCAACTTTGCATGGATAAACAGTGTCCAAACCAATGAATAACAGACCACAGACCAGCTTTCATGAATAATTGTTGTGAGAATGAGCTGTAAAGGCCATATATTTTTATCCTTTTTTTTTTGGCTTTTTGATTTTTTTTTTTTCTCAGAATAATGGATGAGCTCATTTACATTAGCAGGATTTATATAGTTAGTATTGTCCTTTGACATGTGGTTTGTGAAAGTTATCTAATGGATACATTTAGTTGTAAATTCCCATTAGTAGGTCTTCAACTAGGTTCTTTTATATTTTTGGAACTCCTCAAAAAATGGATAATAGAAACCAACAATAGCAAAAATGATTAAAATCCAATCACTTTTCAAAATGATTGGATTTTGAAAAGTGGTCGTACTTTATTTATTTTTTCGAAATAATGAGCACCAATAAATCTAAGCATTTGCGATCATTTAGCAAAAATTACAGACACTTAAATCTCTTGCAAAACTGCAGTGATGCTGAAAATGATTTCCTGAATGTGTTTTCCTGAAATCCAGAATACTTGTCTGCGGGTGACTGGAATGTTCAAACAGACGAAGAAGATGGAGATTTTTGAGGTCTCTTCCCGTGAGTACAAGATGAGTACAACTGATGAGTCTCTTCCCTTGTTTGACCAGTTCAGATCATTCTGCACTTCTGTGATAATATTTGTACATAATTCCATATATACAGGCCTCCTTGTAACCAGTTGAGGAAGAGCATAATAGCAGCACGACATATGCTAGCAATAAAGTTTGCCAGCAGCATATATAGCGACGCGTACGGCCTCTCTGCCTTTGAACTTCTGCCCTGTTTGAGTTGGAGAGTAGTTTTTAATTTATTTTCCTATTCTTTTACCCTCTGTTCTCTGCCAGTCACTCCATTTTCAAGATTCATTTTCATAGCTATTTATTATCCCTCAAAAAAGAAAAGAAAGGGCGAGAGGGAGGGTGGAAAGAGAAGAAAAGAAAAGAGAGTTGAAATGCCATCAGAAAAAGGAGGGGAGCAGATTTTGTACCGCTTCCCAAGTTTTATGTTCAGCAGAATTAAAGCTGACTGTTTAAATGCAACTAGCCGCGAGCGTCTCCTCTCTAAGACTTTGTGTTAATGAATTTAGCATGCTAGTTCTGGCAACGCACCGCAGTATATACTGTATGAGATTTTGCGTCTTTTTGGCTGATAAAGGACTGAGACTTCGGTTTTAACAGTCATCTCTCTAATTCATCTCTCTTTGACTCTCTCGCCCAACAAGGCTTGTTTTCAATGGAAACGAAGTGAATGAGTTACCAAACAAGATGAAATATTTCCCTGAATCATTTAGAATTTTCCTTGAATTGTCTAATAATTACCTCAGTTCTTAGCTATCAAATTCTGTTTTTGAATATAATCTTGGCCAAAAATTCAATATTTGATGACCTTAATCTGACAGATGCCTATGTAAACACTTTAAAGCAGACCAATAAAAGAGTGTGTGTGAGGGAGAGGTGGCAAAAGAGAAACCAGACTGATGCGAAAGTCTCAGCTGTTCTCAAACAGACACGTGCGTCATTAAACTTATCATCAATATTTATGACGCATCTGTATCTCTCATCCAAAGTCGCTTTTCCGCTGTTGTGACATCAGTCGGAACTTACACACACTGTTAGTCACATCGCGGCGTATGTGTATTGAGAGAGTTTGGGTGACAGATTTACTCCCTGCAGTGTCAGCAGTCTGTGTTAACCATTAATTATCAAGAGAACATTATAATTATCTCTGCCCTGCATATGGAGTTCAGCCTTAACCTACAGTCTTTCTCAAAAACAAAGCCCCCTGTATTGTACCCTGTCCCAAGCAATTGCTAAACCACATGCACATCATTTTCATTATACATGTCAGAGCTGTATTGTGTTTGATTGAGGTCTGTGTTTTGCCCAAGGAGCTAATCTGTGGTCTTTTGAGATACTGTCAAGCATTATTTAGGATGGTTAAGATGTTAATTATCTATTTAGAAGAGACAATAGTTACACAGACATTGATTTATCCTATCCATACAGATTAGATGCTCTTTCGCAACTCGGAAGACTTATTTGAGCCCTCGGTTATATTTTAAACGGTTTGTCCCAGATGTTTCTCCTTAAGGCAAATAAAATTAGACCCAAGTTAGATAACTGTTCACATAGAATGTAGTGTATAGAGCATAGCATAGCTTATCTTTCTGGATTTGAATAATTAACGATTCCGCAATGCTTCTCAACAATGAGGACTAAGAATAGCGAGCTGCTATTTTCCAACAAAAAAAGCACATGTTAAGTTGCTCTGTTTTAATATAGACCTACCTTTTTCACCAATTAGCGCTAGATGTTGGTACCATCTGTCAGTGTTAGGACAGACCAGATTCATTGTTTGATTTCATAATGCTTCTGGTCTGGAATTTTTTTTTATCATGTTGTCAAAACACTCACATGCAATAGTGGGGGGGCGTTAATACTGTTTCTTATAATGACATTAGATAATCATAACAGTGGCAGATTACTGACAAACCTTAAAGGGCACGCCTCTTAAAACAAGTCGTTTCAGACAGAGGGTCAGAATCAGGTTTTGATGATATTTATGTTGTTTTGTGCCAAAAAATATGTTCCTCAAGTAACATATTAAAATAATAATAAAAAAAAATCCATGTCATGACCCCTTTAACATGTAGGCTATTTAATTTAGAATATTCCATCTGGGATGGTTGTGATTTATTTTTGTGTTTTTTTTTCTCCCACCGACCCTTTTTTCCATGGTCATGCATCAAGCTTGCCACGTGACATCTCACAAGTCAAAATATTCATGATTTTACATTCTGATTTTCAGACATGTTTAAGTAAATGTATTTTTTTAAAATAATTATTCTTTTTTATAATGAACATGTTGATCGATAACTAGGATAAGAATAGAGTAAACCTACACAATGTGTGATTGACTTGAATAAAATCTGTCAGATTACGTTTGAAGGTTCATTTTCTGTTATTATTATACTGATAAGCATGGCATTATAAAACTGATAACATTTGTTTATTCATCACAATTTTGCATTTCACTAGCTGTTTAACATTTGTATCCTTATGCAAATTGTTATAATTGCTATAATTAATTAAATTATTGTTATAATAATGTAGAATTGTAATAATAAGTATTATAATAGATTTGCATATTACTGTTATTATTTTAAAAAATGTTTGTTTTAGAAATGTAATAATCTCTGATGGATAAATAGTTGAGTATAGTTTGCCGTGAATACAGTTGAGGTCAAAAGTTTACATACACCTGGCAGAATCTGCAAAATGTTAATTATTTTACCAAAATAAGAGGGATCATACAAAATGTGTTATTTTTTATTTAGTACTGACCTGAAAAAGTTATTTCACATAAAAGACAAATATAGTCCCCAAGAGAAAATAGTAGTTGAATTTATAAAAACCCCGTTCGAAAGTTTACATACACTTGATTCTTAATACTGTGTTGTTACATGAATGATCCACAGCTGTGTTTTTTTGTTTGTTGAGTCCCTTATTTGTCCTGAACAGTTAAACTGCCCGCTGTTCTTCAGAAAAATCCTTCAGGTCCCACAAATTTTTTGGTTATTCAGCATTTGTCATCATTTTCATTCTGATCAAAAGTTTTCACCCTTGGCCCTCAGTTCCTCAGTGTAAAAAGATGGATCTTAAAATCATACAGTTGGAAAAGGGTTCAAATACACAAAATTCCTGAAAACCCAGAGAATTTGTGGGACCTGGAGGATTTTTCTGAAGAACAGCGGTCACTTTAACTGTTCCGGACAAACAAGGGACTCATGAACAACTATCACAAAAAACAAAAAAACAAAACGAAAGCTGTGGATCATTCAGGTAACTACAAAGCATTAAGAATCAAGAGTTGGTAAACTTTTGAACAGGGTCATTTTTATCAATTCAGCTATTATATTCTGTTGTGGACTACATGTCTTATTCATCTTATTCAGGTCAGTACTAAATAAAAAATAACATGCATTTTGTATGATCCCTATTATTTAGGTAAAATAATTATCATTTTGCAGATTCTGCAAGGTGTATGTAAACTTTTGACCTCAGTTGTATAACCTCTATTTGATTCTGTTTAGTACCCACCTCTGCTAAACACATTCAGAAAACCTTAGCTGTTTAATGTTTCAAGGCAGTCAGATATAAAAATACACCCAAACATGTAAGTTCTGTCATCATTTACTCATGCTATTCCTAACCTTTATCAATTTCGTTTTTCCATGAAACAAAAAAGAAATAGTTTTTTGTCTACTGTAATGAAAGGACAGCCTTTAATCACCTTTCATTTTTGGCATCCCCTTTAGAAGATAGGAAGATGAAGCAACAGTTTTTTGACCAAAGTTTAATTTCTATTTTGTACAAGAACATCCAGTAAACAGTTGAAAGTTGAACGAAGACCTGAGTCAATTTTTTTGTCTGAAAAAATAAAGAAAAGCTGTTTAGTCAAGACAAGTCACCTTGATTGTGTCAAAGCGTTAAACAGGAAAATAGTGTATCGCTAGTGCATGAGAAAAATAGTAACCACTGATTTTTTTTTTCTCTCTCTCTCTCTCTGTCTTTTTTTTATTTGTTAAAGTCAGTTCATCATTGATTCAGTGATGTCATCATCTAGCCCAGTTTAGTGTGTTATGATCAATACAATAGTTTATAATGTGTTTGTTAGGATGTATATTCACAAATACTTTTATAATTGTACAAACATAAACAAATACAATTTAAAGGAATCATAATATATATTATATTATAATATTTATATAAATAATATAAAACATATTTGTAAAGATTTTACAGTGTTTTACAGTGTCAAAATGTCACACATTGCTTCAGTGTATACCCAAACATACAAAAAGGCAGGTTATAATTTTGTACTAGTACCCAGAAAATATCATTTCAAGTTTACAGTTGGTTTTAGCTTCAGACCTTGTAGCTCCCTAAACATCCTCCCTCAACTCTTCATAAAAGTGGTAAAACAAAGGATTGTCAGTGCTTTCAAAACACACAAATTGTGTTGAGTTACATTTGTGTTGAGTTCCCTGTTGCCAGAATTACCTGTTGTTAACAGATTCACAATGTCTCATGGGAGGCCTGTGAGAACACAGCATGTCAGTGTAGCTGAATACTGGCAACAGTTGCTATGCGTTTGGATGAACGTCCACATAGTTTTTAGGTACATTAGCGAAGCGAATTATTTTTATTTCGGCTGCACCTTCGTTGATGCTCCGCCACATATATTCAGCAATATAAAGCAATTTACTAGGTTTGTTCAAAATAAAATACTTGTTCAGGTGAGACTCCTCTTGCCATACCGCCTCAATAGAGTGATTAGAATCAATGTTCATATGCTCCTTGCAGGTTTTGGTGAGATTAAATACATCCTCCAATGTGCCACCAAATGCAGCACCAGCATAATAATAATCACCTTCCCCAGCTGGAATGTATGCTTGAGACTCTGGTCTACGCTCATATGTGAATTGATTCCTTGCAGCATTATAGAGCCAAGGATGTAACACGCCTACCAGACGACCCAAAGTCTCCGCACCCCTGATTCTGATTGATCTGTAAACAAGTAGAAATGCACTCGAAATCCAACAAAGTAATGCTCCTCTGCTGACTCCAGAAACTCTTTGATGAAATGCGTGTATCTAACAAACAGAGAAAACAAATACAGGGAGATACGTTATGGTTCATTGGTCTTTCAATCATTACTGTTTCTAGAAACAAGGAAAAACAGAGTAGGGGAAACAATTATTAATACAAGATGAGAGGTGTCAAGACTTACTTTCCCAAAGCGAAGGCAGTAGTTGCTATGGTGAGATTCTGTTGTTTGTAGATAGAGTCGATCAGTGTGGGGTCAAAGGTTCCCTCCCAAATGATTGGAGCAGACCATGGTGACACAGAAGCAACATCTGTCCGACTTCATTAAAAACACACACATACAGCGCTGCAATCATTCCATTCAGGAGTGGAAATGGGCTACAACAGGTTGATGCTAAAAACATAATACTCACCCTGCCACTGCACTCGGCTGGTTGTACAACAACCTGTATGTAAAAAAATGAATAAGCAGAAACAACAACAGACATTTTATTTGTTCATGGAGTTGATACAAATTTAAAACATGGGTTTCCAAGGTTTTCTTTTTTCTTTTTGTTCTCATTTCAAACTACACCCTAAAAAATGCTGGGTTAAAAATAACCATTTCTGGGTTATTAGGTAACCCAGCGCTGGGGAAATATTGGACAGAACACATGCTGGGGTATTTTGACCCAGCTGGTTAGGTTTTATACATTAACCCATTTGCTGAGTTAATTTTTTGACATAGTGCTGGGTCAGTCAACCAATGAAAGGTTTTTCATTTTAAATAATAAAAAGGCACTCTAAAATCTGTTGATGGCACACTAGATCAATAGCGCTCTTGTTGTAGTAAGTTTTACAGCGAAGTCTATTTATATTGTGAATGTATTTTTGTTAAGATAATTCTTCATTCAAATAGATGTTTAAAAAATCTATAATTACTGAGCCTATTAGAGTTACTGCCCGATCACAGTCCCTTCTTGATTGGATACTTGTTTCACATCCTAATAGATTTTCAAGGGCAGGTGTAATGTCTGACTGCTTTAGTGATCACTCTATTATGATTTTGTGAATGGAAAATTAAATAAGCTAAATTCCGTTCTAGATTAATTAAATTAAAATCAGATTCATTTAAATTTGATTAATGATTTGATATCTATTAATTGGGATAGATATAATATAATTCCTAATGTACTTGGGATTTAAAAAAAATTTTTTTTTACAGAATTTATTAATGTTGTTGACATGCATGCTCCCTGGAAAACTATCATAATCATCTTCCCTAAATTAAATCCGAATTTATTAGTCTTTCCCGCAAATTAATTGGGAAGTTTATAGGCAGTAGAGAAATTTAAATAAGACAAAAGTACGAAATGCAAAATCTCCTTATTATAAAGAAGGTCTTTCTCAGTATTGTAAGAACTCTAAATTTAAAAAATAATAATAATTGTAAAAATGTATTCAGTGCCTCAGATAAACATTCAGTTAATCAATTTAGAGTTAACAATACAGTATTACATGATTCTTTGGGCCCTATTTTAACGATCTAAGCGCATGGTCTAAAGCGCACGGCGCAGGTGCACGTAGGGTTGTCTCCGAATGCGCTATTGCTATTTTAAGGACGGGAAAAATGGTCGGCGTGCCCGGCGGATGGTCCAAAAGGGTTGTCCCTGTTCTCTTAATGAGTCGTTGGTTTGTTTTAAACCAATCAGAGTCTCATCTCCCATTCCCTTTAGGAGCCATGGCGGATTCGCTATTTACACGGCGGAATTCGTGAGAACAAAGACTGATCGCTTCTCCAGAGAGCAGGGCTGGTGCAAAGAGGGGGCATTCACGGGTCGAGCCCACTGAAATGAGTTACTGTGCACCCCCTTTTGAAACTCTCCCCTCCTTGCTGAACGTGATCGTTTTCTAAAGCGAAAGTGAAACCAAAAAACAGCTTGCATAAGAAAGCGACAGAGTGTATGTGCATTGCATATTACTAAATAACAAGAAAAATATAGCGCCGTTGACTTTAGACCAGGTTTTAGTTATTCAATGGCGCAGTCTATTTTAGTTGCCTCAAAATAGCAACGTGCCAACAATGAGCCTGAACACACCTCGTTTTCGGACCAGCAAAATGCATTTGCTATTTAAACAATGTGGCGCACGACGTGAAAATGATAACTGCGTCGGGCTGAAACTAGCAAAAGTCAATTGCGTCGTGCTTTTTTAAAATATATTTTATTGGCATGCATTGTAATTGGATTCACTGATCAGTGTATTTTGTATTCGGTTTGTTTGTATATTCATTATTGGCTATTAATGGCTAGCTAATAACTTTGTGGTTTTTTTGGTTCATTATCATTTGTGTGTAGTGTTGTTTAAGGATGTATTGTAAACTCTTGTGTTTTGTTTTGTTTTATGTTATGTTGTGATTGTGATACGTTGTATTTTGGGACCCCCTCAAAAACAAGATGATACATCTCAAGGGATTAATCCTAGTAATAATAAATAACAGTAACAATGAAAGTCGCATTGTGTTTCCGCCTAGTCGCAAGACTACCCAACATTGGGTTACACTATCCCAGCACTGGGTAGGTGTGTGGGGGGTTTCATCATTTGTATTCACAGTAAAAACTACCCAGAATCTGGGTAGAAATGTTAAAAATAACCCAATAAAAACCCAATTAACTTGTATTCATGCCAATACAGATTGTCTCAGAGCGTTAAACAGGAAAATAGTGTATCGCTAATACAAAACTTTTACAGTTAGTTTATGTTATTATTATGTTATTAGTAACTAATACAGTTCGTTTATGTTATCTATACAGTAGTTTAGAATATTTATTTATGTTAAAATGCATATTCATAAATACTTTTATATTTGTACAAATATAAACAAAACCAATTTAAAGGAATCATAATATATAAATAATATAAAGTTTCTGAAGGTATGCATGCATATATATATATTTACAGTGACAAAATGTCATATGTCACACATTGTTTCAGTGTATAAATATACAAAAAGGCAGGTTATATTTTTGCAGTATTATCCAGAAAATATCATTTAAAGTTTACAAGTGATTTTAGCTTCAGGTAAACGTCCTCCCTCAACTCTGTTCTTAAGTTTGGTAAAACTCAGTTACAAAATAAAGAGTATTGCAAAAATGTGTTTACTCAAAAAGATTTGGGCAGAACACACAATATTAGTATCAGTGGCTATGCGTTAGGACAAAGTTCAACATAGGTACGTTAGCAAAGCAAATTATTTTTAATTGGGCTGCACTTTCATTGATGTGTCACCACATATATTCAGGAGAGAGCAGTTTACTAGGTTTGTTCAAAAGGGAATACTTTTTCAAGTGGGACGCTTATAACAGGTCATATTTTTTAACTGAGATGTTCTGTTCTGAGGGAAAAAAATGTTGACTGATGGGAAACTAGTTATGTAAATTAGGTGTGCATCAAGTGACACAGACTACCCAACATTGGGCTACACTGACCCAGTACCTGGGTAAAAATGTAAAAAATGGGTCAACCCAGCATTTCAGTTAAAAAAAAAATAATAATAAAACAATCACCCAGGATTTTTTACAGTGTATAAACTGAAGACATCATCATTTAACTCTCACTGCTCATCTGATCAACACCAAAAAAACAACCATGAACCAAGAATGTTTTTGTCTTGAGCAGTAGTCCTCATTAACTATGGATCAACTTTAAAACGAAGTCACTTTTAAGAAGAGTAAGTTTTACACACCCTGGTGATGGACGCAATCCAAGAGTCTTTTGCTTCTGTTTTTTTTGGTATGATAATAATAGAGTCAAACACTCAGTAATTTGAATTTAATTATGCTGTGTGTGTTACAACATCATTATTATTATATATGAAAATATATGAAAATGTACACAAATACTAGTGTGCGTGCATTTGTTTTTTTCTGTTGAAGAGTGATGTATGTGTATGCACATCATGACTCACTTGATGACATTTCGTTCGGTTTTCTGCAGATTGCAGCTTAAAACAGTAAAAAAAAAAATTCAGTAATGAAAACTTCGCAAATCAAGAGAACAACACATACACTACATCTGCACCATATTTTTCTAACTGCACTAAACTCACCTGCTCTGGTTATTGTTCAGGTAAACGAGCCTGTAAAGAAAACCACATAACTTCATGAGAATTTAAGTACTGAGAAATATTTATTAACTACATTACTATACTTACTATATGGTATGGTATATATTATGCATAATTGTTATTATAATAGTAAGTACATGTAACGTGTAACAATGACACCTTAAAATAAAGTGGTACCTAAATTACTTTATATTGTAGGGTTGAATTTATATTAATTCTTAATACATCTTGAGAATAAAATAAAGATTTTTTTTTTTAATTCTCAAAAATGTATGATGTGTTTCTCAAGGTTAGTTCATAACCATTTTTTGCATTAAAAATAAGGTGCATAAGCGGAATAGAGTCGCAATACTATGCTAAATGCTTAATGATAATAATAACACTGCATGATTGTCACATCAATTTACAACGTAAATTACAAGATGCAAACCATCTAATATTGCTGAAGAGTATTTACTTACCCACTTAGTACCATCCCAAGCAACAACATAAGAATTAAGGCAAAACTCTGACGGAGCATTATTCCTGGGATACTCCTGTTCACACTGATGTTAGAGAAGTTAGAGGCTGAAATGTAAGTGAACTGAATAAAGCATAAGATATGTGGTTCAAAGGAGTAGCTTTCAGTCACATGAACGTGTTGCAGACCTGGAGGGCAAAAGCCTGTTCATTTTCTTGCAAGCTACAAATATTCAGATAAGCTCTCTCTCTCAAAAAAAAAAAAATTACAATGATATGTGAACCATGCAAGTTTTGGCCATTTGCGATCCATAGTGCGACAAACACACTGAAAAGCACACATCAAATTCAGTTCACACCTTACTGATCTTGTATACATTATATAGGTGAGCAGATGAGCCCGGAATATGAACGCAGAAACAGGAGACGAAGTGATGATGGTAAAAAGGAGCGGAGTTTATTGATTAGTCTTAGTTGTGTAGGTCTCATTGCTCAGACTTCGTCTGACAAGACAAATACCAAACTAATTCACAACAACATCCCATAAACTGAGTTTCCATAAATATTCCACCTGTCTCTTATTCATGAAGACAAACAGCCCTTGAAACCACGCAGACATAAGACTAAACAACAATGGAAAAATAATATATAAAAAAGTATATAAATGAGTATATAAACGGTTAAAATGATTATTTTAGATGATTATATAAATGAACGGAATAATAAAATGATTAAATGATGCATTATTATAAATGATTGAATGAATAAATGAATATAAAAGAAAGAAAACAAATCACACACAGTTTCCATTTGAGGCTCCTCAGATCCTTCATTCCTGCCTCTTAATCACATAAAACATAACGTTTTTGGAATCAAACTTCTGTAATCGCTATCAAAAACATACTTTGATAAGTTTAGGGTATCGGGTTGTGCTTTTCCCTTCTACATGTTCAAAAGAACAGGTCTCTTCTGTCATAACACATTCCAGTGTAAGTTTGAGGAAACGTGTTGTTTTACAACAGTTAACAGTAATCTGCCTAAAGCAAAGCAGCAATCTTATGGCGAAGTACAAAAGTAAGATAAGTTCTTCTAAAACGGCAACTACAGCTTTTAAATGATTCCAAAGTGGTCCCAATATTGATCCATATCATGTGTTACACTCAGATGTTAAAAGCCTGAAAAAAGCCTAAAAGCCTGAATTTGAACCATTAAAACCATTCAACATATCAGAAAATCCAATCAAGTCCATAGGCTTCCTGACATACCTGACCATTAAAATGTGTCCCCAGTCGGAATCAGTAGTGTCTGACGTTCCCATCAGCACCTACTAATAGTGAAACTTTTGCCAACTTTAATTAAAACATCCTAATAACCTTGGCATATCATCAAGAGCTATGAAATCACATATTCCCTTGAGGGTGCAGGTTTTCCCCAACTAAATAAAATAGGGTTGCCAAATTTTATTTTGACATCCTGCATCTGTTAACTTCTTACACATTTCCTAAGCTCACAATTTGGAGCAACCAAATAACTGAGACTAAACAGGGCAAATTAGCATGAGAGCGCAGTTCTAAAACAGCGCCGACGGGAGGGGAAATTTCTGCGGGTGATTTACTTACGATGTGCAAATTAAAGAACACAGATGCAACATCTCATTTACCTATCGACCAACGCAATATACAAATTTGCGTAGTAGCAAATAAACAATAAAGAAATAAAGAAGCCACAGTATGTTGAAAAACACCGAAACTTGTTCCTGAAGCAAATTAAAAATAAACGATGGCAAATGATTCCAAACAAATTAATGGTAGCGGCTATTTACACTAAGTGCACATAGCTATAGATTCTATTTACACTGTTAAAACAGCAGGAATTTCTGCTATTTATAATACTTATTGCAAATAGAGGCAATCATCTTCACCTCAGTATTGTAGTACATTATAAAAGAGTATGCAATAATAACATACTGAGTGTAAATCATAGTTTTAATTCAGATTGTTAAATGGATGCTGCCTTATTGGGAAAATAAGCCCTCTCTACACCTAACCACAACCAATACTTTATTTTCAACTTTTCAATTATTTCCTTTATTTTTATTTAAAATAAACGCCTTACCGATATGATATGAGATTTAAAAAGGGAGAAAAAAAAGTTTCCAAACCAAAAGTTTCCACCAAAAGGTGGATTCGAACCCGGGTCAGTCGCGTCAAAAAGAGTACAGCACGCACTTTACCATCTGCGCCGCTGAAGAAAGCTTAAATTGCTTTTACCAACAAGGTGGGCTATTTGGACTGAAAGGGCAGTGAAAGGGACACTACGAATGCGTATTCAATAAGGTCATGTGCAAAAATAACTGTGTCTGTGCTAATTCATCACTGCACGTCTTTAGTAAACCCTGACAGTACAGTTTTTAACGGCGAAAGACGGTTTGCGCTGGCGCTGGCGTTTTTTGTAAAACTGGCCCTATAAGACTTGTAGCTCAACCTGCCTTGCATTCCCATTGTTCACAAAAGATGGAAAATCAAATTAGAATTTAGAGTTTCAAATTGTCTAAATGTTCTTTACACTTCAGAAAAAACTTCAGAACTAATGCACCATCTTCACCATCTGGAATTAGTTCAGATGTAATGAACTACATTTCCCAAAAAATGATCTTTGAATAGTTTTGAAGGTGATTCATCAGTCACATGATCCCAGTCTGAGCTTACAAGTAACTATAAGATCTGGGGCAGGTTGCATAAAAGGTTTCCTAGTCTTAAAAAGTTAGTCAGCTCATTTTTTCTTCAAGACTGGTCATAATTTTTTAAAATTCAGTTACAAGTCTAAGCTGAGTCCAAAAAATAAGAATGATTACCATTTGGTTAACTGCTAGTTGGTCAGACTAGTAGTTAAGACACAGTCTTAACATCGAGGCTAAGTTTGTGCAACTGGCCCCTGGAGCACCTGAAGGCTTTGACATTGATAGTGTTGCCAAAGAAACACATACAATAGGATGTTTCTCAATTCTAACAATTAAGAATTGTGTTCTCGTGGAGACCAGTCTTGCCAGGCTTCCTTGAATTTATGTACAGAGTCTATAGAAAAATGCAGAAATAGTTGGAATAGTTACTTTGTTTGTCATACAGCCTGAAACCTAACTCCATTCCAAATAACTTTTCCAGCTTTATTTACAATTTTGGTCTTACAACATCAAACCGATGAAAGAAAAAAAATTAGGTCTGCTAATTAATAAAAACCAAAAAAAGTAGAATAACAAGTTTGGAAAAGTCATCAGTCCCTTTTTACAAAGCTCATCGTTCTGAAAAGTGTGGTGTGCTCTGACTGCCCAACAATCCAGTGCGTTGTGATTAGCCGACTATCTCAAGCATGCGACGGAAATGTTACGCCTCTTACCATATTTGGAATATCCGCTTCCAAAGCAATACTGACAGGTGATAGTGTTATCGTTACTACACTGTAAAAAAGTGCTGGTTTATTTTTTATTTTTTAACCCAAATGCTGGGTTCAGCCTGCTGGGTCATTTTATTGGGTTATTTTTAACATTATTTACTCAGGTGCTGGGTGGTTTTTCTATAACTAAGCTGCTGGGTCATTTGCAATGGGTTATTTTTTCTTTACACCCGCTGGGTTGAGCCTCCGACAAAACAACCCAGCTGCTGAGTTACAGTCAGAGCGTGGGCTTTTTGAGTCCTCTACTTCTTCGGGGAAATAAAGGTTTGTATACATTTTATTTTATTTATAAAGTCTTTACTGTGCTGTAAATTATATTATTTACACAGTGCAACATACGAGGACGAGATGACAGTCGGCTAAATGCGTCAGCAGCGTTCGTTGCGTCGTTCATCATGATGGAAACGCCTTTTGCCTTGCATAACATAAATTCATTTAATTTGTTATAATACTGAATTTAATTTATTTTGATGTTAAAATATGTTCTCTAAACTGAGAACTGTTTGTTTACTGCAGGTTATGGAGTCAGTCACGGTATCTTTTAGCTACGAGTGAAACACGAGGCAATGGTCTGAAGTTCGTGGTTCCCCCGGTGACATATCCCATCTCCAGCTCAGATTTCGGGGACACACTGGCACGAGAAGTAGCACTATTTCAGTTTTAGAGTGTACCTTATCAATTTGAGCCTGAATCTGGTCCAGAAAATGAAGATGACCAAGCTGATCGATCAACTATGCCAGCGAGACTTGAACAAAGCGTAAGAGGTTTAACGACAATTTAATTAGGTTTAACGATTAGCTAACTATAGGTAACCATTTTACCTTTCATATGATGTTATAAAGACTTGTCTTCACTATATTATATAAAACCCATTATAAATGAGGCATTTGTTGCATCCAGTGGGGACATAAGTACTGATTATAATGGCTTGGCACACAGCTGGCCTTGTACTCTCACAGGTTCAGGAAACAGTCCTCCATAAAACCACTATGCACTCAAATATTTGGGTTGTACTGTTCTGGAACAGTGTTGTAAATACAACTTAACCACTGATTTCTAGTTGTGTCTTCCTTTGGAAGGCAAAACAAAGTAGACATGGTGGCGGCGGCAACAGTACTAGAGCAAGAATGTACATTTTCTTTGCATGTACATTTGTTGTGCAAATCTTCCCAAACATTGCCGTTTGAGGGTGTGTTTGAATAAGGCGTTTTAGGAATATGGATGAGTCTTATGGAGTAGTTCACTTCAGATTTTTTTTCAGGTTTCTTTGATGAATAGAAAGTTCAGAAGAACTGCATTTATGTGAAATAGAAACCTTTTGTAACATTATTACAGTTTTTCTCGATTGCTAACACACAATTCATGAAAGTATAAACACAATCTCAAAGCTACACACCAACGTGTGCAAACTTCCAGGTCAAAGTCAAACATTTTAGTCAAAACCACATTCTCTTCTGTCAGACTCAAATCTTGGCCTCAGATGACACACAAACCTGACAGACTGTTTTCCTGTCTAAAGAACACTAGTAAGATCAGTTCAAAACACTGTTACAAAAACCTCTTTGTGTGAATCAGGAATCCTGAGATACAGTAAAATTCAGCAATAAACTTTAAGAAAAGTTTACTTTTATTACACTACTAAGTGATCTTACAGTAGATGAAAAGCACTAGAAGAGAAAAGTTCAAAGACCAAACAACAGAATATACAGTTACTATACAGCAACAAATAAATAAATAAATTCTACATTCTCTGCCAAGTAGCATTACAGTATTGGTAATATCCTTATACTATAGCAGTTTCTTAGTCTAATGATAAAAGACTTTCTTTGCCTCCCCTAGACAGTTGATTCTCAGTTCTGCTCAAATACAGTACATGTACTTGGCTACAAATTATTTCAACAGTTATGAGTTTGAGGGTGTGCCCTACAGTATTTACAGTACAAAGAATAGTGAACATTCCCTCGTCTGAAGTACTGCTACTGTAATTGTAATGTGTAAGTGGTTTAAAAACCCTGTAAATGAGCCTGCAGGCCACCTTTCCTTATAGTTATTCCATGCACAAGAGCATGGTCATCTACAGTGCTTTGTATTTCATCAGGTACAAATGACCTTTGACCTTGTCCCCTTTATTTTTCATTTCTCCTCTTCTTCCTCTTTGTCTCCCACTACCAGGATTAATTTTCCAATACATAAAACTGTCATCAGTTTTGCTACTTAATGTTCATGTGGCAGAATAAGTGTTTTTTATTTTCTGGCCTGTTTGGGGTGTGGTTATTAGGGGAACGCAGTCTATTTAAGGCGTCTACGCAGTCTATCCTTGTTTTGACGGGTGGTGACGTGTCTTGTGGATTCTGGGTCCTCCTCTCCCTGGCGTGTCCCTTTCCGTTCTTGTTCCTGTTTGTGTTCGTGTTCATGTTCAGGTATGATTGGACTCTGCTGACGGCATAAATATGCAAATAGCTTAAGACTAATATGCACTATTTACAGTTTAATTATAGTGGAGTTGGCAGCATAGAACATTTTGGATGCTTTTGCGTCCGAAATGATTGACTTGGTCAGAAATGTTTCTTGCACAGCAAATCAGCCTATTAGAATGATTTCTGAAGGATCAAAGGATCATGTGACACTGAAGACTGGAGTAATGATGCTGAAAATTTAGCTATAATCACAGGAATAAATGACATTTTAAAATATATTCAAATAGATAGCAGTTATTTTAAATAGTAAAAACATTTCAGAATTGTACTGCTTTTTCTGTAGTTTGGATCAAATAAATGCAGGCTTGGTGAGCAGAACAAACTTCTTTAACTCTTTAAGATCTACGGGTAAAATAGGTATTTTTGACATATTTTGTTTATTTGACTGTGAAATTCTAACAGAATGTGCAATTTTCAAGTGCAAGGTGTAATTTTTTTCAGAAAACAAATGGCTTTCAAAAAAAGTACAGTTATTGACCATTAGTGTTGTGTGGTGAGTTTGTAAACAGAGTTTAAATAGACAAAAAATCATGGTCAAAATAATCCAACACTTCATACTTGAATATTCAACTATATTACATATATATAAGCATTTTTGTGACAGTTTTCATTCAAGACACTTTTTTGTTCATGCACGCACACATACATACACATGCATGCACATACATAAGCACATACATTTACACGGACACATTATAGAGATGCACACACCACATGTAAAAAAAAAAAAAAAAAAAAAGTCTCACTCAGCCTGCTCCCAAGTCTCATCAGAAATCATCCCAATCACCTTTTGTGCTTTTTAATCGTCCTTCGCCATGTTTTTGTTAGTTTCGTTATTATTTTCTGCAATCCAAATCTCCGCACTCAGTTCAAATTCTTCCTTCCCGCTCTCCCGGAAATCTGCCGTCATTTGCCAACGGAGCGCAAGAAATTACCGCAATAAGCTATACATTGCCAAAAAGTGCATATAGTCTACTGTCAGAAACAATTTGAATTGTTTTGATAGTGCAAACGGTTGAAGAGTTATGGTAACATGAATACAGCTTGGTTTGATGTGTCGGCGCTGACACAGCCGGTTGAAAAGGGTTAAAAAACATTAAAAATCTTTTGACTGGACATAAAATTGGCCCCTCTGTATTAATTGTGGCCCCTCTTGTGAAAAAAATCCTAGAATTGCCCCTGCTGGTTGGGTATTTGTGAGGCCCTCCTTAAAGACGGCCTCTGCTGTTTTCTAAATGTAGGATCAACTTTGTCTGTGCTGGAGATGTTTTCTCTTGAAGCCTGAGACCGTCTGCTTTTCTCCTTTAGGCATTTTCTACTCATCTGGATCCAGAGCAGGCATTTTTGTGGACGGTGGCATGAGATCCGATGGTTTTACCCAAAGCGCTCCAAACCCTAAGTGGTAGCATTTATCTCCTGAGGTGGTCCGGCTCTGGTGCGCTCCAGAGTTTTGTGGTGTTTTACTGAACCTTTCATGGACGTGCATGAAATCAAAAAGTGGGTCAATAGTTCATGTTTTCTTCCTGTGCGTGTTTTAAGCAACCAGCATTAATACGATTCGTACTCTGTATATTTCCAGCCTGAATGTGGGTGTGTTTGTGTGCGTGTTGACCATTGGGTTAATTTCAGTAGGCAGATCAGATGAAATTACTGTACCACCACACAAGCTCAGACATGGTGAAGAGTGTTGGAGAACGATAACTCCAAATTTGGAAAGAGGCTCAGGAATTAAAATACAAGTCAAATACTTTCCATTCTCAGTTGCGGCTGTTTAAAATCTGAAACTTTGAAGAAACAGATCCATGTGTTGTGTTTTAGAGTTTGCTGACGGATATATTCGAGATCCTCCTCGTCTGGTCTTTCTGGATGAGCAGTTTCTCTGAGTTACACAACACTAAATCACCACTTGATAACTGATAAATATCAGAAGCAAAGCGAAAGATACGCTTTGACTTGGAAAAGTCCATGAGTATGTTTTCTGTTCTTTTTATGGCGAATACCTTTCAGACGGTCTTTATCTGATTGGATACACTACATTTTCTCACTAACCTCAGGCTGAGGTGTGCATATCTCAAGTTTTATTTATAGGGGAAGCACAAAGTTACAGTTATCTTTGAGTATGTGCATGTCACAACCCTTGTGATTTATTGATTGACTACTGTAGAATACAAACGCATAATATTACAATACATATCATGGTCCATTGCAAGTATCTGCACTATTCTTCACGCTCCTGATCATATACTTGAATGATCGGTTGTAATCGCCCAATGATGCTTTTATACGATCTCATTCTCCATGACCAACCTGTTTTTTTCAGTGCATTATGTTTTAAACAAATCACATGCTGTCTGAGGCAGACCATAATTCAAAGTAAGCCAACATTTCCTCTGGCCTGTTCCTCTCGCCTGTTCAATCTATATGTACAGAAGGAGTTGTGAGCGCTCATAAATCCTCACTCCGCAGTCAATAAGTCAAAGTTTGGAAAAATGGACATTTAGCCGACTAAGTCCAAATAAAGCAATCTGAAATGAAACTAATCTTTTCAATCCCTCAAAGAAAAACAGTGCACAGGCTGTATGTTAGTGTGCCGTATGTGTTTGGTGGATGGGTAGAGACTGGGCCGCTCGCCTAAGAAAATCTCTTGTCAGGGAAGATTGAACTGTGGCTCATGTGTGTGGAACGACGGAGCGTTAGTTTAAGGTCGGGGTGTCGACGTGAGGCCAAGTACTACTTGGGCCAGATATTAGGCAGAGACATATGTCATAATTCTATATATACAGGATACAATACTGCAAGTCTCTAGATACTCGGATTACGGTAACTTACGACCTAGCTCCGATGCAATTATTTAATAATACTCGCACATGCTGTATTCCTATAGGGATTGTACTATTCTCTGATCTGGTCTATATAGTGTTTTCGCTGTTTCTCAGTTCATTCAAGTTTGGGGGTTTTCTTTTAGTGATGACTCTTTGTGGTCTTCCTCAACTATTAATACGACAGCATTATGTCATGTCTGCACTGAAAGCGGCTTACTGTACTTCAGTGATTCTCAACCTTTTTGACCTTATTGTCTAAGATAATATTCCACAATTTACATCCAAGTGCCTCGTATGGCAAAGTCATTTGGCTGCTATTTTGGCAAAGCAGCTACAGTATTTCCAGTCATGCAAGTGCAGTTTCTGTCTACTTGAATGGGGAAAACCCATTGTCATTGTGTATATTAAAGAGTTAGTTCACCCAAAAATTTAAATTCTCATTCCAAACCTGTAAGATCTTCATTCATCTTCGAAATAAATTAACATATTTTTGATTAAATCGAGAACTTTCTGACAAGAGCTGTCAGCAACGTAACTGACACCTTTAAGGCCCGAAAAGGTAGTAAGGACATTGTTGAAATAGTCCGTGTGACACGAGGTACTCTTGTGAGCGTGCGGCAGAGATTCAGAGGAGAAGAAAATTTACGGTAAAAAAACAGCAGCTGTGGTTGCTGGAATTTTACCGTAAAAAATACAGTAGCAACATTTTGCGTCTTCATTTTAAATTTACAGGTAAATACCATAATTTCATTAACTGATATAATGTTATTGTACCAACCTATTGAAGTACTGAAATCTGTTTTTTGTACCCTGATAACCACCAAAAGCAGGTGGTGATGAGAAAGTCACATGATGAACCAAAGCCCATTATGTAACATACAACCCTAATGTACAAATCTGCTAAGAAAAACTAAGAAGAAGAGTTATTTAAACAAAAAACACTGAATAAAAAAAAAATGTAACACAGGGAATTCTGGGAATGTCAATTTACGGTTATTTACCGTTAACCATTTAACAGGTTTTTACTGTAGCTTTTTAACAGTTTTTTTTTTTTTTTTACTGTACTTCTGTCACGGAGGCAAGACAAGAAGTGGTCGATCGAGATAAGGTCCCTGTGTAGCGTGACGGAGAACTCAAACGCGGATACACACGAGTAAGCAGGTTAGCCACGCAGTTATTCTGAGAACACTCCAGCAAAGGAGTAGAGATTTCCACCAGGAAACCCGCGTTCTCATACACACACAGAAAGGTATATAAATGTTATAAATGTGAGTCGAGATGGAGAGATGAGGCGACCTACAAAGACGTTCACACATGAACTCAATGTCCGGTGCCGACTGAACCTTACTTCCTGTTTATATACCTGCGGAGATTACTTCCGGGACCTCGTGACCTCACGTGATTCGGTGCGTGTGACAGTACCCCCCCCCTCCAGGACCGGCACCAGACGGCCCCGGAGTGGAGGATACCCGACGACGGTAGTCCTGGATGAGAGCTGGATCCAGAATGAACCGTCCGGGAACCCACGACCACTCCTCCGGGCCGTAGCCTTCCCAGTCTACGAGGTACTGGGTGCCCCGGCCACGGGGTCGCGAGTCAAGGATCCTCCGAACGGTGTAAGCAGGACCACCGTCCACAATCCGAGGTGGGGGGGGAGCAGGAGTCTGAGGAGACAGAGGGGAGAAGAAAACAGGTTTTAGTTGGGATTGATGGAATATGGGATGGACCCGGAGGGAGGCAGGCAGCTGGAGCCGAAAGGTGACAGGGTTCAGACGATGGGTGATCTTGAAGGGGCCAATGTACCGGGGGGGTGAGTTTTCTTGAATCAGTCTTGAGATTGATATTCTTGGTGGATAGATAAACCCTGTCACCGACATGGAACAATCGTCCCGGAGGGTGTCGGCGGCGGTGCTGCACGACGTAGCGTCGGTTGGCCTTTTGAATGGCAGCACGAGCGTGGTTCCAAAGCCGCCGACACCGGCGGACCAACTGTTGGGCAGACGGAACTTCAACCTCCGGCTCCTGATGTTCAAATATGGGAGGTTGAAATCCGTAGCATACCTCGAATGGGCTTAGGCCGGTGGCGGTGGAGGTGTGGAGATTGTTGGAAAGCTCGGCCCAGACGAGGTAGCTAGCCCAGGAGCGCTGATGTTCGCTGGCAAAGCATCGGAGGAAGCGCTCCAGTTGTTGGTTGGCCCGCTCCGTCTGGCCGTTGGTCTGTGGATGGAACCCTGATAATAGACTGGAGGTGGTGCCGACCAGACGGCAGAAGGCCTGCCAGAACTTGGCCGTGAACTGGAGCCCTCTGTCCGAGACGATGTCCTGGGGGAACCCATGCAGGCGGACTACGTGTTCAAGAATAAGTTCCGCGGTGGTTTTGGCAGTGGGGAGCCCAGAGAGAGCCACCAGGTGCACAGCCTTGGAGAAACGATCCACGATGGTGAGGATGGTGTTCTTTCCTTGGGACTCGGGAAGTCCAGAGACGAAGTCGATGGAGATGTGGGTCCAGGGGCGTTTGGGGATGGGGAGGGGCTGCAACTCCCCGGTGGAGGGCGCGTTGGGATTTTTTGAGCGGGCACAGGTGTTACAGGCCAGGACGTACTCCTGTACGTCCCTCCGCAGCGTCCTCCACCAGAACGCTCGACTGATGAAGTGAATGGTTCTCTGGACTCCCTGATGTCCAGCCAACGTGGAGTCGTGTCCCCACTGGAGCACCTCCTGGCGCAGGTGGTTGGGAACGAAGAGGCGTCCAGCGGGTGTCTCAGGTGGAGGAGGTTCTTGGTTGTGACTCTGGCGAACTCTCTCTTCTAACCCCCACCGGATGGGAGCCAAGATGATTTGAGAGGGCAGGACAGGCGCGGGATCGGAGGTGACAGTGTCCTTCTGGTGTTGACGGGAGAGTGCATCAGCTTTAGTGTTTTTGGATCCGGGACGGTAAGACAGGTGAAAGTCGAAGTGTTCGAAGAAGAGTGCCCACCGCGCCTGCCTGGGGTTGAGTTGTTTAGTTTGCTTGATGACAGTGAGGTTCTGGTGATCGGTCCAGACGGTGAATGGTTCACTGCCGCCCTGGAGCCAGTGACGCCATTCCTCCAGGGCCCACTTGATGGCCAACAGCTCACGGTCCCCCACCCCGTAACGCTGCTGAGTGGAATTAAACTTCCTGGAGAAAAAGCTACATGGATGTAACTTCTCGTCTGGACCGCGTTGCGAGAGGACGGCTCCTACACCCACATCGGAAGCATCCACCTCAACAACGAAGGCCTTGGTGGGGTCGGGATGAGTGAGAATGGGGGCGGTGGTGAACTGGTGACACAGTGTCCTAAAAGCTTGAATGGCCTCCGGGGTGAGATGGAATTCTCCGCGTGATGGTTTAGTTAGAGCAGTGAGAGGTGCTGCAGTTGAGCTGAAGCCCCGGATGAATCACCGATAGAAATTGGCGAACCCCAGAAAACGTTGCAGCTGTTTGAGCGATGTGGGTAGGGGCCACGAACGCACAGCCTCCAGCTTCTGGGGATCCATGGCCACACCCTGAGCAGAGATGATGAAGCCCAGGAACGTGGTGGAGTGCTGGTGGAAAGCACATTTCTCCAACTTACAGTACAACTGGTGGGCCAACAACCTCTGGAGGACTGCTCGGACATGCTGGGTATGCTCTTCTAAGGTCTTAGAGTAGATGAGGATGTCGTCCAGGTAAGCGTAGCACCATCTACCCAGCATGTCCCGGAGAACGTCATTGATGAGGTGTTGAAAGGCAGCTGGACTGTTGCAGAGGCCGAAGGGCATGACAAGGGTCTCGTAGTGACCGGTGGGGGTTATGAAGGCCGTCTTCCACTCGTCGCCCTCCCTGATGCGTACCAGATTGTAGGCGCTCCGTAGATCCAACTTCGTAAAGAAGTGGGCACCAGAGAGGGCGTCCAGGGCGGTGTTGGTCAGAGGGAGTGGGTGACGGTTCTTCACAGTGATTTGATTGAGCCCTCGGTAGTCAACACACGGCCGGAGACCCCCGTCCTTCTTCTTTACAAAGAAAAACCCCGCAGCTGCCGGGGAGCTGGAGGGTCGGATGGTACCTGCGCGAAGACCCTCCGCTACGTACTCCTCCATCGCGAGCTGTTCCTTGGCCGACAGGGAGTACAGGTGACCGCGGGGCGGTACCGCGCCCGGCACGAGATCGATAGCGAGGCCGTAGGGGCGATGAGGAGGCAGCCGAGCCGCGCTACGCCTGCTAAAGACCTCGACCAGGTCGCGGTACTGGACGGGGATGGCTTCGTGGTCGACGTCGAGGGCCCGGGCTCCCCTGAACACGTCCCAACCCTGGCCCGGAGACAGAGCTCCTGACAGGTCGCACCCCAGTGAATGATCCGGCGTGATGTCCAGGAGATGAGAGGGTCGTGAGTGACGAGCCAAGGGTGGCCGAGGATGATGGCAGGTGAGGGAATCTTCGTCACATAGAACCGGATGACTTCAGAGTGATTTTCAATGATGAGGGTGAGTTCTTGGGTACGGTGAGTGATGGGACTGAGAGTTAGGGGGCGACCGTCAATGGCAGTTACTTTCAAGGGTTGGGATAACGCCTCGATTACAATCCCCATTTGGGCAGCATAAGCCTGATCGATGAAGTTCCCAGCCGCACCCGAATCAACGAATGCGGTGGTCTCGATCCGTTGGTGGCCCATGAGGATTGATACCTGTAGCAGCAGCCGGGAAGAAACGGGCTCAGGGTAGGTTTTCGCAGTATTGGGACCAGATGAGGACCTCCCCCTCCTCACCTGGTCTGCCCGTTTCCCGGCCGAAGAGGGCAGATAGCACGATGGTGGTCCGGGGAGGCGCAATAGGCACACAGGCCCTCGCGGTAGCGTCTGGCCCTCTCTGCCGCTGACAGGGAGGTGCGCCCTATTTGCATGGGTTCCCCGGCTCCGGTTGAGTGGGCCTCTGAGGCGATCGGTGGAGGTGATGGAGACGCAGCGACAGCATAGGAGGTGGATGGTTCTGGGATCCTGTGGTGACCGGTGGCTCCTGTAAAAGAACGAAAAACAGTTTTAGTATTGTGATTCATCCGCTGATCCACCCGGAGGGCCAGCTGTATCATGCCCTCCAGGGTGTCCGGGAGCTCCCGCACAGCCAATTCGTCTCGGAGACGGGTGGAAAGTCCTTCGTAGAAGGCTGTGCGGAGAGCTGAGTTTGACCAGGAGGTTTGAACGGCAAGAGTGCGGAATTCGGTGGTGTATTTGCTGACGCTGCGACTCCCTTGCTTGAGATGATATAGCCGTGAATCAACCTCCACCTCGCTCTCAGGATGTTAAAAGACGGCTCTGAGCTCGGAGGTAAATGCCGGGTATGAATGTGCAACGTCTCCGTCAGCCTTCAGAACCGCCGTAGCCCACTCGGCTGCCTGCCCAGTGAGGAGTGAGGTGAGAAGTGCGATCCTGCTGCGGTCGGAGGGGTATCTGGAAGGCTGGAACTCAAAAACCAGGTTAAGAGTGGTGAGAAAGACATCGCATTTCGTTCCGGACCCATCCCATTTGTCCGGAAGCGATATTTTGGGATGACTGACAGGGGGGTTTTGGCGGACCGGTTCGGCGGGAGGAACCGTAGCAGCGGCCACGTCGTCATGATCCACCTGCAGGGCGGTGAGATCCGAGCGGAGACCCTCGCACTCCGCCCGAAGACCAGCGGCCTCGGTGCGCAGCGCGGTGATCTCCGTCTGAAAATGCACCATCTCCTGCCGCAGATTCATAATCTCCGCGGCCTGCTGCCGGATCACTCCCACCAGCTGCTCCAAATCCGCCGAGACCATCTCGGGACCGGACATTCTGTCACGGAGGCAAGACAAGAAGTGGTCGATCGAGATAAGGTCCCTGTGTAGCGTGACGGAGAACTCAAACGCGGATACACACGAGTGAGCAGGTTAGCCACGCAGTTATTCTGAGAATGCTCCAGCAAAGGAGTAGAGATTTCCACCAGGAAACCCGCTCATACACAAACAGAAAGGTATATAAATGTTCCGCCAAGCGGTACTCACGTGAGTCGAGATGGAGAGATGAGGCGACCTACAAAGACGTTCACACATGAACTCAATGTCCGGTGCCGACTGAACCTTACTTCCTGTTTATATACCTGCGGAGATTACTTCCGGGACCTCGTGACCTCACGTGATTCGGTGCGTGTGACAACTTCAGTGATTCTCAATCTGTCCAAGATAATATTCCACAATACTAACGATTATTTTGGTAATAGAGTAATCTGTCGATTATTCTGACAATTAATCGAGTAATCGGATAATTATAATTTATTTTTTTGCAGTAGTAAGAATAGACCTAAGTGAACAATAGCCTTTAAAATGACTTAAAATACATATATAATAGCAATGAGGCAATAATTAGTTGAAAATAAATTATT
Organism: Labeo rohita; assembly: GCF_022985175.1. Classification (NCBI taxonomy): domain Eukaryota; kingdom Metazoa; phylum Chordata; class Actinopteri; order Cypriniformes; family Cyprinidae; genus Labeo; species Labeo rohita. The sequence goes on along the minus strand of NC_066876.1, from coordinate 12,761,696 downwards.
AAAAGTAATCATATGGTTTTATTGAACAAAACTATTTAAACACATAATGTATTATAAGCAATAGCGCAGTCTAATCCGTGTTTAATATTGACTCAACATTTAATTCAAATGTCCGCTGAATCTTTAATATTTGGCCATTTCTTTATGATAGAAACACTACAGCTACTGTAATTTCTTGAATGTGTGGACATCAAAACATGCAAACTCAGAGCGAGGGTTTGAGCTTTTATTTTAAAATCGCGATGAACAGTTAGCATGTTGAGAAAGATGATGTATTCTTCTGTGTTTGCTTAGGTTTATAAATGATTTACCGTACAAATCTGATGAAATAGCGCACGTTGCGTTTACACACATTTAAATAATTAAAACGCATATATTAAACCTGCATCGTAGCGTTTGTGAATTCAAAATAGCATTATGCTTTATTATGATTTTTAAATGGGTTTAATATGTGGAATGCACCACTTCTGGTATTTTGCAGATTACTCAACATGGGCAAAATGCAATCAAGGATTTTTTTTTAAATCAAATAATAGAACAGAATTGAGGAATCGTTACAGCCCTATTCCACAATTTATATCCAAGTCCCTCCTATGGCAAAGTAATTTGGCTGCTATTTTAGCAAAGCAACTACAGTATTTCCAGTCATGCAAATGCAGTTCCTATCTTCCTGAATGGGGGGGAAATTCCATTGCCATTATGTATATTCATTTTGTGACAACATTTGCTGAATTGGTAGCATGAAATCTAGAAGATTTATGCTCATAATGCCAGAAATATTTATTATTTATTAAGGAGCAATATTTTTTATAATTGTATTTTTTTCTTAACATATAAAAACAATTCGTCATTGCATTTCTCATTTACATGAAATCAATCACAACTAACTCAATTTATTTAAATTAATTATCAAGCTAAGTAAATACGCCTGTTACTCACAAAACCAATCAAGTTTATTTAGCAACGCTACGGAAAAAGTCAGTTTGAAGTGTTTATTAACAAGACATGATTTGTAAGAAATACATTTTTGAATAATTGTAATTGTACATTAAAAAAAAAAAATATATATATATATATATAAATTATTTATTGAAAGTACCCTCCGCTCTTTTAGTAGCTGGTTGTATTTGCTGGATTTCCAGCCTGTTTCCTTCAACTTCCATTTTTTTTTCCAGAGGTTATGAGAGAGCATTGTTGTTGACATTTTAAAGAATGTGCTTTGGAAAACTGGCTGAAATGATCCTGGCAGCTATTGTTGCTTTCACTGAATCTTTGCCGTAATGGACGTGTAGGTGTACAACAAGTCAGCACAGGTATGCAGTGTGTGTTGGCAGTACAGTTTGCGTTAATGGTTTTACAGAGGAAGACACACAATTGTTTGGGTGGGGAAGGTGCCTGTCCAGAACAAGTTTATCAGTGACTTATGACTTTAATGTACGTCTTTGCTGTCGCCATACCTTACCTCTACCAGACATTCTTTCTCATATGTGTCATACACTCACAGTGTATTTTGATAACTCACTCTGTGACTCATTCAAGTTATGAACAAATTGTTCATTTTATTTCAATATTCTTCTTTTTAATCACAGACAGTCTGGAAAGACTGTAAATTACTGTTGAAGTATTATCTAAAACTTTGAGCATGCTCACACAAGCCATCATGATTTTGAGGTTTCTAAATCCGGTTGCCAGACTAATCCTGTTCTAAACCTTTGACAATCCAGTGTACTTTTTATCAGGGTCTGTGACCCGATCTCATTATTTGACATGTTTGCTGCAAGCACCAGTCTTAATACACAAGGGGCTGGTTAATATGATTTTGAGTCTGTAAAATGAATTCTGATATATAATCTGAAGAAATTACCATCAAATGTCATTACAGTGCAGTTTACATTTGTTTTGAAGTCATATATGCTAAACTCAAATGTTTCAAGACTGAAAATGCTCTGTAATATAAGCCATCAGTTTCTTTGGGGGTTTTCAAATATTATGATGTGACGCCCTCCAAATATGATGACCCTCTTGCTAAAACATAAAGCCAGCTATACATTCTCATTTATGCTGTATGTGAGTAAAATATTAATTGTGAAGTAGGAATGTAACGGTACACAGAAGTAACGTTTCAGTACATACCTTGGTTTTGGGCTCACGGTTTGATACAATACACTGTAAAAAATAAAAAACACAATTTGTTGAGTCAGCTTAAAATAGTTTGTTACCCTGCTGCCTTAAAATTTTAAGTTCGGTCAACTAAAATAAGTTTATTCAACTTGAAATGTTAAGTTGTACTAAGTAACAACTTAGATATTTGTGTTTGCTTAACTTAACAGATGGGTAAGTAACCCAGCTGCCTTAAAATTTTAAGTTGATTCAACTCAAATATCTAAGCTGTCACTTAGTATAATTTAACATTTCAAGTTGAATAAACTTTTTTTTTTCAGTTGACTGAACTTCAAATTTTAAGGCAGCCAGGTTACAAATTATTTTAAGTTGATTTAATTGTTTTTTACAGTGTAGAGCTACATGTAGCATGAGCAGTTGTTTCTGAATTAGATTGTATAATTTCAAGATTTAAAGCAAAAACATTTACATTACACTACATTAGACACTTGCACAAAACTAAAACAGCAGATGGACTGAGAGGGGTATAACTGCAGCCTGAAGATCTCCAAATGGGGGCGGGAAATCCAAAACAGGGTGGGCTCTCCAAAATAGGGCGGGGCGTCCTCTCTTTGACAGACAGGCACATAACACGCATGCACAACTTTCCCCCCCAATCCACTTCAGTGCAAACTCCGCCCCATAGCTGATTTATGAATAGAGTAAAACCTTTCCCCTGCGCTTCACTGGGACAGCGCGTGGGGGATTCCCGTTTATATCATTAACCACTGGCTATGAGCTTTGGGGCTCTGTTCTCACTGAGCATATTTATTTATATAGAATAGTTTATTTTATTTGAGATCTACTACAAACAATGTTTAATTTATAAAGTTTAGTTTTGAAATGTAAGTCAATAACAATAGGCTGAGGCCAGAGCCAATGGGGAAAGTCTTTGCGTGATGAGACCCCACCCCATTTTGGAGGTTCTGCCCACTTTTGGAGTTCCTGCCCCATTTTGGAGATCTCCGGTCTGCAGTTATATATACTTGGAATGGACTGAATGAAAATACAAATTCACTCTCTGACAGCAGGTGGCGCTTATGGAACAGCAGCAATATAGCGTGTCCTTAGTTACCGCTGTAAACAAAGCAGCTGTGCTTATAAACACTATTTTAATATGCAACATTTGTGTCAAGGTTTCTGTTAGTTTGGACTTTTAGTTTGCACCTTTTCCCTGGTCTGTTCTTTGTTACTTCTTTATTGGTCGAGTATTCTGTCATGGTACTGTGTCAATGAACTCAAAATGAAGATGAAGATAAACAGTCTTTAATAAGTCCACAGATAGGTAATTCCAAGCAAGCGAAGGCTGGTGACACATATAACATTGACAATACCCGACAAACTCAAACTGAACAAACAGGAATACACAGACCAAACTGGGATAATTAACAAGACACACCTAAGGGAAGGAGGAAATCAAATCCACCTCCAAAACCTCCTCCTACATCTCTCCACCTTTGCCTTCCTATATTTTGAGCAATGCGAACAGCTTGATGTACCTGGTACGGTATTTTCTCCTCTTTACAGACAGTTTGTGTGCAATTCTGAAACAGATTTAAAAAAGCACATGGCGCAATACAGTAGCTTCATCACTTTACAGCAGGGGTGTCAAGCTCAGTTCTTGGAGGGCCACAGGCCTGATCCAACTAATCAGGTCTTTCAGGCTTATTTAAAAACTATGTGGTTTGTGTGTTGGAGCAGGGTTGGAACTAAATTCTTCAGAGCTGCGGCTCTCCAGGAACTGAGTTTGACACCTCTGCTTTACATTGTCTTTTTGCAGTAACTCACTTGTCACCGTTTAATGAGAGGGTAGATGACATGATGTGACGCAAAGTTAGCAGCATTGAAAACAGATGAGGGCACATATATGCTGCTCGCGATCGGGGCGAAGTTTAAAATTGCCGTTACTGGGGCAGCCAACAACAGTACAGCTTAACCCTGTGCACATATATTTAGTTATTTTGAAAAAGCTTCAGTTTAATTAATTCAGTCAATCTTTTTACCCAGTTTTAACATGGATTTCTATGTAGAACAGAACACGAGAGGACCAAAATGTAAGTTAGAATCCATCATGGTGTCGGTCATCGGTTACTCATGAAAAAAGTGCATATAATGTTCTCTATTATGTATTATTGTTGCTGTTGTGTAAAACGTCTCTTCTTCTTCTCTTTCTGTTGAAGCAATTAGCATTACCATATGTGTCACCACTAGTAAGCTACTACTAAATATATTGTAAAAACTTTCATTTGCTGTAAAATTGCTTTGCAATGATATGTAACGTGAAAGGCGCTATACAAAATAAATTTGAATGTGCCTTTTTTGGATTGATTGCCCATGACTTGTATATCTTGCTTCCTTGTACGTAAAAATCTTTCTTTTAGAGACTACCACAGTAAACAGTAGTATTATTAGTTGCGCTTTCACATCTCACACACACACATTCAGACAGTCATAACGGCTGAGGTCTCAGTTTCACAAATAGCGCTCTATTCATAACACTAATAATGTAGCTGCAGACGCCGCCATGACCAAAATATACCAGCTCTACTCTTCTGTCACCAAAACTCTGTAATATCAAACTTTAGGTCATGTGATTCAAAAGAACTAACCTGCAGGAACTCAAAACAGGCTTAGTTTATCTATCAGCATTATTTGCGCTTATTTGACTTTTTTCATCTTCCAGCTGGTGAAAAGTTGCACTTTGAAATGGCTGTTCTTTGATGTGCTGGAGGGGGTAATGAACCTCTGGGGCAGCGCTGAAAGCCTGCGAGAGCCTGTGAAGGTTTTCAGAGAGGTGCATGGCGGCGCTTTGATGTGGAGCACTGACGATAACCTGTTTAATGTGACCTGTCCAAACTTTAGGATGAACTTTTTCTGACATGTCAAAAAAGAGCCGAGGGGCACCTCAAACCTGCCCCAGCCTGGTCTAGTGCGAGCAGCTCTGACTTTCCATTGAGTATCAAAAGCCGTTGCAGCGTATTTCCATGCAAGGCCAAAATATGAACCCTCACCACTCACCAGTTTACAAACTGTCAAAATAAACACAGAGTTTCATCCAGCTGCACTTTATTTCTTTTGCTCGAGTTACAGGACTGCATTCCCGCTCTCGTGAGGTATTCTCAGGTGCTGGTGTTCAAATCCCAGCTGCGGCTTACATAAGTTGCTCCCGCTGGTTTAGAGAAGCTAAATAAAACCCAGTGCCTCCATCACTACAGGAAACAAGTGTGGTGGCATTCTTGGACAAGACAGCTGAGGACTGGCTGAAAGATAAAAACCAAACACCGGTAATGAATTCAGGGTCTCGTTAAGGGTCTCAAACTCAGTTTGCTGAAGTCTGGGGTCTTATCGCTCTGATTACTCCAAACTTGACTGTGACTGAGAGACGCCTGTAATAACTGCCACATTGTTTGGCTATGCTGACTGAGAGTAATATACAGAGGAAAAGTGGTGAAAAACTGAGGGAAACAAACTCGAGCACAAGCAGATCTGGAGATCTTGTCTGTTGCACAAAGCCGTATTGTAAACTGAGCCAGGAACTGTACTGTACAGCATGAACAGACTGACTGCTGGGTGTTAAAGTATAAAGGTCCTTTTATAGAAAACATGTGATGAATAATAAAGCTTTGATGGCTAAACCGACATGAATTAGGCCTTACTTTCGTAATACACATTCACCGGTCTTTTTGGGAATTGTTGCATGTTATTCCAAAGAAAAAAATTGTTCGTTCATCATAATGAAAATGATTTGCACTTCCTCTGAAACAGCTGCACAGGCTGTTAGATAATGCTATAAGAGATCTTTGCCATCATTCTGGTATGCAACATACACTTTTATTAGGGCTGGGTATAAAATATCGATTTTAATCAAATCTCATTTTTACGGAATGATATCGATTCCTAAATCCCAAGAATTGAGTCTAGCCTGTTTTCAGTTAATGGATGGAACATCCAATATGTAACAAAGTCTCAAATTTCAAATTCTTGTCCATTGTATTGCAGTATTCTAACAATAAATGCCGTTTTGGCGCTGTTTAATATGGAATGGCAGATTGCTGATTTGAAAACATCTGGGGCTGGTGCCAAAACATCAGGGGCTAGTGGTGGTGGATGGGACCTCATATACGTAAGACTTTGTTAGACACAGGTGGGTGAACCTGGATCCTTCTAAGAAGAAAAATTGATGTATTTTAAAGTAAAATTCATTAATCTGGTGCACTTTGAGAGTTCAAAAATAAGAGCTCCAAATTAACCCATGTTCAGTGTGCAAATTGAACAAAGAAAAAAGATTAATGACCTGACTCACCCCTCTTCTGATACTTTGAAAACATCAGATCATGAACTGATCATGTGAGCAAAGATATATTGTGCTTTCAATTTTTGTTCATTTGACAGATACTTTGCCAAAGCAGTGGCACAAAACAATGTTGTTACATTATGAAAAACAGTAAATAGTAATCACTGCAATCATAACACAGTTGTAACTTTACAAAAATACATTACACAAATAAAATAATACGTTTAAAAATGCATTTACCACTGTAACAAATATATATTTGCATGCAAAAATAGGGCCAAATTCCATTTTTTTTTCTGTTGTATTTTTTCTGGATTCCTTTTTAATGGTTAAATTTAATTTTATTAATCAAAAAAGCATGTCTAATCAATTACAACAATGAAACTTACGTAATTTAACATTAATTTATCAAAAGTTAAGTAATGTTTAAGGCCCTATGAAATGTTTTATTTTTTCTCACCTTATGTTTTATTGTTACCAAATTTTAGCATGTCTATTTATTTGAATGCATACAACAATTTTTATTTATTTCTACAACAGCCTTATGAAATTGTGTGTTGTGTATTTAATTTTATTTTATTAATTTAATTTTTCTTTACCAAATAAAGGCATAAAATATTAATTTATGTTTTAATTAATAAAAATTAAATTTTACTTTGTGCAAATAAAGGGGATGTACTACACTGTAAAAAACAATTTGTTGAGTCAACTTAGAATAATTTGTTACCTGGCTGCCTTACAATTTTTGATTCAGTCAACTCAAAAAAAAAGTTCATTCAACTTGAAATGTTAAATTATACTAAGTGACAACTTAGATATTTGAGTTGATTCAACTTAAAATTTTAAGGCAGCTGGGTTACTTACCCATCTGTTAAGTTTAATTAATGAAACAATGAAATGCTCACAAAGTAATCTTAGAGCAGTTCTGGAGCATTTTTTATGGCAGGCGCTGAAATCACCGCAGGCGTCTGACTCGGCTCCTTTCATTCATGAAGAGACGCAGAACATGCCGGATTCATATTTAAATGGTATTTAGCGGCTTAATATTCAAAGATACTAGTCCACATCGCGATTTGATTAAAGTGAACTTTGACAAATTCCGTGAATAGGGCAATACAAAAACATTCGGGGCTAGAGAAAAAGCAGGAGCCCCGAATGATTAGCTCTAGCGACGCCCCTACAGACGCGTCAGCGCGTAGCGCACGTGAACTGATTTTTATCAGCTCGGACCGCAATGCAAACGAACTTGTCCGGGCTCAGAACAACTTTAAGAGACAACATTACTACACAGTGCTGCGAGATCTGGTGAGAAGCGTTTGAATTCACCGCAGAAGGAATAAAAAGGCTGCTGCGAAATCTAGTGTGATGCATTCACATTTAAAATACTTTTCAAAAAAAAGTACAACCTTTTTGTACATATTGTGGGACAATAAAAATTGAGGCTTTTTTCTTAACTGCCTTCATTACTATCTATTTGATCAAGTAGTTTCATAACTGTAAAAAGTAAGTAAAAGGTCATCCACATGTTTGTATATGTTCTTTATCTTATATGGCTCATTCAAACAGTGTTATTACAAATATGTACATATATGTTCACATATATTAACTATCGTTTTATGTTAATATATGGCCATATATGACATTTCTATATAATTTAATGTAACACTGACTGCACTATGGTATTGCGGCAGAATTGTGGGATATATCAAACTGTGTTATATTATTATGTAGACATGTATTAAATCTATTAAAGGAGTAATGGAATATAATTACAGTATTTTGTGATTAATAGCGTTTGTGCATTTATACTAAAACCACTGTTCTTCATACAAATACCTAGAAGCCATGTAATTCATTTATATACCATGGTATTGAGTTTAATAATTAATAATAATTTTTATCATATAAAAATAAGGTTGTTACAATTTTTACAGATGTTACTGTTTTTGATATTGAACATTATCTGAGCTGTAAATCAGGATATCAGTTTAATATATTACTAGACATCTTGCTTATTCCATATTAATTCTATTTCTGCAGGTCTTTAAAAAAGTAACAAAAAGCCTTAAATTTGATTAAAAAAAAACCCTGCATAAAATTCCTTCCTTGATATTTGTATTTTGAAAAGGAGGAAAGACTGCATAGGGCTCAGAGGTTTAAAGGGGCCCAGAAAACTCAGTGGAAGGGTTTAGCATGGGTCAAGGAAGAACACAGTACATCTGACCAGGGGCGGTTCTAGAACCTTTTTTTCAGACTGTCATCAACTTTTTTGTTTGTTCAATTTGCACAATGAACATGGGTTGGATCTCTTACTTTTGAGTTCTTAAAGTACACCAAATTAATGAATTCCACTTTAAAATTTTCTCCTGCATGCCCCCAGACCCCCCCTACAGGGATACACGTCCACCCACAACATGTATATGTGTCAGTATAAAGAATCTGTGAATTTATTAAAAATGTCAACATTGCAGTAAATATTTTGGTGAATCAAAAAATCATGCTTATTAAGATACCAGCACACATGATAATACAGCACAAATTGGTGCATGAGTAGTCACCAAAATGAAGTATGTGAACCTCATAGTTAAATGCAAAATGGGTGGGAACTGAAAAAGGTCCACTTTTTGGACCCCCCTTTCCGCTTGGCCTGTCTACGGGCCTGTTGTAAACAATTCATCACATTTGCTTAAAAAAGCATATGATCATAAACTCGTTAAGTCCGCAAGAAAACTAAATTGTAGAGAGGAGCATTTTGCTAAATATATCCACTATATAACATATTCATTATAATTTTTTGCTGTTCTTTAATGTTTTGTTTGAATAAATCCATCCAAGTTTTTATGATGTTTATATGTAAACATCTGTGTAAATGTTTATATGTAAAAAAAAAAAAAAAAAACTAACTGAAGTAATTGTAACTTTATTATAAAACTTAGATTTAAGCAGTTGTATAGCAAAATCAGTCAATTTTAACCTTCAATATTATAATCTAGTACCAACTGACTCTCTTATATATTTTACAGCATTAGTTAAGAGATTTTTTTTTTCCTTGAGAAAATTTGGCTTCTACTGTACCTGATATATATCCAAAATAATCGATATTGAATCGAATCGAATTGGTAATCGAATCGCAAGCTTGTGAATGAGAATAGAATCGAATTGTAAAATTTGTGTCAAAACCCAGCCCTGCTTTTTATTGTCCAATCAATGGATGAATGTCCTGCCACATTTGTTCTTGTTCAATATTCGGTTTCATTCAGAAATATGTGACGTAAAAGTTACATTGGTTGTACATTGACAATATGTATAAATAATGGTCATATATGAATAGTATAATAAGTATAGAAGGAAACTAAAATATTAAGCATTACAAATCATAATGTCTCATGGAGTTGTAAGAACAGGCTCTCATTATCGACATATTTTCGGTGTTCATTATGACAGCACACCCTGGCAGTTGAACAATATAGCATTGTAGCTCTTATTCACTTCTCCCTGCCCTCAGGACATGGTATTTGAGGTTCACTAACAAGTTTCGTATTTATTTATATCGTCTCTTAATGTGTTTTTGTGTACAGGGTGTTTTTTTTTTGTGGTTGGAACATCTCATTCTGTCCCTGGAAAGCTGTAGCTATTGTGATGCAAATTTTTGCTCTAAACCCTGAGGCTTGTCAAAAAGCCATTGCCATTGTCTCTGCCTGCCTAACTATAAAGAGAGATTATATGAATTATATTAACCTATTATCAAACAAAACATGTTAAAAGTTGGAACGAGAACTCAGAAATACCGGGAATTCATAAATCAAGCAAGTATTGTTGTATGCTTTGAATACGTGGACAGTTAGCCAGTATATTTTGGCTGGCAGGACCAGCAAATGATCCCTTCATGTCTTATCTGTCTCTCTAATAGCTCTTGTTCATTGTAAGGCTGGAAGGATTTGGCACAAGAGACCTTTTCAACACCTTCACACTCTCGGTCGTGTCCCAAATGCACCTCTGGCTTTATGAGATGTTCTGTAGTGCTCATGTGTTCCTTCAAAGGAGGTAAAAAAAAAGTTTTTGATTCTTCTTTATTATCTTGAGCAGGAGCCTTCAACCACTGGGGGTTCCTCAGTTGTGGGAGGTCTGCCATTTATTGTTTGATCCCAAATCTCAAGGTGACCATACTTCCCCTTTTCTTTTTTAATTTCCTAAAATAGACAGATTTTGGCTTTATCTTCCTACTGTCTTTATTCTTCCTGATGGTAACGCCTAAAACGTAGTTTGACCAATAGCATCCTGTCATTGTTTTAAAGGTTACATGAAAATTTGACCTTTTCCATGTGCTATAATAAAGTCCCCAGTGCATCTACCAACCCAGAAAACATGAAAAAGGACAACCCAGTAACGTTGTGGTAAGCGTTTTTCTGCAAGCATGCAAAAAACGAGTGCGTCAGATTTCGCTCCCCATGTGACGTAGTAAGGGGATCTTATCATAGTATTACCCACCCCTTAATCTGCACATTTGCACCCACAGCACTGTCAGAACACTTTTTAGAGTCCCAGCCTCAGAGAAGACAAGAGCTCAGTGGATTTATTGATTTATTTAATGTATATTACGCTGCTGCGACACAGATCTAATACAAACATGGTTTTTCATTCCCAGCTGTTTACCTTCACAGACATAACAGACTGTTTTTGTAATTTATGTGTGTTTTTAATACAAACTTGTGTGTATTTGACAGTTTAAGCGCAATAAGACATTAAAGTCTCATGACAGAACTTGGTTCAGTACTCACATGCCATGTGACAGCCGCTTTCTGTGTGTGCGCTTCGGATGTGTGCGCTCAGAAAACCCTCACAGGTTTAAAGTAATATGCTTTAAAACGCATGATTTAAGCATGAAAGACATGACGATCAAAACCAAACAAATGTTTTTTAGCAGAGGTATTCAAGGTATGAGCAGTAAAGGCACAGTCTTATTCTGAGCAGCAGCTCATTGCATTAAAGGGGTCATCGGATGCCCATTTTCCACAAGTTGATATGATTCTTTAGGGTCTTAATGAAAAGTCTGTAATATACTTTGGTTAAAAATTCTCAATGGTTGTGTAAAACAACACTCTTTTTACCTCGTCAAAATGAGCTCTGCAAAAATCATCCCATTCTGGGTGAGGGTGCTTTAAATGCAAATGAGGTCTGCTTGCCCCGCCCCTCTCTTCTCCCTGTGGATTGACGAGCCTGTTTACTTTAGCTGCATTTAGCTGCTAAACTTGCTAACTACCACATTATTAGGAAAGGCGATTGCAAAGATTCATAAAAAAAAAAACCTTATACTTCTGCTGTAGGTGAAGCTGGATCACGAATGATTTGCGCGAACATAGACGGATATATGTAGATCGGGAGGCGCATTCCCTTCACAAACAAACGTAATCCACTGCATCTTCAGCAGCTCAGATGTCAGGAGTAAATGACGACCACTATGTTCATTATTACATCCAGGAACACAACACCTCAATCACTCAATTTTTGTCTAACATTCCTGCTACGGCACCAAAACACGGTGGTTTGACTGTTACAACTGATCTGAGGTAAAACGCTCATGTCAATCAATTATCGTGGGAGCGGCCTCTGTCGGTGTGACGCAACAATGACAGGCATCTGAGAATGGCTCGATTTGAAAAAGGGGATATTATTTTTACAGATTAATTAAAAAAAAAAACACACTGCATGGATTTTTACCATTACAGGGTAGATTTGTACATACACTGCCAACACACATTAATGTTCAAACAGCATGTAAAAGTGAACTTAGCATCCGATGACCCCTTTAAAGAGACATGCATGAAAACGTGTTTCTGCTTCCATTCAAAATGGGCATTTTTAAAACGATATAATAAATCATCTGTGGGGAATTTTGAGCTGAAACTTCACAGATGCATTCTGGGGACACCTGCGACTTATATTACATATTGTGAAAAGGGACATAATAAGTCACCTTTAATCAACTAGTTGTGGTATGCGAGAAGGTGGGAACATCAGAACAGTCCAAGCAATGCAAACACATATCTAATGTATGAGGACTGTAGAGAGAACTACAGAAATTTTATGCAATTTAGACGTGTCCAGGTCACCATACCAAACTTAAAATTAAAATGCTTAAAACAAAAGACAATATATAATGTGAGTTCAACCAAAGTGAAATTTTAAGAAAATTAAATTGTAATACACAAATTAAATTTAGGACTAAGTATATCAGGGTCAATGTCACTGTAGGGTGCCTTTTGGTGTCCTGTACATAAGTAATTCATTTGCCATGTTAACATAAAAATGAAAGGGTGTGTTATATTATAAGTTTTTATATTTATAACAAAAGCATTACTTGGCTCTTTAGATACATTTTCTAGATTTTTCTAAGTTGTCCATCCTGTCATATTGGGGAATCCGCCCCTTTAAGAAAAAGCCATCCCCTTCAGTGACATCTGGAACAGATTTTTATGTCTCTTCAGTGGCGGGAATTTCAGTGGCTGAGGTGAGTACGTTGGTGACTTTTAAACTGACAAATTTTCTTTGTATGAGTTTGTTTACTTGCTTTTCCTAAGCTTAACGTGTCCACCTTGTTGGCATAAACTATGCTGGAAGTGATTAGAATACAGTATTTTCAAAATATGTAAGTTTAAATATACCAAATTCTCTTTAACAGCCAGACTAACTATTTAGCTAGTCACAGTTTATTGTAAGCTAATATGCTAATTAAAGCTCAAAATGTCCACCCTGTTGGCCACTTATGCTGCGTCCCAATGTGCCTACTTATACTACGCCCTTAAAGTATGTACTCTTTTGGTGAAGAAAAAGTACACATTTTTAAGTGTGTAGTAGAAGAGTAGGCAAGCTTTGGGACATACTATCACATCACACAGCTGCGTATTTAACGGATGCTCTGTTGCTATACGCACCATGTCACTGTAAACTGGTCTGTCAATCATCTTGTCACAGTTAACACCCTCCACATAATTTCATTGAACTTCCTACCATATCAGAGAGAAAAGAGACAGCACATTGATCTGCCCGTCACGGGTCTTTCATGCCGAAAACTCATATTTTTCTGCATAACGATGCACTTAAAAGTTAACGACCAAATGGGTGTTTATAAAAGTTCACATTGCTGTTGAAGATGAAATATAACATTACATAAATATTTTTTACCAGGTTAAATGCTGATTATTAGTAACTCAAGTAACTCAACTTTTTTTTTTTTTTTTTTAAAACATCTCTGCCTAAAAGCTGGTCGCACATATCTGCTATGTTTGTAGTTTTTTAACGCATTCTTGTTTGTAGTTCTGGACCGAATCCTTGCCAAAGCGCAATTAATTGTTGGCAGTATTAACTATTATAGTGTGCACAGATCCACACTTAAAAAATCGACCTGAAATAGTAGACCATCCATGGAATTTTGGCATACACTTTTCAGCATACTATGCTTTGGGACACACTTATTTTAATTTAGGATGGATAGTATGAACATTGGGACACACGGCTTGACTTGATAGGGTGGACATGACAGGGTGGACATAGCATTCACTTGTAGTTAATATTACTGAATCATTGTGGTGGGGGTTCATTGTCATATTTTTTAATGTGTGATTGTCAATGTTTCATTGTCATATTTTGTCATGCTTTGTGTGTTCTGCTTTATGTGTCCACCTCATGTGCTGGTCCTCCCTGTCATCTTGATATTTTTAAAATAATATTTAAATAATAATTCAATCATATCTATATAATCCAGTGTGTTCAGTAGCTAGTTGTGGGGGCAATAACATGCAAACAAAAAACTGCATCCAAATATCACAGTTTTCTCCAAATAAGAAAAAAATACGTGTGCGAGTTCTTTAAAAAAAAACAAAAAACAAAAAAATAAACAGTTTACATAAAATCTTTTGTGTATTTATAATTTGAAAGAAAACAAATAACTCTGTTTAGGAAAGGGACATTATAACTTTCAGAAAATATAATTTGCATCTTAATATTGCAATAAAAACGTATTTAACAGTAATATATACAGTGCTGCCTAAAAATTTGTGAACCCTTTAGAATTTTCTATATTTCTGCATAAATATGACCAAAAAGTTAGTTAGATTTTCACACAAGTCCTGAGAGTTGACAAAGAGAACCCAATCAAACAAATGAGATGAAAATATATAGTTTGTCATTAATTTATTGAGAAAAATGGTCCAGTGTTAAATATTTGTGAGTTGCAAAAGTATGTGAATCTCTAAGATTAGCAGTTAATTTTAAGGTGAAATTAGAGTCCATTTGTTCAGATGTGTTATCAGTCAGTAGGATGACTGTCAGGTCCCAGTGTATGCCCTGTTTTAATTAAAGAACAGGAATTTATCAAAGTCTGATCATGTTTGTGGAAGTGAATCATGGCATGAACAAAGTAGATCTCATTAGAACCTCAGAAAAACAGTTGTTGTTGCGCATCCGGCTAGAAAAGGTTACAAAACCATCTCCAAAGAGTTTGGACTCCACAAATCCACAGTCAGACAGATTGTTTACAAATGGAGGAAATTCAAGAACACTATTACCCTTTCTAGGTGTGGTCGACCAACAAAGATCACTCATTGGTTAATATTAATATTTATGAGTCCATCATCAGGAGAACACAGAACAACCATAGTATGAATGGCAGAGTTGCAAGGAGAAAGCCACCAGCATACCAGCAAAAGAACCTTATTCCATCTGTGAAACATGGTGGTGGTAGTATCATGGTTTGGGCCTGCTTTGCTGCATCTTGACCAGAATTAATAATAGAATTATACCAGCAAATTCTAAAGGAAAATGTCAGAACATCTGTCTGAGAACTGAATCTAAGAAGAAAGTGGGTCATGCAGCAAGACAATGACCACAAGCACACAAGTCATTATACCAAAAATGGTTAAAGAAAAACAAGGTTAATGATTTGGAATACCTGAGTGAAAGTCTGGACCTTAATCCAATTAATATAAGTGTTTCTGTGCTGAAGAATGGGCTAAAATTCCTACAAGCTTTTGTGCAGGACTGATCAGCGGTTACAAAATACGTTACCTGCAATACTTGCTTCAAAAAGGGGTCACACCAGATACTGAAAGCAAATATTTAACATTGGACCATCTTTCTCAGTAAATAAATGACAAAGTATATTTTTTGGTCTCATTTGTTTGATTGGATTCTCTTTGTCAACTTTCAGGACTTGTTTGAAAATCTAATGATGTTTTGTACTATATTTATGCAAAAATGTAGGAAATTCTAAAGGGTTCACAAACTTTCAAGCAGCACTTGTAATGCTTTGAACCAGATAACTCGTTAAGTTAAAGGAATGAAACAGATGGAAGACGAAGAGCTGTGTCCCATACATTTAACGGGTGATACACGGCAACATTGCATGCTGCTCTCATTCCTCTAAAACAGTGGTTTTCAATCCGGTCTTGCGAGTACCCCCACCACTGCACATTTTGTAGGGCTCTCATATCTGACACACCCATTTCAGGTCTTGCTGTCTCTACTTATGAGCTGATGAGTTGAATCAGGTGTGATAGATGACGGAGAAAATCACTGCTCTGAAACATGCAACATATTATTGGCAGCATATTCAGGAAGCGTTCTTCTTTTTCAAAAAGAGTTTTTTAAAGAACATGAAAAAGTTACAAATGTCACGGCAGGTTAGTCAGTCATAAATTCTGAAAACAAAAATAGGTCCCCAGTGAACAAAAAAGCCAAAGGTGGCCAAGAAATGTCATGATCAGTGGTGGGTGGGAACCTCTTGCCGGGTTCATAAGTCATTCTAGATTTGCTTTGCATGGTCATGAGTTGTTCTGCTATAATATGCCACTGGTGTGAATGGACAAGAGTCCAAACATATGGCATGTTTTGGAGTGGAAATGAGTATGTTGCCAGCTGGCTGAATGTACTGGAGGGTGTGGGTGTCTCGGTGTGAATACTGTATGTGCTTGCTATCTGACTACAGAAGCAAAGCTGTCAAAAAATTTGATATGTAATCAAAACTGTAATCATCTTTCCTTGGGGTGAAAAAATTTAGGGCAGGGCTTCATTGTTGAAGTCTTGTTTTTGTTGTTTACAACTAACTGCTGCATTCTCATGTGAGTGACAGGTTGCCCTAAGGGAAAGATGTGGTTGCAGAGGAGAAGGGAAGTTAAAGTGATAGTTCACCTAAAAATGAAAATTCTGTCATGAATTACTCACCCTCATGTCGTTCCAAGCCTTTTAAGACCTTCGTTCATCTTTAGAACATAAATTAAGATATTTTTGATTAAATTTGAGAGCTTTCTGACTCCGCATAGACAGTAATGCAACTAACATGTTCAAGGGCCAAAAAGGTAGTAAGGACATCATTGAAATAGCCCATATGACATCAGTCGTTCAATATTAATTTTATGAACCTACGAGAATATACTTTTTGTGTGCAAAGATCAATCAACAATTCTTCTCTTCTCTGTCAGTCACTTGGATAGATTGTTATCCAGTGCTTTGAAATGAATAAATTTAAAGCATGGATAAAAAGTCCTAGTACTTTTAGTGCGATACTTTGCTGTAATCTTCATGTGTGGTCTGAGTGTGTATAGGTTGTGTGTGTGAGTGTCAGGTTTACTGCTGCTGTTTCCTGCATGGTCAGCAATCCTCATATGAAATGAACACTCAGTGACTAGGTAGGAGGGAATAACCTTAATGCTATTTTTCAGCAACCTAATTATGAGATCATTTACTGTACTTCATGCAGGTGTGTTGATATAAAGCTGAAGAGTGCACTTTTTTGATTGAGTTAATGCTGTTGTCAGGCAGTGTTTTGATAGCACATAACTGTGAGACAGTTTTTTTTGTATTTTCGTGGGGAATCAGCCTCAGCTTATAATTGTATCTGCATAGTAAACTGGTATAGAAGAAAGTATTTTGCCATCCAAAAAGGTCACACTTCATCTTTTAGGTCTGCTCTGATAGCCACAGGTGTAGATTTCACAGCATGTGTGTCACATTTCAATTCATCTGCACTGAAAGAAAACATCTGGTGTAGAAACAATTTTTACTTTAAAATCGATAGTAAATCATGTCTTTCTTTCTTCAGTTGTAGACGTTTCAGCATTTTTCTCCATATAATGGACTGATATGGTGCCCCGATTTTGAGTTTCCGAAATGCAGTTTAAATGCGGCTTCAAACGATCCTGAATGCGGTTGTAAACAATCCCAGCTGAGAAAGAAGGGTCTTATCTAGTGAAACGATCGGTTATTTTAATAAAAATGATACAATTTATATACTTTTTAATGCCAAATGCTCGTCTTGTCTTGCTCTGCCTGGACTGTTTTGTTCTGGTTCATGACAGTTAGGGTATGTCGAAAAACTCCCATCTCATGTTCTCCTTCAACTTCAAAATCGTCTTATATCGCTGTTTTACCTTTTTTGTTAAGGGTGTTTGATCTTCTTTGCATGTTCACTTTGCAAAGACTGCTTCTCCAGCGATGTAGGATAATTTTGAAGTTAAGGGAGAAAATACGATTGGAGTTTTTTGACATACCCTAACTGTCTTGAGTCAGAATACACAGAGTTCAGGGAGAGAAAGGCAAGATGAGTGTTTGAGATTAACAAGTATTTAAATTGTACTTTTTAAATGAAAATAATCGATTGCTTCACTAGATAAGACCCTTCCTTCCTGGGCTGGGATCGTATACAATCACATTTGGGATCATTTGAAGCCGCATTTAAACTGCCTTTTGGAAGTTCAAAATCGGGACACCATATCAGTCCATCATATGGAGAAAAATGCTGAAATGCTTTCCACAAAAAACACAATTCTTTACGATTGAAGAAAAAAGACATGAACACATTGATACAGTATACCTTTTACCTAGATGTTCCATAGTACTCGCTCTGCATGTCCTTGATTTTTACCTCCCTACACAAACTTGTTTGCTTTCTTCTTTTCTTCTTCTTTCACATTTCCTCTTTCTCTTTTTTCCCTTCTGTCTCCACCTCATGGATCTCCGGGAATGGAAACCTCAGAACTGCTGAGTGCTGACAGGAGCAACCAGGTTTGGACTCTGTGTGTGTGTGTGTGTGTGTGTGTGTGTAACAGTAACATGCTAAAGGCACACTTGGAATATGCGGCATAGCAAAGCATGGATCAAACTCCACCAGTGGCCACCCCATACCGCTGGCTTTGACCTGCGGTGGGATTTTGCAGTAGAAGGGGGGTGTATGTAATCAACCTGACATATTCAGCAAGTATGCTTGAAAGCACACACAGAAGTGAAGTCTTGTCAGTGAGGCTTTGACAGAGACTGACAGGACTGTGATTGTGTGTTGTGTTGAATTTCAGCTCATGAGATCCACATGCATGTCCATGTATTTACTGCCAGCTGCCACCATAACACACATTCCAGCTGCCTGTTCTGAAGGCTGAGAAAGACTAGATGTGGACTGATAACCTTTTTAACTTAAAACTGTTTGCTGTTTTAGCAGAATACTTTGTTTTATAGTGTCTTCGTTACATTTTACATGTGCTTACTATAGTAGTAACAATAAATTATGCGTAATTACATGCAGCTAATCCTAAACCAAACCCTACATGAGGTCAAAAGTTTACATACACCTTGTAGAATCTGCAAAATGTTAATTATTTTACCAAAATAAAAGGAATCGTACATAATGCATGTTTTTTTTTTTTTTTAATTTAGAAACCTTTCCAACAATGACTGTATGATTTTGAGATTCATCTTTTCACACTGAGGACAACTGAGGGACTCATATCCAACTGTTACAGAAGGTTCAAACACTCACTGATGCTCCAGAAGGAAACACAATGCATTAAGAGCCAGGAGGTGAAAACATTTTGAATTTGAAGATCAGGGTAAATTTATCTGATTTTGTCTTCTGTAGCTTCTGAAGGGCAGTACTAAATGAAAAAAAAAAGACATTTAGGCAAAATGTACACATCTGTTTAAAAGTTTTAAAGGGGTCATTGGATGCTCATTTTCCACAAGTTGAAATGATTCTTTAGGGTCTTAATGAAAAAAGTCAATAATATACTTTGATTAAAAATTCTGAATGGTACTGTAAAACAATACCCTTTTTACCTTGTCAGAATGAGCTCTGCAAAAATCAACCCATTCTGAGGGATTGTTCCTTTAAATGCAAATGAGCTCTGCTCGCCCCGCCCCTCTCTACTCTCTGTGGAGTGACGAGCTGTGCACTGAGAGATTGTTTACTTTAGACGCATTTAGCCACGTTTAGCCATGAAACTTGCTAACTAGCACGTTATTAGGAAAGGTGATTGCAGAGATTCATAAAAAAAAAAAAACCTTATACTTCTGCTGTAGGTGAAGCTGGATCACGAATGATTTGCGCGAACATAGACGCATTTATGTTGATAAGAAGGCGCATTCCCTTCATTATAGGGTAGATGTACATACACTGCCAACACAACACACATTAATGTTCAAACAATGTGAACAATGTGAACTTTGCATCCGATGACCCCTTTAAGGGACTTGTGAACAACTATCACTAAATAAAAAAAAAAACACAGCTGTGAAACATTCAGGTAACAACACAGTATTAAGAATCAGATGTATATGTAAACTTTTGAACAGGGTAAATTCAACTATTATTTTCTCTTTTGGACTATACGTGAATGTCTTTTATGTAAAATATCTTATTCAGGTCAGTACTAAATATAAAATAACATGCATTTTGTATGATCTTATTTTGTATGGTCATATTTTGGTACAATAATTAACATTTGTAGATACTGCAAACTTTTGACCTCGACTGTATATGCAGTTAATTAATATCATTCAATGTATGATTACACCGTAACAAGGACACTTTAAAATAGTGTGTAACCTTTTTAATGAATGAATAAAAATAATATTTTGTTAATTTTGTTCATATGTTTACATAATCCTTGCAGAATCTGTGAGAAATCATAAATGTATAAAGAGAGAGCACTTCAAAGAATGCATGTCAGTAATCCACAAATCATTACTTTAGAGAGTTGAAAGAATGAAGAATGTCAGTTACTTAAATTTTCCAAATGATACATAGTTCCACAAAATTTTAACAAGTTTTAATTTTGGCCCTTGGTTAACCTCAATCACCCAATCTACCGTTATGAGAAAATAGGAGTACAGCTCTTACACTACATTATTGCAAATTGTTCGTGTGGAATGTGTGACAGAAAATTAGCAGTGTAGTGCTGTTTTATCGCTTTTTCAATATTAAAATACTTTCTTGTGTTCCATCTTAGAAAGCCGAGTGGCAATTCACTGACACTGAAATTACAAACTCATTTTTGCATTGTGAAAAAGAGTGATTTAGACTACAGTATATTTGTGCATTTGGTTTATATATCCTGATGGGGTCTTAAACCTGAATACACACACACTCACGGCGACTCGTTTCACGGTGGGGGCCTAAATTGAGGTCCCCATGGGTAGAAAAGCTTACAAAGCTTGAGAAAGTAAAAATGCAGAAAGATTCCTGTGACAGGTAGGTTTAGGTGTAGGGCGATAGAAAATATGGTTTCTACAGTCTAAAAACAGAAACTACATCTCACCTTAACCTTGAATGTTCATTAGATGGAATACCATACACATAATCTCTAGGAAGAAGAAAAAGGTCCTGCTTTTCTCCGAATTAACTTTTGACTGTTTGGTGTTCTTGCTATTTTAGTGGATGTTTAAAGCATATATACTACAGGTATTAAACTGACCGAAAGTGCAAGGGTGTAGGTTTGATGTCAACATTGGTGGAGACATGACAGCAATAATTACACAATTTTGATTATGTAAACCAACATATTGGTTACATTACATTACAACAGACTTACATTCATAACTGAAAAAAATTAAGGGATTAACATTAATGTGTGTTTCTACAATATATTAATATTAAAAATGAACTGAACCAATGATGATTCTGAAAAAATAAAATAACAACATTAAAGGGATAGTTCACTCAAAAATAAAAATTCTGTCATTAATTACTCATCCTCATGTTGTTCCAGACCTGTAAGGCCTATTTGTTCATCTTAAGAACTCAAATAAAGATATTTTTAATGAAAAACTAGAAGTTTCTGATCCTGCATAAACAGGCAGCAACACAACTGATACATATAAGGCCCAAAAAGGTAGTAAGGACATTGTTAAAATAGTCCATGTGACATCAGTGGTTCAACCGTAATGTTACAAAGCTAAGAGAATACTTTTTGTGCGCAAAGAAGAAAAAAATAAGACTTCATACAACAAGACTTTATACAACGCATGCGTGTGGTGTTGCTATATATAGGAGCCATGATATTAGCATTTTCATAAATCATTGTATTTGTCTGGTGAGGTGAGTTTCATGAGGTGATACTGTCTGCTTTTGCATCTCAGCGGTATTTGCAGTGCGGTCTGTATCTGTGTTGTGTTGTCGGCGGCTGCTGAATGGTGAGACTGGCGCTGTAGAGAGCAGCTGTCCCGTGGAGAGATAGAGCCAGTGTGGACATGTATAGTCTCTGGGTGTGCTTTGTGCTGAGGAAAAAAAACAGACAAAACCTATTCACAGGTCAGCTGGGTCAAGAACATTAGCATGTATACACATGGCTTTGGAAACCTGCCCACATGTGAGAGAAGTTCGTGTGAGGGCAAGAAGGTATGAATGAGCTCTCAAACTGATTTATGCTTTGCATAAATGTCGCTGTTTGAATGCTAATTGAGGTTGAGCGAGGGTCAGTACTTCAGAGAAACACACAGGTGATTAGTTAGAGGGCGAGTTTGCATATGCATGCTTGTTAGCGGGGACGTGGAGTTGAATGAGTGTCAGGTTTGTTTTTATGTTAAGAATTATCTCGTAATGAAGCCAGTGCTTCTCTTTCAGTCAGTCACGGCCAAATGAATATGGGTGTTTCTTCAACTGTGCCCTTGTGAGAAAAAGTGTGCATGATTGTATTGAATGTTGAGTGTTTCTTAACACTCTTAAGTACACTTGTAACTAGTGCAATTTGTAATAATGTCAAATAAAAAAAGTTTTAAAGTACAGTAGATAAATTAATCTTTTGTTGTGCTTAAGCCTGAGCTGTTTCAGCTGAAAGAAACTGGCACTGGCTAATCTTAAAATATATCAATGCCTTTGTTTGGTCTCAAGATGCACACCAGTAATGTTTGTTTTCAAAAGCACATTTATAAAATTATTTAAATATCCTAATTAAACTGTGGCCTAATCCTGGCTTAGTCTAAGCCCTGTCTTTAAATGTTTAATTGAAAATACATTTTAATACACAACATACACAGAAATGATAAAGTATATTTTTGTTTACCATAACTGCTTGTTAATACATTCTGCACTACACTTTAACCCAGTTTCAAAGACAATAGATGTAATTATGAAATTGCATATAAATATGTACTTAAGTCCTACTTAATTGGGCCAAAATAGCACTAATTTCAACTAGTTACATGTATTATAAATTTAAACTAATACATTTTCATTTAATTGTAAATAACAAGCAATTAAGTGTCTGAAAACATCACTTTCGGTTCACACTTAAATACTGTATATTCTTTTAAAAATGTAATTACCATAATAAGTACTCTTTTTGAAATTATGCCAAAGTGTACTTCTTTTTCACAACAGTAGGGCACGTTTGACACTCTTACTAGTTTGTTAAATCTCTAAATAAAAATGCACAACAGTGGACATACTGTGAAATAGTACATGCATCAAAAATCATACAGCGGATATGCAAAATGTGAGAATACCATTTTTGTCATTTTTTCTGAACCATAACTTTTTTTTTTTTTTTGCAACATTTGGTAACGCTTTACAGTAAGGTTTCATTTGACCTACAGCATTTATTAATAATGATAATCTTAGATATAAAAAATGCATCTGTCAGCATTAGTTAATGCACTGTGAACTAACAATAAAAGTAAAAAAAAATGCTTTCAAAATATATAGCTTATTGTTAGTTTGTGTTAGTTAATGCATTAACTAATGTTAATAAATAAGACTTTGGTGTAAAATATTACTTTTATAGGCAGCATTTTATGTATCCTATATATACGTTATTTAATGGTTATTATGTAATAGTTTAATTGCATTTATATATGATGTATAAAAACATTTCAAAAATCATGTTTTTTCATGGTGCATTCCAATTAATATCAAACAAACTGCAGTTGGGTTATTTTGATTAAGTTAAAATAACTAAAAATACAACTACCCAACACAATAAAACAAAAAAAAAGACATGATTTTTGAAAATCTGTTTTTATCTGTTTTTGCAAATAAACTATTTATATGTTTTAGCCTTTTTGCACAAAATCTATGTCAAATATGTAGAAATCATATATGTATAATTATTAAAAGATTATTTACTACACACACACACACATATATATATATATATATATATATATATATATATAAACAATGTAGGAAATAATATTTTATAATGATTGTAATGTTTTTTTTATATTTATTATTTAAATTCTAGGTCTAGGATGAGGGTGAAACAATGAAAACCTTAAAAGACAAACGTAAAATTATCAAAAATTAATAATGAAGACATGATTTAAGGGCTTCCAAGACATGTTTATAATGTCCCTCCTGTAACA
Source organism: Labeo rohita (assembly GCF_022985175.1). Taxonomy (NCBI): domain Eukaryota; kingdom Metazoa; phylum Chordata; class Actinopteri; order Cypriniformes; family Cyprinidae; genus Labeo; species Labeo rohita. Next base: position 12,737,617 of record NC_066876.1, on the reverse strand, counting down.
AAAAGAAAAAACAATCCAACATGTTAAATAAATATAAATAAATCCTGGAACAAAAAATGTACATGTATTTAACAGAACAGAATACCCATGATGAATGATGATTCAAGTGAAGGAGCAGTCATAAGTCAAACTGGAATATCTATAGACAGACCAGTGGCCTCTGTAACTGCATTGGATTGTACAAAAAACATTAATGTGTTTGTACTTGCCTATTTGGGTGTAAACACTAAAAGGAGTAATTAAAATATAAGTCAGAGGAAAAGACATCATTAAAGAATGGAAAACATTAATTTACTACCGCCTGAACAAGACAGTAGGCAGTGATTGTATGCTGCTTCGAAAGACATTTCTAATGTGTGTGTCTGTTTGGAAATGAACATTCCCTTGTAATCACTTCCACATATGAGAGATTTTTCCTGAGCAGCTCAGTGTGCATTGAAACACCTTTCCCTCTGTACCATGTAAACACAACACTGTTGTAACCAGCCCATATGCTCTTTAACCCAGCAATAAAGGTTCAGTTCTTGACACAAGAGCTCAAACTTTGCTCAAACAACACTAATGTGACAGTTTGTCCATATGGCCTGTGGTGGAGGAGCATTTTGAGTCTCTGTAAGAGACCAGAATCTAGAGACTGAGGTTGCTGTAAATGCTGTTACATTTAAATACTTAACTTTCATTATCTGCTGAATGAAACATCATTCATCGTGACACAAATGTTATATAAATAGACAAGAAGAGTGTTTGAGTCAGGAGCTGTACATTGAGCGCTGTGGCTCTAGACGAAGATGGGATGGAGAGAGCTGGTGGGAGTCTTTCTCTCTAATTAGGCTTGTGTGATAAGAAACAGATGTCTATTAATAAATTGATGGTGTGCTTTGTGTTCCCTCAAATGCCTGTGTTCCAGGAGCAGAGCAAGGACATAAAAGCATTCCTGCCAATTCCTCTGTGGGACGCCGAGCTCATGCAGCACACATATGCATGCACATACTCCACGATCCTGAGGTCAACTAGACCTGCGAACAGCTGTATTTAGCTTACGGTTCTTATGTGTAAACAAGCCCAAACAAAAGGCAGGAATATATTGAATTTCCACACAATCGATATGCTTCTCATATAATGAATAATGGAATACAGTAAAGCTGTATAAATAAAGAAAACTCCTCCTGTGTCAAAAAGCTTAAAGCTTATAAATAATGTATTATCAAGATATTCTTAGTAAGGCTGAAGCTAATTAAAATGCTTTATGCTACTGCTCTGTTGTTTGCTTGAATCTGATTGGCTGACGAACATTCTAAGGTGTGCAATTATTTTCAGGGAAACGCACAGCTAAAGTAGTTCCAGGCAGGTCTTTAATCGATTCATCTGAATGGACGCGCAGTGTACCTGTATTTGACGAACCGTAAACTCTAGTGTGAAGCCGTCGCTTTGTCTCGCAAAGAAAGATTCTTATCCACAAGTTTCTTACGCCCCATGAGGCCTTGTGTCAAAAGTGGGAGCGTCTTCCGGTTCAAAGTAAACAAGCGGGACATGACACTCATTCATTCAACAGTTGACAGGAGTGACGGGCAAATGAATCCTCGTGAAGCACCGAGACTTTCTCTCTGACTGTTTCGGGAAAAGATTCAAAGCTTCGAGAGTGTCAAAAACAGCACGATCTGGTGGTTAGTAAAAAATAAAGCAGCCAAAAGACTAAAACTCCGTTGGAATAAGCATTCGCCACAATTTCCATAGATCGGTCCATGTTATATGCACAAATAAAAGCCTAACCGTGTGTGTGTTTGTTTGCTGCATTTCTGACTCTGATAAATTAATTTACCCATTGAATATAGTGCCATTAAATGTCGGTACGAATATCAATATGATGTAATAGAAGAATAATGTACTAATAATGTATTAATTGCATATATATGGCATATATTTAATTTTCCTGAAATAATTTGTATTATTTATATTACTCGTATGACTGGGTATTTAATAATGTAATTATTAAATAACGATTTAATGATTTAATAATGTAATTATTAAATAGGTCCCAATGAAAATGTACTCGCAAAGTAAGATCTGGGGGTCGAACATTAGGACACGCAAAGTGAATGGCGCACATGACTGGACAGAAACTGAGGCTTTTACGAAAGGGATTTCTACGTTAACAAGCCTCTAATCGAGGCTTCATCTGGCATGCCCTTTGACACAAGCTCTGATGTCTCAGATCAAATGTCATTTCACTAGTTGACAGTCATTGTTGTGCATATAAGAAGGTAATGACATCTCTCATAAAGATGTGCATCTTAGCACACAAATACCACTGGTATACTACGTCCGCCGCCTCACCGGAAGTTGTACCCACGTTATTTTTTACAGTAGCGCCCCCCCGGAAACTTGTGGATATACCATGAAGAATTGACGCGCTACATGTAAACGATGGGAAGAGATGGGAAATAACGAAGTACAAATACTTTGTTACTGTACTTAAGTAGATTTTTCTGGTATCAGTATTTTACTTAACTATTTATTTTTCTGACTACTCCTTACATTTTTACAGAAATACCTGTACTTTCTACTTCTTACATTTTAAAACCAGGCTCGTTACTTAGTTTTAATCAGCATTTGGTGTCACCGTTTAATAACACCAGTGTTGGGAAGGTTACTTTGGAAATGTAATAGGTTACAGATTACAAGTTACTTGATTTAAAATGTAATAAGTAGTGTAACTTTTCAATTACTTTATTAAAGTAATGTAACTTATCACTTTCAATTATTTTTTGATTACTTTTCTAAATTTCTAATATTTTCCACTCTTAATCATTTTGAAACATTTAAACCAGGCAGAGTTAACCTTACAGTAGCACTCAACACTGATTACTGTCAGACTTTCAAAATCCTTTATCACTTGAATTAAGATTATAATAAGTAAGCGATAATATACATCTTTATTTTGCAATAACAACTGGCTGAATGTACATTATCTCACTTATTACACAGCTGCTTGATAGATTATTTAGATGTTTTGTGTCAAAATTGTTAGACACAAAACACTGATCTGAGTTGAAATATTTGAACACAAAGCTTCCATGAAGAAATCAGTTGCTAGCAAATGGCAAGTTCAAACTAGACATTTTAGGCACACAGTGCAGTCATACCAGTTTTCTTACACAACATTTCACCACATAAATAATTAAGTAGTAGTACTAGTTTGTTAATTATTTTATAATCCATTACAGTGTACAAAAAAAAAAAAAAATGGCAGCAGCTGCGTTTGTGTGAAACAATAGAGCAAGTTCACAATACCAGGATGACATAATATTAAATTAAGCTTTAATATTTTATTAGCTAACCAAACGCAAAGCTTCCGCAAAGAAAAATTATGACTTAAATTGCCCCCAATGAGCCTGAGCGTTGTAATAATAATTAAATTTAAAGCACAGCTACCACAAATTCAGACTTTTTTCTTTTTTTTGTTACTTTTTTTTTTTGGCTTTTTGTGCCTTTTATTGTGATAGGACAGTAGAGAGATGACAGGAAAGAGCTGGGAGGAGAGAGGGGAGCGGGATTGGCAAAGGACGTCGAGACGGGAAACAAACTCGGGTCACCGTGAGCGCAGTTGCGCTATATGTCATAACAAGATCATAACATAAATAACATCATAAGAAATAGTTTAATAGCTATGATACTGGGTTTGAAATCAAATGTTTGCATAGCTATGACAGAAAACACTAGCATCTAACAATGCCTTGGAAAAAGTTTATGCATAAACCCAAATAGGAAATAAAACATCAAGCATGTGTCCTATTCTGTGTCCTAAAGCCCTGAACCATTGGTATCTCATTTTAGAGCAGTCAATACAATTTATGAAAGAAGTCAATTAAATTTGTAAGTGGGGGTGGGTGTGTGAAAAAATTCAGGTGTAATTCCCTATTGTAATCACTGGCATTTTTCAAAAGTAACTATAATTTAATTACACATTTTTTTCTCAGTAACTGTAACTAATTACAATTACATTTATTTTGTAATTAAATTATGTAATTCCATTACATGTAACTAGTTACTCCCCAACACTGAATAACACATATCTAATAAATCATTGATCGGTTAGTCTTGATTGGCAACGCGATTCAGCTCGCGCGCGCTCCACGTCTCCGCCAAGTGGTTTCTGTCAGGTTTCTATCATATACATGAATGTGTTTGTATTTAATAATTACACACAGTACACACACATATATTAGGCAAACTCAAACTTTTTTTGTATGCAATTAATCACGATTAATTGTTTGACAGCCCTAATATACACACTTCATTCATTTAATTTAAATTTTAATCATTTAACATATATAACATATTTAATATTGGGGGCATCCTTTCTTTAAACAAAGTAACATAATAGTTACTTTTCCTGGAAATTAGTTACTTTTATAATGATGTAACTCAGTTACTATTTGTGAGAAGTAACTAGGAACTATAACTGATTACTTTTTAAAAGTAAGATGCCCAGCACTGAGTGTACCTAAAGTACACTTGCAATAGTTTTACTTTAGCACAATCAAATATTCTTAAGTGTATCTTTAGTTGGACTTTAGCACCACTTCCGCAAAATTAAAGTGCATTAAGTACAAAATTAGTTGTTCCAATTTAGCAGACTTTAAATATACCAGTTTAGGATACTAAAAGTACAATTGCAGGGTATTTTTATTAAGTACATAATATGTAAATATATTTGTAGTATACTTAGCATGAAATAAATGTATTTAAATACATTTTAGTATATTTATTTTTCACTAGGGCATATCACTTTACTGAATGGTTTCAGTTATTTCAAAGATCCTTACAACCTACAACAACACTGATTAAGCAAATAAATATAGTAAAAAATAGGCTAAAAATTGCATTTAAAAATACAGTATTATTGTGGTTTTAATTATTAATGAGGAAATACACTACTGTTCATTAATCAGTAATGTTTTTTAATCTCTTATGTTCACCAATTATGTTTACAAAAACAGTAATTTTGAAATATTATTACCATTTAAAACAACTGTTTTTGTTTTTGTTTTTTTGTTGTTTTTTTTTTAAATATATTTTAAAATGTAATTTATTCCTGTGATGGCAAGGCTGAATTTTCAGCAGTCTTCAGTGTAACATGGCCTTCATATATATTTCTAAAATGATGATTTGTTGCTCAGGAAAAAATGTGATATGTGGAAAACAGTTATGCTACTATTTAATATTTTTCCGGAAAATACGTTTTTCTTTTCAGGATTCTTTGATAAATAGAAAGCTTTAATGTCACTTTTGATCAGTGTAATGATTAATTTCTGAATAAAAGTATTAATTTCTTTGAAAAAATCTTATGAACACCAATGTTTTGAATAATAGTGTAGACCTAATTATAAGGTGTGTTATAAGGCCTCATGAGTACATAAGAAGTGTTGTGCAATGCGGGCTATACAAAAAAGTGCTGCGAGTTATTTAAGCTACTTTTAAACTTGTTGAATCACTGTGAGTCATAACCATTTGCTTATTGGTAGTTACCATTCTTTCACATTTCCGTCTGCATTTACAAGTTCAAAAGGTAACAGCAACATTTGAAGGTTAAAATATTTAGTGGACCAGTGTGGAATGCATCATTCCAGACCTTGATGCTTCCAGATGTCTTCTGTCTTTTATTTGGCCTTGTTTACATGTCAAAAGTATTTAGTTTCTCTCCAATCACAACTAATTAAATTGCACTTCCTGTTTCTTCGATTTGGTCAGTTGTGTAGAACATAACAGTCTCTGCCTGAGGCGCACTGGCTGCTTATTGTTATGGTGCCTTTTCTTTCTTCCCTTGGAGAAAAAGTTTATTGACTCCTTCAGCCGTTTTTGTGTTTTCCTCCACATGCCTGGAAAAGTTAAATTCATCTTTTATTTGTCTTTCTTTGTTTCTGAATGTCACACACACTTTATATCATCGGGACTCAGTGTGTTTAACTCAAATTTACCTATCTAAACATATATGGAATAGAAAAACAAAGATAAACCAGTATATTCCATCACTCTTTTCTCTAGATTAAAGAGAGAAAGATTAAGCTCCTCAGGCCTTTCTGGGGTTAAAAGGGTATTTGACACCCTGTACACAATAGGAGGAAGTGAAGTTTGTTTTTGCACCTTCCCTCAAGCCAGAATCAAACTACACAAATATACAAGGAACCCAGACCCTCAGAGCTCTCTCTCTCACTTTCTTTCTGTGTGTGTGTGTGCATTAGCGGCCTCCTGGGCCCCTGCGGTTCCCCCCTGATGCCTGCTGGCACATTGACAGAGGTCAGAATAATAAACAGCACGCTGATGGACCTTGACCTGAGAAAGACCACACTTCCCCAGAGAGGGCTGAACCCTGGAAAATGTTTTGTCAGGTAACCTAACATGTGCTTGATGTGGTCATATCTGAATTAACTGATTAAAAGCCAGATGTATTATTTATCTTGACTAAATCAACTTGAGTAAAAATATACTTTTTTCCATTATGATTATTTTATCTTCATTTTGAACCTCTTAAAAACTCTTGAAAGTCTTAAAACTCTCAAGATCAATCTTTTACTATATTACCAACGCAATCTCATGGTAATTTTTATTTACAGTTTTATGCGAAAGTTTTGGAACCCCTTGCAGAATCTGTGAAAATGTGAATCATTATAATAAAATAAGAGAGATCATACAAAATGCATGTTATTTTTTATTTAGTACTGTACCTAATAAGATATTTTACATAAAAAAAAAAAAAAAAAAATGAAAGTATTACAATAACCCCCTGCAAAAGTTTGGAAACCCTTGGTTCTTAATGATCTAAGACTGTTTTTTTGTTTAATGATAGTTGTTCACGAGTCCCTTGTTTGTTCTGAACAGTTAAACTGAGCACTGTTCTTCAGAAAAATCCTCCAGGTCCTGCAGATTCTTCAGTTTTCCAGCATCTTTTGCATATTTGAACCCTTTACAGCAGTGACTGTATGATTTTGAGATCCATTTTTTCACACTGAGGAAAAGCCTCAAACTGAACTATTAAAAAAGGTTCAAACATTCACTGATGCTACAAAAGGAAACACGATGCATTAAGAGCTGGAGGGGTGAAAACTTAATGAATTTGAAGATCAAGGTAAATTGTACTTAATTTGTCTTCCAGAAAACATGCAAGTATCTTCTGTTGCTTCCGAAGAGCAGTGCTAAATGGGAAAAAAAGATACTTCAACAAAATAAAAAAAAATTTGGATATCTTAATCCTGTTCAAAAGTTTTCACCCTCCGGCTCTTAATGCATCGTGTTTCCTTCTGGAGCATCAGTAAATGTTTTGATCTCAAAATCATGGAAAGGTTTCAAATATGCAAAAGAACAGTACTCAGTTTAACAACAAACAAAGGACTTGTTAACAACCATCACAAAACAAAACAAAACAAAAAAAAAAAACTGTTGTAGGTCCTCCAGGTAACTACACTTGTGGACTATATGTAAACATCTTTTATGTAAAATATCCTACTTAGGACAGTACTAAATTAAAAATAACATGCATTTTGTATGATCTCTCTTATTTTATTAAAATTATTAACATTTTCACAGATTGCGCAAGGGGTTCCCAAACTTTCGCATAAAACTGTTTTTTATGTTTTGGGTGAATTGGTTGCAAATTCGTATTAACTTCATATGAAATACGTATGAATCTGTTTATGCCTCAGTGACATTTATGCTTCAGGGCTAACATTCGTGCTTTTATTTTCTAAAACTTTTTTTTTTATAAAATTTGCATTGTACAGATTCATACAAAATCACCATCCTTTGAGATCAGGTTAATATTGCATAATATTGCTGTGTTTTCTGCTCTGTATTTCAACAGGGCTATGCTTAACTAAAGCCCCATGGTAAAAGAAGTCATATATTAACCTAGCTTTTAGTGCAAATTACATGCACTGTGAAATAATAAAGACAGCGATATTTAAACTAAGTGCAAATAGAAATGGATTCTATTTACACTAAGTGAAAATAGCAATATATTCTATTTACACTATGTACAAATAGCAGTATTTTTTTTTGGCAATAATATAGTTAGATGCTATTTATACTACTTAGTGTAAGAGGCTAATCTTTGCACCTCAGGATGAAGGTAAAACAGTATGCAATAATAACATACTGAGTGTAAATGATAATTTCTATTAAAATTATTAAATGGATGCCACCTTATTGGGACAATGAAGTCCTCCCTACACCTACCCCTAACCCATAAACACCTGTGAGTCATTTTATTTTACACTTTTTTTTTTTTATTTCCTTCATTTTATTGAAAATAATCGCCTTTCCGATGTGATATGTGATGTGAAAAGAGAGAATAATGAGTTCGGCAAAAGGCGGATTCTAATCGGGGCAATCACGTCAAAAAAATCACTGTCACATGCTTTACCGCCTCCGTCACTGGAGCTGTTCTTTAGCAAGCGTCTTTTGTAATGTTGACTACGTCAAACACACGTTGATGGGTGGAGTTACGCTCACGATAGACGGAGCAACTTTTTGAGCAATGTTGCCGGGCAGTGTTGCATCAAGGGGCAACCAGGTGAGAGACATGGCCTACGACCAATCTAAAGTATCCAGAAAGAAATTTGTTACCTATTTTCAATGGGAAAGTGCCCAAGCAAGGTTGCTTAAAAAAAGTTGTATAATAAAATAATAAAACATGACACAAACATACAGCGCTGTCAGTCCGATTCATGCGCAATCAAACCTTTAAAATCAGTTCTTTTAGTAAAAATATAGTTCCCATTCCCGACCAAATGAACCATTCCATGTAATTCCATCATTTTTAAATTCATATTTTATAATATACTAAGTTAGGCTCTCTTATACTCTAAAAAATTCTGGGTTATTTTTTTTAACCCAAATGCTGGGTTTAGCCTGCTGGGTCATTTTATTGGGTTATTTGTAATATATATATATATATATATATATTTATTATTATTTTTTTTTACCTTTTTAATTTTTTTTTTTCTGTAACTAAGCTGCTGGGTCAGTTTTAATGGGTTATTAAATAGTGGGTTATTTTCTTCTACCCAACCGCTGGGTTGAGCCTGTCTCTGACGAAACGCTGTCTCTGTTCTCAGCACTGCCAATTTGGTGCTCTTCTTCAGCGAAATAAAGGTTTGTATACATTTTATTTTCATTTATAATAAGTTTTAACTGTGCTGTAAATTCTATTATTTTACATGATGAAACATATAGGGACGAGTTGTCAGTCAGCTAAATGTGTTAGCAGCGGTTACTTCGCATGATGGAAGTTTTGGAGTTAGTCACAGCATCTTTCAGCTACGAGTAAAACGCGAGGCTGCGGTCTAAAGTTCACAGTTACCCCAGCGAACAGCAGCCCATCACCAGCTCAGATTTTGGCGTCACACCGGCACAAGAATTAGTGCTATTTCGGTAAAAAGCCTCTGTAATTCTGTGTGTGATTTTTAATTTCTAGCCCACTTTAAGCCAGCAATATAATATTTTTCAAATGATAGTTGACTTATGAATAGACCAACCAACAAGTTGGGTAAAAACATTTAACCCAGCTATCTCGGTCAAAATAACCCAGCATTTGTTCTGTCCAGTATTTACCCAGCGTTTGGTTGCCAAATAACCCAAGTTGGGTTGATTTTAACCCAGTATTTTTTTAGAGTGTAACTTTGTATTCTACAGCAGCTGAAAGAAAATGAGTATCTTTCATATTTAAGCAAAATGAATGAATGTACTGTATGCCCGAACAATTTAGAATCGAGTCAATTTAGAAACTGAATCACAATTTGGAATCAAACCGAATCAATGCCCATTTCTACTTAGTTCATTAGATTATGCCAGTAAAAGCAATTTGTAAGGGTTAGAAACACCAAACAAAACAGAGAAGAGATGAAAAAGTTAGCCTCATGAGAAAAAGATCAAAGAAAAGGTGAAAAATAGAGATGAAATGCAAGACAGAGGAGGGAAAGTACTGAGGTGGCACAAATCCATCTAGCATCCCACCAGAAAAGCTTGAAAAATGGAGCAAGTGAAAGAAAGAGAATGAAAGGGAGACTCCATTCCAAGCCCACACATAACTAGCCAGCGGAGGGAGCGGTGGAAAGAAAAGAGTGAGTGTGTGAGTGAAGGAGAGAGGCAGGGCATGTCATGCATGAGCTACCTGCCAAGCTTTAAGGGAATGAGCAGTTTAAGTGGCATATGAGTCCAGCCTGACTGACTTATGTATTGTTGTACGCTTTCATTCTCTAGCACTACAAGAAGGATTCAAGACAGTCCTGTCAGCGTTCCACTGTTTTCATTTGCAGTAAGTCTTTTATCCCCATTGTTGTTTCCTGTCGCCTCAGTGTTGTCCTGTCTAATACAGGCAAACCCCCATAAAATAAACAGTCTTTTTGTATGTAGTATTAAAATATGAATAATAATAATAATAATAATAATAACAAATGACACATGCTAATAGCTTCTTAGTTTGTGCTGTCATCATGTCTTGCTGTGCAACATTCAGACTTCTCTATCCTTCTTTGTTCTGCCTCCAAACTCTAATTTTTGGCAAGAGACCCTTGTCCATTTCATCATTGATGACTGTTTTTGGCAAGGGCCTCAGTTAAAGATTTGTGGCATATATTTAGGATGAAAATAGGTTTATAGAGCCATTCAGAAAACTACTGATTAATATGGCTTAAGTGTTATGGTTGACACTTTTGGCTGGAGTGTGTGGCTTTATGGGAGTCCCTATTAACGGCCGGCTCAACACCCTTCAATCATGCTCGGCTAAGACACGGGCCTGAGGAAAACCCTGGAGCCATAGTGAACCGCTGAGAGAGTGCTGATAGCTGAACTGAACAGCGGCTACCAGTCAGTCTAGCAGAGCGAGCGAGAGTTGTGGCTCCAGCTGGTGTGTTTTATCTGAGTAATTAGCTGTAATCAGTCCTCTCGGCTCTCTGGGTGTTCCATTTTCACACACTGACACACACACATACACACATAAGAACTGTAAACAGGCAGCTAGGACTACTGCGACATGCAATAGCTTCACAAACTTTCACAATTTTCTACTTTGCACAAGACTTATTTTCATTAAAAGATATTTCAATGAAATATATGACAAATGGTAACAACACACTTGTTACATTAAACATTTTTGTAATGGCTATCTCTGTGCTCATACAGTACTTGTTAGTACTGTATAAGTACATATCAAAGATAAAATTAAATCTGAAAGTAAAAAAAATATAGTTTTTTTTTTTTAAGTATTGCCTGTTACTTTGTGTATTCTGTCAGAATAAAGCAGAATAAACACAGCAGCAGCACATTAGTGGCGTTTCATTCCTAAATTAATCACTTGACCAAATGATTCCATGCAACACACAGCAGTTTTAGTTTAGTTCCTGAATGAATCAGTATTTCTAAATGAATCACTTGAGTGAACAATTCTGAGAAACACACAGTAGTGGTGTTTCATTCCTGAGTGAACTAGTGTTTCTAAATGAATCAGCTGAACGAATGATTCAAAGCAACACACAGTAGTAGTGTTTCGTACCTGAATTAGTATTTCTAAATGAACTGCTCAATCAAATGATTCTGAACGACTCAGTGTATTGGTGTTTCTTTGATGAATGAATCTCCTTCAGTAGGCTTCACTTTAAACACATCTGATTTTTTTTCCCAACTCTTTACGGTTATTTAAGACTTTTTAATTCACTTCAGACTGTTTAAAAGGTCTTTTTAAAGAACTTTTTTATTGGCATTTTGTCAGGACAGTATAAATTTCACTTCCATCAAACAACAAAATGTCCTTACCATGTCCGACCCCAAGCCTTAACCATCCCTACAAAGGGAGTAAAAAACAAAACAAACAAAAAACAAAACAAAAAGAAAAAGAAAAAGAAAAACAAACAAGAAATAAAAACAAACAACGAAAAAATACACAACGTATGAATGGATCTCTGTTTCTGAACAAACTGGTTGACTGAATAATTTGAAGATTCACTCATAGTCACTTGTTTCATTCCTGAATGAATCAGTGTTTTTGAACTAACTGAATGATTCTGAGCACATAGTAGCAGTGTTTATTCTTGAATGAATCACTATTTCTGAACAAATGGGTTGACTGAATAATTGTAATGATTCACTCATAAAGAGTCACTTGTTTAATTCCTGAATGAATCAGTGTTTTTGAACTACAGCCATTGGTTGACTGAATGATTCTGAGCACACAGTAGTGGTGTTTCGTTTCTGAATGAATCACTATTTCTGAGCAAATCGGTTGACTGAATAATTTGATGATTCACTCATAAAGAGTAAGTTGTTTCATTCCTTAATGAATCAGTGTTTTTGAACTAATTGTTGACCGAATGATTCTGAGCACAAAATAGTGGTATTTCATTTTTGAATCAGTCACTATTTTTGAACAAATTGGTTGACTGAATAATGTAATGATTTCGTTTCTGAATTAATCACTATTTCTGAATAAATGGAATGATTGAATAATTTAAATGAATTACTCCTAGTCACTTGTTTCATTCCTGAATAAATCAGCATTTTTGAACAACAGTAATTGGTTGACAGAATGATTCTGAGCACACAGTAGCGGCATTTCATTCCTAAATGAATCACTATTTCTGAAAAAACTCGGGTCGACTGAATAATTTGATGATTCACTCATAAAGAGTCACTTGTTATTTCCTGAATGAATGAGTGTTTTCGGAGTAATTGGTTGACCGAATGATTCTGAGCACACAGTAGTGGTGTTTCATTCCTGAATGAATCACTATTTCTGAACAAATCAGTTGACTGAATAATTCAATGATTCACTCATAAAGAGTCACTTGTTTCATTCCTGAATGAATCAGTGTTTTTGAACTACAGTAATTGGTTAACCAAATGATTCTGAGCACACAGTAGCAGTGTTTTGTTCTAGAATTAATCATTATTTCTGAACAAATGGGTTGACTGAAGAATTTTAATGATTCACTCATAAAGAGTCACTTGGTTCATTCCTGAATGAATCAGTGCTTTTGAACTAATTGGTTGACCAAATGATTCCGAGCACACAGTAGCAGAGTTTCTTTCTTGACTGAGTCACTATTTCTGAACAAATCAGTTGATTGAATAATTTGATGATTCACTTGTAAAGAGTCACTTGTTTCATTCCCCACTTGATTCATTGCCATCTACTGGTGTAATGATTGCACCTGCAGTCACTAAAATTTTCTTTTAGTTACTGTCAGTTTAAAAAAAAAAAAAAGAACTTTTCTCATTACCCATGTTACAAAAAAATTACAGAAAACTGAATCTGAAGGTAATAAACTATAGTTATTAGCTCATTTAAAGCAATTTTGAAAGTTCCTGAAATGCCTCGATTTAAAGCTGCCCCATTTTGCTTTCATCAGTAACTGATAAATTCCATCCTGCTTGTTTAGAGTCCTTTAAGAAGCTGCTTGTTTGTATGTTCCGGTCTTAATAAAAGTTAGTCCTCTCTCTCATAAAGTAGTTTGAGCGTGTTTGTGTGTGTGTGAATCTTTTCCCTCATATGTCTGGCACATGTTGGCTCAGTGTTCCTTCTGTCTCTCTAATGGCTGGTATCCCTCACAGCAGTTTCTGGGCCTCCCTACCTACACACACACACCTTAAACCTGATTAGAGGGGTTAAACTGCATTAGAGCATAATGAAGCGGTCCAACTACCATATTCTCAAATCTAACAGCTGTAGATGATTCACAGAACCCTGCAGAAACATTTACCCAATTCAACATTAAATTAATGTGGTATTCAAACTATTTCAAGACTTTAGCAACTCCATATTTGATCTAAACAAACACTCGCTATTAAGTATTTCCCAACAACTGACTCCACTTTAAATAAGCCTGTTGTGCTGTTGCTCATTTGAGCGTCTGTCTTCTGTTTCTCAGAAGCTTGGGTGATGTCAGGTAATGTACAGTATGTGTGTGTATGTCCACCAGCTTTAGTCTAGTGCACATGATAAGCTATAAATCTAAACTGACTTTCCAAAGAGAGCTGCATTTTTACCTGCCACATGTTATTGAGATTATATTTAGGTTATATTTCTAAGAATGTTACATAATATTCCCAACATTTCTGCCACTCACTGTACTGTTTCCAGGACAGTTCTGTGGAAACTGAGCAAGGGAACCATTCAGAAAACAAGAATATTTGGAATATCAACAATAACACATTGTCTAATGAGTAAGTGTATAATGCATTGCACAAATGATTTGTTTAGTATCATGCATGTTTATTTCATACAATCATCAGTAATCATCAGTGAGTGACTACTTTTTTTTCTTCTTTCTTTTTATTCAAAAGCAGAATCAAGTAAGTGATACCATTCAAAAGTTTGGGGTCAGTAGGAAAAAAACTGACCCCAAACTTTTGAACAGTAGTGTACATTCAGTGTGAAAAACTTTTGTATTTTGTACAAGGACTATGATATAAATTTGTGAATAAAAGTTTTATTATTTGCTGTGTGCCACTGAACAGGGAGTGTGCCTACTGTCTGTATCTTGTGTTTAATATGAGAATGCATGTGTCCCCTCTCTCCCAAACCTCTGTGTGCGTGCATGTTTGTGAATGGGCCATGACTCACATGTCAGGGGCCCAGTGTCTGTCTGCTGCCAGCTCTGCATATTTTCAGAGTCAAAATGTGAAAATGTCTGAGACTCAGCCCACCCCTGTGCATATATGTGTGTGTGTGAGTGATGGGCCTTGCCCAGTATGGTTTAAATAGACACAGGAGACTAGCCAAAGAAGACAACTGAACAACTGTGAAAAGGCAAGGCCCTGTGGCAAGTGACTGGGAGCAGTTTCAAATGTACATAGGTCATTTAAAAGCATACATTTTGTGTGATTAATCATTTGGTATGATTAATCACAACGGTATGAAAATTTCTTATCACGATAATAGTGACCAAAATTACAGTTATTAGTATTATTATTATTATTGCTGGAAATTATTATTGCTTATTGTGCTGGAAATGTTCAAAAAGTACACATAAATCGTTTCTCCAAGTTTTATATTGAAAATCGGCAATCAACAAATAAAATGACTTTTGTTTGCACGAACACTAAAACAATAACATTACCAATGATGTCTGGATTTTAAATGACAACACGACTGACAACTGTAATAAAGACAACCGTAACTTTATTACGTTTATCTTTATTAGCATGTTCAAAATGTTAAATAAAGCTTTGAGAAGCTTTAATAAAATAGCAAACCTCACATTTCAGCCTTTAAATAAAGAAATGGGTTAGGTCAAATTTACTAAATGATTATATTTTATTTTATCTGCTCAGTAAATAATTTTAGATACCTTAATCAAATTGTTTTTCATCAACCGGTCAAAATTTTCAGCAGGCCATGCAAAATCGGTCCATTTTAGCCAGACAAAAACTGCACTGAGGCTGAATGTAAATGTAAGTATCTGTAAATCCACTCTCTGACACTAGGTGGCGTTTATGGAACAGCAAACTTACAGCTCTTTCCCGTAACCTTCGTGTGCAAAGCAGCACTGCGAGTAAGAACGCTTTATTAGGTATGACATGGAGCAAAGATGAAAACAAAATGGCATCAAATCTTTTCTGAAGACAGTCAGAACCTTCATAGGTACATTCATTTAATTAGTTCATTAATATGTTCATTTGTATATTCCCTCAGCACCCTTTTAAAACCTCCCAGCTTTCCGCCATGCTTTCACACAAAACGAAACTAGTTTGTGTGCTGTGTGCATGTGAGACTGTTTTTTAAACTTTGCTTTATGCTGAACAGTATTTATTTATCGTGAGTTGTTCAAATCGCGGTAATACTAACCGTGAGGAATTTTAGCATGATTTATCGTCAAACCGGTTATCGGTCCATCCCTAGCAGGTACTTGCGGTCCATCAACTGTTAGGTTACCAACATAAATCGTCTTTTGTGTTCAACAATAAACTGACAAACCACATGTTAGCCTAACAGCACATACCGTATTACACCTTACAACATATGCCTTTGTTGTGTGTGAGTGGGACATTTTTTTGTAACAGGGATTTGACTCTTCTTTTTACTGTATATACATTTAGAACATTACCTGTCATGTGGATGAATTTCTAAAGACATCGTTGTCTGAACTACTACAAGTATAAACTATTTGAAAATATTTCTCACTTAGTACCAGTACCAGTGTGTAGTGCCGAGGAATAATTTCCCGCAGGATCTCCAGTTTACAGTGAGGATCCTTCAGTCCAGCACAAAGCAGTTTCACTTCTGTGTCACATAGTTTATTTCCAGACAGATCTAGGTGTCTCAGGTGTGAGGGGTTTGATGTCAGAACTGAAAGCAAAACAGGAAAACCTTCAGCTGTGATGCCACAATCATACAAACTGTAGAGAACAATAACACACTTCACTCTCTCAGTTGAATATATATACAGCTCCGATAAGCAGAGGAAAACTATAATATATCTGAATGATATGAATGCAGTTGTCACATCTTTTCACTATCCAGTCATATTGTAAAAACTGTAAATTACGTGAGGAAAGTTTGGAAAGAATGTAATGAATATTCAAGTAACAATGCACACATTACAGACACAGGCAGATAATTTCCATAATGACCAGTGCGATCTACCAAGAGCAGGGCAAATTACCGCTTTAAGACATGCTTTTTTGAGGTGTTAATGGTGCAAATACCAGTAATTTGACGTGCGCAAACATTAAATAAATCACGTTGTGTGATTCATTTTAATACTCTACTCCCATAAATCTAGCATCTGAAAGGGAAACTCCAACAAATGCATACTCAATAAGATGAGGCACAAAAATAACTGTCAACGCCTTTTCAGTGTTACTTCTTCACTTTGCATATTTAGAAAATCCTGACAGTACTATTTTAACGTCAAAAGATGGTTTGCACTGGTGCAAGCTGCTAGTAAATCTTAATCAGTGGATTATTCTCTTATTGTTCATTAATATCAGTAGGAGGAGAATGGGGATGTTGAGCCTTATATAAATCTTACTCCGATGTTTCCAGTCTACAGTGAGGATCCTTCAGTCCATCAGAGAGCAGAATTATTCCATTATCTCCTTTATTTCCAGACATATTCAGATCTCTCATGTGTGTGGGGTTTGATCTCAGAGCAGATGTCAGAGCGGCACAACCTTCATCTGTGACACCAGAATCACTCAAACTGTAGTGATGAAATAACAAGCATTATGAATTGACAACAGCTGTAAAAAAAAAGAAGAAGAAGAAGAAAATGTGTAAATGTAAATTATCCAGTCCTCAGCTGTTCAAGTATGTCTTACATGGATCTTATAGCCACTGCTAGTTTGTTGCTTTTGTAAAAAGTTAATCTGGATTCTTTACCTATAAGCAACAGCTTCCAAAGAACTTCATTTGGTGTATTTGTGTGCCAATAAACATTTTTAGATCAAAAACATTAATTACATGTTCTGATGTCAGCAACACAAAAACCAGAGCTGATCACTGTGAAGTCATATTGGAGGAGAATTTAGTTTTACTTATTTTTTCCAGATTTTTTTTTCAGACAATTCTGGATCTCTAGCATTAGTGAATCATCACCCAGTTCATTCAGACAGTGGAACATATTGTTCTATCTAAAGAGTGATCCTCCCTGACCTTCTGTCTGATGTACTGAATTGATTTCTTTTTCTTGTCGGCACAACTTCCTATCTGTGTCAGTAGATTCTGTGAGTAGACTTCAGTGAGAGACATAGAAGAAAATGCAGGAAAAGGCTCAGATGTCCGTTTTTACTCTGCGGAGCCTCATTCACAGCTCTCTGATGCAGTTTAGATAATGAAACCTGGTCTCCATGAGTTGGTTTCTTCCTTTTAGCACATTTATGGTGTTTGTGAAGGAGAGGCGCACATATAGAGTTGCAAGATATTCCTGAATGTTCAGATGAACAAAGCAGAACATGATGTAGAGGCTCCTTGATGACTTCAGGTGGGAGATGATCCTGTTGGCCAGACTCTGATCACTGATTTTCTTCCTGAAGTATTCCACCTTCTTGTGGCTCACTGAAGCCTCATACCTCTGTCACTCAATGGACACATTCAGAGGGAATGATATCTCCTGCTGCTGCTCGTGAAGTGATCCAGATGAGAGCAGAAGAAAGAAGATTCCCCTTAATGAGGTTCATCAGCAGCACGTCCACTGAGACTGACTGATTCACATTACACAACCTCACATCACGTTGAAAATCCAGAGATAGACGACACTCGTCCAGACCATCAAAAATGAACAATATTTTATGTTCCTCACGAAAACTGTCCATTTTCTTTATTTTAAGGAAAAAGAGATGAAGAAGATCTGAAGAGTTTTTTGTCCTTCATCAAATTGAGCTTTCTGAAAGGAAGTGGAAATATGAGGTGGACGCCCTGATTAGCTTTCCCTTCAGCCCAGTCCAGGATGAACTTCTGCACAAAGACTGTTTTTCCAATGCCAGCGACTCCCTTTGTCAGCACAGTTATGAGGGGTTTGTCCTGTCCAGGTAAAAGTCTAAAGATGTCATTGCATTTAATCACAGTGTCCTCTGTAGCTGTTCTCCTAGATTGTCTCTCAATCTGTCTCATGTACTTTACTGATCTATCCACTTTCACTCTCTGTGATGCAGAGCTCTGTGTAGATCTCATTCTGCAGTGTTGGGTTTCCCTGCTTTGCTGTTCGCTCACACAGACACTGAAACTTCTTCATCAGATTTGATTTGAAAGTCCTTTGAACCAGTTGAGTCATGACTGAAAGATTCAAATAATAGATTACCTCATCAATTCATAAAATCTTTTACTGAATATTTTACCGATTTGAAGAATCTTCTGTGGAGGTGTTCAATGGTGCATGTAAGCTCTGACTTTTATTTTAATCCTGAATCCAAAATTGTTGTTATTGTCCTGTTTGGTGAGGAATAAACAGTATGTATCATCGAGTTCATGTGACTGGCATGGATTGATTGAGGGCAGAACTTCCATAGAGCTACAGCCTGTCAATTTTCCATCTGTTTCAAGCCAGATGGAAAATTTTAGATCATCTCTCAAAAAGAAAAACAAAGATATGTGAACAAACTGCAAGTTCTAAAACATTTAATGTAGGACACTTTAAGAAGTTAAAATTCAGTATACACCATATGATGATGCATAGACCTACTATATACAGGCAATAACATGTAACCCAGAATATGAACGTAATGTGTGAAATTGCACGTTAACACTTAACATGAACCTTTGCGCGATGTGTTCATATTCTGGGCCAGCCAGCTGCTTGCCTGCACTAGTATGTTTTATTAATAAGGTGTGTACTGAATTTGATTAATGTATTAAGCCAAAAATGTGTTCTTAAGGTTTTCTAGGGCTTAATGTACAATTTAGTGTGTTGCATTCATATTCTTGTACATTCACTACCAAGAAGATGTATGATTGTAGATTTGTTACATTTTTTAGTAGCCTACACTAGTACTTAATACAAAATAACTGGTGAGCAGCAGAGGAAAGCCTTGTTTTGGGCTCCAGGTGGGCTTTCCAGTCAGGATGTGACGCCACTTGAAACTATGAATTTAGCGAAAGATTTGGCAAGCGTTTTTACACACTTGAAGAGAACTTTGGCAAGGGGACGCCATTTGTAGGGATGTTCTAAACGAAAGTGGACAACTGAATCCGGTCCATTTTATCATACATATGGCGTAGATGGTGGGAGATGATAAGAGAGTTAATGTAGAAACACAATAAGTTGTTTGTCTGTGAAATATATCACAAATAAGTTTTGCATTTCGCCCCAATGGAAAACATATGTACATTGCCTGAAACGTTCCCTATCCCCTATATAGAGGAATTCTGTAAACATGTAAGCAATTTCAGCCACAGCTTCAGCAGCTATTTATCATGTAGGAGACGGGATGCTTTAGATTATAGAGATTTGATTGGACAGGAAGTCTGATGAGAAGTGCAGGGTGTGTCATCAAAATCATTGATTCAATATTGGCGGAGATGAGAAACTGTACATTTTTAATTCTTATAGCTTCTAAATGTTTGAAGCACACTAGCTTATAGATAACCTTGAAGAGTTAGTTACTTTACTGTGTTTGTGTAGTCTTGTTTTGTTCCTGAATTAATTAGTGTGTTTTAATAAATGGTTCAGTGACCCACTGATAAATATGGTCACTTGTAGTACGGTCAACTTGCAGAAAGATTCATTGAAAAATCCCCACAGTCTGAATGTTTTCTCAATGTTTTTCACAGTTGAATAACTTGGCATGCATGGTACCTTGATTTGTGTGATTTGTTATAGAGTATTAAAAGTTGCACTGTGGAGCTTTTCGTAATCATCTCTGTTACATTTGTCTAAATGCTGTTGACTGCCAGCACACAAAAACATTTCATAACCAATGTAAATTAAGTGCAGGTGCAGAATTTGCTCCAGAAAATGCTTCCTGTAAAGCAGTGGTTCTGTTTTGACGTTCTGAGGTAAATTTTCATTTCAGCTCACATCTCTGTGTGCATATGTGCCGTCTGTCTGTTTCCATCGGCAAGTACAATTACCGCTCACATTCTGTTTTGATGGAAAACCGGTGTTCTTTCCTTCTCTTTACCATCAGTTACCACTGATTCAACCTCTTCCTTCTCTTCTTGCCCTCTGCCCCTCCTCCCCACTTCCTCTGGTTTGATGTTCGGCGCCCAACATTCCAGCATTCAGACAGGATACCCCACATCCTGAATAAAGAAAGAGTACAGCAACTCAGGATCTGCTTCTAGAATGAGGAAGGTTGTTGGAAAGTTGAAAAAGAACACACAGGTCTGGATTTTTTTTTTTTTTTTTTGGTGCGTTATATAGTGTATTGATCATGTATGCCACTGGTGGAAAAAGATAAATAAATAAATACATAAAACAATAGCAGTTGCAATTAATACATTTTCTGTTAAAGTCAGAACTGTAAGAAATAAAGAGAATTCTGAAATAAAAAAATCACAATTATCATTTTAATTTTTATGCCATTTGGGGTAAACAACAACAACAACAACAAACTGAATTGTGAGAATTCTGATTTAAAAAAAAAAAAAGTTGTGAGATTTAAATTCACTTTTTTTTTTATTCCGCAGCAGAAACAAAAAACAGAATTGTAAGATGTAAAGTTAGAATTCTGAGGGAAAAATGTAAGAATTATGAGATAAAAAGTTGGTATTATATTACTTTTTTTCTGTGACAGAAATGGGCATTCATAATCTTGACCAAAACACAATTACCTACCAGTCAAAAGTTTTTGAACAGTAAGATATTGAATGTTTTTTTTTTTTTTTAAGAATTCTCTTCTGTTCACCAAGCCTGCATTTTTTTTTATTCAAAGTACAGCAAAACAGTGCAATTTTTAAATACTTGCACTATTTCAAAATATCTGTTTTCTATTTAAATATATTTAAAAATGTTATTTATTCCTGTGATTTCAAAGATGAATTTTTAGCTTCATTACTCCAGTCTTTAGTGTTACATGATCTTGACATAGTTTTAGTGTTAAATTATAAAAATCCATCATAAAAATAATATTTATTACATGTTTAAAATGACAATTAAATAAAGAGTGAGATAAACACCCTCTCATTATTTATTGTGTTAACCTTTATGTCAGTTTTACATAATGTCATTGTTTTATTAAACTTTAGAGTTAGTGTACTTGGTTACCAAAAGAAAACATTGTCATGATAAATAATCACTGAATATTTTTTATTTTAGCCTTAGTAAAACAAAGGAATCCGTCTAAATATACTTAAAGGGAAATAAAGCTGATCTTATTGCACGGGTGTGTGTATGTGTTCAAAGATGTGTTTCTTTTGTAAAGTTTGTTGCAGTGAAGTCTTATGTGTGGCGTCCTGTCCAGCTGAATCTAATTCCCTGGTTTCTCTTAAAATGTAGCTGTGCTAAGCCAAGTGTGTGTGAGTGTGTAAGAGAGAGAGAGATTCTGGTCTCAGTCCAGTCTACAGTATCTCCGCACTGATAAACAGATGCACAGCAGGAATTCAGCCCTTCTCTCAATTTGTATGTGTCTGTACACTTCAGGCTTTCTCACTTTACACTTTGATCTGCATTTTCTTGGTGTGATGCATGATGAAAATCTGTCTCGTTCCTTTCATCTTGTGCCTTCATCTTTCAATTCCTTGATCTGAGTCAGAGACAGGTTGGGTGGGGTTTTGTTTTGTGCATTTGGCAGAAGTGGTTGTTGAAGGAGTGGAAGAGGAAGATCCACTTTTCTGCCCTTTTATATTGTCAGAATGAAACAAAATACTTAAAAAAAGGAAAAAAGGTAAATATTTTTTATGGATCCTTTACCATTCAAAAGTTTGGCGTCGATACAGTTTTAAAAAGATATCATTTTATTTGACAAGCATACAAAAAATGATCAAAAGTGACAGTAAAGATATTTATAATGTTTCAAAAGATTTCCATTTCATATGAATGCTTATTTTTAAACTTTCTATTCATCAGAGAATCCTGAAAAACAAAATGTATCATGGTTTTCACAAAAATATTAAGCAGCACTGCTGTTTTCCGTAAGGAATGTTTCTTGAGCACCAAATCAGCAGAATGATATCTGAAGGATCTTGTGACAATAAAGATTGGAGTAGCCTAATAGCTGCTGAAAACTCAGCTGTGCTATCACAGGAATGAATTACAATTTAAAATATATTTAAATAGAAAGATATGTTTAGACAGATACGTGTTGATAAAATGTTGCCAGTATGATTAAGCACATTGTTAACATGTTGTAAACATGTTTTTAGCATTATTAGCAGGTTGTTAGCATGTTGCAAACAAGTTTTAATGTGATTAGCATATTTTTAGTATGATTATCTTGTTAGCATGTTTTAGCATTATTAGCACATGTTTTTCCATGATTAACATGTTTGATAGAATCGTTAGCATGTTGTTATCATATTATTATCGTGTTTTTAACATATTGCTAGCATGGTTCTAACATGTTTAACATGATGCTTCCACGTTTTTAGCATGATTAGCATGATTGTAGAATGATTAATATGTTTTTAGCAAAATTCTAATGTTTACTATTATGTTAATACAGTTAATGTGTCATTAGCGTAATGTTAGCTTGCAATTAGCATGCCCTAGCACTATAGTTTTCTATCCTGTTTTAGCATGCTGTAAGCATGTTTTAGCAGTTAGCCAGGCCATGCTAACATGATATAGGATGTTTAGCATGTTAACATCGTAAGCATGTTTTAATGTGATTAGCAAGTTGTTAGCATGTTGTTAACATTGTAAGCATGTTTTAATGTGATTAGCAAGTTGTTAGCATGCTGTTAACATGTTTTAGCATGATTGGCATGTTATTAGCATGTTGTAAACTGATGTAGCATGATGTAAGCATGTTTTAGCAGTTAGCCAGGCCATGCTAACATGATATAACATGTTTAGGATGTTGTTAACATTGTAAGCATGTTTTAATGTGATTAGCAAGTTGTTAGCATGTTGTTAACATGTTTTAGCATGATTGGCATATTATTAGCATGTTTTTAAACTGATTTAGCATGTTGCTAGCATAAATAAATTAAAAAAAAAAACAGCTTAAAACCAGCTGATTCAGTAAAGAACCAGCTAAAACCCAGTTAACAACAGCTAAAACCAGCTTATCTAGGAAACAAAACAGTTAACAGCCTGCTAAAACCAGCTAAGAACCAGGTAAACCAGCTTAGGCTGGTTGTCTAGTCTTAGGTGGTTTAAGCTTAAAGTAAGCTGGTTTAAACTTGACCAGCTAAAACATGTCCAAAACCACTTTAAAACCAGCCTGGAGGAGAATTTTAAAATGTAAATTTTCTAAAGTTTTAAATTAAATCACATTTTAAAACATTTTAAAATTTAGTCTCAGAAGAAGAAGATTAGATAGTAGATCAGTAATCAGTATCTATTATAGTCAAATAGCGATTTTGGCATTGTTTTAGCACACTCATGTTGAGGTCTGGGTCCATACTGGTATGAAAAACTTTTCTGATCGCATTCATTCAGTAATAGTCTGTGGCGATATTACTGTACTGTGTTTTTAGTATGCTTCAAATGGTAAATATATTCCTGCTAAAACTGTTCCTATCTTAAATTAAACAGTTGCTTTATGTAGTTTAACCCCTATTATGAATGGATGAAAATGCAATTTTGCTGCAGTAGTTCTCTGGGGGTTAATTTTTCTCACTCTCTCTTTCTCTCCGCTCTTTCTGGTCTCCTGACAGTCTCCATCATTCATATGCTCCGCTCAGTAGATTTTACCCTCTGAAAGTAATTCTCAGCTATAAAACTCTCTATGATGTGCTGGACTGAAAGCTGCCTCACTGTACTGCCAACTGTGCCTGAAACCCAGATTAAAATCACTGTTTGACAAATATTTCCATCATAATGTGGCAAAGGAAGCAATAATGTCTTTTCTTTGAAGTCTCGCCATACAAGACTTGGAAAAGGGTTGTTTGGTTGGGTACAGAACTGGCCGAATTCACACATCACTCTCTTAAAGTGCCGAACGCATACTCGCACACAGCGCTAATGCCAGCCGCTGGGTTCATAAATGTCTCTCAGTGCTGTACAAACAGTGAAACAGACAGGCAGGGACTGTAAATTTTCTTGATTTTGTGCTTGAGCCATTCAGACAAAAAGAATCAGCATCGTTTCCTTGTAGTCCAGAGGGTGGGGGGAAAAAGTCATAACTTACTTTCCTTTTCACAAGAACATAATACAGTGAGATTCAAAATTCATTCAATTTGGGATTCACAATCCAGATTAAACCTGAAAAATGAAAAATGTAAAACAAAGAAATCAACATTATAGGTGCCTCTACATTTCTGCAAAATTGAAAAAAACATAGCTATATGTATGAATCACTGCAGTTTACAGTTAAAATGAACACTAGAGGCAGTAAAACTCTAACAACTTTTATTCCTTTTCACACAAAGTAGGATTTACACACAGAGTTATGATTAATAAAGCCTAATTTTATGTATTATAACAAATAAAAAAAAAATAATAATAATCAGGAATTATCTCCATATATTGGACTTCAGTGGTGCCCCCAAGTTTGATCTTTCAAAATGCAGTTTAAATGCAGCTTCAAATGGCTCTAAATAATCCCAGCTGATCTAGCAAAACGAACGGTCAAGATCGGTCATACTGACAATTTATATACTTTTTTTTTACCATTGAAGTCCACTATGGAGAACATTCCTGAAATGTTTTCCTCAAGAAACATAATTCCTTATCGAGTAAAGAAAGAAAAACATGAACATCTTGGATGACAAGGGGGTGAGTAAATTATCTGTAATTTTTTGTTCTGAAAGTGAACTTCTCCTTTAAGTGATGAAGAGCTCTGGTATTAACCCCATGAAGTTTGACAAAAAAGCTCAAATCTGCATAAGGAAGTTAAAATAGCACAGTTGCATCAATAAATGCGTTTTATATCACTTTTGCATTTGTTAACGCTATCAATTAGGTTTAGGGTTGGGTTTGGTGTAGGGGATATTTCCAACATGATAAAACATTATAGTGCTCCTATTATGCCTTTTCAAATATGACCATGCAGTGTGTCATGTAGCTGTATGTGAACATAAACTATCTGCAAAGTTGTGACACTGACAGTGCACGATAAATAAAGTTATTGTCTATCAGAAAAAAGAGTCGGCTCACAATCTCCTGAACGAGTCCTCAGGAATTCGAATCTTATTTTGTTACAGCTTTACGTCATGAAGTAACATATTTGCTTAATGTCCGCCCACGTTCTACGTCACAAACAATTTGTCCACTCACAAACACAGTAAAATGTCCATGTGGTTTATGTCATGTCGAGAAGACGCTGTATCCTACGCTGTGAGAGTAAATTTGTTTTATATTCACTTCCAAAAAATGAATCTACCAAGATTGTATTTTCTAGCGATCGTTCAAAATACACAGTTGTGTATGTTATGTTGTGTAACAACCCTGCACATGTCTTGCTAACCGACAAAATCACACTTCTGTAGTTCTGTTGTTCAGCTGTGGACCCACTGTAGTCTAAAAAGTTGTGATTGATGCAGCTTGACTGTCTGTCTGTCCCATTAGTTGGAGAAATGATAAAGGATGGCGCACAAAGCGGCTTTCACACCGAATGCGGAAGGACGGATTGTTTCTGCGTCAACCAAAGCACACGCGCAGCGGAGCTCACCACTGGCGCGCACGCCATGCTCATAGTTCAAATGAGTTGAACTTTTGCCAGAAATGTATAGGCCTATAGAAGCACATGTTTCCAAGATTCTGCACAATTTCTAGCTGAGTAGTTAAATAAACATAATGGTATAGCAAACAAAAATAATTCCTTTTAAAATGTAAATATATTTTTTTAATAGTTTCGCTCACCAATATTCTCCATACAGTGAACATTTCTTTTCTTTCAAAAGACTTTTGAAAGTCAAGGAGAAGAAGTGTTCAGTTTGTGATGTCTGGCATCCAGCCATGGGCAGTTATGACTAATATAATTGAGTTTGTGTGTGTGTGTGTGTGTGTGTGTGTGTGTTTGTGTGTCTTTTGGTCCAACTGACCTTCTTGCCAGGCTAAAGAAGTGGGTTGGTGTGCATTTATTCTCATGCCTTCAGTCAAATACACACTCACCATGCACTGAGAGACCACATTACTACACCACCTGTACAAACACAGAGGAAAAGCCAAACTGGCATTACCACTGTCAAAGAAAAAGAGAAATACTCAAACACACCAACTTCCATAATTTCAAATTGAAGGAAATGTTTTTTCAGCAACTGACTCGGAGTGTCTGTCATGAATTCAAGATGAAGCAAATGCTAATTAACAAAATTTTATACTGGATTTTGCAACAGGGATAATTTACCCAAAAATTAAAATTCTGTCATTAATTACTCACCGTCAAGACGTTCCAAACTTTTCTTCGTGACACAAAATAAGATATTTTTGATTAAATCTGAGAGCTTTCTGACCCTGCATAGACAGCAACGCAGAAAGGTAATAAGGACCACGTTAAAATAGTTTGAAGATTTGGTTTGAAGAACAGATTTGAAGTACACTACAAGTGCAAAATTACATAGTTAAACACACTTCTTTTTCACAGGGGTATGTATGTTGTCCTCTGTCAGTTTATGTATACAACCTGTGTAAATATATTACCCATCTGCATAAATAACAAAGACCCTGCAGTATGGAAGTAAATGAAGCCCTTATATATGGGTAAAGATTGAGTGTAACTGACTGGTTTGGGGGAGTCTGTGTCATATGTTATGATTCTGAGCATAAACTCATTTAACAAGTTTTTTCATATTGTTTAAACATGTCTGCCTTAATGCTGACATATTACACTGGCTCTTATTTTTCACCCGCGTACCCCTCACAAGGCGTACCCCTCGCTCACAGTGTAAGGCGGCTCGCAGACCATTAGCTTTGAATAACAGCAAACAGTGTGCTTAGATTTGACTCGGTTCCCAAGTTGCAGTAGACTCATAAAGCTCAGCAGCTGTAAATGTACTCATTTGCACTCCTCGTGGCCAGTGTTTACAATGAGGAGCTTTTCTGATAACCTGCCCTTGGATAATTTTACTTGTACCTATTAAACTTTAGGCCATGCTGTCCTTCTCTGTCTAGCTCTGACAGTTTTCCGAAGCTGAGTTCAAGGACTTTTTTTATCGTGGGAAGCTCATAAAACAAACTCCAGTAAAGTTACTGTATTAAAACGTTTACAGCGAGTGTTTTTAATTAAGGGACTTTTATTTCCAAAACAGAGATTATTGTTGTGTATCGGCTGACATAGTATGAAGCCATACTGTTTTTAAATTAACGTAATGTTGCACAGCCCAAAATGTACTTGTAGGCTTCAAAATAATGTCATTTGGGATGCAAAATATGGCATTATATCAATTATTGATATTTAATTGTTCTTGTTCTTGTTTACATATACTCTACCAGTCAAAAGTTTTTGGATAGTAAGATTTAGATAGATTTTTATTTTTTTTTATTTATTTTTTTTTTTTAGTTAGTCTCAATAAGCCTACATTTATTTGATCCAAAGTACGGCTAAAATTTGGTAATAATTTTACTATTTAAAATAACTATTTTCTAATTGAATATATTTTAAAATATAATTTATTCCTGTGAATTCAAAGCTGAATTTTTAGCATCATCACATTAATCATTGTACTATTCTGATTTGCTGCTCAAAAAACATATTATTATTATTACTATTATTTTATTTTTATTTTTTTTGATGAACAGAAAGATCCAAAGATCAGCATTTACCTGAAATAAAAATCTTTTGTAGCATTATAAATGTCTTTGTCATCACTTTTGATCAATTTAAAGCATCCTTGCTAAATAAAAGTATTCATTTATATAATTTCTTTGCAAAAAAAATTATACTGACTCTATATACTATATACTGAATTTAAACTGAGCTCTTCAAAAAGCTTTTGAATGGTATAGTGTATAATGTTACAAAAGCATTTTATCTTTAAGCATTGGATCTTTCAATTCATTAAAGAATCCTGGAAAAAAAAAAAACTGTTTTAAATATTAATTTAAAAAATAATAATGAAAAATGTTTCTTGTCATGTGATACTGAAGACTGGAGTAATGATGCTGAAAATGAATTACATTTTAATATATATTCAAATAGAAAGCAGTTATTTTAAACAGTAAAAATATTTCACAATATTACTGTTTTTGCTGTACTTTGGATCAAATAAATGTAGGCTTAGTAAGCAGAAGAGACATATTTTAAAAAACATTAAAAATCTGTTAGTGTACATATAGATTATTATTCATTTAATAACACTGTTAATTGTAATATTTTGCACATCTCAAAATTTTTCTTACTGTACATTACAATGTTGTGATTCCTAATAAGGTGTCAGAGATTTTTTTTTAAATATTACTATTAATATTAATTTATCTGTAGTGGCCTAAATTGTAATATTGGAGCATTCCTAAATGTCCTTGCATTAAATAACCAAAACACCTGTAAAGCATCACATAACACGTGTATGATAAATAGGAAACGTATCAAATTCACCTGATTTAATGTTCATCTCACTCAGATTTTATATGAATTGTGTCAAAGGCTCATACACTAACACATTCCTCACCTCTACTCTGCTCTGCTTTCATTCGCTCTCTATATCAGATGAAGTCACAGCTATAAACGCCTAACCTGAGGTGATAAAAAAGGTTGTGGTCACGTTAATTTGACCAGAGGTCCTCTGACTCAGCGAAACTAAGGCCAGAAGCAGGTTTCACTCACCTGTCCAAACAGTCCTTCACATACACACATAAAGACTACACAAACAGAGCTGTGCTGGTTAAACTGTGTGCCTGTGCCAAGCTGTAGAAGTGATGTTTAAAAAAAAAAAAAAAAAAGAGTGGACCTCTTGACCTCTGAGCTGCAGTACAATCAGCAGTCTCTTCCCACACAGCTGCTGCTCTCTACCCTCTAAAAGAAGAAAAACACAGCTGAATGAAAGGAGCTGACATGAATTGCAGCTAATTCAGGTGAATTGGGCTGCTTTTGACATTGAGATGACAATCAAAACGTCATTTTACCTGCATTCACCCTATAGTGCACAGAAAGTGTGACATGATGATTATACTGTTGTGAAAAAAGTGCACTTTAGCTTTACCTTTAAAAAGAGTAATTATTATAGAAATAATATATACACTTGAAGGGATAGTTCACCCATACATAAAAAGTAAATAAGAACATCCATACCAATGTTTACATAGGCTAATTATGCATTTTATAACAAGTTGTTTACCACAATCTTCATTCCTTCAATCAGACATTTGTTATATAATAGTAGATCTTTAAATCTTAGGGCTACTATGGTGATTCAGTCAAGAGCAGTGAGTGATTTTCTGTCTTTCTTTTGTTGCTTTATTGCATCAGTGCCACAGACGAAAGCAACTAAATTAGGCTGCTGTGCCTTTAAAAAAGAATGCACAGATGCAATGTACTGATACAAGTCTCCCAAATGTTTACGTTCACATAAGATGTCCCTGGTGAAAAAAACAGCATATGCTGGTAGGTATGTTTTGATGCTGGAATGCTGGTTAGGTAGGTTTTGATGCTGGTTTAAGCTGGTCCTTTGCTGGTTTTTGCTGGTCATGTTGCTGGTCAAGGACCAGCATGAACCAGCAAAGGACCAGCATTTTTATTAGTTGACGAAAATGTCAATAAATATCCGGCATAGTTTTTGTCATTCAAAACGAGTTTTGGTTTCTTTGTCGTTTGGATTTCGTCTGTGAAAAATGTCCTTGATGAAAATTATTCGTCAGCAAAATTAACTGCTGCAAGTACAGTTAAAGCAGTTAAAGCAGCTTGAATGAATTAATACAGTAGCATATTCCTGACTCCACAGTGGGCAGCTGATGCCTGGAATCAAAGCACTCAGGCAGATCAATATTATAAATTTGAAACAAATCTAATAACACACTCAGATCCACACATCCAGAGACAGGCTTTTAAAAAAAAGAAAAGAATGTGAGGGAAATTCCTTCAAATTTTTATTTTTTGAAAAAAATGACCGATCGTTTCACTAGATAAGACCCTTGTTGGAAGTTCAAATTTGGGGGCACAATTGAAGTCCATTATATGAAGAAAATCCTGAAATGTTTTCCTCAAAAACCATAATTTCTTTACGACTGAAGACAGAAAGACATGAACATATTGGATGACAAGGTGGTGAGTAAATTATTTGTAAATTGTTGTTCTGGAAGTGGACTTCTCCTTTAAGGCAAGTCATTTCACTTGGCCATATTTAAAATGCCTCTTGGGCAGGCAAGTGCAGCTCCTATCTATTTGAATGGGGAAACATCAAATTCTCCAAATCTGTTCACCAAGCTTATGATTAAATTTCATATTTGAAATCAAAAACTATATATGGGTATTCTATACTCTTACTTTGATATACATTGAGACTGATCCTGTAGAGAGAGAGAGAGAAAGGTCTGTTTGCTTTGTGGACTCTCACTCAGTTGGGTTTTGAGTATCAGGTGTTGGATCAACAGTAGCAGGCTCACTGCGCACCATCACTGCACTGCCTCGATCACTCTTTACAGCATTCTTCGGTGGCATTAGAAAATATTTAGAGAGTGAGGAGATTTGTGTGCATGCCACAGTGTGAATGAGAGAGAAAATATGCCAGAGCATGCATGGACTCATCATAAAACGCATTCGATTCAACATGTTGACACATTCATAATTTCACAATCCACTTTTGATTTGGCTGTGTGTAACCATTGAAATGTAGTACTATACAGGCAGTAGTCATAGTGTCATAAATCACAGGAACTATTTTTCAGTCTGTCTGTCTATTAATCTGTCTATCATTCCATCCATCTATCCAGGCAGGCAGGGAAGATGTGATTGAATTTGCCTCCTGGCTTCAGGTTTTCTGTCAGGTATTAAGTTTTAGGCCAATTATCCTGTGGCATAAGTCTGCGAAATAGTCACCATCTTGTTCAGCTTTGCTTATTTTATTTTCTCAGATGATTTATGAAAATCATGGATTGGTGTAAAGTTTTTGGATGGTGCAACACACCCTCCAGCAGTCTTTTTTTTTTTTCTCTCACACTGGAAAGCAGGAACAATTTATCCTCTATTTCACATACTGCAAAAAGAAAAAAGTCTTATCACAAAGCTGTGATTGTTCAGTTCGAATGTTCAGCTCAAACAGAAGCGTGCACACACACAAACATGCAGGAAAAATTTACAATGTTTATTTTCTACCGGCTATATCCCGCTCCATGGGTTTTGTCCCAGCTGCTTAGAGCTTGTTCGAGGGAAATCGTTCAGAGAGCTGTGGCAAGAGTTTGATAAATGTGAGACGCTAGAGTTTGTGGCAGGCTGTCAGTCAAAAAGGGAAAGCTAAAACAAGCCTCCTTTTATGAAACCGTTTCCATTTAGACTTGCAGGTTTGCGGCCTCCGTCGAATTAAGAGGAAATGAACCTCACTTCCTGATGAAATTTTAACTCATGTACTTATAAGTGATAATAAACTGTTCATGACGATTAGCAGATCTTATGGTTTAGGTGATGAGTTCTTGACTGCTCTGTCAATGTCTTTAGAGAAGGTAACTCTCCAAGCTATACTGTATATAAAAAGTAGGTTTTGAATAATCATTTTGTCTCATTTTATATTTAATGTCTAGATTAACTTGCTTCAACACACTGGGCAGTACAGACACACTTTATATTAAATATGTTTGGTGTAAAGAGGTTCATAGGGATTTAAAAAAAATTTTTTTGATGAAATTTTGAGCTCAGTGTGAATAGGTTTTTACCAAAACATGTCAACCTCCTAGTCCATTAAAGGAAAAGTCCACTTCCAGAACAACAATTTACAGGTAATGTACTCACCCCCTTGTCATCCAGGATGGTCATGTCTTTCTTTCTTCAGTCGTAAAAAAAATGTGTTTTTTGAGGAAAAGATTTCTGAATTTTTCTCCATATAATGGACTTTTATCTAGGGTCTTATCTAGCGAAGCGATCAGTTATTTTCATTAAAAAAATACAATTTAAATACTTTTAAATCTTAACCGATCATCTTGTCTTGCTCTCCCTGAACTCTGTGTATTCTGGCTCAAGACAGTTAGGGTATGTCAAAAATTTCTGATCATATTTTCTCCCTTAACTTCAAAAATCATTTCAAAATCATCCTACATCGCTGCAGAAGTTCCGACCCAGTCTTTGCAAAGTGAACATGCAAAGAAGATCAAACACCCTTAACAAAAAAGGGACAACAGTGATATAGGGCGATTTTGAAGTTGAGGGAGAACATGAGATGGGAGTTTTTCGACATACCCTAACTGTCATGAACCGGAAAAAACAGAGGTCGGGAAGAGAAAGACAAGACGAGCGTTTGACTTTAAAAAGTATATAAACTGTAATATTTTTTATGAAAATAACAACCGCATTTGGAATCGTTTGAAGCCGCATTTAAACTGCATTTTGGAAGTTCAAACTTGGGGCACCATATCAGTCCATTATATGGAGAAAAATCCTGAAATGTTTTCCTCAAAAAACATAAATTGTTTACGACTGAAGAAAGACATGAACATCTCAGATTACAAGGGGGTGAGTACATTATCTGTAAATTGTTGTTCTGGAAGTGGACTTCTCCTTTAATGTTCACTGCTGCTTCCTGAAGTCAAGTACTATCATCTTTGCCTTGGATATATTTAACTCTACTAAATTTCATGAACCATTTAACCATTTGCATGGTTGTGCTCTGTTAATTAAATGGTAAAATCTCCCATGAGCAGTTGCATCACTCTATGAGAGCGGTTCTGTAGACACTGGAGGCATTAATCCAGAGAGCCTGTGGGATATTTGGTTACTCCTCTGAGGCAGCTGGATCTGGGTGGGGGGCAGCTTGTGGTCTGGTCTGATTCTCTTTGAAAGGGGATAGTGGGTGTTGAACCCTGAGTGGATAAGCCGCGATGTGTGGTAGGCTATGCTACGCTGAACAGACTAGCAGGTCTTAGTATGGCTCAGTCAACATCCATTTAACAGACAGACTATCATCAGGAAGCATAAGAGATGAATATCTGGGGTTAATGGAGTGTCTCAGAGGCTGTGAGGGTTTGAGTGAGTGGCTGCTGAAGGGTTCTAAGCTAGTGGTTAGACTGGTAAAGTGGCAGTCAGATGATTGTTGGTTCAAATCTCAGTCAAGTTTTAACTGGTGCTGTAACTGCTGATGAAGGAGCAGAGTCAACTGTTGTTGATGTCTTTCAACAAATGTGCACTTCACAGAATTAGTTGCAGATGTGAGTACTGTTTTTGTACTGGTTTTGCTTTAGGATCCAGAGTTCAAGTGGCAACCCAACACAATGCCAAATTTTTTTATTGTCTTTGGAAGCCTGTGATTTGTTCTGTATTACAATTACGTTTTACATCTCAAATTTGTGACTTTCACTTTTACTCTTTGTAACTTTTTTTGTAACTGGGTTATATAAACCCAGCTTGTTGAAGTTTATACATGAACCCATGTGCTGGGTTGTTTTTTTGTCATAGTAATGGGTCAGCCAACCCATTGAAGGTTTTTCATTTAAAAAAATAAAAATTCACTCTAAAATCTGTTTTATATATATATAGGACAAGAACAGTTCATATACAATATTTTGTATTCAATGTCAAGTCTTTTATAGTCATAAACTCTTCAAAAAGAGGTTTTAGGACGTAACAGGACCAGCAAGAACAGCCAATGATAATCTGTGGGTTAAAAACTGCTATCAGTAGGCTGTTCCAGTTCATTAAATGACTTATATTCATGACTTATATTCATGTCTGAAAAGTTTTCAAGAGATCAAAAACAGCTTTACCTTGTGCCATCTTGCCTGTCAGACATTTATGTTTCAACCTGTCAAACGCATATTGTAGTCAGTGGAGCGCATGGAAACTTTGTTACATATGTGACCCTGGACCACAAAACCAGTCTTAAGTAACACGGTATATTTATAGCAATAGTCAAAAATACATTTTATGGATCAAAACTATTGATTTTTCTTTTATGCTGAAAATCATTAGGATATTAAGTAAACATCATGTTCCATGAAGATATTTTGTAAATTTCCTACCATAAATATATGAAAACTTAATTTTTGATTAGTAATATGCATTGCTAAGAACTTCATTTGGACAATTTTTAAGGTGATTTTCTTAATATTTCGTTTTTTGCACCCTCAGATTCTAGATTTTCAAATAGTTGTATCTCAGCCAAATATTGTCCTATCCTAACAAACCACACATCAATGGAAAGCTTATTTATTCAGTTATGACTGATTTTGTGGTCTGCAGTCACATATAACAGCAAAGTCGCATCATGTTTCTGCCCTGGTCATGCATTCATTTGGTAGGAGGTGAAACTTCCACTGTGTCACCAACGCATCATTCGCTTTGAGTGTAAGGCCCTGTTTACACTAGTGTGTTTTCATTTTAAACCATAGATATGTATAGGCAGATGTCATATTTTAGATTGCAGACATGTCTACGTGCTTGGAGTGGTCGAATGGGACTGAATATCTACCTATACATATCTGTGTGTACAACAATGTTATTGTTTATGTTATTGTTTATTGATAGATGTGGGCAACCACACCATCGTTTTCAAAAGTCTCAGTTTTGGTCCATTTACACTGAAATGCAACCCTGGAATTTTCAAACTAAAGTGTTACGTTAAACGTAGTGTAAACAACAGGCGTAAGCATAGCAAAAGTTATGCGCTTTAAAACTAAATTACTAATGCTGCGTTTGTAGAAGGCTAGTGTTCCAAGCAGACTTTACCTGAGACATACATTAAATAAAAAAAAGTGAACGTGAGACTACAGATGTTTTCCTATTTATACAGTAATAATTTGATAGGAATACAAAGTAAAATATACCTTAATTTCATTCAGGAAGCTTCAAGTCAAGTTTTCTAAAAGTGGCCACTGACAAATGTATCCAGTTTTAACCGGTTTGGCACAGATTATCCAACATTTGGTTACACTGACCCAGCACTGCGTAGGTATGTGAGGGTGTCTATCATTTGTATTGACAGTAAAAATTGCCCAGCAGCACAGAAAAACCAACCATCACCTGGGTAAAAAATCTTAAAAAATAACCCAATAAAATGACCCAATAAGCTGAACCCAGCTTTGGGGTTAAAAAAATATTACCCAGCAATGTATAGAGTGTATGCAAGTTGTAATTGCAAGTTCATGTCACAATTTGGACTTTGTTTTACATAACTGCAACTTAATTTCTCATAACTGCAACTATACTGTATCTTACAATTGCAAATATATTATTTCTCATAATAATCATAATTGTTACTTTATTTCCTTATTTAATATATTACAATTGTGATTTTTCAATTCTCATAATTTGACCTTATATTGCACAATGTGACTTCATTTGATATTTTTATTTACTTTAAACTGTTTATTATTTATGAATTAATGAAATGGTTATTACTGTATATTTTTATATTGTATATTGTATATATTTGACACGGAAACTGTCTGTCATTAAAATCCCCTAAAAATTAAACAATGAAATGTATTAATACTACCATGAAAAGCATAGGTATAAGATGGTAATTAGGCTTGTGGGTAAGATTTTAATTCGATAGTCCACTTTAGACATTTTACTAACTATAAGCACTGCTGGGAAGGTTACTTTGGAAATGTAATAGTTTACAGATTACAAGTTACTCTATTTAAAACATAATAAGTAGTGTAACTATTTCAATTACTTTAAAAATGTAACTGATTGCATTTGATTACTTTTCAAAATTTCTAATGAATGATTTCAATCATTTTCAAACGTTCAAAGCAGGCAGGATTAACCTTACAGTAGTACTCAAAACTTACACTTAGTAGTACTGTCAGACTTTTTAAAATCGTTCATCACTTGAAATAGCTATGATACTGTTTTTGAAATCAACTCTTTGCATAGCTATGACAGGAAACACTGGCATCTAACAATGCCTTGGAAAAAGAAACATGTAGTTGACATGTTGGTAAGCTACCTATAGTTATTAGAATGTCTGAAGTAGACTATTGTGTAACCAAAGATAACACTATTTACTTTGCTTTACCTTCAATGCATGAATATATTGTTCAATATATTGTTCATGAATTTGCCTGTCCATCCAGTCCTGATGGTTAATGGTAAACGAAGTTGGCTCACTGTCCTCAACGGAGGCTCAAACCCCCCATTGCGGTACTACCTAGAGGGAGAACAAACAGAAATAGAGGAGGAGATGGGGAGGTAGAGGGATGCTGGAAGAATTTACACTGGGATGGTGCAATGAGTGCTGTTTATATAGCTTCATTTATTTGCATTTTGCAATTCGCATTGTTTTGAGTTACAACCCACAAATTGAGAAATACTGCTGAAGTAGATGCTTTCAGGTATTGCACCATACCCAATCACACAAACCCCTTGCTGAGAGAGCAAGCTGATCTAGGAAGAACAATGACAGCATGGTGAATGGTTCTTTTCGCCGGTCTGACTCTAGTCCGCTTTGCCTGGCTTAGTCCACAAATCACTCTTTTGGATGACGGGACTCAATCCCTCTGTACAGTATTTGGTCTGGCCACACAGTGGATGTGGAAAATAGCTCTGCCTGGCTTTGCTTGGCTGCTGTACTCCTGTTTTCCTTGGACACTGGTGTTAAAAGATGAGTAGCCTGAATCGAGGGCAACAGAAGACCCAGAAGCCTGTGAGGATCAGACAAGGCTCTATAGCCCATGTGTGGAACGTATAAACTGCTCCTCCAATGTTTACATATGGCACATGACTTTCCCAGCATGCACCTCTCCCTCCCACAGACGGCTCCGGTCCAGACAGGATGACAAAAAGAAAGGAAAAATAGAGGAGAGAGACAGGACATTCCAGAAGCCTGCAACTGGAGTTCCTGTTAAACAGAAAGCAAGTCAGTTAGTTAGTGGACATAGTTGGCTGCTATATAAGGGCTTTCCCAGATCTTCATGACTGGGAATGGAAAGTATGGAACCAATAATTCTCAAATTCTTCACAAATCAAAAGAAATGAATGGATCTCAAGCTTCTATAAATATACCCTCACTTCCAAATATGGCATGTCTTTCCAACAATGCATGGAATTTTCTAACGATTAATAGGAAAAGTAGAACTAATCAGTGCAGACTTTTTGCTTCAAATTATATTTGGTCATTCTTTATAGACTGATTAGTTTCAGCTGTCGAATTAAATCAGACTGAGATGCATTCAGTCAGAACACTGATACACTGAGGAACAAAACAAATGGCTGTATCAGGGTTGGGGTCAATTCAGGAATGAACTCAACAATTCCAATTCAAAGAAGGAAATGGAATTGGAATTGGAATTCAAAAAAAAATACAGGAAACAGAGTTGGAATTGAATTGGAATTACAGGAAGCGGAATTCAATTCAGGGAAATTCCACTGAATTCCGTTAATTGCTGTTTCTGAGCATTTATTTGTGATTGCATTTAGAGACATAGATTTGAACTTTATTTATGATGCTTTACAAATACCAAGTAATGTATGAAATAGAGTTGATCAAATGCAAGTAAATAAAAATGAGAACTGTACATTATGAATTAATAATTGAATGGCAGTGGTGAATATGTGTCTCAACTCACAAAAAAAAATGAGTCATGTTCATTCATGTATTTCATTCACTTTTTATTGCATCGAATTATCATCATTTCCTGAAATTTGGCATCGCTAAGATTGCATCTCTCAGGCCTAAATATCTCAAGTGGAATTTAGTGGAATTTATTTGATTTCAATTCTGTTTCCTGACATTCCAATTCAATTCCAATTCCATTTCCTGTCAGCTGCATGCAATTCCAATTCCAGTTCCATTCCAGGAAGTGAATTGGAATTTACCATTCATTCTCAATTCAATTCATGAATGGCCCCAACCCTGGGCTGTATTAAAGAGTCATTGAATTATTCACTCAACTTATTTGCTCAAAAACAAAAACAAAACTGCATTTTTTCCCGAGACACAGCAGTTAATTTTGCTTTTACTTTTTGGACTAACAAATTGTCTAAAATAAGTTACTCTTATCTTGTTTTTAAACTGCTGTATGAAAATCAATATGTGGCTCAATGAAACACAGCTGTGAAGTTCAGAACAACAGCACTCTTGCTTAAATATAAACTTGTTTCATGACAAAACAGTATTCTATGCATTTCATCACAGGCCTTAAATGTACAATGTCTTTTGCTGCCAACACACTGAAACGCGCTCACCTAGAGCTGCCAGAGGCTATT
This sequence comes from Labeo rohita, assembly GCF_022985175.1. NCBI lineage: Eukaryota > Metazoa > Chordata > Actinopteri > Cypriniformes > Cyprinidae > Labeo > Labeo rohita. Next base: position 12,698,794 of record NC_066876.1, on the reverse strand, counting down.
TCAAAGCCAAATACACCAACTGACACATGACCTATTATCAGCAATAACACATGAAGTTTTTACCAGTCTCCAAATAAGTTTTGTGTTATTTCAAATGTCTCTCAGTTGGTCTGACTCAATCTAAGTATGTAGTTTTTGTCATGTGTGTTTAATTTCAACAGAGCCAGTGACAGTTGTGACAGCTGTTTAAAGAAATGGCTGTATGGTGAAATTAGTTTCTAAACGGCAATGAGGTGAGTGCTTTTCACTGACAGAACAGAGCGAAATGATGGACCACACAACACTACTTTCACAATGGAATTCAAATGACAGGTTCTAAATGGCACCAGACTTGTTGGTGCTAAACACAGCCATGATATTAAAAGAACAGTCTAAATTAAAACAACATCTACCTAAAGAATAATTTTAGGCTTTTAGAACAGTTTTTTATATACACACACCAGTGAGCTTGCTTGTTAACTTTTAAATAGTTTGGTTGTCTTTTGCTCAAAGCAAGTCTTGCATCAGAAATCCTTTCATTATTCCTTACCATATAACATGTTGCATGGTCCATTTCTAAATGACGCAGCATTATACAAGGTTAAAGTGTCATGCAAGAGAGAGCACATGCGTCACGCATTAAGAAATAAATCTATCATTTATTTCACAAATGGGGCACATAAGCTATGCTTAATGTATCTCTAGCAGATGGTTGCTGGGGTTTTTTTACTATCAGCTTGTAACATTATATTCTGTTTCTTAACTACACACATAGTGTGCATTGCTAACTAGATAAGCTTTTGAGCCATACTGGCTCAGGCACACATAGCTTGTTTAGGTCATTAGCTAAGGGTATGACACTCAGGAACACATTGCTAAGAGACTAATTAAATACAATCTGGGCTTTTCCAAACCAGATACACAAGTCACTGCATGTTACGATATGTTGTCAAACGACCATGTACATATAACACAGTACTCTAGCATTAAAGGATTAGTTCACTCCCAGAATTTCAATTTCCTGATAATTTACTAACCCCAGTGTCATCCAGGATGTCATTCATGTTCATGTCTTTCTTTCTTCAGTCAAAGAAATTGAGGAAAACATGCCAGGTTTTTTCTCCATATAGTGGACTTCAGTGGTGGCCAATGGGTTTAAGGTCCAAATTGCAGTTTTACTGCATCTTCAAAGAGCTCTACTCGATGCCGGTCGAAAATTTACAATTTATATACTTTTTAACCACAAATGCTTGTCTTGCGCTAGCTTGACCTCACGCATTGCATAATCATAATTGCGTAGATGTAGACGGAAGTACCAACTCAGTGTTTACAAAGTGAATGTGCAAAGAAAGTCAAGTGTCATATAAAAGAAAAAAAACAGTAAAACTACAATGTCGGACGATTTTGAAGTTAGAGGAGAAAATAAGATCTACCTACCCTACCTTTTTGAACCGGAGTACACAGACGAGGAACTAAAAACGTGTGACCTTTCCAATGCGATTTTGTAATGCGTGAAGTCATAGATGTGCATCGCAGAACTAGTGCAAAATGAGCATTTGTGGTTAAAAAGTATATAAATGTTTATTTTTTTAGAAAATGACTGATCGTTTTGCTAGATAAGACCCTTATTCTTTGGCTGGGATTATGTAGAGCCCTTTGAAGCTGCATTGAAACTGCAGTTTGGACCTCCAACATATTGGCTCCCACTAAAGTCCACTACAGTATATGGAGAAAAATCCTAGAATGGTTTCCTTCAAAACTTTAATGTCTTTTTGACTGAAGAAAGAAAGACATTTAGATAATGATGACATGAATCCTTTAAGTCATTCAATAAAGAAGTCCCAGCCACACATACTTAGTAAAACATGTGGTTACTATGTCTATATGGTGGTAGATCTGCTTGTTTTGGGTGGCTGTATTGTCCTATCCCGTTTACTGTTATCCCATGCATGGGAATTTATGCATGTCTACTAATGCAGCAGCTTGTTTTCTTACACTCAGCAGCATGCATATATTGTCTTGTACTGACTATTTATTTTTGTAACCTTTTACTTGCCTTCTTTTTGGTTTTTCAAGTTCTATTTGCCTTTTTTTTGTGCCTTGTGTTCACCATCTGCATAGAATTCAAATCTTGAAATCTTCAAATCACAGAGGGAGGAACAGGATCCTTTGACCCTGATTAGCTGTTCAAACTCCTGACCTCCTATCAGTCTGATCTCAGATCAGATATCCAGAGCTCTGAGAGCTGCAAATAAACAGTGGAAGACCGTCGGGCTGCTTCAGTAGGCCCACGAAACAGAGCCCCCGTGAGCCATTTGGCCCTCTCTGTACATTCGCTCCGCTCATTGTGCAGTTTAATGGTGTGTTTTTTTTAACAACCTCCATCTTTCAGAGAAAGTTTGGGGTGAGCGGCTGCAAAACCACGCAGTGGGATCTTGGTCAGATTCCAGGGCTTTCATTTACTATTACCGAAGGTACTGTATGAGAGGGGCTTGTACATACTGTACAAAATGTCTCTGTGAGAGTGCTGATCTGAGATAACTTGTTTCTTAAGTAAGATCATTTTAAATTTAAAAACTGATCCAAAATTTTTGGGAACTTGATTCTGCTTATAAGTGAAAAATAATAAATGTAATTGTGAGGTAAGGTTTAGTATAAGCATTCAAGTAACACGATTTCAAGATTTGAAGTAGCAATTGTGATATATAACAACCAGAATATATTGTGATATATTCTAAGAAACCAGCACTTAGAATTTTTATAATTAATACTTAATCATTTAAAAAATAAAAAATCTATACCCAGAGTTTAGTATAGAATGGACTATAGAATTTGTTAAAAATGTACTCACCCTCAGGCCACCCAAAATATAGATGTGTTTGTTTCTTCATTAGAAGAGATTTGGAGAAGTTTTACATCAGTTGCTCACTAATGGATTCTCTGCAGTGAATGGGTGCCATCAGAATAAAGTTCAAACAGCTGATAAAAACATCACAGTAATCCGCATGACTTCAGTCCATTCCATTAACATCCAATGAACATCTTGTGAAGTGAAAAGCTGTGTTTTTTTAAGAAACAAATCCATCATAAGACGTGTTTAACTTCAAACCATTGCTTCCAGATAAAATACAAATCCTCTGTTCATAATATTGCTTTCTCCCATGAAAAAGTTGTCTTATGTGTGTCAGGAGAATACTGTATGTACAGATCAAATACTATTTACAAGCAAAAACAGTCTAAAACTGTCCTAAACAAATATGTTTGTGGATTTTGATGAAGGACCAGAGAGGATAGACTTTTTCACAGGAGGAAGCGTTATTATAGATTATGAATGCATATTTTGGACATGTTAAACCTTAACCTTAATACCTTAATGATAAATTTGTTTCTTACAAACATTAGGCCTTTCGCTTCACAGGACATTAATTGACTGTCTGGAGTTGTGGATCATTTTGCTGTTTGGACTCTCACTCTGATGGCACCCATTCACTGCAGAGGATCCGTTGGTGACGAAGCGATGTAATGCTAAATTTCTCCAGCTCTGTTCTGATGAACAAACAAACTTGGATGGTCTGAAAATGATGAATACATTTTCAGCAAATGTTCACTTTTGGTTGAACAATTCCTTTAACATCACGCTATGCATGTCAAGCAAGGCCATATTTCAGATGTATTAGAAACTCCCACGCCTGCTCTGACATGAGTTTAACAGAACATGCAGATCAGCAGAAGAATGTCAAGGTTTGCAAAATCCCCTCTGCCATCACTCTAAATCTGACTTATGTCTCTCTCCTCTCTTCTTGCTCTTTTTAAAACAGAAACAGTCAGTGGTCTGTCTGTTTGAGCTAGATGAAAGAAATATATATGTGCTGCAATTGGCTAAAATATACCACCCATGTAAACCTTCCAATAAAAACTTCCAATAAAGTATGTGGGTTTTCATATTTCCCAACAGCAGATTCTTAAAAAGAAAAATCAGCTGGAAAATTTTTCAGAATCCAGATTGTGCTCAGCTATGTAATTTAAGCAAAACTGTATTACCAACTAAGGCAATGTTACAAACTACAGCAAAATGATTGGATATCCAAATTTAAGGAATGCTGGAGTATTACTCTACCTCTTCCTGAAACACGCATAACAGGAAAAGACAACATAGAGTCTTTTGCTAAATCTGTGTATTGGATCAAAACCAAGAACAAGCAGAGAGAAAGCTTTCTAAATTTAAGCCACCATGATGACAGGATAGCTTGAACAGCGGCAGCGTCGATCTGTCTGAGCTTAGGCCAGGATCTCCCACACACATGTGGGCCGCTCATGGGAGTCGACATGCTTTAGTGTCCTGACAGTGCTGTAAGATGTTCTTATCTTTGCCTTTATTTGTGCTGAACGACTCTTTGTGTGTTTTGAATTGTGGGCCACCCTGATGCATTGTAAGAATTCACATACAGTATACACTTTCATTCACCTTTCAAAAAAAGAAGTGCCACAAAAATGGTTGCGGTGTGTGTCCCATTACTCCATAGTGTTTAAAGTGTCAACACCTGAAGCTATGGACCACTTCACCTGCATGGGCTATAAAGTCTCTGACTGAGCCAAAGGAAGCTTACTTTTAACCTGTCAATGCCCACTCATTATATTCAGGAGTGTGTGTTAACGCTCAAATAGGAATCAAAAGGTTTCTCAAGAGTTTTTTGTTAAATGAAAGAATTTGTTAAATACATCCATTACACGCCCTAATCAACTTGATATTCATCATCATCAGCTCAACTGATGTTTTATTCAGTTTATTCAATTGTGCTATTAGATTACTTCTTTTTAACCACAAAGAAGGTATACTCCCTGTTGAAAAATCCAGCATATGGTGGTTAGGTATGTTTTGAAGCATGGCTGCTGGTTTAAGCTGGTCATGTGCTGGTCCTAAGCAACTAGCTCCTGCTCAGGACCAGCTTAGGACCAGCACATACCCAGCTTAAACCAGCTCAAACTAGCAGCCATGCTTCAAAACATACCTAACCAGCATATGCTAGATTTTTCAACAGGGCTATCAGTCTATTTTTTATGTACCTGTCAGAGATCTACTTAACAAATGTTCAAGTATTCAGTAAGTATACTTGGCTAGTACATGGGTGGAAGACACTTGATTTTTTGCAGTGCTATTAAGCCACACAGAAACAGATCAATATTTGGCTGAATTTAATGACAGTTCTTCTGCAGTTTTATTCGAAAGTTTGATGTTAAAAAGATAGCTCACCCAAATAATGTTCACTCTCAGGTTGTTATAAACATGTATGAGTTTCTTTCTTCAGTTTAGCACAAAAGAAGATATTTTGAAGAATGCTGGTAATAAAAGAGTTGAAGATAGCCATTGACTTCCAAAATCTACTATGGAAGTCAATGGCTATTAGTTTGGAACAACCTGAGGTTGAGTAAATTATGAAACAATTTTAATTTTCGGGTAAACTATCCATTTAAGTTTACTTAAGGAAAACATACATATTTAGAATGATTAAACTATTAAACTAGTAGTTTATTGAGACTTGTACTTTAACATGTACAACGTGTATAAACTAAAACGTGAACTAGAAGTATATTGCTATTAAACTATTATTATACAACTAATGTTTTTAAAGAATTCTCTTCTGCTCACCAAGCCTGCGATTATTTGATCCAAAACACAGCAAAAGCAGTAATATTGTGAAATATTTTACTTTTTTTTTTTTTTATATATTTAAAAATTGTAATTTATTCCTGTGATCAAAATTGATGATAAAGACATTTCAAATTAATAAGACGGATCAAATAAATGCAGGCTTGGTGAGCAAAAAAAAAAAAAACATTAAAAATCGTAGTTTTCAAAAACTTCTGACTGACAGTGTATAGGAATGCAACAATACAGTTAGCTCATGGTTCAATGCATACCTCGTTTTTTTGTTTTTTTTCGTTTCAGTTTGCCTCTGGTGGCTTTGCCATTGTTGAGTACTATAAACACGTGTTATGTTTGTTTCGTTCATACTGAAAGCCAGAGCGCGCCCTCACACAGAAACCCCACATATGCATCATGGAAGTAATAGAATTCATTATATTTTCATAATAATTAAGTATATTTACAATCCATTGCTAATTGACATAACCTTTGTTATAGTACAGAATATATTTTCTACATCACTCTGCAGAATCTACATTGTATTACATAATTAAGTTATTTTAAACACTCGACTGATGTTGTGGAGTAAAAACATGTTCTGTTTTGTTGGACAAGAGGGTTAGAAATGCTTTAAATTACAAGTTATTACAAGGGAAGATATTTGGCGTGTTGCTTTTTCAAATGTGCGTTATAAGCGGGGAGGCGTTTGCTCATCTTAGCGCGTAAACTCACTGGCAAACACATACAGAGCCAATTCAGAGAGACATAAAATGCACGGAAATAATTTAAACACAAAACAGAAAACCACAATTCTGAAGCGCATACTGAACCATATTGGATGTTGTACCAAAGCGTTTAATATTATATTGAGAAATGTGGCATCTGTATTAGTATATTGACATTAGTATTTTGCTTCATAAAATACACGGGGAAAATATATCTTAAAGGGTGGCCATCTATACGCTATTTTTCTTAAGTAATATTGTCTCGAATTAAATTTCAAATCAAATTTTTTTGGTTGCATATTTTCTGTCAGCACCCAACTATTCTAGCCAAATAAGGAAAGCTGCAACTGTTGAGTGCATGAAGTATTCAATATTCCACACTACTTACTGTATACCACAAAATGGTGTGGAGCAGAAATATGTAAAACTAGACAGATATTCTAGCACCATTATTCTGTCAATCTTGAGCCAGAAATGTATTATCTGAGACAGACCTTCTGTTTGATTTCGTATGTTTGCCATCCAAGCCCTTATCTAATGGCTTATTACAGCAGTCCACCCCTGCCCATTTTTCACACATCTTTCCTGAGTTCCATCTCTCCAGCGTTTATGTGCTATCTCTCTATCTTTTTTGCTTCCTCCCTGTGTGTTCCAGCTGCACAGCCCTCAGAGGAACCTAGCAAATACTTTCCATACCTCACCACAGCAGAGAGTGAGAGAGAGACTCGTTTTGCTTTAACATCTGGTCTGAACATGATGAGGGGTATTAATGAAATAGACGGATGTCTCTTTGGAGAGCGCTGATGGGGAAAAGGTTTAGCTCAATGGCTGGGATTAACCCCTTGAGTTGAGCTCTGCAATGCACGTTTATTTCCCTGACTTTTTGCCACTGATTGTGTTTTATAGGTAAAACATGTGTACCTATACATTATGAGACAAGAAAAAGAATATATCTGGCACCGGAATGCAATATGTGCATTTTTGTGTAGGCCTAAGTCGCTTTGGTGATACAGTGTCTGCTATAACCATAGGCCTAATGAAGTGATCACAGATGCAGTTATGCAAGTGGATGTCAAGCGCACACTGCATCACATAAAACAGTGATTCCTAAGCAGGAATTATTTTTTAATTTTTCAGATCATCAGTCATCAAAGCTCTGTAAATATTGGTCACAGCCAGGAATATTTGCTTCAAATTTCACCAAGCTGATTACTCACTAAAAACTCCAACAGATCATGTTTTCATGCCATTTTAAGTTCTATTTTGAATAACAAAGTGGTGATGTTTAAGTGTATGAGTGGTTTACTTTTTTAAATTTGTCTTCCCATTAACATCATTATATTGTTTATTCATAAACACGGAGTGGGTATGAACAGGAGAAGAGGCGGAATTTATTGCATGAAGCAATCACAGGCGAACATACACAGTCATGTCCAATCATATTGCAATGCCTCCTCTCACGTGACTTTCCCCCATTCATTCTCAAATATCCCCCAACAAACCCACCGAATGGTTTAGAGGGTCTGTTAAAACTCAATGGGCTCAGGGGAGACACAAGAACTCCCGCTGTAAATTTACTTGGTGGTGTTGCTGTTAGACAGTTTTACTTTAGTAAAGCGAGTGATTTATACACTTTTTAATGTTATATTTTGTAATATTTGCTTTGTTTTAGTTTTGTATTAAAAACGTACTACATTTCTACTATATATATATATATATATATATACACTGCCCTCCAAAAGTTTGGAAACACCCCTGGCAAAGTGTGGTTTTGGACGACATCAGCATAAATCCTTATAATTTTTTGGTGCAAATACATTAAAGTTACTTGACATTATCATTGAAGACCATATAATTTTCATTTTGATTACATAATAACAGCAATATATACATGCCAAAGTCAGACATGCCCCTTTGCCAGCTGTGATGCCTGGTTACTGGTTTAAACTAGGCTCAGGTTTTTAAAAGATTTTTGGGTCAGCACATCTTAATAGCTTCAACAATTGATTGCCAATTAAGTTTAGAATACAATGAATTTAGGCCCAGATTATGCAGAGCTGTAATAGCTGCTATTTTGATTCATCGAAAATTTAAGTTTTTTCTTTGTATAAACTGTTTATGTAATAAAATATGTTTTCAGTGTTTTCATAGTTTGTGTTGTCCCTTATCAGTGCAAAATTATCACAAATTAAAAAGGATTCATGCCAATATTGTCCAAAACCCCACTTTCCTAGGGCTTTTCCAAACTTTTGGAGGACAGTGTATATATATATATATGTACATATATATATATATATATATATATACAGTTGAGTTTAAAACTTTACATACTGTACATCTTACAGAATCTGTTATTTTACCAAAATAAGAGGGATCATACAAAATGCATGTTATTTTTTATTTAGTATTGACCTGAATATGATATTTCACATAAAATATATTTACATATAGTCCACAAGAGAAAATAATAGTTGAATTTATAAAAATTATTCCTTTCAAAAGTTTAAAAACACTTGATTCTTAATACCTGAATGATCCACAGCTGTTTTTATTTTTTTTTTAAGTGATAGTTGTTCATGAGTAACTTGTTTGTCCTGAACAGTTAAATTGCTTGCAAATTCTTTGGTTTTTCAGCATTTTTGTGCATTTTAACCCTTTCCAACAATGACTGTATGATTTTGAGATCCATCTTTTCACATTGACGACAATTACAGAAGGTTCAAATTCTCACTAATGCTTCAGAAGGAAACACGATGCATTAAGAGCATTTTCATTTGAATATAAGGGAACTTTTTGCTCATTTTGTCTTCTGAAAAGCACGTAAGTATCTTCTGTAGCCTCTGAAGAGCAGTACTAAATGAAAAAAAGATATTTATGCAAAATAAGAAAAATGTACATATCTTCATTCTGTTCAAAAGTTTACACCCCTGGTTCTTATTGCATTGTTTTTCTTTCTGAAGCTTCAGTGAGTGTTTTAGCCTTCTGTAACAGTTGCAGAAGGTTTTTGTGAAATATCTTATTCAGGTCAGCACTAAATAAAAAATAACATGCATTTTGTATGATCCATCTTATTTTGGTAAAATAATTGCAGATTCTGCAAGGTGTATGTAAACTTTTGACCTCAACTATATATCTATCTATAGATAGAAAGATACACAGATTTATTGTAAATATATTTTATATAGTGTTTGCCTATTATCATTATTTCCATCATTTCAAAAACAAATGCTCCATTTTGGCTCTGTGAGAGTAATTTCACTCTTGGCAAGCAAACAATATTAGGCAGTCAGTTATTTTATGGTGCATTTGAAAAACCGAGGAGGTCGGTTTCAAACTCTACTTCAGGTTTTGCAGTAATGAGGGCTGAAAAACTGCATTGTGGAGCACGGTTTGCTGAAATCAGTAATTTTATTCAGTGGCTGTGAATACATTGGCAGGCCTGCTCACTTTGAACTAATCAAATAAATGACACTTTCAATTTGATCTCAGAGCGATTATGACTTCCCTTTTTAAATGAAGGGGGAAAAAACTTTTGGAAAATTAAATTAGCTTTACGTTTTTGGGGCAAGATCTGCCTTGCCAACTCCAGTATAATAACTGTAAGACTATTACTACCTGAAAATGGTTGGTTTTGGCAGCATGTCAGAATGAGGGCAATAAAGAGTTGGTTCGTTTGCCATCGTCCCAACTGCGTCTGTGGGATTGAGTTTCTGAGCTTTTTACCAGCACTGAACCCAAGACCTGAACACCATCCAATCCAGATCAGCCAAACGGGACCTGTTCACACATACTCCATTCTGCTGAGTTCAAGCTCATTCCTCTCACTACCTGCTCCTAGTGAATCTAAACCACACCTGACCTCATTACTGGCCTGGCACACACAGTTAAACACTGGTGGGCTTGTAGTTTTTTACAGGTAAGGTGTGCATAGGGGCACTGTTTCACAGAGTGCTGTGTTTCCTCACAGTGACACTCGTAATGTTTGATTTCTCATTTCAGAATGTACCTGTTGAGTGAGCAATAAATCACACTCACACATTTATGACACTTCCTGTCTGTTAAATGAGATGACTGACTTCTGAGCGTGCATGTTTGTTTGAGAATAGACAAAACAAACAACTCAAACCATTCCCAACTGCTCCTAAAATGTTGCTTATTGTTCAGCTTAAGCGGACATTGGATGCAAATTATAAAAAAAATGTGTCATAGCAGTGTGTAGACACAACCACCCTACAAAAATAAAAATCTATTCGCTCTTTATTTTTTAATCCCAAGCCTAAACAGCCTCAATTATTAAGCGTTTTGATTTTCTGAGCAGTATTAACGTCAAATTGCTCAGGCCCCACCCATTACTGTTAATGGGATGTCCCATAATAGCATATTTCCGCCCTCGGCCAGTTGTACACTGAGTGTTTGTGTTTATATATACATAATAATTACACACAGTCCACACACATATATTAGGCAAACACAAACTTTTATTTTGTATGTGATTAATCGTTTGACAGTTTAACTGTTTTCTATTTGAATATATTTTAAAATGTAATTTATTCCTGTGATTAAAGAACAATTTTCAGCATCATTATTCCAGTCTTCAGTGTCACATGATCCTTGAGAAATCATTCTACTATGCTGATTTGCTGTTCAAGAAACATTTATTATTATTATTATCATCAGTATTTAAAACAGTTGAGTGATTTTTTTTTTTTCGATCAGCATTTATATGATTTTATATAATAGAATTTTTAGGAAAGAAATTAATACTTGTATTTAGCAAGGATGCTTTAAATTGATCAAAAGTGATGATTAAGACAATTATAATGTTACAGAAGATTTCTCTTTCAGATAAATGCTTCTGAACTTTCTTGTCATCAAAGATACCTAGAATAAATTATACTCAGGTGTTTTCAACATAGTAATAACAATAAACGTTTTTGAGCAGCAAATCGGATATTAGAAGGATTTCTGAAGGATCACGTGACTGGAGTAATGATGCTGAAAATTCAGCTTTGAAATCACAGGAATAAATTACGTATACATTCAAATAGAAAACAGTTATTTTAAACAGTAAAAATATTTCAAGTTTTTGCTGTACTTTGGATCAAATAAATGCAGGCTTGGTGAGCAAGAGACTTAAAAAAAACATTAAGAATCTTACTGTTCAAAAACTTTTGACTGGTAGTATATGCTTTTGAACAACTTGATCAACTTTTGATTTAATTCAAGAAAATAGCATTGTAGTAATTAAATGTTTGGTTAGTTATGACCAAAGCTCTCTGTTGATCATTAGACTATCAGAAGCCTGCCTGAAATCAATTTTGTGAGGTACTTTTCTGGCTGAGAGGTCATTGTCTGATAAAGCAGTGAAGCAACAAATCAGATGATGCATTTTGATCCATTATGATTTCAGACATACTACTTAATCCTTAATCCACTTTTCTGCAACTATAAAGTAGCATGTGTACTCAGATTCAGAGGATCACTTGTTACCACATACTGGCTTATCTATGCAGTCTGCAGAAAGAGTCAGTGAAAAAATCATAACAACTAATCCACAGTCTGTCTGGAACATGCAAACACAGACAGGAGAGATGAGTCATAACAGTGAAAAGCCTATTTAAAATCGAAGACTGGAACTGCTCGAAGAAGTGTCATAGCCTTTATCTAATATTTTTGTTTTATTTCTGTAGATGATAGTGGTAGGAAGAAAGTTTTCACCAAAGTCTATTTCACTAGATTAGCTGGAGTTGTCTGAATGGTGCATTTTTTGCGTGGTTGGAATAGCTGATTGTACTTGGACTGAGATTTTTTGAGAAAAGCGTGCCAAAAAGTCTGGAAATCGCTTTAGGGAGTTGAGAAGACTAAATGCATTTACAGGCATACATCTCCAGCTAGTGCCATACCGCCTGACAGCAATGTGTGTGTGTGTGTTAAGAGCGTTCTAGTATTTAAACGTGACCCACATCGCACATGGTTTCTCTCATATAATTCAGTGTTTTTTGAAATGCTAGACTGATTTCCTCTGGATGGACATTTACTGTGGTCTTCATGTTTTATTTGGGGAGTGAGTCCTCCTTCCCCTTTCTGGATTTTTATAGCTACCTGTTATGATACATAAATAATTTAAAAGACACAAAGTAAAACAAACCCTGAATAAGGTATGTGTTTCATTGAAGAAGTTTGCCTTCACCACTGGTGGGAAAAAAAATGGTGGTGCCCTCAACCACCCCTTCATCAGTCTCTCTTTCTTTCATTCCTCTCTCCTTTCCAAATTCTAGGCTGTTAGCCAGACACCCTAAAAATAAAGACAAGAGAAGAATTTAATCCAGGTCAAGAGACTGAACGAAAGCTGGGTAAAGATTAAAGTCCATTTCCAAACAATAACATCTCGGGAGTAAGACAACAATTCCATTTATCCCACAGACCTACTGCCTTTTATTTGAGACTGTCCTCAAGTCTTGCTCTCTTCTTCTTGAATGGTTCTGAAAATTGATTTTTTGTTTGCTTCATATCACTTTACACAGTAGCTGGGCCACTGCGGAATTCACTATGCCAAATGTAATTTCAGGAAGAGAGAGGTCTGTTTGTGTGGAGAGAGAAGTACAGAGCGACTTCTGTTCTCGGCCTCGGGCGCTCAGTAAAGGGATTTGAGGGTTTGGGCTCAGGGAATAGCCACTCTTCGTTTTCAAAAGATAAACTGTAAAGTGGAAACTGAACATGGGTGATTTGTTGCTATAAGAGCATTAGCATGGCCACAGCCTGTAGGCACGGACATGACATCTGGTGTAATATGTGAGTGAGTGACACCGTACACGGACTGAAACTTGTCAACTGCTGTCGGTTAAATATTATAAGCGCCCTAAATATAATTTAAAACATATGATACAAAGTCTAAACAGTCCTTCTACCAGTTGGACAGATTGACAACTTTAGACAAGATTGGACGACTTTTTTGTTCCACAAAGTGGTTCAAGTTTTAGATGGGTGGTTGGCATTATGTTTTATTTACTATGTAGCATATGAATCTGTGTTATAAGAAAAAGCTTTTGCAAAAACCACAGCTTCCTCTCCAGTTTTACACGAATAGTTCCTCCCAAAATGCTGAAAATTGACTCACCCTCAGACCATCCATTAAAGGATTAATTCACTTCCAGAACCAAAATTTACAGGTAATGTACTCGCCCCATGTCTTTCTTTCTTGAGGCGTAATGAAATTATGTTTTTTGAGGAAAACATTTCAGGATTTTTCTCCATGTAATGGATTTCTATGGTGCCCTCCAAATTTGAACTTCCAAAATGCAGTTTAAATGCAGCTTGAAAGGGCTCTAAACAATCCCAGCCTAGGATTAAGGGTCTTATCTAGCGAAACGATCAGTTATTTTCTAAAAATTTTACAATTTATATACTTTTTAACCTCAAACGCTCATCTTGTCTAGCTCTGTGTGAACTGTTTTTTTTTCCCGGTCATGACAGTTAGGGTACGTCTAAAAACTCCCGTCTCATTTTCTCCTCCAACTTCAAAATCGTCCTACATCACTGTTTTTACCTTTTTTTGTAAAGGGTGTTTGATCTTCTTTGCATGTTCACTGGGGTTGGTTACTTCTGCAGCGATGTAGGAGATTTTGGAAGTTCAAATTTGGGGACACCACAGAAATCAGTTACATGGAGAGAAATCCTGAAATGTTTTCCTCAAAAAATGAAAGACATGAACATCTTATATCTGTCATTTTTTGTTCTGGAAGTATACTAATCTTTTAATAGATCCTCTGCTGTGAATGGGTGCCGTCTAAGAATAAATAAGAGTTCAAACAGCTGATACAAACATCACAAAGAAAAAAAAATCCACAAGTAATCCATATGATGTGTTTGTAATAAACAAATCCATTATTAAAGCATTTTTAATTTCAAACAATTGCTTTCTCTATCCATAATAGTGAGGAGAGAAATATGCACTGATTGAGCACCATTTACATATTAAAACAAATATGTTGGTGGATTTTGATGTGAGCGGACAACGGGGGATGGACACATTTTTAACATTATGAAGTAATATTTTGGCCAGAAACGACGGTTTAAAGTTAAGATGCCTTAATGATGGACTCTTATTCTCACGGCACCCATTTACTGCAGAGGACCCATTGGTAAACAAGTGGCATAATGCTAAATTCCTCCAAATCTGAACAAACTCATCAACATCTTGGATGGCCTGAAGGTGAGTATATTTTCATTTTGGGGTGAGTTATTCCTTAACTGTCCTTCGGAAAAAAACAGTAGTGTGTATTCTTACTCAGGTCTCACTCAGCATGTGCAATGTTACTGAAATATTAACTTGTCAGTGACATCTAAAAAGGGAGTGTATTCATTAACCTTCACGCAGGTCAAAGTCAAGATGTTTGAGTGAAATGGTAAAACACTGCTCTCTTGTGGACATTCCCTGCTATAGAATGCTGAAAATACTATATTTAGTCATGAAGTGATGCTTGTTTCAAAGGTTAGAACACTAGTGTATTTAATCCTCCAGTGGATTAGCACTGAGCATTGATTTGATGTTGCTGTGAACTCTCAAAATAATTTGTACAACTGCCTCAAATTAGCTGAAATTGTATTTAAAGTGGGCAGCATGAAAAATCCGACTATGAAGGACACGTCTGTTTTGTGTTTTTCCAAAATGCAGAGGCTTCACTCAAACAAATTGGTTTTGTTGTGGAATGTTCCTCTTGGTGGAGTTCCAGTCTGCACTTGAAGGCTGTTATAATTTGACTAATCCAGGAGATTATGTCTTGGCAAACAGATACTCCTCATGTTCTCATGATCAGACACTAACCAAAACAAGATTTGTATTGTGTATAGTGAAAAAATAGCTAACGTTAACTTGGCATATTAAATCGTTTTGAACTGTTATGGTGCCCTTTTAAAGACTATAGTTAGTTTTCGTATGTGAAAGATCATTATATACTAAAGACATATGAAGATTAAAATGAGTTTTGAAGTTTAAGTTCAATGAGTTGTTATTGAATGTTATGGAAACAGGGGAAAAAAGGAAATGTAACACACACTGAATATTACATACACTACCAGTCATAATCTTGAACAGTAAGATTTGTAAGTTTTTTTTTTTTTTTTTTTTATTTTTTTTTTAAAAAGCCTGCATTTATTTGATCCAAAGTACAGCAAAAACAGTAATATTGTGAAATATTTTTACTATTTAAAATAACCGCTTTCTATTTGAATATATTTTAAAATGTAATTTATTCCTGTGATTTCAAAGCTAAATTTTCAACATCATTACCCCAGTCTTTAGTGTCACCAGATCCTTCAGAAATCATTCTAATATGCTATGAAATATGCTTGGGGTATAGAAATTAATACTTTTATTTAGCAATGCTCAATGATCAGAAATGATGATAAAGACATTTAAAATGTAACAAAAGATTTCTATTTCAGATAAATGCTGTTCTTCTGAACTTTCTATTCACCAAATTCTACTCAGCTGTTTTCAACATAATAATAATAAATGTTTTTTGAGCAGCAAATCAGATCTTAAGGATCATGTGACTGGAGTAATGATGCTAAAAATTCAGCTTTGAAAGCACAGAAATAAATTACATTTTAAAATTGAAAGCTTGGTGATATATTTTATATTTTATATTATGTTCAAATCTTTTTAATTATATTATTATAATGATTTATTTATTATTTATATAATTATAATGATAAATTAACTAGTGATATGTTACTAGTGATATAATAAGTAATGTTTTGAATTACTTATGACAGTTATTATAAATTGTTTAATTTGCTGACTTTTTGCATTGTTATGTCTTCTAAAAATGACAAAGTCTAATAGTGGATATTGTGTGTTTTTCCACTCTTTGTCAACTGTGTGAAATATCAAGGACAAGTTTTTGCATATTTTTGTTCACCTCTTAGTGAGAACACTGTAAAGATATCATCATAAATATAATTGCATTTGGTAGATGCTTTTATCCAAAGATTATTCATTTTATCAGTTCAAACAGAAATTAAACAAAATAAAATAAATAAAAATTATTGTTTTAATGACAATAACAAATTATTACCAAGTATAAAAAATGTCCTTGTCATGTTATTAGATTTTTTAACAAAATGAAATTTGTACCGGGGGGCGTTTAGTCCCACAGGTGGGGTAAAATGCCCCTGCGGGTGGGGTAGCAATAAAGCAATTTTTGCTTTATACATTTACAGCAAAGTCAGAGTACAGGCATTTTTACCTTAAAATAAAAAGTATATAATTGATAATTATGAATGACAAAATTATAATAGCCTATTTGAAGAATAGTGTTAGCTGATGCTAACTGGCTAGATAACTAGCTAATAAATAACTATCATAAATAACTGTGATGTCTGCAAAACTGCAAGCTTTAAAACACTTTTTTTTGTTTTGTTTTGTTTTCTGCTGAATCCAGCCTACGCTGGTTGGCTGGTTTTAGCTGGTCATCCAGACAGGTTATAGCTGGTCAGCAGAATGGTTTTCGAGGGGTTTTGGCCACTTCCTCAGCTGGTCAGGCTGGGAGACCAGCTGTAAAAAACAGCTAAAACCAGCTTGACAAACCTAGCTAGACTGGGAGACCAGCTAAAACCAGCTAAGACCAGCCAGCCAGCCAACTTACTGCTGAAAATTAGATCACTTACTGTAAAACCCGTTTTCTCTCGGGTCCATCACCAGTGTAAGCTTCATGGTAAATACTTCTACACATTGTCAACGCAGTCCGTAGCAACAATAAAAATGTAGGCTATCTTCACATTATCTAGCGGCTAATTAGCGAAAAACAGTTGGGGCGTTTCCCCCCACTCCCTCCAACTGATATATTAAGGACTATATTAACTTTAATTTTCATAGTCCTACATAATGACACATGAAGACATCTTGCAGACCTGTAAACCAAGTGCGCACTATAAACGTCATTATGTTTCTATAGTGATGACGCTTTGCGTCAAATAGCCTAGATTTCGGTTGACACAATTAACTCGCCACTGACTTTAATATCACTACATCCATCAGACCTATAACTCGGCGCTAAATATACAGTGACTTGTGTACGTGCGTTTTACCTGCGCCAGAGGCCCTCAGAAGTGCGCGCCCTTGTGTTTTCCTCAATATCCCAGCATGCACCGCTTTATTTAGTGTTGTATCTCCGGGAGATGACAGACACAGCCCTCTCTCTCTCTGCTCTACCGAGGAGACAAAACCTAGCAAATCTCTCCTCAACAGCCCGCAAACAGCAGAACCAACCCGAACTCTACCCATCAGACACATACTAATTTCAGCCCGTCTTTCTGGTAGGTGTCGGCCGCTTCTTTGCGTTTCGCTCCCGGTGTAATATGCGCGGAGGGGCAGGTCGCATCTCAGCTGCACCTGCTCGGGCTCCAGCCGCTGACTGAAACAAACAAGCGATGTTTTCAAAGAAAGCCTACTGCACTGTATTGTTTTGAAAACAGTGCTGCCATGTATATTTCAAGAACGCAATTTAACCATTGTGTTAACGTAGGTTGTTATTGTTTAGTGCTTGTTGCGTATTTTCGGACGGATGAGATCATTAGCCGGTGGCTGATTATTATGACAGTAACTGGAGACGATTGTGAAGATGTGGGTTATGAAGTGTCACATAGATGTCATTAAAAACATTTTTGACATTGACACATTCTGGTTAATTGTTTTGGATGTCAAAAATGAATTTGATATAATTTATGTTTTTTTGACATGCTTATAATATTGAATATTTAGAAAATGAACTGATTTTAAATCATTATCGATTATTTTTGTGATTTTTATTTATTTATGCGTCAACGTTTATTTGCTTCAAATCAGTCATTAAGTTATTTAGATGAAAATATTTCAACAAACAGATGCATATGCATTATTGTTTTGGACATGTGCTGTTGTTTCTGCAATGTTTACAGGTTCTGAGTAAAAACGCAACACATCCTATTGTGTCTCTAACCTGGTAAATGTCTTCTGATGTAATTAAATTAATTTTTACTAAAATGGTGGTTTATCTTGTTGATTGTTGCGCTGTCCGCAATGCAGGTGCCGTTTATGATCCTGTTCATCCCAGCCATTCTCACGTGCATGTGTTGATGTGCACCGTCCAATCAGATGTTGCCATGAAGGTCCCACATTTTATTAATTATGATTTTTGTACTGTTTTCTTTATTTAATAATAAAAAAAGAAAAGCAGTGATGTTTATAATAATATCTGACAAACAGTTGCTAGTAACCTGCTGGTGTTTTTGTGCTGCACGTAATATGTCATCATACTAGCTTACATCATGCAGGAGTATGTAGTGGGTGTGACTACATACTGAGGCACTGGATATTGGATGTTTGTGTGTGCGAAGTGGCTATCGGGACTAGGATATAACAGTGTTTTTAGAGTCTCCTCTAAAGCTGCAGCTCATTGATTATTAATGCAAGAGAAGAGAGAATTTGGAGGGCAAGAAAGAGAGCTGTTAAGGGAGAGAGTGAGAGATAGTACGGGGAAAGAACAACAGAGTTGAGTACTAATGTCAGGGGGATTCTTTTGTCTCATGTGGAGCAGGGTGGGGGAGGCCTCACCCTCTGACTGTAGGGACCAACATCAGTCAGATCAGAGCAAATGTCAGCATCAGCGCTCTAAAATGTCTACCAGCCCATAAATGCTCCTAAAGGAGTGGTGAGAGAGTGAGTCTTCACATATGCTGTGGAATATCACTTCTGAAGGATGGTCAATGCTCCCAGCGCCTGTGATTTAACGGTTAATTTACGGTAAGCAGATGGATGCGGGATACAGATGGTGATGGGGTGCACTCTGTTTCTGATGCTCACTTGATGCTTCGTCAGCTTGGAAATGAATGTGTTATGATTTGGTTATTACTATAGGGGTTATCTTTTGAAATATTGTGTGAATTTATAGACTAGGTAGTCTATAAAAAATGCCAAAAAGGACGCCTGTGTGCTAAGACGCCTCCACAAATGTACTTCAGATTCCAGCTGAAATTAACACCAATGACTGTAGTATTTTTCACACAAAAATGATAGATTAATAAAGGCTTCATGCCGCTCTTTGCACATTAATTTATGACCTCCAAATACTTTTACCATAGTATGTCATTTGTAAATGAACAAGTTGTCATGTTTGCATCACACCAAACCAGTTTCATATGACTTTTCTGACATAGTAAACTTACTCAGTAGCTCACCTGGTGTCTACACTGCACTTGCAGAGTATGATTCATGTTTATTACATATACTTTTGTTTGTTAACACTGATGGTTAAGTTTAGTATACGTAGTACATTATTTTCAAATGCTATGGACCGTTAATTTTTCTATTGAGCCTGAGTTAAACAATAGCCTTTCCACATTGAAACTGGAATTCAAATTCTGATTTAAAGAATACGTTCACTTAAGTTCACATAAAAATTTCCTGATAATTTACTCACCCCCATGTCATACAAGATGGTCGTGTCTTTCTGTCTTCAGTCAAAGAAATAAAATTTCGAGTAAAACATTCCAGAATTTTTTTTGGGATGTCAATGGGAGCCAACAGGTTGAAGGTCCAAATTGCAGTTTCAAAGCAGCTTCAAAGGGCTGTACAGGATCCCAACTGAGGAATAAGGGTCTTTTCTAGCAAAACAATGAGTCGTTTTCTAAAAAAAAATAAAAATGTATACTTTTTAACCACAAATGCTCATCTTGCACTTGCTCTGCGATGCGCTTCTTTGCGTATTATGTAATCACATTGTGCAGTTAATTCTTCGTCTGTGTACTTTAGTTCAAAAAGGTAGGGTAGGGTGAAAAACTCCATCTCATTTTTTCCTTCAACTTGAAAATCATCTGGCATCGTTGTTTTACCTTTTTTGTAAAGGGTGTCTGACTTTTTTGCATGTTTGCTTTGGAAACACTGGGTCGGTACCTCCACCTACATGCATGAGGTTGTGCTGGTGCAAGACGAGCATTTGTGGTTAAAAAGTATATAAATTTGTATTTATTTTTTTTTTTTTAGAAAATAACAGATTGTTTCGGTAGATAAGCCCTTTATTCCTCGACTGGAATCGTGTGGAGAAGCTTAATTTCTTTGTGACTGAAGATAGAAAGGCATGGACCTCTTATATCACATGGGGGTTAGTAAGTTACCAGGAAATTTTTATTTTGGAAGTAAACTAATCCTTTAAAACTGGGAATTAGAAGAATGTGTAAAACAAATAAAATGAAAAGAAATCTTATGTAAAATGAATATTTCATATGTCAAATGGTGCAACTTATTCTAAGAAATAAATTTGTGACTCTTTCATTGAAGCTTAGGATGCTCTTTGAAACATCTCGCATGCTGGAGAACATGATCATCAGGTTTTATACAAACTTGTGGAGTTCATCTTATTATACAGTATGATGTCATTATGATGTCATGATGGTGGCTGCTGGGAAGCTCTCTTGTTTTAGGAAGTGCTCATGTGATAGTACTCTAGATGACATCTTCACTTGCAGTTGTACCTTAATATTGGTATTGCTTGTAGTAGGCATACAAGCTCCTTCATATGCTTCACTTTTCATTGTTCATAAATTATTCATAGTTTTTGCCTGCTCCACGGAGTCTCGTAGTCTCCCTCCTTCTGTCTTTAAGTAATGGAGGTCATCTGTCAGTGTCCTTTGTTATATAACTTAGCTGCCGTCTTGAACATTACTGAACACTTTTTTTAATCGTTTTAAGCACAGCAGGTTTGACCGTGGCAAAGTCATTCTCACTGTGTGCAACGTCTGTGTGCATTGTGCTGGCAAAGAGAGATCAGATATGCTATTAATGACACCCAACTGATGTTGTAAGCGGATTGTGTAGCTGTCCACCTATAGCATGACTGAAAAAAGTGATGTAGGATGTGTGTATATGTAAGCCATATGGAGTTTTACTGTGTTTGTGTCAGGATTGTGCATTATTCAGTATTTAATTTGAATTTGCATTGAGGTAGCAATGGGGAATCATAATTTGCACTTAAAGAGCAGGTCATATGGGTTTTTAAGAAAGATATTTTTTTGCAGTTTGTAACGTAGCTATCCTTCAGTGTAAACAGTCTACAGAGTTGTTAATCACAAAAGTGCATTATACATAAAGATATTGTCTTTCAAAAGAAAGATTTGGCTCAGAATCGCCTTAACGAGTCGTTATATTTTCGAATCTTCTACCTGTTACTATATCACTGGTTAACACATTAGCATAATTATGACCTGCCAGCGTAATACGAACAGTCTGACCTGCCCACAAACGCTTCCAGTAGTTAGCGCGGTTACATCATGTCGAGCAGATGCTATGTTCTGCACTATGAAAATAAGTTTGTTTTGTTATCATTGCTGAAAGAATATGATTTGAAGAATCAGTGGTTAAAATTCATTTTTCCCGCGATACCACAGCAATACAATTCGAACCTGTTGTTGTGCTCGTCATTTTACAGAGGGCTGCTTCTCTAATCTTTGCTTTTATCTTCTTTGACTTCTAAGCTTTAGCTTTAGCTGTGGGCACGATTCACTTGCTGTGTTATTGTTTTATGTAAAGGTGCATGCTCAGGGGTCCCAGGTTTTAACAAAAAAACCTGCCCAATTGCTACTCAAAACTAGCCCAATCACATTTCAAGGGGTCTTCGGAAGCCCGTTTTCCACAAGCTGATATGATTCTTTAGGGTCTTAATGAGAAGCACCCTTTTTACCTTGTCAAAAACAGCCCTGTTCAGAGTGCTGTTTTATATACGGCTAAAAATTTAGCTGCGTTTAGCCATGAAACTTGCTAACTAGCACATTATTAAGAAAGGCGATCTGCAAAGATGCATAAAAACCTTTATACAGCAGAAGCTGCATCACGAATGAATCGCGCGAACATAGAAGCATTTATTTAGATCGCCGGGTGCATTTCCTTCTAAAACAAAAGTAACATTAATCCTCTGCATCTTCAGCGGCTCAGATGTCGGGAGTAAATTATGACTGCTATGATCATTATTACATCCAGCAACAAAACACCTCAATCGCTCAATCTGTGACATGTTGTCTTCCCTTGCACCGGAGTAGACACAATGGCAGTTGGAGTCGGACTGTTACAGGTCAGTCAGGGCGGGTCTTAGGTAAGACAGTCATGTCAATCGTGACAAGAAGCTGAGAAGGGCTTGATTTGAAAAAGGGGAAAACAACCGCAGACTTGGCAACACAATATTGCAACCTCACTGGGCCCTGGGGAGTCAGTGAGGGACCAGAAACGTTGAGGAGAACAAAAAAATTCATATAGGTTTAGAGCAACTTGAGGGAGTACATGATGACAATATTTTTATTTTGGGATAAATTATCCCTTTAAGATCTCATATAGCCTACACATAGACACATGCTTTATCTTTAACTACGTTCATTTTTAAGAAAAATATGACTGTGCTGATACAGGCATTTTGACACGTAACTGTGTATTTGAACGTTTAAAATAACTCAAGTTTAGTCAGGCGCTGTACGAGCAGGTGTGCACTGCAGGCTGAAATTGTTTTAATGTGCGCATTTGCCAAAATTAATTCTGCCTTGCTGCTTATTGTCCTTAAACAGTTACATTTGTTAGCGTTGCTTAAACCACAACGCTTAAAATGCATTTAGATGAAAAGTTTAGCCTACATCATGACGCGCAAAATGATTTACATATTTCTACCAGACTATCTCTCAACCCATAAGCAAATATATGTTGTTCAAACACAAAAAGCAATAGGCTATACATTCAGCAAGTTTATATTCAAACTAACCTAAAATCTGTGGGAACGATGACGCTGTGTTTTTATCTGCTCCATGTTCCCGGTCCACTTGCTATTCCACAACTTTCATGCATCATCAGCTTTAGTAAAATAAAATGGGGATTTGATTAACTCATGTTTTCCCCTCTCCTCATTTTTTTTTAGATAGCCTCCTTTGATTTCAGAACAGATGACTCATTTTTACTTATCGAAGATAAGTTCTTTTGTGTACCATTTCCAGATAATGCCAGAACTAAGTGAAGAGAGGTGAATGCGGGCATAAGGTGCAGCGATCACCTGAGATACGTGCACAGGTCGTTCAAAAGTAAAATGCATTTGATTTGTAAACCAAATTCAAAGCAATGTTTTAATCTCTAATGGTAATGCATAGAATTTACGGAAAAAGTCCTAATAGCGGACGTGGTGGGGCTTTGGCGATCAGCACTATCGATGGCCAGTCAATCTCCACAGCCAGTCATGGGCCCCCTCCTTGCTCGGGCCCCAGGGCTTCAGCCCCACTTAGCTCAATGGTTAATGGCCCTGGCTACGAGAATACTTTTTGTGCACAGAGAAAACAAAAATAACAACTTTATTTAAAGGGGTCATCGGATGCAAAGTTCACTTTTACATGTTGTTTGAACATTATGTGTGTTGGCAGTGTATGTACAAATCTACCCTATAATGATAAAAATCCATGCAGTGGTTTTTAATTAATCTGTAAAAATAATATCCCCTTTTTTAAATCGAGCCATTCTCAGATGCCTGCACACCGACAGAGGCCGCGCCCACGATAGTTGATTGACATGAGCGTCTTACCTCAGACCCGCCTTATATCAGCTGTAACAGTCCAATCTCCATTGTTTTGATGCCGGAGCAGGGATGTAAGTTAGACGTTGTGTTGCTGGATGTAATAATGAATGTAGCGGTTGTCATTTACTCCCGACATTTTTTAATGAATCTTTGTGATCTCCTTTCCTAATAACGTGCTAGTTAGCAAGACATATCACCCTGCAGCCCAAGACTGGTTGCCCACTGAAGCTAAGCAGGGTTGAGCCTGGTCAGTACCTGGATGGGAGACCTCCTGGAAAAACTAGGTTGCTGCTGGAAGAGGTGTTAGTGAGGCCAGCAGGGGGTGCTCACCCTGTGGTCTGTGAGGGCCCTAATGCCCCAGTGTAGTGACGGGGACACTATATTGTCAAAAGAGCACCGTCATTCGGATGAGATGTTAAACCGAGGTCCTGCGTTCTGGCGCAATATGGCTGCCGTCGCATCATCCAAGTGGATGCTGCGCACTGGTGGTGGCTGAGGAGATTCCCCCTTCTATGTAAAGTGCTTTGAGTGTCCAGAAAAGCGCTATATAAATGTAAGGAATTGTTATTATTATTATTATTATTATTATTAAACACGACTAAATGAGGCTAAAGTAAACAGGCTCGTCAATCCACAGAGAGAAGAGAGGGGCGGGGCGAGCAGAGCTCATTAACATTTAAAGCAGCCTCGACCAGAACAGGATGATTTTTGCAGAGCTGATTTTGGCAAGGTAAAAAAAGATGTTATTTACATTACCATTGAGAAATTTTTACCAAAGCATGTTATAGATTTTTCATTAAGACCCTAAAGAATCATATCAACTTGTGGAAAATGGGCATCCGATGACTCCTTTAACAATTTCTTCTCTTCCATGTCAGCCTTCACCTCACGTTCACAAGAGTACCACAGTAATCAGTAAATTCCTTTTCCTGTAATTCTTATTCAGGTTCTTATCATTTGTGGTTCACACAAATGATAATTAAATCCCACTCTTAAAAGCAAGCCTATTTTAAATTCTGAATTTTCCCCAACCCTGTTTGTTGGTAGTATGTGTTTCTATGTTTCTGTACATTTTCACATTTGCATCTTAATGGTGTGAGGAAGACACATGAGGAAGGAAGACAGCAAGTGAATTAATAAAAGAGCTGGGTAGAGTCTGCTGACTGTCTTCTCTGTGCCGCACCCAGCGTGAGCACAGTCTGGCATTACTCTTTCATGCTCATAGGCTTTTCATGAGTTCCACTGACTCGCAGTCTACCTCGAACATCGGCTTACCCTCTCTTTAGCCACATGTTCAAATATACAGTATGTATAAGTGTTTTATTTCAAGAAACCCACAGTGTTTTTGTTTTCCTTTTCAGACTTTAGAGCGTATTCAGCCTGCTGCTTTTTCCTTCCTTTTGTTGTGTCTGTCTTGTGGAGGGCTGTGGTTAGTCTGTCAGAGTGAGAGTGTGTTTAAGGCATCTGCTGCTGTCTTCTGATCAACCACACTACCATTTTTGGCTGCTCCTTTTTCTCATTTTCAACTTGTTCTCATGAGAAACGTGACCATGCATGTTTTTGTAAATCTGAAAGAAGAGTTTCTGTGTAAATCACTGCAGCGTCAAGATGAAATGTCCACCGAGTGGCACTAAAAATGATTGGTTTTCTCCTATAAAGTATAAATAGTGTTTTACTGAGCATAAATGTATAAAGTATAACCTGAGCATAAATGTTGTTATTTAATCTAAAATTTGAACTTTCACAGTTCAAGTTATAATTAATTGATAAAGTTGTAGCATTTCTACATCGCTAGTGCTCATTTCACTTGGAAACTGCAGCAGTTTGCTCCTGCAGTAATGTTTTTCACATTTTGTAGCATCACGTTTTTCCCCATGAGAGCAGGTAGCTCATTTTCGTCATATAGCAGAGTGAATGTGAAGTATGAATAGCAATTCCCTCAACACACCCGTAAGGCATTCTCTTATCTCTTGTGTTTTTCCTTTTTCCTTTGCCTTTCTGAATGGCTGGATTTGTCCGTTTCATTGTGTTGCATTATCATGATCATGATGAGAGAGTCTGCCTTAAAACGAAGGAGGCAGTAAGATCTCTGTTAATTATTTAAACTACACAGGGCTTTATGAAGACCCTTTTGCTAAATCAAAGCCTTTCTTAAGAAGTCATGAGGAGACATTTTCTTTTACCTTCTGGTATAAGCAGAAAAAAATTAATATGGTGTTAGATTAATACATTAGCCAACAAGTGAGTTTATTTGTAGGAAGTAGAATATGGAATATTATATATCAGGCTTTAAAGAGTCATATCATGAGAAATTGAATTTTTCTTGATTTCTGAAATAAGAGACAAGAGTTTAATGTACTTGATCAGCTTTCAGAACTCAAAACTGGAAACTCGAGACTCCCTATCTTAAAATATCCTTTATTTACTCATCAAAATTGCATGACCAGAGGGTTTGCATAAAAGTCTTAAAGTCACAGAAGCGACAAATTATTTAAAATAATCAAGGCATGTTCACTTCAGCAAAGCTAAATGAGCACAAGGAAAATGTACTTTTCCATTAATATGCAGAGATGGCAAAAGTACACACATCTTTTACTCAAGTAGAAGTGCAGATACTCATGTTTAAAAAAAATTCTGGCTACACTTTTTTTAATTAAGTTAAAGTAAAGAAGTATTGGCTCAGACATGTACTTAAGTAAAAAGTACCCATTACTATTACCTGTTTTAGTGTCATGCTGGTAACTGGACCTCACATCATATTGACACATTAATACAAAATAACCCAGCTAATTAATGTATCAGGGCTAAACAACCACCATGTAGAATAGGGCCAGACTGAGACAAAATTTCAGGCTGGGAAATCTCACCTTCATCCAGGCCATCCCATACACCCACAACAAATTCTGAAACCATGGACAACCCTATTTTTTGTATGGCCATCACATTTAAATAAATGTTTAAAAACGTAGGCTGGGGCAGTGCAAAATAAGAAAAAGGCTCTCTCTTGAACTGCACCTTCACTTCCATTTTCCTTGTCAGTGTCTTCATTTTCCGTGATATCTCTCTGCATCTCACTTTGTGTGTTTGCTTTTTTCACTAATTTTCTTGTACCTGTCACTTTTCCCAACAGCCATTTACTGTTATGAGCAAAACTGTCTCCACCTTCTTGCAAAACAACCACCTCATTATATTCTATTTGCAGTAACAATTTTATTTAAGTTCAATTTAAAGTATCACATCATGACCAGGTGGTGTTGTTTTATCTTAAAATGGTTTAAATATAGATTTAAGAAAACTATATTTTCTAAATTGCCTAAATGTCAAAATTATAACAATTACATCATGACAATATCTTTACAGAAAAATAACAAAAATAAGCATGTTATTGCATTATCACGAGTCATATTTTTCTTTTACCAAAATTAACCATGGTTTATTACAGTAAAAGTATAATAACCATGTTTTTTTGTTTTTTTTGGTGGATTGATTACAATCTGTTTTAATCTAACTACAACCAGTTTTACTACACATCTCATGGTTAGACTATGGTTAGTGTAGCAAAACCATGGTTCATCTGTGGTTACCATGGTTTAACTATAGTAACCATGGATTTTGGTTTTAATTTTCGTAAGGGTTGTGTTGTTATCTGCCCTAGCTCCCTCTGAACGTATTACAAAACAATGTTTTAGAACATTTGTTTGCTAAATTACTACTGTAGATGATAATGATGTCCTTTAGCATAGAGTATTTTGAGTGATGATAGTAATTTAGTTTAGTTTTGTTTATAGTACTGCTGTAGTTTTGTCTTTGTTTATTTAGTTAAGCATTAAACTGCTAGTAACTCTTAGCTGTCTGTTTACAGATGAAACTGACCTGCACATTAAGTCTTGAACAGGTCGGTGGTTTTGCCTCTATGATCCACCTGGGCGCTTCCACTCCACTCTTGAGTCACTTGCAATGATTACTCTGATAGAAACCATTTGACGGAGACGCGGAGCCAAATCGCGTTGCCAGTCAAAACTAACCAATCGATGATTTCTTAGAGATTAGTTATCGAATAGTGATCCACCAAATGCTGATTAAAACAAAAGTAATGAGCCTGGTTTAAAAATGTAAGAAGTAGAAAGTACTGATATTTGTTTAAAATGTGAGGAGTAAAAGTAAAAAGTAGTCAGAAAAATAAATAGCAATGTAAAGTACCGATACCAGAAAAATCTGTAACAAAGTATTTGTACTTTGTTACTTCCCATCTCTGTTTATATGTAACATTAAAGTAATAAAAAAAAAATAAAAATTGGAGTAACATACCATCGGATCGGTAAGATTTATATATTGAATAAAGACATTTTTCACATTGCTCACTGAACACTGTATTGCATATTTAGTTTAATTAAAAGGTAACACTTTACAATAAGGTTCCAATTGCTAACTATATTTAATGCATTAACTAACATACGTTAGAGGTATTTTTCATTGTTAGTGTATGTTAACTAATGCTGACAAATAGAACCTTATTTTGAAGTGTTATAATTATCACTAAACTACAATAAAAAATTTAAATTGTGAAATACTATTACAATTTAAAATAGCTGTTTTCTATATTGATATCTAAAAAAAGTAATGATTTATTACTACGATGGCAAAACAGAATTTTTCTCCAGTCCTTGGTGTTGCATGATCCTTCAGAATTGATTTTTAATATGATGATTTGCTGCTTAAAAAACATTTATTATTATATATTTTTTATATATAATAAAGCTCTTTTCAATAAAATCCATGCATTTTAGAATACAGTATAAGAATATTCTTCAGTTTTATGCTAAACAGAAATACAACAAATAGAATTTCAGTTCTCTGTCATATGGACAAAAATAAATGCAAAAAAAAAAGAAAAAACACAAATTTTGACACATGAAAATTGTAACAATGTGTCTTACAAGATAACATGATGTAACTTTGCTCTCATTTCAAATGTGTCCCCACATTAAGTCCTTGAATTTGAGGGTATTGGACATGGAAAGTCCTTGAGAGGTCCTTGAATTTGAAGTTAACCAAGGTGTGGGAACCCTGGTAAACGTTTGTCACTTTTGAATGGTATTAAAGTATTAAAAGTATTCATTTCTTTAAAAATATACTAAAATAAATAAATAAAATCTAACTGACCCCAAGATTTTTGAATAGTAGTGTGCATACGGTGTAATTTTTTTAATGCTTATAATTTTATTTATGTTTTTTCTTAATATAAGAAAAATGCTGTATCAAGATTTCTGTGAACAGGTTAGAGTGGTGACACAAGATTATTGAGGCAGAATCAGAATTAAATTGATTCAGTGAAATTAATTATTTTAACTAATTCATGGAAAGTAATCAAACTTTAAATGATGCTATAAAAACAAATTTCAACACTTCCATACTTGTGAAACAAGAAAGGATCGAAGACTAGAAAGTTAATGGCTAGATAAAAAGCCCACTATATCGTTGATAATTACACCATTGCTTAATTTCATGCACCAGCACGATCATTGCAATATCATGAATATTCAATATATCACCCAGCCGTACTTAAATTTTAAGTGGATCAGAAAACGTCAAGGGAAAAAATAAAATGATGAAATATGTATGACATGACCTCTTTAAGAGCGCTTTGGGATGGGAGATGCTCCCTGAGCAGTGTGGGGTCTGTGAAAACCAGTAGCTCAGCGTTCACCCCCTTAAATCAATACTCCCACATACAGTATCTACATACTCCCCCTCGCTTCTCTGCCTCATCTAAAAGGCATTACGTAATGTCAAACCATTATGCTGTCATTAGATAAATATAGCTCTTTGTCCTCTCAGACAGAGGGACGATGATTCGGGGAAGGGATAGTGATATCCGGAGTAAACAATTTGATTGCTGTGATGTATTTGTGTTTGTGTAAGTATGACAGTCTCCTGACCTTGCTATATGGCTGTGACTCCATTGTAAACATCTCATGAGAGTGTAGTTTCATCCAGGACTTAACATGTTTACACATGATTACACAAACAGTGTAATATATATTTTGCTGCTGAATTGTGACCCCACGTGCGTGTATGAAGAGTGATTTTGGTGTTATGTTGAAGGATTTTGAAGATGTATTATGACTCTGCATGGGACTTGCAGAGTAGCAGATATCATGATGTTGATGTCTCAGTTAGAGGAGGTTTAATTAAAGATGCTGCAAGGGATATTTAATGGAATGACACTCAGTACTTGACAGATCTGAATTAGATGTCCTGAAATATCACACTTGTGTCTGTGGCAGCACTGACTCTGTACACTGCAAAAAATGTGTATGCGGATCACAGTCAAGTTCTTTTTTTAGATAATAAGACATTTAAGGTGCTTTTTGTATCAAACATTTTGTGTGTTTCAGCTCTAAAGGCAGTCGACAGTTGTTAGATTGTCATGCAAGAATAGTATTTTACTTCCGTTGTGGTTGATAATGTTGGAATTTACTGTAGACCATGTTAGTTGGAGGTTATAAATCGTTTTTTTTTTCGTCTTTAGCAGTATTATCCATCACATTTGTATATTTTATTGGCAACCCTTTACAATAAGGTTCATTAGTTAAAGAAGTTCACTTCCAGAACAAAAATTTACAGATAATTTACTTACCTCCTTGTCATCCAAGATGGTCGTGTCTTTCTTTTTTCAGTCGTAAAGAAATTGTTTTTTGAGGAAATCATTTCAGGATTTCTCTCCATGTAGTGGACTTCTATGGTGGCCCTAAGTTTGAATTTCCAAAACGCAGTTTAAATGCAGCTTCAAAAGACTCTAAACAATCCCAGGCGAGGAAGAAGGGTCTTATCTAGTGAAACTACTGATTATTTTCTAAAAAATTACAATTTATATACTTTTTAACCACAAATGCTCGTCTTGTCTAGCTCTGCGATGCAAAAGCATACTGTGCGTAATCCGGGTCAATACAGAAAAACTCCCATCTCATTTTCAAAAGTGAACATGCAAAGAGGATCAAACGCCCTTTACAAAAAAGGGGTAAACAGCAATGTAGGACGATTTTGAAGTTGGAGGAGAAAATGAGATGGGATTTTTAGACATGCCCTAACTGTCATGAAGACGAGCGTTTGAGGTCAAAAAGTATGTAAATTGTACAATAACCGATCGTTTCGCTAGATAAGACCCTTCTTCCTCGGCTGGGATCATTTACAACCGCATTTGGGATCGTTTGAAGCTGCATTTAAAAACATAATTTCTTTATGACTGAAGAAAGAAAGACATGAACATCTTGGATGACAAGGTGGTGAGTAAATTATCTGTAAATTTTTGTTGTGGAACTGAACTACTCCTTTGACATTAGTTAACTACATGAACTAAGAATGAACTATACTTCTAAAGCATTT
Source organism: Labeo rohita (assembly GCF_022985175.1). Lineage (NCBI taxonomy): Eukaryota > Metazoa > Chordata > Actinopteri > Cypriniformes > Cyprinidae > Labeo > Labeo rohita. Next base: position 12,667,484 of record NC_066876.1, on the reverse strand, counting down.
ATTTATCTTAGTTAATGGTAAATCACAATCTGTGTTGGTTAACATTAGTTAAAGGAGAAATCCACTTCCAGAACAACAATTTACAGATAATGTACTCACCCCCTTGTCATCTAGGATGTTCGTGTCTTTCTTTCTTCAGTCATAAAGAAATTATGTTTTTTGAGGAAAACATTTCAGGATTTTTCTCCATATAATGGATTTCTGTGGTGTCCCCGATTTTGAACTTCCAGAATGCAGTTTAAATGCAGCTTCAAACGATCCCAAATGTGGTTGTAAACGATCCCAGCCTAGGAAGAACGGTCTTCATCGAAACGATTGGTTATTTTCATAAAAATAATACAATTTATATACTTTTTAATGCCAAATGCACATCTTGTCTTATTCTGCCTGGACTGTTTTTGTTCCGGTTTGTGACAGTAAGGGTATGTCGAAAAACTCCCATCTCATGTTCTCCCTCAAAATCAAAATCGTCCTATATCGCTGTTTTACCTTTTTTGTAAAGGGTGTTTGATCTTCTTTGCATGTCGACTTTGCAAAGACTGGGTCAGTACTTCTGCAGCAGTGTAGGATGATTTTAAAATGATTTTTGAAGTTGAGGGAGAAAATGTGATACAAAATAACTTGTACAAAATAAAAGTTTTTTGAAATACCCTGTCTTCAGCCAGAATACACAGAGTTGAGGGAGAGCAAGACAAGTTGAGCATTTGAGATTAAAAAGTATTTAAATTGTATTTTTTTAATGAAAATAACCGATCGTTTCACTAGATAGGACCCTTCATTCTCGGCTGGGATCGTTTACAACCGCATCTGGGATCGTTTGAAGCCGCATTTAAACTGCAATTTGGAAGTTTAAACTCGGGGCACCATAGCAGTCCATTATATGGAGAAAAATCCTGAAATGTAATTATTGTTCTGGAAGTGGACTTCTCCTTTAATGCACTGTGAACTAACATGAACAAACAACTGTATTTTTATTAACTAACATTAACAAAGATTAATAAATAGTGTAATAAATGTATTGTTCATTGTTTGTGCGTGTTAGATAATACATTAACTAATATTAACAAATGACACATTATATATATATGGATATACAGAATTTTCAATGATAATCATTAATAATGTAGTAAAACTGATTTAGCAAATCTCATATTTTATCTGTTTTATCTTTATTTATTATTAGTATTTCTCAATCTAAAATATGAATTCTATGATAATTTATTTAAAATTATTAAAATTATTATTTAAATTATTATTTAACAAACATGTAGAAATTTATGATCAGCCAGCTACACTGAAAAAAATATTTAAAGCAGAAATAATTTTAATTTTAAAACTGCTATTAAATTTCACAAATAATTACAAAGAAACAGCAAGTAACACTATTAACCGAGAAATTTTGAAGTAGAAAGACTGAAATAGTATTTTCTTTTAAAACATACTCTAATAACCTTTTATTGAAAAATTATTTTTACAGTGATAAAAAATAAATGACAAAACATGATAAATAATAATAATAATTGATAAATAATACATAATTATCAGCTTACCAGTATTGTTAATTTTAATATCAGTTTCTTTGTAGCATGTCTTTGGAATAAAGGTTCTAGGTGTCTAATTGGCTAATATAACTTTAAGTTATCCATCATATTTTTTCTCATAAGAGCAGGCGCAGCCATTTGTAAATTTTATGGGTCTGGATTCCAGTCTCATCTGGGTCTAGCTATTTTTAGCTGTAAAAAACAGCTAGTTTTGCTGCTTGATATTGCAAATTAGAAGTGTCTTACCATATTATTTTGATGTATTATCTTAATTATGAACATACTGGCTTGTAGTGCAAACAGTTTTATGGTTTACTGCATGTTGTTATTCTTCTCGTTATATCCCTACTATAGCGGTTAATGAACCAAAAGTCTCACCCATAGGCTTACTTCCGTGTTGGATGGTGAGTGATAACTTTCAAAAAAACTGAATATTCTATGTATGTGATCAGTATTTTCTTTTCTTGTGTGTTTACAGATCTCCTGGGCCAGTGTGTGTGCACGTGTGAGTGAGTGAGTTAATTTATACATGTGAGTGTGACCGTTTATCATTAGCAACATGGCCTCGGTGAGTGTGACCTTGGAGAATCAACTGCACAGCGCACAGAAGAACCTGCTGTTTCTGCAACAAGACCATGCCAACACATTGAAAGGCCTTCATGCCGAGATCCGCCGCCTACAACAGCACTGCACAGGTACGCACACAAATACACACACACATGCCAATACACTAAGCATCATGTAGTAACTGCCGCTTACAGCAATACTGCACTAGCATCCATAAACACATACATTATTCATTTGTAAACTGTCTACACTATAATCATTAAAAATGGAGTGTCTCATTTATTTAATGGCTTATTATAATTACTTGCTCATTTAAAATATTTTCGCTGAGCAATGAAGATAAATTATTGCCAGTTTACAGTGAATTCACTATTGTTTTATTAGTTTGTCTAGTATTACATTTTATTTTATTTAACTTTTGGATATTTGCCACCTTTTATTAAGACGAAAATTAGAATGGACAGGGGAGGATGTGAGTCAAGCCGGATTTGAACTCGTCCACACGAGTGCCCTCATTAATGTGCCAAATCCTGTGCGTTACATGACAGGCACCTCTGCTATTAGTTTAATGATTTTGACATCTTGAGGTCACTTGTAGTGGTCTCATTTTAAACATCTAGACCAAAAATTAACACAGATCTCTCTGCCACTGTTTCAAAGACATACAGCTGGTACAGCTTATGCAGTTCTATCACCATGTCACTTTTCCACACTAATAGAATAAAATGGTGCCACAAGGATTATTGTTCAGGATTGTGAGAATATAGTTAATCTCATTCTAGACAGCTCGATCCTCATCTAATACTGCTTCACTATAATCTCCATGGTCATTTTTTTTTTAAGTCCACAAATAGAAAATGGTCGTAGCGCCAAACACTTGTCCAGAAATCCAGTAGACAAAAAACATAAGGTGCGTAGATCCAAAAATACAATAATACAAAGATGAAAGAGATCCACACTCGTCGTAGTTATATATGGGTCATTTTGGATAATTTGCAAATGTATTTGCTGTATGTTGTTATATGTTTGATTTTATATATACATGTATATATATATATATATATATATATATATTTTTTTTTTTTTTTTTTTGCACATATTTTTGTGACCTCTATGCAATCAACGAAATAAGCCTCTTTGGCTGAATCTGGACGAGTACGGATCTCTTTCTTCTTTGCATTTTTTTTTTTAATATCAACATGGAATTAGGGTGCTATGTGTGATTCATTACTGCACAAATCAAAGCAAAAACAAACAAACAAACAAAACAACAAATCTAAACTAAACATCACAGCCAAACAGCAAAGCAAAACATTAAAAAAAAACAGCAAAACAAAACAGCAAAGCAAAGCAAAAAACAAAAAACCTAGGTAAAACAAAACAAATCAAAACAAAATCACCATGAAAGACATTGTTTGCAGTTCTTTAATGCACAAACAAAACAATACAACAACAGAATTTGAAGTTTAATGTTGATTCATGTTGTTTGTTGTTTCCCACTAACTCCCATATGTTCTTTTATCCTTAGTTGACTCTCTCTTGTGTTACTGTTTCTGTTTTTGCTCTCACTCTCTTGATCTCCTCCTGTTTCAGGTGATGTCTTGTGTCATGTGATCTTCAACTGTTGTCATTTAAGGTAGAGTGATGCTCTGTGCTGCCAGCCTAACATTTGATCTCTCTCTCTCTCTCTCTCTCTCTCTCTCACACTCCTCCTTTTGACGTCCTGTCCACTCCCTCTGTCCTCTCTTTTGTTTCACAGACCTGACATATGAGCTGACAATGCGGAGCTCTGATCCAGGCGGTAAGATTTCTCACGCACGCTTCATATGTGGCCACATTCACACTCACATGGGGTCAGAACAAAATGCTTATGTAAGGGGGCTGTGTATGTGTGTGTCAGGTGTTGCTAGGATGCTGTCAAAGCACTCATCAACCACACATTCACCTGTTAAAAGAAATCACTGGCAGCCTGGTAGACGCGCAGACAGATGAACATGCATCCAGCAGGCCTAATGGAAACATGCAGAAATGCTGTTCATATTTATTTTGCCTGGCAGTCTCTTTATTTATCTGCCGCTGTGCTGCTTTCTTTGCAGCAGGTTGTAAATAAGACTTTTTTGTTTCCTGCAAAGAAAGAGAACAGTGTCTCTCTACGCACATATACCACCACAGTCGTGCCTTGTAACCTGGCAACCAGCGACCCACCCAGCAAGCACACACACACACACACACACACATACACATACACACACACAGACCCCCTGCTGCCCACAGGGACTGCCATTTCCCTCTCTCTCCCTTTCTATTTCACTCTGTTTAATATATGTTGGCCTTTTCAGTCTCTGCACAAACACACAATGCACTGATAAAACATTTAGGCATCTGAATGCTCAATGAAGTTCCCACAGACATCTAGTTTCCAGGCTAAACACTAAAGGCTTTGAGACTTCCAAAGTTCTTTACATGATAAAGACCGGCTGATTGTACATTATCTTGTTTATTGCACAACTACAGCAAATACATGAAATATTGATGTGCTATCTCACTTGCTAAGAAAAATAGCAAAAATAGTAAAAAAAAAATGTTAAAGGTATGGTTTACCCCAAAATTAAAATTCTGTCATTCATTACTCACCCTCATGTCGTTCCATACCCGTAAGGAACACAAATTAAGATATTCAAGGCCCAGAAAGGTAGTAAGGACATTGTTAAAATAGTCCATGTGACATCAGTGGTTCAGTCATAATTTTATGAAGCTACGAGGATACTTTTTGTGTGCAAAGAAAGCAAAAGTAACAACTTTATTCAATACTTTATTCATAAAATTACACATGGACACATTTTAACCATGTCCTTACTACCTTTCTGGGCCTTAAATGTGTCGCTGCAACATATTTTATGTAAAATGTGGTTCTACAAAACGTACATTTACTTAGATTTTTCCAGAAACTAAAACTTACAATACTGATGTATTTACAGCATCTAAACATTCAAAGGCTTATGTATTTTCAGCATTTAAACGTACAGTACTGACGTATTGAGGACACCTAAAAATGAATCCTTACAAATTTTAAAATCGTGGCATTAATTTCATTATTATTGTTGTTTTTAGTTGTCATACCATTAACATTATGTTTTAATTGCATTATTACATTTTTTAATCGTTTAATTAATATAAATGATAACATTTCGTTCTGTTGTGTGATTTCTGCTGCCAGCTGTTTTCCAAGAATAGGCCTACATAATGTCAAACAAGACTACACTTTAAACCCTTAAAATAAAATAACATTTCTGCAATCTGTTTAACTATTCATGTAATATTTACTTTGTTTGCCGTGGTGGGACACAAACGGCGTTTTCTCTGACATGCTGTGATTAACAATAGAACCATAAAATACACCGAACACGCAACATAATTACAAAATGAAACAATTTTATATGTGCGCTGTAATCCAAATCTTCAGAATCCATACGATTGTGAGGAGCAGACTCAAAGCCTTTATCCGGCGATCTTCATCTCCATCCCGAGCAGTGAGTCCAGCGACCGTAGCAAACAGCAATAAATCTGAAGTGCATTTTACAAATTCAAATAGTGCCGCATCAAGAAACGACAAGTTTTACAGCAGGGAAATCAAACACTCATTGGCTTTCACCTGCTTTCGTCACAGATTACGACATGCTGTGTTTCTGGTGAGGTGTGTTTAAATGATATGCACGTGCCTTCACGGAGTGGATCGGGAAAATAGTATAATAATATAATAATATTTTCAGCAATTAACAACTTAAATTCTGCTCTGCACCTTATACAAAACTATTGTATTCCACCACAGACGACTGTGGCTGCAACGCATTGTCATTTGGAGTACTTTTGGTACTGCTTTTGACATCTTTGCAATAAATAAATCATTGTGATTGCATTCATCTGTTGTTTTTTTTTTTTTTTTTTTTTTTTTTTCATTACTGTACAGAGAGAGTTATGGTTAGATTTAGATGTAGGAGTGGGATTAGCGACTATAAAAACATGTTTTATGCTATATTGTTACTAAAATGGTAAATTCCCTGCATATTTTGGTCGGTTACGTTTTATATTATTTTATATTCGCTATAAAATGAGTAGGTTAAGGTTTGGGGGTAATTTAAGGGGTCTAAAATTCGAAATTGCTTATTGATAAAATGCTAAAAAGACATTTATACGAATATAAAAGATACTTATTTTTAAAAAGGTAAATATTTTACATTTTTTAGCTAAAAATACGTAACGATTTGTACATTTTAAATGTTAAAATATGTCTAAATTGTACGTTTTAGCATCAATAAAAACTTACAAAAATGTTGTTTTGTGCCTCTGAAAGTTATGTATAAATACCTACGTATAAACAATGAGACCAGGCTGGTCAGCTGCGTTGCTGTCTATGTCCGAAAGTTCTCAGATTTCATCAAAAATAATCTTAATTTGTGCCCTTACGGGTTTGGAACAACATGAGGGTGAGTAATTCACAACAGAATTTTCATTTTAGGGTGAGCTATGCCTTTAAATAAAATAAAATAGACCATTATAAATAAAGCAAGCACCTGCACAAACACTGCAACTATATTACAATTTTTATTTTTATAGCATTATGATGATTAATCTGCAGATTTAATTTTTGCAGTGGACTAATCAGAATCAAGTTTTCCACAGAGCTGTGTAGTATTATGAATGAGTTTCACATTTGTTTAGTGTCTGTATGGTTGGACAGCCCGTTGTTTGTGTTCGCGTATGTGGCTGATGTGAGCCAGATTCGTGTCTAGCACAGGAAATGAGATTATAAATGACTACGCTAATACAGCACTAATGCAAAAGGCTAATGCATCATCTGCAGCCTGCTGACTACATCCCTACACTCATGTTCCTAACAATAGCCATGATTTCAAACCAACACCACTGCCATACATCAAAATGATTGTTTTTATGTAGAATGACTTTGCAAATGAGGAACACATTCCTATATTCAGACATCAAACATCTTAATCCAGCCATCACATAATAATAGAGATTATTTCAGTTTCAATTTATACCCAGCATTTTCTGTCAACTGGAGTAACAGCAGATGGTTCATTCTCATCAAACTACATGTTGGTAACAGATAACTACACCACAGATCGCTTATTAGACCAACATCTGTTGTCTCTCTACCATGACACATGTGATATTAGCATTGTGAAGAATGAAATATACTTATCACAGGTTCACATGTAAGCACTCTCTCATACCGAAGCTGTCGCTTTGACCTCGGATGACTGTGCTGGAGTGTATGTATTATGGCTGTCCAACTGGGTTTGTGTGTGAATTTGATGGTGACCTCATTATCTGGTGTGGCCATTGCTAAGTGGTAATGAAGCGGTCAGGGAAAGTGAGAGAGTGTGAGTCGGTCTCCAAGATCACACAGACCCTCATTAACTCAGATGAAGTGTACCGAATGACTTTAATATGAGAATCTGACGTTAAAAAAACAAAACACGATTTTTCCATGCATTTAATTTAATTTAATTTAATTAAAATTTATTTTATTTTATTTTATTTTATTTGTTAATGCTACTTTTATATGCCATTTTTTTTCTATTTATTAGTTTTACTTTGTTTAGCACTAATTTAAATGTGCAACATTTTGAGAGAGAGCAAGAAAGTAGGTGAGAGAGAGAGAGACAGATCTTCCCTTGCGTGCCATTGTTTAGGCTGTTGCAAAGCTGAAGGTCAATAAAGAGGGGCATTGCTATTCCCCCAACCTTCACATCCATTAGCAGTGTAACGGGAGATAGGATCTCTGGCTCTGTGTGTCTGCCCTTCACTCCCCTTCCCTTGAGCATGTGGAGTCTCTCTCTCTGAGGTGCCCCATCTCAGCCCCACCCTATTTGGCTGCTAAATGCATGTCTTGGGCATTTAGAAGATGAACATAACCCGTGTGAAATTTTTTAAAGGATCCAGTGATTTTCAGAATTATCCATGCAATTACGATGTGTTTATGCAGCTAAATTTATGTAGAAATCAATAATATCTATGCTGAGCTAAGCTAAATGAGCTGTTCCCATAATACAACAAATACTGTTTGTCAAATGCTTAACATCGGATCTTAAGGGAGGAGGAGAGTGTTCCTCTGTAGGAAGAGGGTTTGATGTTTCATAGCCATTAGTTCTGCAGGGGTAATTGGTTTATTGATATATGATTCATAGTTCACTGCTGCCCTCTATAGGCTAATGTTTCAGTTAGTTTACAGAATGTCTTTGTGTAAACATTATTTAAGACTTTATTCCAAAACCTAGTGAATCTCTATTCTTCCTACATAAGCAGCTGCCTTGTGCCTTCTAAGGAAGTATAATGATCATCACAGAATCATCACTCACAAGTGATCAATTTAAAAACACTTTGCATAGGTATTAACTCATGCCCCGCACAAATAGCACTGGAGACCAGAGACTCAGCAATTGATTTGAAAGCAGGTTTCACATTATCGTGTTACTAAGCAAACAAGGCTATACTCTAATAAGCATAACAATACACATTAAATAGTCTTTTTTGAAATGAGACTAAAGTAATTCTTGCCAATATCATTTAATATTAAATAAAAAATGTGATCCTGGACCAGTCACAAGGGTCAGGTTTTTGAAATTGAGATGTATGCATCATATGACAGCTTTCCATTTATGTATGGTTTGTTAGGACAGGACAGTATTTGTTCGAGATACAACTGTTTGAAAATCTGAAATCTAAGGGTGCAAAAAAATCTAAATGTTGAGAAAATTGCCTTAACCTAAAGTTGTCCAAATGATGTTCTTAGCAATGCATATTACTAATCAAAAAATTAGGTTTTGATATATTTAAAGTAGGAAATTTACAAAATATCTTCATGGAACATGATCTTTACCTAATATCCTAATGATTTTTGGCATAAATAAAAGATCGATAATTTTGACCCATGCAATGCATTTTTGACAGTTGCTGCAAATATACCCATGCTGCTTAAGACAAGATTTTGTGGTCCAGGTTCGTGTATATATTTATTTTTAATCTTTCAACCATTTTGGATTTTCTTTTTCTTTTCACTGAGTTCATCGCATAGCATTCTCAGATTGCCTTTAGTGAAGGCCTTAGGAGGCTCCGTAATTAAGTTAAGTTAGTTCACCCCAAAATGAAAATTCTGTAATTGATTACTCACCCTCATGTCATTCCAATCATCTTCAGAACACAAACTTCATATTTTCGATGATAACCGCAAGCTTTCTGACCCTGCATAGACAGCAACACAACTGACATGTTCAAGACCCAGAAAGGTAGTAAGAACATCGTTAAAGTAGTCCATGGGCCTTATTTTACCAATCTAAGTGCATGGTCTGAAGCGCATGCCACAGGTGCACATGGGTGTGTCCGAATCCACTTTTGCTAGTTTAACAATGGGAAAAAAAAAACGATCTGCGTGGTCGTTCTATTAATGAGTCATGGGTATATTTTGGGAGTAACATGCAATAAACCAATCAGAGTCTCATCTCCCATTCCATTTAGAGGGGTCATCAGATGCAAAACTCACTTTTACATGTTTGAACATAAATGTGTGTTGGCAGTGTGTGTACACAACCACCCTATAATTATAAAAATCCACCCAGTGGTATTTTTTTAATCTTTATAAGTAATATCCCCTTTTTCAAATCAGGCCATTCTCAGTGGTGTGATGTGAGGCCACTCCCACAATAGTTGATTGACATAGCCATCTTACCTTAGACCCGCCCTGATGAGTTTAAACAGTCCGACCGCAATTGTGTAGACTCCGGTGCAGGGGAAGACAACAGTGTCTCCGTTTGAGCAATTGAGGTGTTCTGTTGTTGGATGTAATAATGATATAGCAGAAGTAAATATAAGGGTTTTTTATGCATCTTTGCAAATCGCCTTTCTTAATAATTTGCTAGTTTGCAAGTTTTGTGGCTAAACACAGCTAAATGCAGCTAAAGTGAACAGAACTGCTATTCTGCTAAAAGAGAGTGGCAGGGTGAGCAGATCTCATTAGCATTTAAAGGCAAATGCAACAGAACGACTCGCTCTAAAAAGGGCTGATTTTGATGACGTAAAAGGGCTGTTTTTTACACTACCACTGAGAAATTTTAACCAAAGTATGTTACAGACTTCTCATTAAGACCCTAAAGAATCATATCAACTTGTAGAAAATGGGCATCCGATGACCCCTTTAATAGCCAGTTGCGCTTGCACCATGGCGGATTCGCTATTATCGAGGCTTTCAGAGCCTTTGCACTGAACGCTTCCCCACCGAGGAAACGGATCTGCTTGTGCGTGATGTTAAAGCATACACAATAATAATCTTTTAAAATTTTAGTCCTTTTGTTTTTAATATTTGGCATGTTTGTGTGTTGCTGCATGGCAAACAGATGGGCACAAGTGCATTTGCTATTTATACAACGTGGCACTTGAGGTGAAAATGATACCTGCGTCAGGCTGAAACTAGCAAAATGTTTCAGCCTGGCGTTGCGCCTGCCATCACATTGCGCCGGGTGTATGTTAGGGCCCCATGTGACACCAGTGGTCCAACCTTAACAACACTTCACCACACTCAACGCACATTGAAGACTGACAAGGAAGAGAAGAAATTGTTGAATGAAGTCGTTATTTTTGTTTTCTTTGCGCACAAAAAGTATTCTCATAGCTTCATAACATTACAGTTGAACCACAGATGTCACATGGACTACTTATCGATGTCCTTACTACTATTCTGGGCCTTGAACACGATAGTCGCATTGCTGTCTATGCAGGGTCAGAAAGCTCTTAGATTTTATCAAAAATATCTTAATTTGTGTTCCGAAGATAAACAGAGGTCTTACGGGTTTGGAACAACTTGATGGTGAGCAATTAATGACAGAAGTGTCATTTTTAGGTGAACTAACTCGCCTAACTCGAACAAACAAGGCGCGCCATGATCTTGAAATGCTGACGACATTCAACTCTTCAGTTTTAATCCTGGAGGGCCAATGTCCTGCAGACGTTAGTACAAGTAATTCTAAACACCTATATTGGCTTATTTTGGCTTTACTGGCCCTCCAGGACTGAAGTTGAATAACCCTGGAATGTGGAGGTGTATATTTATGCGCAGCATCCATTTGTTTGTACCTAACGTCTTGTATTCTTTTAGATGATGGTGAGGCTCGCTGCAGAGAGCTGCATCAGCGCTGTGAGGAACTGGAGGCTCAGCTGAAGGCTAAAGAGCAGGAGAACACCGAGCTTCTTCGGGATTTGGAACAGAAGAATGCCATGATCTCCGTGTTGGAGAACACCATCCGTGAGCGAGAGAAGAAGTACCTGGATGAGCTGAAGTTGAAGAGCCATAAGTTGGCTGTGCTGTCTGGAGAGCTGGAGCAGAGAGCCAGCACCATTGCCTACCTCACCTCCCAGCTCCACGCGACTAAAAAACGCCTTCTCGCCGGGGGCACGGCAGGGATAAGCCCCTCCGTCAGCCCTGTCAGCTCTTTCAAACCCACCCCTCCTCCCGCTCCTACTGCGTCGGGAAACGACAAAGACGTCCGGCAACCCGAAACCCCTCGCAGGCGCATGCGCAAAAGTCTTTCACAGCCGCTGCACTCGGAATACACAGAGCTGTACCGGTTGGGCGCCACAGATGGCCGTAGGGTGGTACTGAGGGATTCGGTAGATGCCATGCCAGATCCCACACCATTCCTGCAAGCCAGAGAGCCAGCGGCTCCTGTAGAGTCTCAGCCGGTGCTTCGGGAACGCCCGTCTGTAATCCCACCCATCGCTTCTTCAGCCACACCCCCTGCACCATCAAGCCCCGCCCACATCCCAGTGCCCCCGAGTCCCAGGAATAGTCCAGCGCGGGAGAGACCTCATCCCCGTGCTAACGCCCATATAGGAGTGGCGCATCGGATTCACCGCTCGCCCTCAGCAGGCGGAGGTGCGGCCAGACAGCAAGCAGAAGTGGAGACCCTCGCCGTGGACCAGGTCAATGGGGAGCAGGTGGTTCGCAAACGCTCAGGTGCAGACAGAACTGTTTAAGACTGACAAATGCGCACATTTACACATCCTAAAACAGATAGTATATAAACATAGACGTATTAAGACCAATGCAGTATATGCGGAACTGTTTATGACTGTGAAAACACACGCAAACATGGAAACAGATGCTCAAATCATCAACATATCACCTAGTCAATAAACGTATAAAACACAAACGCTACAGATAGATTAAACAACTAACAAACACAACTGCACAGCACAACCCTGGGAAATGCTGAACAAAACTCACTGGCGAGTGAATATGATTTAGGCAAAGACTGTTTTTGCGAGTGTGAGAGAATATGAATGTGTTTTAAACGGAAAGATGGAGAGACTATGAATGGCAGCAAGAGCTTCTGTATGTCCTGCTGCTTTTTATGCAACACTGTATAAGATGTAAAAGACTTTTGTTCACGGTCATTTGAATAACTTCTTTGTCTCACGTCAGTTGAGAAGAAGAACTGTGAGCATGCCAAATGTTTGTTTTTCTTTCCCATTTGACTTTCAGCATCTTCTTCGCACTTTCTGTTCTTCTCGTCGTTGATGTCCCGCTCCGTTTACTCAAGGTGCAAACACACACTCATATATTGCCAAATCTGGTCATTGCCTGCTGATTTAATGTTCTGATGCATATTCATATCTACTCATATTTATTCATAAGCACTGCAGTAGTACTGGAATCTCCACTCTCTTTCAACTCTCCTTCCCCTTTCATTCACATATCTACAGGCTAATGTGAACAACCCTGCTGCTCCTTATTAAACACCTACAGAAATGAAAAGTCTCAAAGATTTCATGTCAGTTTTGCTTGTTTTTGTCATGGTACTGTCCTGAACGACCCCCATGTCATCCAAGATATTCATGTCTTTCTTCAGTCAAAAAGAAATTAAGGCTTTTGGGGAAAACAATCCAGGATTTTTCTCTGTATAGTGAACTTCAATGGGGATCAACGGGTTGAAGGTCCAAATTGTAGTTTCAGTGCAGCTTCAAAGGGCTCTACACGATCCCAGTCAATGAGTAAGTGTCCTATCTACCGAAACAATCTGTCATTGTCTAAAACAAAATACAAATATATATACTTTTTAACCACAAATGCTCACCTTGCACTTAGCTTTGTGAGGGGCGTCCACGACTTTACACATTGCATAAAAAAAGAAAGTCAAACGCCCTTTACAAAAAAAAGGTAAAAACGATGTCGGGCGATTTTGAAGTTGGGGGAACAAATATATATACTTTTTAACCACAAATGCTCACCTTGCACTTAGCTTTGTGAGGGGCGTCCACGACTTTACAAAAAAAAGAAAGTCAAACGCCCTTTACAAAAAAAAGGTAAAAACGATGTCGGGCGATTTTGAAGTTGGGGGAGAAAATGAGATGGAGTTTTCACCCTACCTTACGTTTTTCAACTGGAGGGAGATGAGAGGGTCTGTATTATTTACTATTGGAGAAAGCCTAACGGCTAACTTGGTTCACGTGTCCCTTAGTCACATTACAGCCTGGACGTCACTGAATTTCAGTCAGAGGTGTGCAACACTCAGTCATCCTTTACGGATACCATAGGAATGAATGATAAGTGTCGTAAGCTGACTCCCACCTGTCACAAAAAGTCAGTGACTTCTATTATAAAACAGCACTTTTTTTTTTCATGGTAAACTCTGGCTTTCCGTCTAATGGTTGCAGGCTTGCCTTCTAGTGGCTTTGCGCCAAGTGCGCAGTCTGTGTAGGGCAACAACTTCCCAGGTGCTTAAAAAATAAATTAATTAAAATCTCCTCACGTAATGTTTGCGGTTATCTGCAAATGATTGTAATAAGCAGTCCGGCACCGAGAAAAGAAAAAGGAAAAAGCCCAAGATGAAGCCCATCTATATCTTTCAGGTACGTTCATAATCCTGTTAAACTTTTTTGGCTGTTGACGTTAATAACGTGTTTTAATGTCATTAAACGCATCTACCTTACTATTCTAGTTTTCAGTGCTTAGGCTACATAAAAGCAGTGAGGCAATAATGATTGGTTAATTAATAATAATAATAATATGGTTTCATTAAATAACACTGTTAAAATACATAATGTGGGCTAATACGAAATAAACAATTTATGTACATTACATATTATTACAAATGCCTGCAAAGGGCATCTAAGGCCAATAATTGTTGTTACACTTACAGGACGATCAAATCCTTGTTTAATACTAAACATTTAATTTAAATATCCACTTAATCTTGCGATAGAAATACTACAGCCTCTATAATTTCTTTAACAAAAACATTGTGGGCATGGGCATCACAACCCTTGCCAAAATTAACCATGGTTTTATCGTAGTGAAACTGCTTAATTTTCTGGTGTGTGATCTCTTGAAACAAAAAAGAAAAAAAAAAAAACACAACTGTATTAATTAAATCATAGCCATAGGTAACTCTCTAGAGCTTAAACTGTAATTAGTAAATACTACAGTTTAATTACAAATTATTTATTTACTTTTATATTTTATTAAAGTTCTATTTTGACCCTATATAGTAGGTGTTTTTATTATTATTTTTTTACTTCCATAATATTTGAGGGAGGGGGCACAACCATAAAGTTCTGCATAGGGCACCCATTTGGCCAGCAGCAGCTGCACATCGCAGAGCTAGTGCAAGTCTTTTTTTTTATTATTATTTATTTATGTATTTTAGAAAATGGCAGATGGTTTCACTAAATAATACCCTTATTCCTTGGCTGGGATTGCGTAGAGCCCTTTGAAGCTGCTTTGAAACTGCAAATTTGACCTTCAACCCGTTGGCTCCCCGTGAAGTCCACTATATGGAGAAAAATCCTGGGATGTTTTCCTCAAAACCCTTTTCTTTTTCTTTTCCAACTGAAGAAAGAAAGGCATGAACATCTTGGATGACATGGGGGAGTAAATTATTAGAAATTTTTTTGTTCTGGTGAACTAATGCCTTAAGTGCTATTTATTAAGGATATTTTGCATGTGAACATCATGTCCACATATGAAAGGGCAGTCTATTTTTAGGACCAAAGTAATAGTCCACCCAATACTCCAGCAGGCGCACAACATCATAAGATGTTGATATTTGGTTTAAATTTCGGTTGTGACATTGGGTGACCAAAATTCAATATAATCTAAATATCAACGTTAAATTGTTGTCCAAAACCGACGTTGATATTTTGTTGTTTTTAGGTCGTGTAACCAAAATCCAATCTTGAGTCAACATCAAATACTGACGTCAACTCGATTTTCATTCTTAACCAAAATGCAACGTCAAACTGACTATAAACTGACGTCCGGTGCTTGCTGGAACTGTCAACACAATTTCTCCCAGTTCTCTATGATTCCAAATCTGGGATTTCTGACTAAATCAAACCACATTTCTTCATATTATCACTCACACAGAATCAAAAATGACAAAATGTCAAGTATTTTATATTTAAGTGTATTTATTTTATATTAGCAGTACAAAAATATACATACATACTGATAAACAAATCTAAGAATGTGTACAAGCAAAAGCAATGGAATCTTATTGGTTTAAGACAATCAGCCGCTTGTTAAAGGGCTCGGGGAAGTGAGGTAGAGAGCGCCCGAGCCCTTTAACAAGATTTGCTCTCGACTCGACACACTTCGTCAAGCTTATTATGTTTTAATGTGATTTTCCCATAAGCCTTGTTTTATTTTGAATGCTCGCTGACGTAAATGGCAGGAACAAACAGATTAAATCATTGAGAAGGTTGAAACGGCTCAGAAGACAACAATCAATAAACGTGTGTGTAAATATAAAGGAAAAATATATATACATGATGCTTTGCGATTCTGTTTAGATAATAATCTACATGCTTCCCATACAAAATGCCATTATTCACATAAACTAAATCTTAAAAAAACTACAATTATTCATTTATAAAAATCTGAAAAAAAAAGTACATGCTTCTGACTCATAACTCGCATTTCAGAGGCAAAAAAACAAAAAACAGAGGGAACATTGGAAGCAGTCTGTTTGTTCAAAATGCCAATCAAGCAAATGTAACCTTGTTCTGTCATTTTAACACAAAACTTGGGCAGAGATCATGCACCGAGTGTAATGAAATCCATGGTAGTGCTGTTTAATTGCATTTAGTCCATGTTTTAATACTGCATGTCACACATTTTTGTAGACTATTTTTGTAGTGACAGATGCGCAAGAATCACCCATGACAAGTGCCAAAGTGGCCCTTATGACAGAAAGTACCCAAGCAAGAATGATATCACGAGTCCAAAAACTGTCACACAATTATAAATGGGTCCAGAACTGGCAGCATCTGTGTAATAATCCACATCTGTCTCGTTGTGAACATGACCAACATGTCCTTCGTGTCCATGTCCATGCCCTTGCCCGTGTCCGTGCCCATGTCCGTGGCCGTACTCGTGGCCGTGGCCATGCCCGTGCCCATACCCTGCACCGTAGCCTCCGTATCCTCCATACCCGTGCCCGTACCCATATCCAGGTCGGGCCAAGGAGCTCAACCCGTGTCCAACCAGCATTCCCCCTAGAGCTCCAGCGGCGGCCGCCCCTGCTACCTTCCCAGCGCTGTGTCCCGAGGAGCCTCCAGTATGGGTGGGTGGGGCACGGTAATGTCCAGCGCCGCCGCCGGCGCCGCCTCCCCAGCCCGCGCGGCCAGAGCTGGTGCCGCCCCATCCTCCACCTCTACCTCCACCACGGCCGAAGCCCCCGCCCCGACGCGATTGGACCACAGGAAGCATCACAGTTAGTAGTAACAGGCAGTTCATCAACGAGAAGATTTTGTATTGGGAGAACATGCCGGAAGGTGCTGTGAAAACACAAGGTCAGAGGTCAACTGAAACCACGTGTACTGCGTCGTCTAGTAACAAAGGCTGTGCATGCAAACTCTGTGAAAGCAAAGAGCTAAACATAGGCCAAAAAACCAATCAGTCTTTGACTCATCGGTCCCAATGAGATCTGTCTGATTAGTGGACGCAGAGGACACAGTGTCAGCAGGAAGGATAGAGAGAAAGCCAATAATGTCAAAAAGGAGAAATTAGAGGCGTCTGGTTTTCTAAAATGTCTATAGGCTCTTATATACAAAAACAAAAACAAAAAAAGAAACCTGAGGATAAAAAGGTAGCCTGTTTTATGTTTTCCTGTTAAAAAATAAACTAATTTAAAAAAACAAACAAACAAAACAAAAAAAAAAAAAACAGGACAAAAGTACTTGAGAGGCCATATTTATTTTATTTTAATAAAATATTTTTTTTTTTATTTATTTATTAATACATTCGAGAAATTAAAACGAACAAACAAAAAAGAATAATTCAAGGTATATTCTTTAAAAACAAATCTTTTAAGAGTCTTTTCTCTTTTTAAGGATGTTTATATGACATGTCCTTGAGGAAAAAATTAATTCTTTAGAAGCCATAAAAATATGCCCAGCGACTAATGTTTTTAAATAAAATTAATAAAATAAATTAATTATGAATGAAAAAATTAATGCATTAACTAAATGATCTAACAATGAGGAATAAAATGTTACCGTTTTATTTAACTTTGTTAATGTTACTTAACTGTTCATTATTAGTCCATTTTAGCTTAGTCCCTTTAAACAACATCAGCAGATACAACTTTAGATTTTAATAATGAATTTAGTAAATGCCAGAATCAGCATTAATTAAAATAAATAAATGCTTATTTTTTAATTGTTTCAGTAGTTTTTTAACTAATGTAGTGAACTACTGTTAACAAGTGAAACATTATTTTCAAGTGTTACCTTCCGATTTATTTATTAAAATATTTCAAATTTATTTATTTAATGTTGTTTATTGCTGTGAAATGTTTCTTGAGCACCAAATCATATCATATGATTTCTGAAGGATCATGACTGGAGTAATAATTCTGGAAATTCAGCTTTGCCATCACAAAAAATGAATAAATTTCAAAAACTGTAAAAAAATACAAAACTGTCTAAAATGATAAAACTTTTCATTTATTTGTTTTTGATATATTTAAATACAAAAAATATTATATATATAAAATTAATTAACAAAACTTTCTTTTATAAAGTTTGATACAATTTTATAGTTTTGTAATTTTTACAGTTTTAAAACAACAATATTAAGGTATTTTTAATTACTGTATTTTTTAATCAAATAAATGCAGCCTTGGTGGGCAAAAGAGTCTTTTGAGAGAAAATCTTGTTCCAAAAATTTTAGTTATTCTATATATATATGAAGACTTCAGATGCAAAATTCTCTAAGTGGCATCTGAAATTTTCATCCAAAATGAGGGGTTTTATCTGGCTCCTATGTGTAGGTTCAGTAATTTTATAGGTAATGCTAATGGCAATGTATAGGTCCTGTTCTATGCAATTAAAGTGAATTAACTAAACATAAATATAGGAGCCTGATAAAAATGCTCATTTTAGAAGAAAATTTCAGATGGCACTTAGAGGCTTTTGCATCTAAACTCTTCATATATAATAAAAAAATGATTTATGTATTTATTCATGTACTAATTAAGGACATAGTTTTTTTATTGTAAATGATAGTAAATGAAGTTCTGTACTGACTCATTTGCTGCTTGATGAGAGCATAACATGCATAGATCTCTATGTATATTGTGATCTAGAGTCAGACAATGACATGAGCAGTACATGATCTGTTCAGAAACTAGGCCGCCAGTCTGGCAGCTTTAGATAGGTAATCTGGTGTAGTTCAGTGTCTGGTTGTCTCTTAAGAATATCCTCACCCCTGTACCGTTCCCTCAAACGCAACACAAAGACAATGCTCATTCTTAAAATCGTTCAATTATGAGGTAAGCTTTACCACAAGGTCACTATCAGTCTAAGATAACCTTAGAATAACATAAACTGTACTGGAATTTGAGTAAAAAGCAGATGTTTTTATACTATTATCTTCATATTACATCTAAAACTGTTAGTTCTGTATCAGCAGCTCTAGAAAGTAAACAGTAATAACCAGAATATCACACATTGGTGTGTTATTTTGTCAGTATGAAGATGTACTTCTCCTAAAAGATATTTATGAAATAATAATGAAAACGAATAATAGTATTAAATATTCTTATAAAACATGGTTAAAATAAAGACTTACGTTGAATTTGTATCTGAATGAAATGTGTTTTGGAAGGTTCAGGATGACTGTCCAGGTGTTGTCCTCCTCGCTCTGCTGTGCTTGAATGGATGAGAGTATGAGACAGAACTCACACAAGTACACGTACACAGTGGCATTAACCGACTGCTGCTCATTCTCTGATTGGTTGAGTGAATGGACTACGTCGGTCCGTCTCACCGGCATAGGATCAGAACACCGCTCTAATCCATCAACAGGATTAAGACGGTCCATGGATTTGACAAACGTCTTTAGGCCCACGGGTCATACTGTGGGGTCGGTCATGTGGCGATTGTCTCTCTCCATGAGCTCAGAGATGGTGGTTAGGTAACCCACGAGACGACCTGCAGTCAAATCATGTGGAAGACTGACAGCTCTGACATTCACACGCACAGATTTTGTTTGCAGGTAGGTTGTTGTGCGTGCTGAAAAAAATCTCGGGCGGTAAAAGAAAAACAATGGACCCTTTTCACATTTCTGGGGTTATCAGAAGCATAAGTCGTTATATAGTTGGGTAAACTTCTATAGTGGTGAATGGAAATGACAAAAATAATAGCATTTCTAAAAAGACTTTTGAAAATAGAAAATTATAGATTATACAAGAACTCAAATTTGTTGTCACTCCCTTAGCTGTTGTTATAAAAACACCCACACAGCAGTGTAAATTAGTTGGAAATTTAATGCAAAAGTAATAAAACATGGAATGGAAGCCAATTTCCGACACCAAATAAACATTAAAAAAGGTAACTGCAATTGTGAGATTTTATTTGCAATTCTGACTTTTTTGTCTTTTTTACATTTTGGAATTTTGACTTTTCTCCTCAGAATTGCGTGATACAAATTATGAAATGACTTTTTTTTAATGCTAACGCGAGTTTGCATCTGGCAATTCTGACTTTTTTTCCTCGCCATTGCAAGTTCACATTCCGGAATTTAACTTTTTTTTTCCTCGGAATTGCGTGATAGAAATATGCAATTCTGACTTTTTTATTCCCAATTGTAAGTTTACATTTTGGAATTTTGCTTTTTTCCTCAAAATTGCGTGGTACAAATATGCAATTACTTTTTTAAAATCATAAATGGGAGTTTGTATCTCGCGATTCTGATTTTATTTCTCAAATTGTAAGTTTCAAATTTTACATTTTGGAATTTTGCTTTTTTCCTTCAAAATTGCATGATACAAAAATGCAATTCTGATTTTTTTTTTTTTTATCGCAAATGCAAGTTTGTATCCCCCAATCTTACTTTTTTCTCGCAATTTTGAGTTTGTAATCCCGCAATTCTGACTTTTTTTCTCGCAATTGCGTGGTACAAGTATGCAATTCTGACTTTTTTTTTTATCACAAATGCAATTCTTGCAATATGAATTTTGACTTTTTTCCTCAAAATTACATTATACGAATATGCAATTCGGACTTCTTCGCAAATGTGAGTTTGTGTCTTGCAATTCTGACTTTTTTTGTTGCAATTGCGAGTTTACATTTTGGAATTTTGACTTTTTTCCTCTGTATTGCATATATGCAATTCTGACTTTTTTAATCTCAAATGCGAGTTTGTATCTCGCAACGATTCTGACTTTTTTTCTCGCAGCTGTGTTTGTATCCGCCAATTCTGACTTTTTCTTACAAATGCAAGTTTATATCTTGCAATTCAGACTTTTTTCTTAGAATTGTGAGATATAAACTCACAATTGCAAGTCATAAAATCCAGTTCTGAGGGGGGAAGACTGATATGTTCTCAGAATTGCCGGTTTATGTCTCACAATTCTGACTTTCTCAGAAATGCAACTTTATTACTCGCTTTATTACCGTTATCTTATACCTCACAATTCTGAGAAAAAAAGTCAATATTGAGTTTGTATCACACAATTCCGAGAAAAGGTCAGAATTGCAAGTAAAAAAAGTTAGAATTGCAATATAGTGTTAAAATGTATACAGTGTTAAAAAGGTTCATAAAAAACTTTGCTAGATTTACGACATTAATAACTGTGAAAAGGCTCCGTGGAGTCCAAATGCAAAACATAACATTTTAATTAGCGATCTTGAACTTTTAGAGTCCTCTGCATAAACTGCATCCTTATTGTGCATAACCATAACCAAGATAATGTTACAAAAATAGTGTCATAATAGATATATATTTTGATTTAATGTAAAGCTAAGTTTTTTATTATTATTTAATTTAATTTTTGTAGCACATATTATGTGTGGTGGATATTATCACATATATTATAACATATTTCCTTTAATAAATGGACAATTAAAATGATTTTTAAAAAAAAATAGAAATCATTTTTTAAATGTCTTTACTGTCACTTTTGATCAGTTTAATGCATCCTTGCTGAATAAAAGTAATAATTTATTTTTTAAAAATCTGATGAATTCCAAATGGTAGGGTATTATAGTCAAAAAAAAAAAACTCTTTTTGTGTGACTTTATAGAACATTACATATATGCACATTGCAAATTAAGATAAAATATCCTCATTCTTCATGCTCAAATTCATACCAATAACTATAATGCAATAATGCATTTGGTGAAAAGTGAAAACAAACTTTTTTTTTTTACATTTTCTGATGATAACATTTTATTTAAATATAATTATCACCATATTCTCAGTTTTACAATCAGTATATAAACATGCCAAATAAAATGTCAGAAGTAAGACAACACAGAGGCCAGTCATAGGTGTGAATGAGAGTCGAAATGTTAAAAGAAAAAAAATATGAAGCTCGTTCTTAACTACAGCAATGCTGTCCATTTTCTTCAGTTGCGTACTAACTCACCCACTCAAACATCCCAAACAACATTCAGATATTCAGACGCTACAATCCCTTGTGCTGCTTCACTCCATTTTCAATCATTCTTTAAATTCACAGTCTTTACTTCGCTTCTTACCATTCTGGTACAAAAAGATTTTTAATGACTGTCTATAGAGACGTTGGTCAAATGGAGATGTAATCAGACTGTAATGGTATAACAGGTTGGCTCAGACCGCATATACTCGCAATACATCCAACATGTAAAGTGATCAGTCAGTCATCACTCTTTCAAATGGGTTAAACCAAACAAATAATACTAAAGTTGTAAGCATTTATCTTTGTTACTTTGTGCTTGTCATTATAATTGCTCGCTCCAGTAATCACTGGATGATGAAATTCCCTGGTTTAGTTTAGTATGTGCTTTTATGTTATTGTACCTGCATTGATTCCCTACAGCACCATAAAATATACAAAGAATTTTTATATAACAAGATGTACCATCCATCTTCACTGGTCAGCAAATATCAATGCATATTAAGGGTTAACAATCATTTAGGACAGAAAGGGGCTGATAAAATTCTGTCTGGAAGTCTACTGATCGACATGAAGAGGGGGGGGGTGTGCTTGTCACATACAGGTGGAGCCTTCCGGTAAACACTGGAGCTGCTTCTCAATGATACACCGCAAATACTTGTATCTGTTGAGTAAGAGATGCATCAATAATTAAATTACAGAAATGAATTTTAAATGATTTTGATTGTACTTTTAATGCATTATTGCTTTGGAGGTCTCTTAAAGATGAGACCGATATTTTTCCCTGCCTGCTGCCTTTGACGTCGTAGCTTAGGATAGATAGTCTCTAGTGAAGGGCTTGTGACTGTGCATCTTCTTGTGGTCTCTTCAGCCAATTAGCATTAGCATGACATCATTTTGTGTGGCTCTAGAGTCAGCAGTCACATGGCATTTAGACTCAAAAGACCTCAACACTCGTGAGTCACAAATCAGCAACAACAACACATTTCTCATCAAAGATTTCCTGTGTTAGTTGAGCAGTTGCCATTGAGATCGAATCTATCTATCTATCTATCTATATACATATATATAGATAGATAGATGGATATATATGTGAATAACACATTTTTTTCTTAATACTTTCATTTTTAAATTAAATATTTTTATTTTTAGCTAGTTTTATGTTGTTTTTCTACTTTTTCAGATATTGTCTATATATTCTGTAAAGTTTCTATTCATTTTTATTTCAGTTTTACTTTTTGTTATTTTAGTACATCAAGTTAAGATAAATATTTTTTGCCTTTGCCATTAGCTAAAATAAAATAAGTTAACTCTACTCTGAAGTTTAATTAAGTCATTCATTATTTAATTAATCTAGAATATTATATAATATTTTTTGAAATTTCCTAAATAACAAAAAATAAATTGTTGGTAAATACATTTATCATTTAAATTAATATCATTTAAAAAATATTAATTTAGCTTCTATTAATTTTTATTTCAGTTTTACATTTAGTTATTTTAGTACATTAAGTTAAGCTAAATGAAAATGATTTTTGCCTTGGCCATTAGCTAAAATTAAATAAGTCAACTCTACCTAAAGTTTAATAAATAAATAAATAAATAAATAAATAAATAAATTAATTAATTAATTAAGATGTAAACTGAAATGTATTTCATCTAGAATATTATATAATATTTCTTGAAATTTCTTAAATAACAAAAAAAAAAAAAGAATTGTTGGTAAATTAATTTATAATTTAAATTAATATAATTGAAAAAATATCATTTAAAACAAGCATGTGTGTGTGTGTGTGTGTGTGTGTGTGTAGATAGATAGATAGAGTTACAATTTTAAGTAAATGTTTTTATTTTTATTAAGTTTTGTGTTGTTTTTGTACTTTTTTTCAGAAATACTGTATGTCTACATAGTTTCTATGAATTTTTATTTTATTTTTTTACTTTTAGTTATTTTGGTACATTAAGTTAAGCTAAATGAAAATGATTTTTGCCTTGGCCATTAGCTAAAAGAAATTAAGTTAACTGTACCCTAAAGTTTAATTTAATTTAATTTAATTAAGTAAACTGCAATACTGCATTGTTTTTCCATCTAGAATAATATATAATATTTCTTGAAATGTGCTAAACAAAAATTCATTTATAATTTAAATTAATACACTTTTATATATATGTGTGTGTATATATATATATATATATATATTATTACTTTTTTTTTTTTTTAAACAAGCATGTGTGTGTGTGTGTAGTCAGACAGATTATTTGGTATTAGTTATGTATTATTTGTTATATTAATATTAATATCTATTAATAAATATTTATTAATATTTATTGAGTAATTATTAAAGTTTTACTCTTGGTTATTTCACTTCATTTGGTTAAGCTAAATGAAAATTATTTTCCCTTGGCTATTAGCTAAAATAAAATTAACTCTAGTTAACTCTATCCAAAATGAACATAAAATATATGTATATATAAAAAATAAAATAAAATCAAGATGTAAACTGAAATGTATTTCATCTAGAATATTATATAATAGCTACATTTCCTAAATCACAAAAATGAATTGTTGGTAAAATTCATTTAATATGTAAAATGAGCAGCCTTGTCATAATTACAGCAGAAAAAAATGGAAATAGCCTATCGAAGAGCCTTTGAACAGAATCTCTGATATAGAGACACAAATATTTTATTAGTATGACACTTTATGTGAAAACAAAATTAATTTAAAAAATCAGATCTGGACATTAGGATATTGTAACTGTAACTAAATTAAAATACGCCTTAAATTTCCAAAGTGTCATACTGACTTTTTTTTTTGGTCTTTCCGCTGCATTTACACGTTTGACCAGCAGATGTCAGCAGATGTTGAAACAGTAAATCATTAACCAAAGCAATCAGTTCCACTGATTCAAAGCTTCAAAAGCCATCATACATCATTTCTCCTGTGTTATAGGCAAACCATACCTGCTTCTCAGCTTCTGCACTTCCCTGTCCTCCTCTTCCTTCAGTTTAGTAATAAAACTCTGCAGGACAGGCATCTCAAATTTGATGTACTGTGCCACCTAGAGCAGCGGAGAGTACATGCAGTCAATAATGTAAATTTCCTTAGATGTTTCAGCATTACCGACCTTATAATGTTGAATTTCTAAGCTGATCAACCCACACACTCACTTCATAGGGAATCTCCTCTCCCAGATCCTGCTCCATGAGAAAGATCTTGCAG
Source organism: Labeo rohita (assembly GCF_022985175.1). Lineage (NCBI taxonomy): Eukaryota > Metazoa > Chordata > Actinopteri > Cypriniformes > Cyprinidae > Labeo > Labeo rohita. Next base: position 12,642,198 of record NC_066876.1, on the reverse strand, counting down.
ACGTGCTCACATGGTCCCTGAAGTATTCTCACTACTAACGGGTAGTCTCTACGCTTCAGCTGAACACGCTCTGAAATATATAACACATTTTGTACATAAACAACTTGATTTGTACATTTTCTGTTGATTTGTAAATATTACTGGGGTTATTTGTAATGAAAAATATAAGCCTTATGACTGTTTGTGCAAAACTGGTCACCATGATACTAAGTTGCCCACATCAGTCAGGTAAATTTTAATATTTGACATAGAATTTAAGGTATCATTCATAGCTGTAGCACAAATATCAAGTTTAATACTAAAACTAAGTATCAGCAATTACACCGTTTAATATTTGCTCACCAAAGTAGATTTATTTGATCAAAAATACAGCAAAACAGCATTATAAAATATTAAAACAATTTAAAACAACTGTTTTCTGTTTTTTAACGCAATTTATTCATGTGTTGAAAGCTGATTATTTATTTATTTCAGGATTCTTTGATGAATAAAAAGTTCAAAATAACCAGATATTTTTGAAATGGAAATGTTTTCTTATATTATAACTGCATCTTTGCTGATTAAACATATTAATTTCTTTTTTTCTTTCTTTCTTCTAGATGTTTGAATTGCAATGTATCACGGCTTTCACAAAAAGATAAAACATTGATTATAATAAGACATTTAGAGATACTAGTTACTTGGAGTAATGCCTACTGAAAATTCAGATTCCCATCACATAAATAAATTACATTTTCAAATATATTCAAATAGAAAATAGTTATTTTAAATTTTTAATTATTTTATTTAGCAATATTACTGTTTTTTTTTTAAACCTAATCAAAAAATGCACTCTTGGTGGGCATAACACACTTATTTCAAAACCATTCAAATTTAGTGTATAACAAACTTCTGGTAGCAGTATAAAAGTCATTATTAGTAGGTAATATTTAATCCTTCAACATAGTATAATTGTCATGCTCTTCTCTGTCCACTAGATGGCGATGTTGCACACAAGTCAAATATTTAGTGGAACATAATAGCAGACAGCAGCTGACCTCCGCTGGCATGAACGAGGTAGAGGGCGAACTCATCCGGGCTGTTCTCGATCTTAAATTTATTCAGTAAGACCCGCAGCACCTGTGGTGTGGTCATGCAGCTGTTGATCCGTACGTTAGTTACTGAGCCATATGCAGGAGTGAACACAGCCGTCTGAATAAAAGAGAAAGAGGAATGAGAGATTGCATGACTGAGATGACTGAACATACGCTCAAGCAGTCACACACACACAAATGTTTCTTCTCAAGTTACCTTGTGGTTATAGAAGTGACCGTTGATGGAAAATCTGTGCCTTCTGATTCGCCGCTGGTCGCTAGGAGACCGTCTCCTGCCCCGTCTCAATACGCCAGCATCACTTTTGGTTCTAAGAAGCTGAGCGGAGACGTCACACGCCTCTGCCAGGAGAAAACACAGGATGAGGATGGAAAAAAAAAAGTCAGAGTTTCACATGTGTCTTCTTGAAAACAAGATGTACCTTCTTCTTCTTCATGGTCATGTGTTGTGCCGTTGCTCGATTGGTCCTCTGGGGGCGTTACTTCCATCTGAGGTGGGGTTTGAGGAGTCTGTTTCTGACCCTCCTGACTGAAAAACAAGTAAAGAGGAACATAATTATTTCACAACATAAAATTTAAGCATCTGGAGTCATGCTTTTTTTTGTGCACATTTTCCTGAACTGATTTTGTGCTCAAGAAACATTTTTTTTTTATTAAAAATAATGAAAAAGGTGCTTCCTAATATTTTTGTGGAAACCATGACATTTTTTTCAGGAGTCTTTGATTAAGAGAAAGTTAAACAAAGACCAAACCATAAGTCAGAGATTTCCATCTTGGAGGGGTCGGCCTGACGATGGTGCAACAGCGATCAAAAGTACGAAATCCCTCATAACTCCTTAACTGTTATTCACAGGCTCAAGTGTCTTGTATTATTGAAATCCTTGGCTCACAATGGTCAAAAAAAAATGCCTCAGATTCGTTTGTCAAATTTTCTGGTATTTTGGATTATTTGAAAAGCATACTTTTGTGAACTAGTCCTAGGTTTTTCACCCAATGAGATCCAAACCAGTGCAGAAAGATTCTCTGGAAAGTGAAAATCAAATAATTATCAAGAAAAGTGTCATTTTCGACTCAGTTGCGACGCCAAAGCGTTTGAGCGGCTTTTATGAAAATGCCTATAATTCTTGAATGTAAAGATTTTTTTTTTTGCCAAACTCAGAACAAGTATGTAAGAGCTCAATCTAAGGTCTCAGTAAAAAAAAAAATATATATATATAAAAAAAAGCATTTGGTCACTTGGTGGCCAAATGCTATAATAATATAGCATAATAGGAAAAAAATATAAATAGGAAATAGGAAAATATAATATTTTCCTTATAATAGGAAAAAAATTTAAAAATGGCTGTAACAATGCAGTCCCTGATCTGACTGACCTGACAATTGGTATGCTGTGTCTTTGTCCAAAGTGCCACAAGTGTATATGAGTATATTTGCATATCTCATTGGCCAATGAATTTTAAGCGCGTATAGACCAATTCGTTGTTTGCAAACAGTGATGATGTTTTTTATGGGCGGAACTTAACTGGTAGAAGAAAATTACAGTTTCCAAGTAGAAGTCTGTGGAAGCCATGGAATAAAAGAATTTTTAAAAAAATTAAATTTGAGTTTATATTTCAGATCTCTGACTTTATTCTTGCAATTCTGATAAGAAAAATCAACTCGTCATTCTGTCTTTTTCCCTAATCTCAGAATCATGTATTTATAGCCCTTACTTCTAGTTTTTTTCCACAAACCTGCTATTGTTGAATTAAATCAAATTATAAAGTGCACACTAGGAGGTACAAATTTGTGGAGCAACAAACATCAGAACTGTGAGATAAAACAGATAAAGTTTATGTAGAATGTTATAGGTTTAAAGGGGAAGTGCCTTGTCATCCAAGATGTTCATGTCATTCTTTCTTCAGTCGTAAAGAAATTATGTTTTTTGAGGGAGGTTTAAATGTGGCTTCAAACGATCCCAAATGCGGTTGTAAATGATCCCAGCTGAGGAAGAAGGGTCTTATCTAGCAAAACGATCGGTTATTTTCATAAAAATAAAACTTTTTAATGTCAAATGCTCATCTTGTCTTACTCTCCCTGAACTGTTTTTTTTCCGTTTCATGACAGTCAGGGTATGTCGAAAAACTCCCATCTCATGTTCTCCCTCAACTTCAGTTGAAGTTTACAACCACATTTGGGATCGTTTGAAGCTGCATTTAAACTGCATTTTGGAAGTTTAAAATCAGGGCACCGTACCAGTCCATTATATGGATAAAAATCCTGAAATTTTTCTCTCAAAAAACAATTTCTTTACGACTGAAGAAAAAAAGACATCTTGACAAAATCTTGGATGACACGGGGGTGAGTACATTATTTGTAAATTTTTGTTTTGGGAGTGGACTTCACCTTTAAACAGTATTTAATGCTGTAACTGTAATGCAATATGTCCCTGCATAAACATGAATATATATGAATATTATGTAGAGTAGACAAATTGTTTAAATCAAATTTATGCTTTAAAAGTAGAGTAATCATAGCAGGTTTCATTTATAGTCTATCCGTTTAAACGTCTGCAAAATGGCATCTTTGATGACAGTATTTTCTAAAAATGATTTGCATTCCAATTCTGACATCCGAAAGGCACAACAGTACATTTTAGACAAGGTTAATGGAAGCTGTTCGCAACAAAACTCAATAGGCTCATGTTTGAATCATGTTGAATCATGATTCTTACAGAGGTCTGTAAGAATTTTAAAAGAAATCGGCCACTAGGTGGTGCCTCTGTAATTACAAGGCGTTTCACACATCCACAACAAATTTCATTTCACATATTAAATCTCCTCATTCTGAACAAGTTTGCCTCAAGAACCACTGCTGTCAATCAAATCGTTCATAAAATATTATTGATTACATAAAAAACCTACATTTGTGAACTAGTAACATCAATATAAGCACTCCAGCACAATTCTCTGGACTCTCTAAATCAATAAGTGACCCTTCATAAACAGCTTGACTGACAGGTGATCTGACCAATCATAACGCCAAATCTGTCATTCTGTCCGACAAATAAATCAGACAGAAGAGTAGATTAACTTCGGTGGACTTAAACTTGAAAAATTGTGTGTATTGACATCTTTCCATGGTTTTGATGTTCATTCAAGTTTTTTTGTGTGCTTTAAGTAAAGACGATGATCAGCTCATGGCAATTGATCTAATAAGGCAATACAGTGATCTGTCACAACACATTAGAGCCACAAAAAGGTATTTATTGTTTGAATTTCTTAAAAAAATAACATTTTAAAGCTGAGAGCTTGTTTTATACCAGAAGTAACCTGCTCTGTCTTGTCTGTTGGCGTTTTGTCAGTTTCCTCTTTGTTCCGCAATGTATTTTTCACAGCATGAAAACATGATGTGTAGTGTGAGAGCGGTATTGTTTGTCAGACACAGCAACAGTAACAAAGGAGGTCGGGTTTTTGCGAAGGGTCAATTATCAAAAAAATGTTGAACTTCACCATTTGGAATAAGCTTATAATGGTTGTTTAGAAAAGGGGAATGTCTAAATATGACCAAAAGCCTATAAATCCTACACGAAAACTCAAAACTTCACAAAACTAGGTGAGCACATGCATGATTCTAAAAAGAACGATAACTGCACTATAACTGTTTTAAAAAAAACATGTATTTTCTTAGTAAATTGCCTGTTGGCTGTAAATGGTTTTGCCCATCTACGATGAAGTGGTTACATGCTTGCTAAATAAAACAACTCCTTTTTACGCATTTGTGTTTAATGGCCTTAAAGCGCTTGAACCCTACTAACTGCTGCTTGCAGCTATATTTTTAATTGGTGTAATAAAAAAGGTCAGTCGAGCAACATTTGATCTTGTGACTTTTAATGCTATAAGCTAGAAATATTCCTTTAAGCAACATCAGTCCATAATCAAAACTGAAATCCTAGAATCGCCCTAATGAATCTTATGATTTGTCCAAATGATGCCAAAACAATCGAGCACATGTACATACTGGATGAAAAATCGAATGATTCTGGGAACCGCTTGTTAAGCTAATATAATCAATAATATTCTGGCCTGCAAGTGCTCGGTTTTTCAGCTCTGTCATTCCGTTTACAGACCCCCAGTAGGTGCCGAAAACAATATTAGCATTGGAGAGCTCAGATATAAATAGTTCTTTTGAACTCCCCATTTAGAACCATGAGGCAAAAACAGACAAGAAGAGATCAAAACCATAAAACACTAGAAATGGGTGAATTATTTATATCACACACGTCCAAAACATTTCAGATGATGGAATGCCAAAAGCATGGTCATCGCAAGGATAGAGTTGCTATGGCAACAAAATCAGGAAACAAAGCAGGCTCTCAGCTGCTGTGGTGTCAAGGTTACTTGAGTTTACAGAACTGTGCTCATGAAAGAAATCTTGGTTTCTGTGATTGCAATGTTTAAATGCTACGGTTGATAAGCTATAAAGCAAGTACTGATTAAAAGCCATTTTGTTTTATAAAGTGATGTTTATTGGTTGAAAATTCTCTACTGCTAAATAATTCTTAATCAGTATTTATCAGTCTTACTACCTTTCAAAAGTTTGTGGTCAGTAATTTTATTGATCAAAAGTGTCAGTAAAGACATTTCTGCTCCAAAAGATTTCTACTTTTTCTGAAATTTCTGAAAACTAACTGCATCAAAGCTTCCACAAAACTATTAAGCAGCACAACTGTTTTTAACATTGATAATAATAATAATAATAAATGCTTTTTGAACAGTAAATCAGCATATTAGATTATTTCTGAAGGAACATGTGACACTGAAGACTGGAGTAACTATGCTGAAAATTTTGCTTTGCATCACAGGAATAAATTATATTTTAAAATACATTCAAACAGAAAACAGTTGTTTCAAATTGCAATATTATTTCAATATTAATAGTACTGTTTTTTATTAATAATAAATGCAGTGTTGATACGCTTAAGAGATCTTAACAAATCTTACCTACTTCGAATTTTTGAATGATATATTTACATAAAAAACATACTAAAATCAACGTATATTTACTTGAGAAACAAGATGAACTTCATTCAGTTTTGTTAGATTTATGCTTAGAGCAGTTCCTCAATACTGCATGTATAGGAAGTTAGTGAGCTCATTAAAATATATTGGTGTGTTTGCTTCATTGTCTAACCTCTGGTTGTCAAGGTTACACCCCGAGTGCCAGGAGGTAGAGGAGGGAGGAGGTTTGATTCGCTCGTGGTCATCCTGCATCTGAAGCCTGATTGGTCGACGCAAACCCCATGAGATATTTAGAAGTCCTTCTATGATGAGCTCCTCCTCTTCCTGCAGGCACAATACACACAACATACATATATATACACTCATACCTGAGTTTGTTATCTGACAAAAACAAGTGGTGATACTTAATGCAGCTCAGTATTAGATTTAAATGACTTTTACTTTTAGAATAAATGAGGCTGATAAATGATATATAGCACATGTAAATCTGTCTGTAATTTGGCACAGCCAGAGCACCTGAGCAAGCAGCATTTACAGACACAAAAGGAGCCCCGCATGAACACCCCCACATGCACAACCCCTCCAGTCACAGACAGTTATTGCTCCCCAGACAATAGTGAATAATTGAGAAGCACAGAAGGGGTCAAATGCTTCCCCACCTGCCACACAATGAGTGTAAAACTCTTTCTTACCAATCTGTGGCGTAGCTGCAGGTTCTTTCCTTCATAGTAGAGATTGTAGGTCTTTAAATGAGAGAGAATGCTGCTCCTGAAAAACAACAAAAGTCTTGTTCAATAATTCATTTAATCTTAAAAAGAAAGGAGAAAGTATATTTTTAAAACTGCATTTTAAAAGCTGTCATTTACAGTTATAGTCAAAAGTTTACATACACCTTGGAGAATCTGCAAAATGTTAATTATTTTACTAGAATAAGAGGGATCATGCAAGTTGTGTTTTATTTAGTACTAACCTGAATAAGATACTTCACATAAAAAAATATACATTTACATATATGTCCTGAACAGTTAAACTGCCCGCTTATCTTCAGAAAAATCCTTCAGGTCCCACAAATTCTTTGTTTTTCAGCATTTTTGTGTATTTGAACCCCTTCCAACAATGACTGTATGATTTTGAGATCCATCTTTTTTACACTGAGGACAACTGAGGGAAACACGATGCAAGAGTTGGGGGGTGTAAACTTTTTGAATTTGAAGATCAGGGTAAAATTAACTGATTTTGTCCTCTGTGGAACATGTAAGAATCTTCTGTAGCTTCTGAAGAGCAGTGCTAAATAAAAAAAAAATGTTAAATTTAGGCAAAATAAGAAAAATGTACATATCTTTATTCTGTTCAAAAGTTTACACCCCCGGGTCTCAATGCATTGTTTATCTTTCTGAAGCATCAGTGAGCGTTTGAACCTTCTTGTAACAGTTGCATATGAGTCACTCAGTTGTCCTCAGTGTGAAAAGATGGATCTCAAAATCAGACAGTCATTGCTGGAAAGGGTTCAAATACACAAAAATGCTGAAAAACCAAAGAATCTCTGGGACCTGAGGGATTTTTCTGAAGAACAGCAGGCAGTTTAACTGTTCAAAAAAAAAAAAAAACACACACACACAGCTGTGGATCATTCAGGTAACAACAGTATTAAAATCAAGTGTATGTAAATTTTTGAACAGGGTCATTTTTATAAATGTAACAATTATTTTCTCTTGTGGACTATATGTAAACATTTTATGTGAAATATCTTATTTAAATCAGTACTAAATAAAAAATAACAAGCATTTTGTATGATCCCTCTTATTTTGGTAAAATAACATTTAACAGATTCTGCAAGATGTATGTAAACTTTTGACTTCAACTGTATTTGAACTTCAGTTGATTTCAACCTTACTTACTACTGTTTAAAAGATTTTTTTTTAATGTTTTAGACAGATGTTCACCAAGGCTGCATTTATTTAATCAAAAAATACAGTAAAAATGTAATATTGTGGAATATTATTACAATTTAAAACAACTGTGTTCTGTTTGAATATATTTTAAAATCTAATTTATTCCTGTGATGGCAAAGCTGAATTTTCATATGCCATTACTCAGGAATGACAATAAATAGCAAGCATTTCTGTTGTTCAGATGTTTTAACACCGCAATATGGCGTTATTTTAATGACAAATGTCGAGAGTGCATTATCATAGCGCGAAAGTAGATTAATACAATGCGCCAATCTCTCCGCTCGCACACGGATTTCCTTTGCTCTCACACAAAAACGGACGCGCGCTCTCAGATTCACGCTGCTCTCGCCCAGAGAGATTGCACGCACTTAAAACGTGTCTCTCCTCTCTCTCAAAGTGTGCGTGTGCACTCAAACTGTGTCCTATGTACTCGCAAATCTCTCTGTGCTTATTCGCTAGAAAATTATTCTTTTCGCAGCTGGATTAAACGTTTTTCAATAGTTATTAAAATGTACTTAAAAAAAAAAACATCTCAAAACATATTTAAGATCCTTTCCTTTATTTTTTTATTGTTGTATTTTTGTTTTACACTACTTACTGTACTTCGTTTTACAACTTTATCTGTTTTATGTATGTACAATCAAAGATGGATCTTTAATCATATCTAGTTTAATAATATTTAGCAATGTTAATCGAATGACCATTAGAAGTTGATTGCTTTGATGATGTTTACATATAAATAACCTCTGTCCAACATATGTCATATGTCAGATTTATGAAAATAATTGCAGTAAATTCTCAGTTGCTATGCTGGCAATAATAAGTAACAATTCCTATCAAATCAACATCAAACGCAAACATAGATGTAAATGATGAAAGATATAATCATAACACAATAAATAGAAGCACTCTTTGGACATTTATTGGGATTTTTTTTTAACCCAGTGTTTGTTTTCAATTCTGATTTTAGCTTTTTTTCATGAAAACCCACTAAACTCTTCTCTAAAACAGTGAATACTACAGTTATATGACAGTTAAAGGTAATCACATTTTCTGCAAATGTATTAAACCTAATAAAAATAGATAAAAAAAAAACAAAAAAAACAAATAGGGCACCTGACCCCGATCTAAAAAGTTCTGACTTAAATATATATATATATACAGTAGTCAACATTTGAAGTGGATCAAAAAAAAGTTCATCAAAGTTGTCCCAAGACAAGAACGGGTATTGTTTTAGTTTTAGGACAACTTTGATGAAAGGTTTTGACCCACTTCAAATGTTGACTACTGTGTATATATATATATATATATATATTAACCCAAGTACATTTGACTGCAAGCACGATATTAATCAAATATATATATATATATTTGACTAAGTGACTGCATATTAATAAATTGTAAAGAAATTACAGATCCATCTTTGATTGTGGAAAGAATTCCAGGTTCATTTCCCTATAGCCAGTAAGATCTCATATAGAGTTTTTATCTCTCAGTTGTAGAAAAATCTGATTGGTTGATAACTTTTGAGACGTTTAAAAAATTTATTTTCTTGCGCATAAAAGAAATTTGCGAGTGCACAGGACACAGTTTGAGCGCGCACACACACTTTGAGAGAGAGGAGAGACACGTTTTAAGTGCGCGAAATCCCTCTGGGCAAGAGCAGCATGAATCTACAATAATGCGCTCTCGACATTTGTCATTAAAATAACGCCATACCCCAATCATAGAGTGATTTTAACACTCAAGTGTTTGGTGTAAGATTTATACTCACTTGCTGATGAATTTGTTCTCTCCAACCCGCACACCGTCAATCCTGTCATCCATTTTATCCCAGCCACGACTGCATGGAAGGACTCTAGAGAGACAGAGACAGAGGAACAGGGAGGAGAACAGAGAAAGCGAGAGAGAATGTTTCTGCTTCTTGTTTTAACATCAAAGAATTAACTCTTCGGTATCTAGGTCAGAGCATGAGGAATGTAAGAGAACGACAAACCCTTAAAACAAACCAAATAAAGTATGCATATCTCACACCAACTAGCTCATGTATTTCTGATATCTCTTGACAAGACACTGATGCTCTGTTCTATATCACACAAACCCATGTGATGTCGACATCTGCAAGTCACAGCTGAAAGTAAACTATTCATGAGGATGTGACCAGAATAGGCATGCAGCATATGCAAGAATGAATGAGGGGATTGAAACAGACAAAAACAGTTCATCAACACATTTAAATACCCCATGAAATCATAAGTTTTGTCTGTGTTTTAGCTTTGAGTTTATCTACAGTACACATTACCATTTAAAAAAAACAAAAGTTCAAAAGGTTGGGATAAGTAAGATTTTTCTTTTATTCAGCAGTGATACATTAAATTGATCAAAAGTCACAGCAAATAAATAAATAAATAACATTTTACAAAAGATTTCTATTTCAAATGAATGCTACTCTTTTAACGTTCCAAAAATATTAATAAGCACAACTGTTTTCAACACTGACAAAGAGCAATTCAGCATATTAGAATGATTTCTGAAGGATCATGTGACACTGAAGACTGCAGTAATGATGCTGAAAACTCATTTTTTTAATCACAGGAATAAAGGTTGACCAATATGTGTTTTTTTATTTCAGAGCCGAAACCAATTATTACAGGTAGGCCAATAACCGATATTTTGAATCGATATATGTGTCTAGTGTAAAAATGAAAATTATTGTCAAAATTAAGAATAACAAAGGCTCTGACAAAAACTTTCTTTAAATGCTTTAAATTATTTTATCTGCAAATTGTTTTTGAAAATGACTGATACCGTTAACCATAAAAATGCTTAATATGGGCACCGATAATTGTTAACCCCCACAAAAGGAATAAATTAGATCCTAAAAATTTTTTAAAATACAAAACAATTATTTTGAACTGGAATTATATTTCATGATATTACTGTTTTTACTGTATTTTTGATTAAACACACTACACTGTAAAAAAAAAAAAATGTTGAGTCAACTTAAAATAATTTGTAACCTGGCTGCCCTAAAAATTTTAAGTTCAGTCAAAAAAAGTTTATTCAACTTGAAATGTTAAATTATACTAAGTGACAACTTAGATATTTGAGTTGAATCAACTTAACATTTTAAGGCAGTTGGGTTACTTACCCATCTGTTAAGTTTAGCAAACACAAATATCTAAGTTGTTACTTAGTACAACTTAACATTTCAAGTTGACTAAACTTATTTTAGTTGACTGAACTTAAAATGCTACGAATTTTAAATTATTTTAAGCTGACTCAATTTAAGCTGACTGTTTTTTATTTTTTACAGTGTACTGGTAAAACGTTTCTGAACAGTAGGATTTTTAATGTTTTTTTAAAGAATTATTTTCTGCTCACCAAGCCTGCATTTATTTGATCCGAAGTACAGCAAAAACAGTAAAATTGTGAAATATTTTACTATTTAAAATAACTGTTTTCTATTGGAATATATATTTAAAAATATAATTTATTCCTGTGATCAAATTTAAAATTTCAGCATTATTACTCCAGTCTTCAGTGTCAAATGATCCTTCAGAAATCATTCTAATATGCTGATTTGTAGTTCAAGAAACATTTATTATTATTATTATTATCAATATTTACAACAATTTAGTACATTTTTGGAGTCTGTATAATGTTGTTTTTTTGGGGGGAAAGAAATGATAGAAAATAATACTCTTATTTAGCAAGGATGATTTATATTAATCAAAAGTGATGATAAAGACATTTATAATGTTACAAAAGATTTCTGTTTCAGATAAATGCGTTCTATTCATCAAAGAAACCTAAAGACAATTCTACTCAGCTGTTTTAAACAGAATTATTTTTTTGAGCAGCAAATCAGAATATTAGAATGATTTCTGAAGCATCATGTGACTGGAGTAATGATGCTAAAAATTCACCTTTGAAATCACAGGAATAAAGTATATTTTACAAAATATTTAAATAGAAAACAGTTATTTTCAATAGTAAAAACATTTCAGAATTGTACTGTTTTTTGCTGTACTTTGGATCAAATAAATGCAGGCTTGGTGAGCAGAAGAGACTTCTTTAAAAAAAAAAACATTAAAAATGCTACTGTTCAAAAATTTTGACTGGTTGTGTACATGCAGCCTTGGTGGGCAAAAGGGACTTTCCCTCCCCCAAAAATGTTACAAAATCTTACCAAACCTATACCGTTTTTTGTCCAATCAAATGATCTCGATAGAGAATGTCCCGGCCCCGACAGATACTGTAAATTTGATCCGACTTGATGCTCAGTCATAATGATCAATATATTTATGTTTTTAGGAATGCCATTGATTAAAATATAATCATTGCTGTAGGATAATACAGTACCGCTCCTTGTGATGAAACCAGAGACGGAAAAACTTTTTAATATGTAATTCATTCAAAATCAGTAGTTCTCCAACAGCCAACAGAAATGCTCACACAGAGAATTAAAAAAACATGAGTCGTATTCAGTCTAAATCCTTCACCATTGTGTGAATTACTCAATGCAAAATACATAACAAGATGAAAGAGTACAGTTAACAATATGACCGGCTCTAAAGCTCAATGGCTGACACATATACTCATGTTTGGAGGTTCCCCTGGCACAACACAAACTGCTCTGCTTAAGACTTCCTTCCTCACCAGCTGGAAAGGCTTTACAGAAGCTTCCGCAGACAGGGACAGGTGCAGGACAACAGGGGTACTGTTACCCCACTGTTACAACTACTCAACATCTCGGACTCTAGCTGTTGCTCTTTTATTGTGTCTAATTCAAAACACTCAGTATAAAACAGTCATGCCAACAAAACTGAAATAAATAGGTGCCAAACCACATCTAACTTTAATAAAGCTTTTTTAAAGACGCATTTGCACGATCAACCTAATGTTAAAGGAACTGAAAGTGAGGAAACAGCAGCGTCTATCTGCCTAGTATGTGGTTTCACAACTTTGTCAAACAGTGTTAAAGGGATATTCATCCAAAATGAAAATTCTGTCATCATTTGCACAGCCTCATATTGTTTCAAACATGTATGATGTTCTATGTTTAGTAAAAAGAATAAAAAACATTTTTAAGATTGTTGACAATCAAACCATTTCGTTTCTAACTGTTTCACTATATGAACAAAAATACAATGGAAGTCAATGGGATCCGAAACGTGCTCATTAGTAGATCAAATATCTCTTTAAACACCCAGAAAACAATTATTTGTCCTCTTTATTATGATAAACTGACATACAAGTTACTTAAAAGGACAATATTCCCACATTCCTCTTCGTGTGAAATACTACACATTTTAAATGTCACAAGACATTGATTTAAATCCGAAGTACTTCCCATTTACTGTATCATATCTCATAGGATTCCCTGAAGATTTAACTGAACGCACATTACCTTCTTTCTGTTGTAAACGGCTCTTTTGCAGCTGACCGTCTGGTGGTCTTTAAATGCTAAACCAGTGCTGAACACATGTGACACGCAGCCTCGCTCTCCTAAACTCTTCCTCTCTGCACAGCGGAAACTGACATGAGGCGTTCAGACTTCCCCAATGGTGGTTTCACTGCCCTCCTCCTCCTCCTCCTCCCTTTATCTCCCTGTGCCTGTCTCTATCAAGTTGACCAATGTTTTTATGCACAGTGCCATTAATCTTACACCAACAAAAAATATATAGGAACTTTATGAGCACTTAGAATCACTTTAGGAGAACCGCTTAGTGGATGCTTGTAACTCAAGAGTCTAGCACACACACTAATACACACAAACAGAGCACAGGTGTCCTACTGAGACCCCAAATGGAACCGGTAATGGCCTCATTCAGTACCTAACAAAACTCCTACACGATTATCCTTTTACAAGATCATTATCCCACAAGCAAACAATATGGTCTCTTTCTTGTATGGGCATGTTTTCTTATCAACACCACCATCTCCTTACCCAGAGCGTATACAGTTAAGTATGTGTAGCTGTTAGAGCCTGTGTTGTATGTGTGTGTGTGGCCCCTCCCACATCTTTCATACACACCACTTGCTGCGCGCAATCAGGAGATGATGAAATATTCAATACCAATCGACCCAGACCAGCTTATTCTGACATTAATATTTCATATCCCAAATATAGTCCTGCCAGAACTACAGAAGAGCTATTAGTCTCTGATACGCATCCAAAAGTCATTGCCAGCAGATAATAGGCATCAGATGACAGGTGTTGATTAGATTATGGATGCATAATGTATCGGTGCTAAATCTGAATGTGAATATCAATTTTTCATACTTTATAACGTTGTGATACCTATACTTAGAATTTAAAAGTATTTATTTTGGTTTTTAAGCATTGTATATCAGTATCAGAATATATAGGTAGTTATATGTAGGGCTGGGTAAAAACATTGATTTCTCAATTTTAATCCATTCTCATTTTTACAAAATGATATCTATTGTTAAATTGATTAGTGTAGCCTGCTTTCAGTTAATGAACAGAAAATTAAAGTGCACCTCCCATTTAATAAATCATAATAAGCTTTGTGCTTTGTTACTTTTGATATGAAACAAAGTCTTAGTTTTCTATGGAATCCCATTTCCGCCATTTAAAGGATTTAAAGAAAAGGTAATTGTGACTTTTTATTTCACAATTGCAAATGTACATCTTACAATTCTCTCAGAATTGTGAGATATAAACTCGAACTTGTGAGTTATTCTGAGAAATAAAGTCACAATTCTAAGAAATAAAGTCTGAATCGTGAGATATAAACTCGCAATTCTGAGAACATTTTTTTCTCCCTTAAAATTGGACTGAAATTGGACTCACAACTGCGTGTTTATATCTAACAATTCTGAGGAAAAAAGTCTGAATTGCGAGATACGAACTCGCATTTGTGAGAACTGCAAGCTTTTATCTTGGAATTCTGACTTTATTTCTTGCCATTGTGAGTTTATATCACACAACTCTGAGAAAAAGCCAGAATTGCGAGTTTATATCATGCAATTCTGAGAAAAAAGGTCAGAATTTTGACTATATCTTGCAATTCTGACTTTACAACTTGCAATTACAAGTTTATATCGTACAATTCAGAGAAAAGTCAGAATTGTGAGTTTATATCATGCAATTCTGACTTTATAACTCACAATTACAAGTTTGTCACACAATTCTGAGAAAAAAAATTCAGAATTTTGACTTTATATCTCGCAATTCTGACTTTACAACTTGCAATTCTGAGTTTATATCACATAATTCTGAGAAAATTTCAGAATTGCAAGTTTATATCATGCAACTCTGACTTTACAACTTGCAGTTGCAAGCTTATATCATATAATTCTGAGAAAAAGTCAGAAATGCGAGTTTATATCATGCAATTCTGACCTTATAACTCACAACTGCGAGTTTGTCATGCAATTCTGAGAAAAAAAATCTGAATTGTGAGATAAAAAGTAGTAGCGCCTCAGTACAAGAGAAGCGGCAACACGAAGCGCTCGTTAACTGATCGTTTCAGCATGAAATAAACATGAATAAATATCCATATGTTTGTTAAACGAAAGAGTACAACTTTTTTAAGAGTACAACAAACTGAAATCTGTATCTTTTCTCATGTAAGATTACGCTCAATCAGTGTTTCAACCGTGTAAAGACGTAAATATAAAAGCTTATGACAAATATTATTACAAAACCTTAAATGAGTGTAATTTAAATGTTTGTATACAAATCAGTTTATTTTAACCTTCAATATTATCATAATGTAACTCTCATGTATATTTACAGCATTAGTTGGGAGATTTTTTCTTTGAGAAAATATGGCATGTACTGTACCTAATAAATATTCAAAAGTAATCAATATAGAATCAGAAATCAATATTGAATTGCTAGTTTGTGAATCAGGATCGAATCAAACTGTGAAATTTGTATCAAAACCCAGCTCTAGTGTACAGTACTAAACATACAGGCCAAGAAGTCAACCCAAGACATGCTGAACAAAGAAAAGGGGAAGTCAAGAGAAAAAAAAAATTCAAAATCTTATCTGAGCCTTTTCTTCTACTTTTAATCTCTTCTTTAGTCAAACTCTTCAGTTAAACGTCAGTTAGGAAAATATAGATAAAGAAAAAGCCCCCAGTGTCCCACGCAACATGACCCTGCATCAGTCTCTGCAATGCAAAAGCCACTTTTTTCATGCTTTTCATTGGAACAGCCATCAAACTGCTTGAGCACCACGTTTCAAGAGCCATGTACTTTTCCATTCTTATGCAACTGTGCACTCTAGCATAAAATGTGTCAGGGGAGTCTATGAAAAATGAATGAAAAAGAGCATGAGAACTATTTTTACACAGGCTTTTTGGACTATCCAATCTGCCAGTTCTCCAAAAGATCAACTCTGTATCTATAAAAGTGCGTAATTAAGAATAATTACATGTTTTTCAAACGCAGACGGTCTGGTGGCTTGGCACTCGAGTTGTACATGTGTTTCGGTGCTGGGAAGACCATGGAAGTGGGACAGACAGGATGGAAGCTGTGGTTTATTTGGCTTCAGCATAAAAAAAATCCAACATCTAATTTTTGCATGTTTGCATTTTACTATTTAAGTAATGAATTCTATTTGGATAATTTCTTGTTTGTTTATGCTATTGTTTGCATTTAAACCGACCAACAATAGGAAGGAAGAAAATGGACAGAATGGTGGCCGCAGAGTTCAGTCCATTTTTTTTTCATTCCCACGGCTTGGAAGTTCGCCCTTCTTGTGCAATTCCAAAGCAACCGCTCACTAACCTCGGTCTTTAAGATCCAGGCCAAGATCTCCGCTTGATGTTTCCTGGCCTACATCCATTCCCTCACCTCCCCCAACCAGCATCTCCTCACAAACACTATAGCTGGCTATTGTTAAAATTGCCACGGCAACCTGGAAAACACTTGCGAACCAACAACAACAATGCTGAAAGTCACACGTTTGCTCCCTCTTCCTTTTCTTCTTCCTTCCCTTCGTGCATGTGTTTAACAGCTTGCACTGCCGCAGTTGTCGGAGTGTTTACCGATGGCTGCTGCTGCTGCTGTTTCTGAAACCCTCATGAGTTATGAAGTATGACAAAGAAGACAAAACATAGCTACCTCACATCTGCTGCATGGAAAATGTGACGCCTACATCTGACCGGGAACTTGCAGCTCAGGCACTAAGGCTAGTCTGGTAATGAGTAACTTATCTAGAACACCAAAAGAATCCACATTTATCAAAACAGACTGCTTCAGGATGAAGATTTTCTTCATGCTTGAACTCTCTCTAAGTTTCCCTGATGTGCTCACACTCAAATGTGTCACTGTCATCGCCTGAAGGTGTGAGGATCACTGTTAAAGAGATGAAATTAAAAATCTGTTACGTTTTGTCAACATTTTGGTCTGTTTCTGACATACAGTTTCCATATGGCTCAAGATTTGCAAGAACTGCATGATTTGTAGGGACTTAAAAGTACTCTTGTGGTTTCATACAACAATTAGTTCCGGACTCCTGGTCCTCAAATCTAACCGGTCCAGAAGTGCTGATAATTGGACATTTCAGTATTTGTATCATTCTGCTTGTCTGTGTCCTTGGTGACTCACAAAGGTTGGCGCTTTAGCCTCTCTTAAAACTATTTTCACTGGCGACAAAGAAATATACGAAATAACTACCAATTTTAGTCTGAATCACAAGTTATCACACTCACAATGGAGCTGTTGGTCTAAACACCAGCTGTTATTACCTGAGACCATATCATGGCATTTTTAGCCCTTATACTGGAAAGTTGAGGTCCATATACAGAATTGTCCGTTATAAGACAACGCTTCCACGCCAAACACAGAATTTTCTGTTATTTGAGACAACACTTTGCCAACAAACACAGAATTTTCCATTATTCATGAGACAATGCTTTGCCACCAAATACTAGGGCTGTAACGATAATCGCACGATGTCGTGAGGCATGTTTAAGGCGGGCATCCACGGTGCGATTTTTGAGGTCGTACGAGCTCACATGCGATTTTTTTTGGTTATCGGAGGAAATCGTCTCTTCTCGTATGGTCGGGGCTCGTATGGTGTGTGAGAAATTACGAGACGAGCAGAGTGCCTTACGAGCACTTCCCGACCTTACGATCATTTTTAAACATGTCAAAAAACTTCGGGAGCTGTCGGATTGAAAGCGTGACGTGTGTGCTGTTGAACGAGCCGATTTGTTGAGCAAACTGGAAATGACCAATCAGAAAACCATATAGCAAAAGTCCTGAAGGCAGTTTTATGTAAAGCACTGACAAGCTACGCCAAAATCGCGTGCAAAATCGAATCGCGATTTTGGCGTAGCTTGTCAGTGCTTTACGGCTCTGTGTATTACTTGCCGCTCCAGCTGAACGCACGCAGAAATTTCTGTTATTTATGAGACAACGCTATCTCACCAAACACATTATTTTTGTTATTTATGAGACAACGGTTCTCCGCCAAACATGGAAATTTCCATTATTTATGAGACAACGCTTCCTCGTCAAACACATAATTTTCTGTTGTTTATGAGACAACTCTTCCCTGTCAAACACGGAAATTTCCGTTATTTATGAGACAATGCTTTCCCGCCAAACACAGAATTTTCCGTAATTTATAAGACAACGCCTCCCCACCAAACACAAAATTTTTTTATTTATGAGACGACGCTTTCTTGCCAAACGCATCATTTTTTGTTATTTATGAGGCAATGCTTCCCTGCCAAACACTGAATTTTCTGTTATTTATGAGACAACACTTCCTTGCCAAACACATTATTTTTATTTATGAGACAACACTTCCTCGCCAAACACACAATTTTTTGTTATTTATGAGACAACACTTCATCGCCAAACACATTATTTTTGCTGTTTATGAGACAACGCTTCCCTGCCAAACACTGAATTTTCTGTTATGAGGCAACGCTTCTCCGCCAAACACAGAATTTTCTGTTATTTATCAGACAACACTATCTCGCCAAACACATAATTTTTTGTTATTTATGAGACAACACTTCATCGCCAAACACATTATTTTTGTTATTTACAAGACAATGCTTCCTCGTCAAACATAATTTTCTGTTGTTTATGAGGCAATGCTTCCCCCAAACACAAAATTTTCAGTTCTTTCAATATGTTTTTAAAAGATTCATTTTATACTAATCAATTAAACATACTTAAAAACAACAAAAGCATGAAATAACACAACTTAAAATCACTGTTTTCCATTTAATATATTTAAAACAAGTTTATTCTTGTGATGGCAAAGCTGAATTTTCAGCAGCCATTACTCTTTAGTGTCACATGATCCCTCAGAAATCATTCTAATATGCTGATTTGCTGCTCAGTTAATGGTGAAAATAGCTGTACTGCTATTTGTGTGGACACTGAAAGTTTTTGATGAACATTCTTCTATGAAACTTTTGTCAAATCTGTGCTTTCACATAAAAAAGAAGCACGTACTTCTCCTTTTGTGTTCCACACAAGAAAGAAGGTAATACGAGATTGGAACAATATGTGCATAAACAGGAACAAAATTCACATTTTTGGGTGAACTATTCTGGATAAACCAGACTGGTTATGTAATCTGGCCAAATATAATGCTTGGCAAGTCATTTGAGCCCGTAGCTACTTTCCCATTGCTAACATCGATATCTCACAGGGGACATAAACAACTCTAAAACACTGTGGCATATTATTCTCTTGACATGAGTCTACAGATGCTATTGTAATCTGAAGCGTGAATATTATATTACATTTCCAGTAAGACATTCTCAACGAATTTCTGCTCATATTACACGTTATGATACAAAGTTGCAAAACACATGCCGCGGGCACATCAGCATCCAAGTCTGAACAAGTCGTGAGTAACAAACAACATGTATGAAAACATGCACACAAACACCCACCCCTCTCTCGTGGATCTCTGCTCTCCAGATGCCCGATGTCACGATGCCCGTCGCTCGTCGCTCAGATTCAGATTCTGGAGCGTTTCGAATCTTATCTCTGCTCTTACGTCTCCAGACGACACTAAACTGGACAAATCTACCATCCGCGATGCTATGAACGGATCCGCTGCTTTACTCACTCGGACCGAGCTGGTGTGCTCGCATCGGGAACAATCGCAGTTTGAGGGGGGCGTTTGAGGAGGAGGAATACCCCATCTGCTGTTACAGACCTCAGATAACGTAGCAGCCAATCCGCGCGCCCGCGGACGCCCCTTTGTTCGCGCTGCTCCTTTCGCGCTGGACAGCATATGCGTTCAGCGGGGAATCCCCAAAACAATAGCCCGCTGAAGTATAGGGGCAATAGAGGAAAAGAAGGATCTGATAGTAAATTAAAGCATAGTTTCTCCCTTTTTATCCCCATCAGTAACATTTCTGACTAAGCAAAAAGGTACAAACAACTCTAAAAAGAGTTATTTTACACAGTTGTCAACTATAAATAAAAGTACAGACTAGATTGCATGTGGCTGCTGTAAAAAGTTACATGACCAGAGCTGTTTCAATTCAAGGTGTTTCTTTGAAAGATGACAACGTGCTAAAAGCCCTTATATATATTACATAATATTGTCATAATATTATTATATGGTTAAGGCTTCCTAAACTATTAAAATGTTATAAACGTCTCATAAAATGACGTTTAAACAGCAATGCTTGATAATGTCTCTTTTGGTAATATTAATACATTTATTAACCTCAAATGTTAATTACTAAAAATGATCACGATTATGTTGATCGTAACAGAACTCTTGATCTTAAAACACATTAGTAAAAGTTAAAATTAATATTAATAGATGCTGTAAAATGTGTTAATTGTTAGTTTTTGTAACTAATGTAGTTAACTATGTTAACAAATGAAACCTTATTCTAAAGTGTTACCGTTTAACATATCCGGTGGACAAGGGGGAAATCACATTATGAATAAAACTGATTCTTGTTATAAAATGGTACACTCCGTGACACTCGCTGTGAGAAATACTGCAAGCAGAGTGATAGATGGTGAAATGGTTGGAGTGCTGTTATCACTAGAATATCGCACTCCTCAACCAATCAGATTCAAGGACCAGAAAGAACTGTTGTATGCATGTGTATATATAGTTTTAATTATTAAGTAGCACAGGTATATTTGTAGCAATAGCCAAAAATACATTGTATGGATCAAAATTATCGATTTTTTTAAGGCAAAAACCATTAGGATATTAAGTGAAGATCATGTTCCATTAAGATGTTTTGTAAATTTCGTAGCGTAAATACATCGAAACTTAATTTTTGATTAGTAATATGCATTGCTAGGACCTATATTTGGCCAACTTTAAGGGCGATTTTCTCAACATTTGGATTTTATGCACAAATCCTGATGTTCAAATTTGTTAGTTGTATCTTGGCCAAATATCTTCCTATTCCCATAAATCATACATCAACTGAAATCTTATTTATTTAGCTTTCAGATGATGTATAAATCTCAATTTAAAAAAAAAAATTGACCCAATATGATTGGTTTTGTGGTCTAGGGTCACACACACACATATATATATGGCTGTTCAATCAGCAAAACACATTTGCTCACTCTGTGGAAGATTTGGCATCAAATGGGTAAGTGACACTGAGGGTGAGGATTAGATCATCATGGGTCGTCACGGGTCAACAAATGAGCACATCTGAGCTGGGAAAGGCTGATATCATTTTAATCTCTTGTAATCTGCTACCAGCTATGATCTACCCATCTGTCGAGAGCACAGTTAAAGGGTTCATACAGCAAAAGCAGCAAAAGGGGTCAGGGAGCTCAGGATTAAGAACTAAAACTACTAGCACAAAATAAAAAGTACAATATATTTTGTTCATTTTTACAGTTTTTTAAACATTTTTTTAGTTAGAGATTTGTCCTGTAGACATCTTCACCATGAGACACTTCTAGGTCTTGTAGGTCTGTCATATATCATATCATTTGATATATAAACAGTGCTTCCTCTATTAATAATAATGTAGGACCCACAATTTAAAATGTGGGACCACAAAGAAAGGGCCTGGTGTTGTTGACGGCATCTCTCCACTTTGTTCTCTCTGCGTCCCCTATGACCGTATCTATTAATTGAGTCTGGTTGAGTTGTGTGTGCCTAATCATGTTAACTCAGACGGTTACGGTCAACACACACACACACACAGGGTTGGGGGAAATCAGAGGTGAAGAACTGGCATGTGTAACCTGATATACTTAATGAGTTTACCAGATCAGACAAGAATAGAGGCCACAATTTTATTGTCACCTTAGTAACTAGACCATAATTCTGAAAAAAGTCTTTTCATGCCTACGATTCACTTGAAATTTGAACGTTTTATTTTTGTTCCCCCTTAGACAATTAACTGTATTGTAGAGTCAAGAACGCAGAAATCAAATGTAACTTGATTTGTTTGAATAATAACTAAAAAATATTCATAAAATATTCTAAAGAAGTTATTTATAATTTGTATTAAATATTATTATTATTATTAAATATATTTCCTTTTTAATTACCTGATATATACTGATGCACACTCAAACACACACATACAAAAAGACAAAAGACATGATTTGCTCAGAAACATCTTATTAAATATCTTTAGGAACATGGAACAAAACAATTTCTGCTGTTTCTACTAACAGGAGCTGCAATGGCTGGTCCAAGAATATAGCACATTCTGCACTCAATATATATATTCATATATTTAGAATAGTCTCAATGCATTGCACCTCTTTCTAAATTTTTACTACTTTTAACATGAACAGGAAGTAATGTTAGAAAAATAAAATACGAAAACAGCCTAGTTAACAAAAATATTCCATCAAACTACAAAAAAAAAAAAAAAAAAAAAAAAAAAAAAAAAAGACAACAAAGGAGATCATTTATTTTACTCTTAAATGAAAATGTAACAAATTGGTGCACTTTGCAGCATGATGATTTAAGATAAGTTTTTTTCCCCCAACATCTCTTTGCCTGTAAAAACACAAGATGATGTATAAAAAAAAAAAACAATAAAACATTAAAAACATATTACAATTCAGAGAAACTAAGTATATTCTTCAGACATACCCCCTTCAAAATAACTGAAGGATTGTTTTTCTTTGAATCACATGCCAACATGTTATTAAGACCCAACCTTTACATCTCAGCAGATACTGAGATTTAGCACAACAGCTTGTTTCCAAACTGTTCACATATTAAAAACCATATTTAACATGAATAAATTATGGTATTATGAATATTATGGAAGCCCGTTTCTGCCACAGATTAAAAAAAAATAAATAAACAAAAAAATAACAATAAAATAAAAATCAATTCTGACTTTTCTCTTAGTCGTGATATAAACTTGCAATTCTGCCTTTTACTCTCAGAATGGCATGATATAAACATACAGTTGTGAGAAATAGTCAGAATTGTGAGATATAAACTACATAGACCTCTTTCTCAAAGTTGTGATAAAAACTCGCAATTCTGACTTTATTTCTCGCAACTGCAAATTTATATCGCAATTTGACTTTTTCTTGCAATTCTGACTTTTTTCCTCAGAATTCTGGTAAAAACTTACAATTCTGACTTTATTTTTTGCAATTCTGACTTTTTTCCCCCTCACAATTCTGACTTAGTCAGAATTAGATAAAAACTCAAAATTCTGACTTTATTTCTCACAATTGCGAGTTCAAATCTTATAATTCTGACTACTTCTTGCAATTGCGAGTTTATATTTCTTAATTCTGACTCTTTTTTTTTCTTGCAATTCTGACTTTTCTCAGAATTCTGATTAAAACATAATTGACTAAAACAAAACTCTGACTTTACTTCTCACAATCGCGAGTTTATATCTTGTAATTCTGCCTTTTTCCCCCCTCACAATTCTGACTTTTTCCTCCTTCACAATTCTGACTTTTTCTGATAATTCTGATAAAAACTCCCAATTGTGAATTTATTTCTTACAATTGTGAGTTTATGTCTTGTAATTCTGCCCTTTTTCTCACAATTCTGACTTTTTCTCAGAATTCTGATCAAAACATAATTCTGACTTTCTCGCAATCGTGAGTTTATATCTTGTAATTCTGACTTCTTTCCCCCTCACAATTCTGAATTTTTTTTTAGAATTCTGATAAAAACTTACAATTCTGACTTTATTTCTCACAATTGTGAGTTTGTCTTGTAATTCTGCCATTTTTCCTGCAATTCTGACTTTTTCTCAGTTTATATCTCGCAATTCTGACTTTTTTCTTGCAATTCTAACATTTCTCAGAATCGTAAGATATAAACTTGCAACTGCGAGTTACAAAATCCAATTTTGAGGGGAAAAAAAGACCGATATGTTCTCAGAATTGCAAATTAATAACACATAATTGCGTGTTATAAAGTCAGAAATGCCAGTTTATATTTGCAAGTTTATATCATGCAATTCTGACGTTATTTCTCAAAAAAGTTGCCAGAAAAAAAAGTCAGAATTTTGAGATAAAACTTGTAATTACCTTTTTTATTTTTTTATTCAGTGGCGGCAACGGGCTTCCATAGAATAGGGCCAAAGACAAATGTTAGAAATTCTTTTGAAATGACATTTTTCTCAAGTACTTGACAAATATTTATGCATGTCACATAGAAACCTTTATGAATGACAGACAAATAAACATCACAGGATGTGAAAGATCTTCATATTCTGTTTCAAATGACATTTCAATAAAATATTTAAGGATAAAAATCTTCGGAGATGAGGACTGACACCACTGCAAGCACTATCGGTGTGAATGGGAGGAGATTTAGAGGCAAACCGCACACTTTCTCAGTTGCACTTGCTTTGGATTCATAGACAATCATTACACTACACTTCAGAGCACTGAATGTATTATAATAAGATTATTTTAAGAACAAAAAGTGCTAATGGATTCTTTACAACGCAAGTTGTGTTTTGACAGTGTGATTTGAACTGTCGATACTCAGTTAACCGCAGCACTCTGTTCCAAGTGTTCACTAAACAGTACAGTAAATTAGTATTGCCTTGTATACAGCACTGTTATCTGTATACAAGTATATGATCTGGCTGTTAGGTCCCAAATACTGTCACTTTAACATTCTCAAACACACTCAGCAAAGTGTTCCTTCCTGCTATAATGCACAAAACCTTTTGGAAAAAATGTGTAAATAAGGCTGAAAACAAAGCAATAGTTGTAAAATTATGTTACCAAGTGAAATGATCCTTGCATAATGAGGGTTTTCTGTTAAAAACTAATACAAAACAAATGAAAGAAACCATCAGGCTGTATTACAGGTCAGGTAGAAAGAGAAAAAAACATCTCAAACGTTAGTTGGAATGACTCACCGAGGAAGCACCAGTTATGTTGTAAATATCAAGACTGTGGTAATAAAAAAAAAAATGCAATTTCTCTTTGCACCATGCTGACAAGCTGCAACACACACCTATAACAAATCAAACCTTAGAGTGGAGAACTGCATCTCCCCTTTCCTGCTTACAGGCAAAAAGGATCTGCACAAAGACTAGACGTAATACATTTAAATAAATAAATTACAAGTCAACTCTGAATCTGAAGTGGATACAGTATGAGCCTCAAATAGAGATCAACCATCAGAGTTCAAAGCACAACTGCACACTATTAAATCAAGAAGGCTGCTGAAGTCACCACTCCATGACAGTGTCTCCAATGGTCAAAAATCAGTTTAAATGCTATAAAAGTCATAGTGTACATTTAAAAATGCTTTGTGTTGTACATAGTTACTGTAAAGATTATAAAATGTCTGTAAACCAAAAATGAGAATGAACTTATAGTTACAACTAAATACTAGTGATTAGTAATCGATTGTGATAATGCAATATAGTAGGATTTGTACAGTTGAAGAGCCTGTCAATAAATGCCCGCTAAATGCTGCGCATCCTCTCTGCGTCCAAAAACAAAGCACACCTGCAGTGCTTGTGGGAATCTACATTATGAACCACATTCACTTGAACAGCAGTTAGAAAGTGCCACCAATATTAAACAAAAAACAGGCCAAAAATGTGGCGCCCAAAAGAGGCTCAACAGATTTTAACCAAAAAAAAAAAACAAACAAACAACAACATTTCCCCACATCTTTCAATGGGACTGCCTGAGTGCGACCGTTCTCAAGTTTTTCCCTTCCAGTCTTCCTTCTTTTGAAAACCATGCACTGCAAGTACATTCGTTTCTCATATCAATTTTATCTACTGCATAGCCATCCGCCTCCAAAACGCGCAATCGTTACAATTTCAAGGTGGCAAAATACAGTATGTAATAAGAAATGCTTTCAATATGAGCTATTAATTTAAAATAGCATAACGAGATGACTGAAACATAAATTTGTATGACTGAATCAGTTTCCTTACATTTAAGGCATTCGAAGGATTCGGAAGCAAGACTCGGACACTGGAAGTTAAATTAGGAACAAGCAAACTACATTTTGTGCGTTAATTCAAGCAGTGCAATTCGAACATAAAGCACAATAACCTTGCACCACTAAGTAAACCTTAATCCTCTCGCTTTTTAACGGGATCCGCGCCATGCATAAAGCAAGTTTGGGCTTGTTTGTGTTTGGTGCGAATGTGATAGTGGCCACCGAGGGCACTCATTAATGCGTTGGTTAAATTCGAACACTTCCAATTATCTGACACGGATGCTTTGTGCAGATGGAGCAGTGCAGGCCAAAAAAAAAGGAACACTGATATTGGAAATTCGGTAGATTTTTTATAAAGTGATTTTTCCATCTATCAGTCCATTTTCGTGTTCTCCGAGAGAGAGATGAACGAGTACAACCTGCGTTGCATCCACTCGCTGTTGTCATGGAGACACCTTCAGATCAGCTCCAAAGCTGCTGCGCTGTCGAAGTGTTTAGAAGGTGTGTTAACCAACTTTAGTGTTGATGACAAACTTGATCAAAAAGGAAAGAGTTTTTAAAGGATTGTGGGATGAAGAGAGTCTACAGCTGGCTTTTTATTAAAGGAACGGACTGAGGATTTCACTGACTGGGTGGAATGGCGCGTTGCGACTACCATCTGAAAACCTACCCGTGCTAAACACTATACCCCGCTTTCTCCTAGTTCTGGCTTTGTTGGCATGTCGTCCTCTCTCCTGTTATGGCAGCTGTGGGTGAGAACGCTCCACTGGTAGCCAGCGAAAGTGGGGCTGATTGGGAGGTATTGGAAAATGCGATGGCGCCGCAGGAAGTCCATTCCAAACGGAAGGTCGTAAGACTCCATTCTATCCCGTTTAGATACGCTGTTCCCACGATTCATCTTACGGATACCCCTTTCCTCCGGGGTGCCTGGAATGGAATAGAAAGAGCTAATGAGAGGGAGAAAGGGAATGCACCGAAAATTAAAAGGTTTCACATATAATGTATTCAATCCCTTGTCATCCAAGATATTTATGTCTTTCTTTTTTCAGTCGTAAAGAAATTATGTTTTTTGAGAAAAACATTTCTGCATTTTTCTCCATATAATGGACTGATATGGTGCCCCATTTTTTGAACTTCCAAAATGCAGTTTAAATGCAGCTTCAAACGATCCCAAATGCGGTTGTAAACGATCCCAGACAAGGAAGAAGGGTCTTATGTAGCGAAAAAAAATACAATTTAAATACTTTTTAATCTCAAACGCTCATCTTGCCTTTCTTTTGCTGAGCTCTGTGTATTCTGGTTCAAGACAGTTAGGGTATGTCGAAAAACTCCAATCGTATTTTCTCCCTTACCAACCCCGTCTTTGCAAAGTGAACATGCGACATAGGACAATTTGAAGTTGAGGGAGAACATGAGACATACCCTAACTGTCATGAACCAGAAAAAAAACAGTTCAGGCAGAGTACGACAACACGAGCGTTTGACATGAAAAAGTATATAAATTGTATCATTTTTAGGAAAATTACAGATCATTATGCTAGATAAGACCCTTCTTTCTTGACTGGGATTGTTTACAACCGCATTTGGGATTGTTTGAAGCCACATTTAAACTGCATTTTGGAAGTTCAAAAATGGGGCACCATGGACTTCTCCTTTAAAAATTGGACTTCTCCTTTAAAAATGAACTTTGCCTTTAAAAGGAAGTGGACTTCTCCTTTAAAAATTGCATATGAAAGCAATGT
This sequence comes from Labeo rohita, assembly GCF_022985175.1. Classification (NCBI taxonomy): domain Eukaryota; kingdom Metazoa; phylum Chordata; class Actinopteri; order Cypriniformes; family Cyprinidae; genus Labeo; species Labeo rohita. The sequence continues at coordinate 12,614,039 of NC_066876.1, read as the reverse complement.
GAAGTCAACCGCTTGAATTTGTCAAGCTCATAATCATTATTTTTTTATCATGCCGTGCTCTCCATCGGTGTAATTCATAAATGTGCATTTATTATGTACAGTACTATCACATGATTGATTATGAAACTGATTCCGGTTAGAATATACATTGCTGAACACGGCTACTGAAAGTTTCTAAAAATTTCAGTGTGTGAGATTTTCCTGTTTTGTTTTTGCCAGTTCTTGAAGCTCCGCCCTCTTCTGAAAAGGGGCCATGAGCACCAGCTCATTTGCATTTAAAGGGACAGTCACCGGTACAGTACGTTTTGGCTCACACTCTAGAAAGCTGCGATTTTAACAAGCTATAAGAAAAAATTATCTTTTGAGTATTTTAAGCTAAAACTATACACACTGTGGACAGAGATTTATTTTACATCTTGTAAAAAGTGGCACAACAGGTCACCTTTAATTCAGTTGTGTGCAGTGTAGGGCAGCACTGTTTTTGTTTACACATGAGCAGCTTATGATCTTGCGTTTTCAGTTTCTTGGAGAGGCTTGTTTCATGATAAATGTGATCTCTGTATCTTAGGTTGATTATAACATGCATCTGAAAATCCAACACATGCCACTGATCTTCCTAAACTTGTAATAAGCACAAATAAACCAGCTGTAGTCATCAGAAGGTACGTTTTAAAGGGATAGTTTATCCAAAAATGAAATTCTGTTATTAATTACTCACCCTTATATTGACCTTCATTCATCTTCAGAACACAAATTAAGATATTTTTAATGAAATCCGAGAGCTTTCTGACCCTGCATAGACAGCAACGCAATTGACACGTTCAAGGCCCAAAAAGGTATACGACACAGAAAAGATGATATTGTTGAATAAAGTATTTTTTTCACTTTGTGCACAAAAAGTATTCTTGTACGTCATAACATTATGGTTGAACTACTGATGTCACATGGACTATTTTAACCATGTCCTTACTACCTTTATCTGCTTTGAACGTGTCAGTTGCGTTGCTGTCTATGCAAGCTCTCAGATTTCATGAAAAATATCTTCATTTGTTTTCTGAAGACGAACGATGATTGTATGGGTTTGGAACGACATGAGGGTGAATAATTAATGACAGAATTTTCATTTTTGGGTGAACTATCCCTTTTAGGGTTTACTGTGGTTTTCTGACAACACAAAAGATTTATTTAAGTAGTAGCAGTGGAAGAATAGTTATATTGATATATAATCGGACAATGTAGGCTTTTTGGCCTAACTGTGCAGCCACAATTTATATAGTTCTATGAATTCCTAATGTTATAATTTTAAAATTAAATGGTGATTGAACACAGCACCACAACACTATCATACACAGGTGCCAAAAAAAAACAAAAACAAAAAAAAAAAATCCTGTGTGATTCCTATTTTATTACTACATTAACCACCATTTTTAACTACAAAATGAGAAATTCTTTCAAATTTTATATTATACATTAACTAGTTTGTTTATTTTTAAGGATGAGAGCAACAAAGTGACATTTTCACCAAATGTTTGATTGGATTGAAAAGAAACAGGTTCTCCATCTTCTGATCGTTCAGACAAAGTGTTTTATGAGCATATTATGAAATATGGACTTACCAGGAATAGTATTATCCAGCACAAACGCCACTGAACCTCCTACAAACATGGCAGTCGTAAGCAGAACGTTCAGCACCTGATCTATCTGCACTATACCTACAAAAAAAGAAAAGAATATGGTTCCTCACTGGTTCCTAGAGAAGCAATCATCATTGTGGTGAGTATACAGAATATACACGGATTTGTGTATCTACCAGTGACTAGAGGGTTTCCTTTGAGGTAGCTGGGCAGGACCAGGCCAAAGAAGATGGAAAAACCAAGGACAAACAGATTGCGGGATGAATTGAGATCCACAAACTGCAGGTTGGAAAGACCAACGGCGGTGATCATGCCGAAGAGAGTGCAAAACAGTGCTCCCAGAACTGGATCCGGCAATGATGCAAAGAGAGCGCTGAATTTACCGACCATTCCTAGTAGTAGCATCAGTGCCGCACCATACTGAATTACCCGCCTGCTGCCCACCTACACAATCAAACACACAGACAGAAGAAAACAACCAATCAGAAAAAACTACTGCATTAGTCCTATTTATTAAAAGTAAATGCTGTTCTTTTGATGTTTCTAACATAAATGTCTTTATTGACACTTTTGATCAAATTAATGCATCCCTGCAGAAAAAAATATTAACGTTAAACTATTACTAATTCCAAACTTTTGAAGTGTTTAACCATGAATAAGCTGATATCTAGTTCCTGCAGTAAATGTGTCACGACAACTTGTAACTATGAAGCTATAACACTTAAAAGTATTAAAATCAAAGTAGTAGCCTCATGAGTAGCAGTTGCATATGTAATAAATAAATAGCTCCTGTGGGAATGGCTATGTGGGAGTACATAGCCAGCCAGAGCTTATGTTAATGATGCTTTGGAAACTCAAATGCCTCTCTGCTCAGTATTGAAGGCCTTTGGGGTGCTAATGATCCACTGCAGTCACTGAGGGCCAGACTAACACATGCTGCTATGTGCCATATGGACTGCTCTCTGAATGTGCTTTTAACACCCAGCTCCTTAAAGCCTAGCACTGTTCTCTGTAAAACCAAGCTAATTTTTGGTTCCTTCATTGTAAGCGACTGCACAAAAGAAAAATCAGACAGGCCCAATAGGAAAAGATCCTACTTTTGTGATTCCCAGCACTCCAATATTTGGGCTAGAAGATGTGGAGCCATTTCCTGTCCCAAAGACGCCATCGAGAACACAGGAAAGACCTTCCATAAATATCCCTCTGAGAAAAAGAGATTCAAATTTGTGCATTAGGATACCAAACATGCTATATGTCTTGTCAGTTTTTATATTGTGTCATTGTATTGTACCTGTTAATGGCATGTATTGGCGGAGGTGGGGCACAGGAGAGACGGGCACAGGCGTAATAGTCTCCAATGGACTCTATGATACTGGCAACCACTGCACTCAGCATCCCAATCACCCCTGCTGCTGTCACTGTGGGCAACCCCCATTGGACTAGAACACAGAACCATTCACACAAAGTATAATGAGTAATCTTATCAGGCTTAGCATACAGAAATTCATACCACATGAAAGGTTATTGGATATACAGTTGAGGTCAAAAGTTTACATACACCTTGAAGAACCTGCAAAATATTAATTATTTTACCAAAATAAGAGGGATCATACAAAATGCATGTAATTTTTTTTATTTAGTACTGACCTGAATAATATATTTCATATAAAAGATGTTTACGTATAGTTTACAAGAGTAAATAATAGCTGAATTTATAAAAAGGACCCTGTTCGAAAGTTTATATACCCTTGATTTTTAATACTGTGTTGTCACCTGAATGATCCACAGCTGTGTCTGTTTTGTTTAGTGATAGTTGTTCATGAGTCTCTTATTTGTCCTGAACAGTTAAACTGCCTGCTGTTCTTTAGAAAAAAATCCTTCAGGTCCCACAAATTATTTGGTTTTTTAGCATTTTTGTGCATTTGAACCCTTCACAACAGTGACTGTATGATTCTGAGATCCATCTTTTCACACTGAGGACAACTGAGTGACTCAAATGCAACTATTATAGAAGGTTCAAATGCTCACTGATGCTTCAGAAGGAAAAACGATGAATTAAGAGCCGGGGGTGAAAACTTTTGAGCAGAATGAAGATGTGTCCATTTTTCTTATTTGCCAAAACATCATATTTTTTCATTTAGTGCTGCCCTTCAGAAGCTACAGAAGATACTTTAATTTTTTATCAGAAGACAAGAGTTAAATTTATCCTAATCTTCAAATTCAAAAAGCTTTTCCTTCTGGAGCATCAGTGAGTGTTTGAACCTTCTGTAATAGTTGCATATGAGTCCTTCAGTTGTCCTCAGTGTGAAAAGATGGATCTCAAAATCATACAGTCATTGCTGGAAAGGGTACAAATACACAAAAATGCTGAAAAACCAAAGAATTTGTGGGACCTGAAGGATTTTTCTAAAGAACAGCAGGCAGTTTAACTGTTCAGGACAAACAAGGGACTCATGAACAACTATCACTAAACAAAAAAAACACAGCGGTGGATCATTTATGTAACAACACAGTACTAAGAATCAAGAGTATGTAAACTTTTGAATGGGGTAATTTTTGTAAATTTAACTTTCTCTTGTGGGCTATATGTAAATGTCTTTTATGTGAAATATCTTATTCAGGTCAGTACTAAAAAAAAAAAAAAAAAAAAAAAAAAAAACAAAAATAATATATATATATATATATATATATATATATATATATATATATATATATATATATATAGATATAGATATAGATATATATATATATATATATATATATATATATAGAGAGATATAGATATAGATATATATAGATATAATTTTGTAAGATCCCTCTTATTTTGGTAAAATAATGAACATTTTGCAGCTTCTGCAAGGTGTGTGTAAACTTTTGACCTCAACTGTATTCTGTTGTAATTGCACATTGTACAGTCAGTGTAATGTGCAGTTACAACACACACAGACGTAATACTCAAAACCAGCACTCACAGGGGTAGGGTATCTTAAACCAGGGAGCGACTGCCAGAATGCCCTGTCTGGCGTCCGTTCGGGCGTAAAACCCGTATTTGTCCTTCTCAGGAGGAAACACGTCAGTCACCGTGAAGATGAAACACAGAAACCATGACACAAGGATCGCCATGATGATCTACAAAGAGACAGAAAGAGAGTTAAATCCAGCTCCTTGAAAAAAACAAAAAAACAAAACAAAACAAAAAAAAAACAGAAATTGATGAGTAACCCAGACTGCTGAACACAAAGCCAGACATGTCATCCAACCTCCTTCACTAGCCTTCAAACAAGCAGACGACACTGCATGCTGTAACTCCCTCACGATTCATCATCATGGATCAATCTGTGTATTTTGGCTTGCCTCTATCTGCCTCCTACACCCGCTTTCATTGCCATGTCATTGTCTGCTGTGCTTCCATTTAAAAACGCAGGCCAAAAACACCTCATTTATGAAACAGCATGGTAATTGCGGCTGTCATCAGAGCTAACGGCAGATTACGAGCTGTGCCAAGACTCTGAAAATGCCAGCTCACGTTCCCGGGAGCTGGAGACAACAGACTGCTAATGATCACGATAATTCCTTTATGAGAAAGTGGATCATTTAGGAAATGAAAAACGTAATACACTGATTATTGAGATATGAAGCAACACATGTCCAACAACTTTACCTGCTAACAGATTTATAAAGCAACATTTGCAATTAATCAAAAATTAAAATTAACCAGAGATGATCACTTAAATGTTAACAACAGAATACAAAAAAAAGAAAGAAAAATTATTATATTTAGATTCTAGGTTGTGGCGTTTTACTGTTTTTACAATTGTTCTCATATCTTCTATCACAACTTTGGCCAAAAAAAAAAGTATGCAAGAAAGTAAGTAAATAAGTAAATATATATATTCTTATTTCAGCTGCTATCAAACTACTGTGTTTCATTATTTTAAAGTTATTATAAAGTTTGACAAAATGTTTAAACAAAATGCCCCTGAGAAAAACAAAAATAAGAAATAGTTAAGTATAGAAATAAACAAGAACAATTATAGTATATTAAGTATAGTAAAGATAGTATATTAAGCATAGTGTATACAATATAATATAATATAATGAAAGCAAGTAAATAAGCAAATGTATGCAGTATTTTAATGGAATGGCACTGAATAAAACAAAAATAATAAAATAATTAGTAAATATTCTTATTTCAGCTGCTAAGAAACTAGTGTTTTGTATTACTTTTTTATAAAGTTTGATAAATGTTTGAATGGAATGGCACTGAGAAAAACAAAAATACAGAAAAATGATGTATATTCACACACTACCAGTCAAAAGTTTTTTTTTTATTAAAAATATTATTATTATTTTTTTAAAGAATTCTCTTCTGCTCACCAAACCTGCATGTATTTGATCCAAAATACAATATTGAGTAATATTGTGAAATATTTTGACTATTTCAAATAACTGCTTTCTATGTGAATATAATTTAAAATGTAATTTATTCCTGTGATTTCAAACCTACATTTTAGCATCATTACTCCAGTCTTCAGTTTCACATGATCATTCTAATATGCTGATTTGCTGTTCAAGAAACATTTATTATTATTATTATTATTACTATTATTATTATTATTATTATATTTAAAATAGCTGAGTATAATAATATATATATGTAGCTGGGGGGAGGGGGGCATTTATAATGTTACAAAAGATTTGTATTTCAGATAAATGCTGTTCTTCTGAACTTTCTATTCAAAGAAATCCGAAAAATAAAAAAAAATACTGTTTCCAACATAATAATAATACTCAAATGTTTTTTGAGTATCAAATAAAAAATGTTAGAATGATTTCTGATGGATCATGTGACTCGAACAATGATGCATAAAAATTCATTTCAAAATCACAGGAATAAATTACATTTTAAAATACATTCAAATAGAAAACTGTTACTTTAAATAGTAAAACATTTCAAAATTTCTGCTGTTTCTGCTTTGGATCAAATAAATGAAGGCTTGGTGAGCAGAAGAAACTTCTTTTTTAAAAAAAAACTAAAAATTTTTAGTTTAAAAACTTTTGACTGGTAGTGTATATAATTCCCTCCATCACTGGATGCACATGAATTAAATAAACAGACATGTTTGTCTTGGATTAATGTGGAGAAACTCACTGGGAACATCTTGAACAGCTGCAGGCGGTAAGACGTACAGCCTTTTTTTGATCTGTAGATGGGGAGCGGCAACTGGATGTTACGTGCGTACTGAGAGAACAGCAGCACCAGGAATATGGTCCTGTTTCAAAGAGGGGAGAGAATTTACACTCTGCATCCACTGAGCTACAAATCGATTACACTGACAGCCAAATCATGTGTGTGTGTGTGTGAACTGTACTCACAGCATGGCAATGCCCCAGTGCTTGCCTGCCCTCTCTCCAGCTGCCTGGAAGCCCGAGAGCCCAATGAGAGTAACAGTAGGGGTGATGGTAAGCGGGCCAATGTACTTCAACAGGACACCTGGCAAACCCAAGGCCCCTATGACCACCTCTATTAGAGACGAGACTATTATAGCACCCTGGATCTACAGAGACAAAGAGAGAGGGAGAGAAAAAATGTGCTTAAATCTGATCAAAGAAATAAAGTAGTGAAGGTTAAAAAGTGTCATTGACAAAGGCCTTCAGACAGCATAATGCTCCTTTTAATCTAATTCAGCTCAAGTTGCTTTGTCTTCGTCTGCCACACCAAAATCAATATCAAATCCGTTTAAGCAAAAGTCTCTTAAAAGACAAATAAAAGGATAGTTCACCCAATAATGAAAACTCTGTCATTAATTACTCAGCCTCATGTTGTTCCAAACCCGTAAGACATTCAAGGCCCAGAAAGAAAGCAAGGACATCATTAAAACAGTCCATGTGGCCTTTAACGTGTCAGTTGCGTTGCCGTCTATGCAGGGTCAGAAAGCTCTCGGAGTTCGTCAAAAACATCTTAATTTGTGTTTTGAAAATAAATTAAGGTCTTAGAGGTTTGGACCAACATGAGAGTGAGTAATTAATGACAGAATTTTCATTTTTGGGTGAACTATACCATTAACATTTACAGTGATAATGGACTTATTGGTTTTTTTTATGACAATTTTCATAATCTCATTTATGGTGTTACAATTCCATGGGCCGATCCTGTTATAACCACTTTGTCACCTCATTTTATTTCATCAGTTTCACACCATCAGTTCCTTTATCAATTTTACATTAATGTTCCTCATTAAATGTGTCTGATCTCATTTCTTTCATCTTCATCTCTTTGTTTTAACACACCTCTCGTATCCTGGGGTACCAGATGTCTTCTGTGTGTGGCAGCTCTGTGGCATTTAATAGAGGAACACCTGCAGAGAAACAGGACAATCAGATTAGCGGTTTTAAGTGAGAGGATACACGAGTGTGTGTGTGTGCGCCATGTACCTGTTGCGTTACATTTCCACTTATCCAGTGAAAGGATGGCTCTTGCAGGGGCGAGAAAAGCAAAAGCACTAGCTTGGAACAATGGAAGCCTGGAGGCAAAACACACACAAAAACACAATCATACACAAGAACAGCTTGTACTGACACAAACACACTCAAACATCCACAACACTCTCGCCCCTTGAAAACATCTATGTGTGGCTGAGGAGCAAAGACAGGTAATGGTCACCAAGAGGAGATCTTAAAGGGACAGTTCACCTAAAAATGAAAATTACCTCACGATTTATTCACCCTCAAGCCATCCTAGGTGTATATAACTTTCCTCTTTCGGATGAATGCAATTGGGGTTATATTAAAAAAAAAATGTCCTAGATCTTCCAAGCTTTATAATGCCAGTGAATGGCTGTTGAGATTTTGAAGTCCTATAAAGTGCACCCATCCATCATAAAAAGTACTCCACATGGCTCCAGAGGGGTAAATAAAGGCCTTCTGAAGTAAATAGATGCATTTGTGTAAGAAAAATATCCATATTTAAAACTTTATAAAGTGTAGCATAAGCTCCGGTGGAATATACTAGTCGTGTGAGAACCAAGATTTGTTTACAGCAAAGGAAAACCAGTCTCCTCTTACAATTTTTTTTGTTTTGTTTTTTTTCAAATCCTCAATTTGTACTTCTAATCCGCTTCCACGTTCACTGCTTCTCATAGGAGCTTATGCTACGCCTCTGTCCAACGCCATCTGCTGGAATGCCTAAGGTGAACATGCGTACAACAGTTAGTGGAAGCTATAGTGAAGCATGTTCATTTCTAATATTCGTTTGAACATTTTTTAGTTTTATTTGCCTTAAAATATTAAAAAAAAGCAATAAAATAAGTGAATTTAATTTAATTTAATTTAATTTAAGTTACTAATTGAATTTATTATTATTACTACAAATAAACAAATAAATATAAAAATAAACATGAAGAGTTCATTTGCAAAAATAATAATAATAATAATAAATAATAATAATAATAATAATAATAATTATTATTATTATTATTATTATTATTATTATAACTCAAAAATACAGCTAACACAATAAAAACACAACACAATAAACGATTTATGAAAAGAAAAAAACAGTTAAAAAATAATATAATATAATATAATATAATATATTATATATGTAACATTTTAAACATTTGATTGACTTCTATATATATAATTTTTTACACACACATTATACACATTATCTCTCTCTCTCTCTCTATATAGACAACAACAACAACTCAAAAATACAGCTAACACAATAAACGATTTATGAAAATTAAAAAAAATAAAAATAAATTATATTATTTATTTATATATATATATATATATATATATATATATATATATATATATATATATATATATACACATACACACACACACACACACACACACAACCGTTCAAAAGTTTGGGGTCAGTAAGACTTGTAATAGTCTTTAAAGAAGTCTCTTATGCTCATCAAGGCTGCATTTATTTGATTAAAAGTATAGAAAAAAAAAAAAAAAACAGTAATATTGCAAAATGTTTTTACAATATAACAATGTTTTTTATTTTAACATACTTTAAAATAGAATTTATTCCTGTGATGAAAAGCTGAATTTTTATCAGCTGTTACTCCAGTCTTAAGTGTCACATGATCCTTCAGAAATCATTCTAATATGCAGATTTATTATTAGAATGATCAATGTTGGATATATATATATATATACACACACACATTCCAAGTAATATCAAATTAACTGCAGTTGGATTGTTTTGATTAAATAATAATAATTAATAAAAATAATAATAATAATAACAATAATAACAACAACTCAAAAATACAGCTAACAATAAAAACACAACACAATAAACGATTTATGAAAAGAAAAAAAAAAAAAAAAAAAAAATAATATAATATAATATAATATAATATAATATAATATAATATAATATAATATAATATAATATAATATAAACAACATTTGAAACATTTGATTTTTGGCCCTTTTTCTAAAATTCTAAAAATTTGGGAAGCTCTGCTCTAACCACTAGATGTCTCCACACACACACTGCTCATATACGGGCTCTCAATCACTGATGTGGGCTCTGAAGTCTGTTGATAAAGACTGCTGCTACATTTAATAAAATGAAAGGGGAAAAAAATCATTGATTTTTAAACTTTCTCTCATTCTCTGTTCCCTTATCACTTCATGCTAATTTGTTGCAGAGCAACAAAGGGGGATGAGGGTCATCATGACCCAGCAATGACAATGAACACAGCCAACATCAAACAATCCACGTTTTGCAAAAAGACAAAAGAAGAGCACAGAATATATTTAAAAGGTCTGCGTTATGTGTGTTCAGATAAAGAGAATGTTTAAGGTCAAAACACCAGTTCATTATCTTACAGCTCAGTGATGATCAGTCAGACGCAACACGTATGATTTGTTCTCAATTAGTGCAGTTTAGTATCACTGATATAGTATTACAGTTTTCAGTGATCATTAAATACGCACACAGCACACAAACGTGCTATATGGAAACATACTAGTTCTTCTGCACGTGTAGGCAGCGCATTAAGAAAGTGACTCAGCACAAAAGTGACTCTACCGGCAACACCTGCCCGGTTCTTTCCACTCTTATCTTCCTCTCACTTCCTTTTTTTCGGTCACTCACTCAGGTTGCCCTGGAGACAGCATGTGCCACGAGCCAGTGACGTCAGAATAGAGGGATCACAAGAGGCAAAGTGGCCTCAAAAGAACACTGAGTGCCAGACACAGAACAGGCAAAGGCTAAATGTCTTTATGACATGAACTGCCTAAAGGATCAGACCTCCACAGATACTCAGCCTCCTCCTCCTGCAATCTACGCCACAGACCCTACTAGAAATTGACGTCACATAAAACTATGTTACAACATTAATTTCATTAAAGCTCAATTTGGCAGCAAAACATTAACAGTGGAATCTTACACAGGAAATATCAGTTTCCTAAGTTGCTGTGATTGATGTTTCATATGTTTGTATGGGCATAAACAGACCCAAGGACTGTAGATAAGACACTGACGCGCAAGTTGTTTTATAAGGGACCAGCATGTACTCATTTGTTTTATCAAATGCATTTGATCCTTATTCAAAGCAGACGGTCATGGAGGCACTGCACGGTGGCCAGACTGGTGACTGCTCCAACCCGAGTCTAATGGTTTGCAAATTATATGAAAAATGCAAAATAAGAACAATTGTAATATACTTTAGAATGTGATATCAAAGCTGAATTTTCAGCATTATTACTCTTCAGTGTCACATGATCCTTCAGAAATCATTCTAATATGCGGATTTGGTGCTCAAGAAACATTTCTTTATTGATGTTGGTAACAGTTGTGCTGCTTAGTATTTTCGTGGAAACCATGACACATTATTTTAGAAATCTTTAAAAACTAGGAAGTTACGGTTTTGTAACAGAGGAGTTTGCCGTCACTTTTGATCAATTTAATACATCATCTTTGCTGAATAAAATAATTAATTTATTAAAAAAAAATCATATATAATAAAATATATATATATATATATATATATATATAAAAAACACTTTTTTGACTGTTTTAAAGCTTAAAAACACCATAATATGTTTGCATATATTTAGTTAACATGCTAAGTTCACCCACTTGTTTCTCAGAAAAACAATGATACAGCCAGTTCCTCTACTTTAAAAATATGCATTCCATATTGGTATGTCTGATTTTGTTTTGGTCTGTGTGATTCCGCCCACTTACAGGCCACATACACACTGCAGGTTTCAGGAGTGACAGCCCCATTTAAATGCGGGAGTGAGTCCCTTAAATTATCGTTACATGTGTGTACAGAACAGCAGTCACTCCTGAATTTGTAATCATAGCAACATGAGACCCTTGCGTTCTACGCTGAGCTTTTTTAAAAACCATTCCTGAGCGCTCTGTCTCACGTTTTCAGATGCAAAGACGCGTTCTGTGTGAATGGCCCCTAAGGTCGTCGCCTTCCATTGTCAGTCGAGCTTGTTCGTGTTGCGTGTTCTCAATCTGGCAACCAGCGTGAGCGTCAAGTCTGAGGAGGAGGGTCTGGGAGGAACAATATTTTGATCTTAAACTGCAGTACCCATTTCAACCACTCGCTGTCACCTTTAAAACTACAATGACTGATTTGTAGTTTGTTTGAGTTTTTCAAATAGTATAGAATTTTAATATAACGACAAAAAAATTTATTTAAAAACAAATTTACCAGCAAACCATCGATTAATAGCCTTAGCCATACATTCACAACTTTAATAATATGATGTGATTTCATGTTTTTCTTTGTCTTTGGAGTGTTACAAGCTGTTCGTACATATATAAGATCTGTAAAGTTGCAAAGATTGAAGTCTCAAACCCAAAGAAATATTCTTTATAAAAGTTAAGACTTCCTAAAATGGCTCATTCAAACATGCCTCCACATGTGCTTGTTCGCTGTTCTTATGATCACAAATGCAGACATGGTGTTGTTTATGCAGCGTGACGAAACGCAACACGTAAAAATACAGTACGAGTCATTACAATCAGTAATTACGTCCTCACTGGATATAAGAAATGCCTCATTTATAATGGGTTTTATTGTTTTTGTCTCGTCGCGCCGGGACACGGCATCACAACACGGTAAGGGGCGTAACATATCCATCACACGGTTGAGGTATTCGGCCAATCACATCTCTCACAGAGTGTCCCGTGCACAGTAGCACTATAAAGAGCTGAAGGCCTTCATTACTGAGTGATTAAAGAACCTGAATCACAAACCCAAAAATCCACAAATGACCACAGCTAAAACTGAACTGACCCATTTTCTCCAGACCTCCTGTTACACAAACAACTGATAGTTGGATTTTGTTCCAACAAAAGCAGCTCTTACACCACAAGGCAACTGTTATGTTCTCTTCCAATTTCCAGTTCTTATTTTCCCTTTCATAATAAAATGCGGTTAGACTTGTGCGCATCAGAGGGTTAACTGTCTTTAAAATGGAGAAATATTTTCAAACAAATCTCAAGGCTAATGGACCATATCGAGAAGGTGGCCTTCAAAAAATGTAACTGGAAGACAATGTGGCTAAAATGCCCTTGTTTTGTAGCCAGTGGGGGAAAAAAACTTGGGAATGCCTTTCCTCTGCACAGAATTGAGATAAATATTTTATTCGACACCAAATCTAGGTTACTAGGTTTCTTTCGCTTTCAGAAAGAGGAAGGAGAGTGACAGGAAAAAGGAAAAAAATAATAATGAAGAAAGCAAAATTACAGAATGTACTGTAAGGTGGAGGAACAACAGGAAAGGACAAAAAAAAAAAAAAAAAAAAAAAACCACATGATTTAAAAAAAAAAAAAAAAAAAAAAAAAAAAAAAAAAAAAAGGAGCCATTTCTGTGTTAAAACATATGTTGTGGAAACATTTTGAACATCATCAAGAAGGGTGAAAAATATCTAGATTTACAATCTCCCAGTGTTATACATAATATATAGTCACACCCTCAAATACATGCCCCAGACATGACAACAAAGCCTGCCAATGTCTGTCTCCACTAAAAACCGTTACCTTTTGCTTTAATCACAACTTTCCAATAACTGCAAACTTTAAATTCACCTCTGTGAGGTCATGACGTGCATACCCTTGTTCTGACTTGCTTACCCAACCCATGAACATGTATACCATGACGTGCTAAGATTGTTCTCACGCTGTGAACTGACAGTTTAACTGAAAATATCCCACAATCACTACTATTCATTTATGTATAATTTCATAATTTACACTGGCAATTACAAAGACAAGCCAGTGAGAAAGCTGAGATTCTCCACTGCTGTCTTTACTGTGGCCAGAATGATCAAGATATTATAATACTACTGTTTTCTGGGAGTGAACACAAAGAAAGTAGAAGCAATATATGATGACCTGAAATGCAGTTGTAAACTAAGTCTACATCTAGCATCCTGAAAGTAATCAATAAAACCACCCACGCACAACACAACTGTGTGCACAATAAAAGCAAACACAACAGAAGTAATGGGAAAATAAGAGGGATCATACAAAATGCATGTTATTGTTTATTTAGTACTGATCTGAATAAAATATTTCACATAAAAGACATTTCCATATAGTCCACAAGAGAAAATAATAGTTGATTTTATAAAAATGACCCTGTTCAAAAGTTTACATACTTTTGATTCTTAATGCCGTGTTATTGCCTAAATGATCTACAGCTGTTCATGAGTCCCTTGTTTGTCCTGAACAGTTTTTTTGTGTATTTGAACCCTTTCCAACAATGACTGTCTGATTTTGAGATCCATCTTTTCACACTGAGGGCAATTAAGAGACTCATATGCAACTATTACAGAAGGTTCAAACGCTCACAGATGCTCCAGAAGGAAAAACAATGAATTAAGAGCAGGGGAATAAGACTTTTGAACAGAATGACGATGTGTACATTTTTCTTATTTTGCCTAAATATCATATATTTTTTTTAAATTCAGTACTGTACCGCAGAAGACAAAATAAGTTCAATTTAACTTAAAATGGAACTCAAAATCGTACAGTCACTGTTGGTAAGGGTTCAGATATGCCAAAAGTCTGAAAAACCATCAGCGTTGATAGCAATAGGATTTTTCTGAAGAACAGCGTGCATTTTAACTGTTCAGGTCAAACATGAGACTCGTAAACAACTATTACTAAACAAAAAAAATTAAATAATAATAATAATAATAATAATAATAATAATAAAAAAATAATTAAAAAACATGAACAGGGTCATTTTTATAAATTCAGCTATAATTTTCTGTGGACTATATGTGAACATCTTTTGTTTGAAATATCTTATTCAGGTCAGTACTAAATAAAAAAAAAATAACTTGCATTTTGTATAACCCCTCTTATTTTGATAAAATCATTTACATTTTGCAGATTCTGCAAGTTGTATGTTGACTTTTGACCTCAACTGTAAGGTGCATGTAAACTGTTGAGCTTACTTGTAGTAAGTAAACAATGAAGCACTACATGCTATTTACAACACAGGCCAGATTTGAACCTTACATTGTCACCGTAGCTCAATGTTTCTGGACCACATTCTAATTGCTAAATCTTTCTTTAACACACACTTACCGGCATCCAAGGGTGGTCTGCAGCAGGGTGGTGATGCCCACGCAAAAGAAAATGGTGCCAATCAGCTGACTGGTTGCCCATTGGTCAAATCCCACACACATGGCTTCAGCCAGCAGGAAGGGCACAGCGATAGTTCCACTGAAGCAGGTAAGATAGTGCTGAGGAAGAATGGTGTGGAAAGAAAAAAAAACGTCTGTATTTTCTTCTGTTATCTCTGTGGAGAACATCAAATCAAGTCTAAGGTAAAGTGGGGTCAGTGCTGTAAATCACAGAGTCACTGCTTCAAAGTCAGTGGGTCTCTGCTACAAAGTCCAGGGTTACTGCTTCAAAGCAGAGTACCACTGATTCATTGCTTTAAAGAGGTCATGAACTGAGAAATCAAAATCTTTTATTAAAATCTGAGAAATCAAGATCTTTTAACATTGTACTACAAAACATCCTATAAGTTTCAAAACTCAAAACTGTCAGTCTAAAAACAGCTTATATTGAAGCCAATCTGCCATAAAGACAGATTGTGGAATGTGGCACTTTATGATGTAACAGTGTGGTTTAACCCCACCTCAGCAAAAGATGATCAACGCCTGCTTCTACATCACTGCCTGTTTAGCCCCGCCCACTGATTTATGCATGTAGTGCATTGGATCCGACAGTAATTTGTGTGTTTATTATGTGGTACAGATCGTTTTTAACCTATATCACAGCAGTGTCCATCTATGAAGGATGTAGGCTGTCAAACATACACAACTGTTAGCCAATCACAGCAGTGGGCATTTACTTCTGAGTCTACAATCCGCCACACCTATTCAAACAGAGCGTTCTCATGAGGCGGGCCAAAACAGCACAGAAAATTACTTCTAAATTATGTTTTTTGATGCAAAAATCTTGATAACATTATAAGTGGCCCTCAGAAAACAGTACAAAAAATAAATAAATAAACAAAAAAGCAGTTCATGACCCCTTTAATGTCACAGCTGTAAAGGGCAACTACTTCAAACCGAACGCTCACTGCTGTAAATTTGGGTGTCCTGCTTTTAAGTCAAGGTTTCATTGCTGTAACGTTAAGAGCCACTGCTTTAAACTCAGTAGTTTATACTGTAAGTGTCACTGCTGTAAAGTTGTAAAGGTCAGTGTTGCTGCCTCGAAGTCAAAGTTTACAGCAGTGAAAGTTGAGCGCCACTGTTTCAAAGGCCATTTTACACCTGGTATTAAAATGTGTTTGGTTGATCGGATCTACTGTAAAGTCTAGTTTTCACTACTGAAAGCTGAAATCAGTGGTTCGAAGTCTAAAGCCCGGAATACACTACATGATTTTTACCTTGATTTTCTGCCAATTTACAGTCTGGAGAAGTTAACGCTTGTTGCTGAAAGTCACAGCAAGTATGCAGATTTGAGTTGACAGATTTAATAGAAAATCGCGTAGTGTATGATGGACACAGACTCAGATTATTTTAGCTTCAGCCGAAGGATATCAAACATGTTTTTACATGTATAACACCATTTACAAAGTTGGTAAGTGTATGATGCCTTGTGTTTTAAAAACCTGTTTCACACTGCTTCAAAGTCAGAGGTTAATAGTTCAAACTCAGGGGTCACTGCTTCAAACTCAAGGGTCACTGCTGTAAATTCTAGTTCTACAGTCACTGCTATAAACCCTTAGGTTAATTTTTAGTTGTTATATGAATGTCTTAAATGACTGCAGCTCATGACTCCACGCCCGAATGTGCAAATAAACATGTCAAACGTGTGGCTGTGTATGTGTTTGTACCTGTAAACCTAGGAACAAGCACAGGTACCAAGGTGGTGTGTCCTCTATGGTGTATATCATGTCCATTCTCCTGGCGTCTATGCTGTCTGTACTGTCCACAGTCTCTGATATGGAGCACTGAAGGAGTGAGGAAACACAAAACACATGGGATTCAGGGTCTGGGCTGTTCCTATGGTAACCAATCTCTATTACAGAGAAGTTGAGTGAGAGCTGTACACTATAAACAGCATCAGCACGCACACACACACACACACACACACACACACACACACACAGAGGAAAACTGCTGGCAATTCAAATGGCATTAGCAGGAAATCAGTCCCTCTGTATACAGTTATCCTGAAATGAACTCAAACTGATAATGAACTCAGTTCTACTCTTTCAAAATGACATAAGATAGTCATTCTGTTACTTGTTAAATATGCTGTAATGGAAAATATGTATTTGTTTGAACAATATGACTAAATAAAACAATGCAAGGACACAGTATAGCCATAAATGTCTTGTCTAGATCTTTCAAAATTTGTGACCTAGGACCACAAAACCAGTCTTAAGTGTCAATTTTTCAAAATTGAGTTTGATACATCATCTGAAAGTTGAATAAATAAGCTTCCCATTATTGTATGGTTTGTTAGGACAGTCCAGTATTTGGCAGAGATACAACTATTTGAAAATCTGGAATCTGAGGGTGCAAAGAAATCAAAATACTGAGAAAATTGCCTTTAAAGTTGTCCAGATGAAGTTCTTAGCAATGCATATTACTAATCAAAAATTAAGTTTTGATATATTAATGGTAGGAAAGTTACAAAATATCTTCATGGAACATGATCTTTACCTAATATCCTAATGATTTTTGGCAGAAAAGAAAAATTGATCATTTTGACCCATACAATGTATTTTTGCCTACCGCTACAAATACACCCGTGCTACTTAAGACTGGTTTTGCGGTCCAGGGTCACATTTGATCTTTGTCATGACAATTCAAATTTGGATTACTAGTCAAATAATTCTAATTTCTGACAAATATTAGTGGAAACACAACGAAAGAGAGAGAGAGAGAGAGAGAGAGAGGGAACCCAATGTGTTGCATCAGCATTGCTATACTGGAGGCAAACACTAAGGAAATTCTATTGGTGGTTGTGACCTCCAAAATCCCCATTACCTTTGTGGTGGAAAAGTGCTGAGTCATAATGACTGAGTTATTACAAAAACAGGGCTTAATATGCAGTGTTTAAGCATGACTGGTATGAGCAGCCCTTTTATTTAAAGGTTAAGTGTGAAATTTATAACAGTACCAAAAGCATAAAAAAAATAAACAAACAAAAAGACTCACTTTGTCCTCAGTCTGGCTGTCTTTTGCGTAAATGGCCATAAGTTGCGTGTCCTCTGCATCTTGATCTCCAGGGGTCTGTACGACACCATTAACCACCTGTCAAATACAGAGAAATCACATATTTTACCAAGTAACAAAAAGAAAAGGTGACACATGACAAAGGTTGAAAATCAAACATTATGACTTAAACATTAAGGGTTAAGCATCCAGAAGCTTTACTTTGGTTCTCTTTGCCTAATTCAAATGGCAGGGTTTCGGTGGCAATTGCATAGTTTTACATTCCCACACGGGCAAAACATATCAGTTTACTAAAGTTCACCAGGGAAATTGTTCAAATTTTAGAGACAGGGTTATGCAGATACAGAAAATGACACACTCATATAGGGAAGCTCTAAAGCAGTGGAGTTTTTGGTGGTTCCTAATGACATCATACTAGACAGAAGATTTATATGGCTGCACAATGGCCTTTCAAACAACCTCAAACAAAAATTATATACAGAAACGACTCCGCAAGAGTCATAGAAAAGAACACCCATCGCTAATAATTCATCACCAATTTAAAAGAATGATCTAATACACGTAGATGTTACAATACGGTTTGTTACGTAATTGCATTTAAGGGAGTGTTAGGCATGACTAAGGGAAACTTGAGTCTTAATGCTTCTTTATAAATAAGCAAACGGATAAAGTTACAAGAGCAGACCATTGTGGAGCAACTGAAAATGGGATACTTGTGTGAAAAAAAAAAAAAAAAAAAAAAAACTTTAAAAAGGTAATTTCCTATAGCATGTCTCTAATCTCTTGACATGCTTATTAAATTATAAATATGCATGTTTAGCAACAAAAATGCTATCAAAAAGCAGCGGTTACTTATTTTAAGTTGCTTGTTTGTTTTACTTTTAGAAAAACCTTTCCTGCGGTGATGGGATAACAAAAACATTTGACGCAAAACCAGTCATAAGTCAAATTAGTAGAGTCAAATTAAATAAGTCAATTAATTATTTATTCAGCTGAATAAATAAGCTTTCCATTGATTTTTTGGTTTGTTAGGATAGGACAATATTTGGCCCAATATACAACTAGTTAAGAAATTAATTGAGAAACTAATTAAGAAAATCACCTTTAAAGTCCAAATTTGCCAAATTCTTAGCAATGCATATTACTAATCAAAAATTAATTTTTTATATACTTATGGTAGGAAATTTACAAAATATCTTCATGGAACATGATATTTACTTAATATCCTAATGATTTTTGGCATAAAAGAAAGAATTAATCATTTTAATTTGTGCAGCTCAATATTTTTGTGGAAACTAAGAATTACTTTAAAATTCTTTGATCAAAAGAGCAGCATTTACTTGAAAAATAAATCTTTTGTAACATTATAAATGTCCTTCCTGTCACTTCTGATCAATTTACTGCATCTTTGCTGAATAAACCCTAAACATTTGAGCATTAGTTTTCGAACTAATGGTAGTGTCACCTTGTGTGCATCTTCAAAAAAATAAAAAATAAAAAAAACTTATGTCATGATTATATGTTTTTCATCATTCCTGCTAGCTTATTGATACTTGAAATAGAAAATCCTGAAAAGCCAGCTTTTAAATATCACTTATTTAAAGTAGCAATTTGCACACCACGCCGTCCTGCTTAAAGTACACGTGACCACAGTGTCCTGTAGAGTCAGGCAATAATGACAGGCTAGAAGGCATTGTTTCTAGCCCTATGATTAGCCTCAATCCACACCGACAAACACATACTCACTGAGATGGGATAGAAGTGTGCACTGTGTTTGTTCTCTTCTTCATATTTGCCAGGCTCTGCGGTGGAGTCCATGGATGTGGAGGTGGTGTTTTTACCAACACCCATTCCTTCCCTTCGCTCCTCTGCCTCCTCTTCCTCCTCCTCCTCTCCCTCTGTTTCGGTTCCTCTCCTCCACTCCCTCTCACGCTCTGGTAGAAACACTGCTGCTCTGGCTGTCAGCACACTCTCATGCTCCACTGATTGGCCAGCCAGGTCATCTAGGGTCGAACAACAGAGCAATGTTATTCATCAATAAATAATCAATTAAAGTGCTCATCTAATGACTTCCCGTAAGGCCAATTCACGCTGCACAGACAAACGGCAACAAACACCAATGAACGAATCGGCAGTTGGATTTAGAAATATAACTGTCATAATCACACCACCCCAAAAGACACCAACAAATGTTGACTGAACATGTTCGGTCAGGTGGCAACAAACTCCAACCAAACAGGGGTAACACACTGATCCAACAAAACCCAACAAACGTGTTTGCTGCCGTTTGTGCGGTGCGAATTGGCCTTAATTCAACAAAACAAAACAAAACAAAAAAAACACAATTTATTTGAAAAAAAAAAAAAAAAAATACTTCACGCTTAGGGGTGGGCAATATACCAGTAGATGTGATTAACCAGTAGAAAATTGTCAATTGGTAGAGATTTTGGACTATCATCTTTATCCCAATTACACATGACGTTGCTGAAAACTTATTGTTTGGATGCATTTAAGCATTGCAGTTTAATTTTGCAGCATTGCAGTGATTTTAAGCCATTAAAGCGCAACCAGCAGTAAAAGAGACCAGACACCGTCGGTATTTGTCCCGCCCATCCTCTATTTACATTACTGCTGGGTAAATAGTGACAGTGATGAGCACTGTGCTTTACATCAACACAGCTACAAAAAAATAAATAAATAAAAATGAAAATAAAATCCAAAAGAGGGCAAGGGCAAATGAACTTGCAATTATTATGGCAGTGCATCAAAATTCTGTGTCATCAGTTTGCCAAAAAGAACACAGAATGTTTTATGCACCATTTACACGTGGTAGGGAGCAGGTGTACATTTCGTTCATACCAACTAACATTTTAAAAAAAAAAAAAGAATGGCTTTACGAACGATTTCCTCAAAAAAATCGTTCTGCTCTTGTTTCATGAATGAGGCCCAATGTGTGTAGCATTTCTTATTTATTTGTTCTAGTGTAGTTTTTGTTCTATTGCTTGTAATTAGTTTATTATTCATTATATTTAAAATAGCTGACCGTTTACTTTTCTTCAGTGGGCTTGAGTTTTCTTTTGTTATTTTTTAAATTTAGGCTAGTTTTAGTTTTTTGTAACACTGACACTGGTGACAATTATGAAATTTCAATGGTATTAAATTTTTATATCATATAGACCTTATTATATTATAACTATAGACCAATTTAGGTGTTTTCAAACAGCGATGACGTTTTTGTGGGCAGAGCCTATCTGGTGGCAGAAAATAACAGTTAAGTCAAGTAATATATGGAAGTCATGGACGAAAAGAATACAAAAGGTACATTTGAGTTTGAATTTCAAATTTTGGCTTTATTCTCACAATTCTGAGATTATATCTCACAGTTCTGATCAGACAAATCAACTCATCATTTTCTGCAGAAATCACGAGTTTATATCCCACACTTCTGGCTTTTTTACAAACTCGCTATTGTTGAGTTAAATTGAGATATAAAGTCAGAACTAGGAGATATAAACTTGCATTTGCAAGAATTGTGAAATAAAATAAGTAGACGTTATGTAAAATGTTATAGTTTTAAATAAGACTTATACATAATACAATATGAACTGCATATGTGAATATTACGTAGACTTATTATTTAAATCAAATTTATGCTTGAAAAGTAGAGTAATCATAGCAGGATTCATCCATAATATGTACGTTTAAATGTCCACGTTTAATTTCAAATAGCGTCTTTGATGAGAATATTCCTATAAAAATTCTGATTCTGACATCCAAAGGCACAATACATTTTTTCTCTTATTCCATGGATTTTACCCATTTCCCTCCACTTGTTATCAGTGTTTTTCTGCCACCCTAATGCGCGTGCAGACATTGCTCTATATCGTGATATATATTGTTAGCGTGAAATAAAATGACTCATATCATGATAAGATTTTGGTCATATCACCCACCACTATTCACACTCATTTTAATGGAGACAAAGGCAAGTTAAGCAGTGAAATGGAATCTTAAAATGAGATCTGAGAGCATTCTCAGTTTATAATAACAGTTTATAAACTCACATCCCACACTTTATTTATATAACAACCATTTATATAACAATGATGCATGATCAAACATCTACAATTACGGTCACAAGCAACATAGCAAGTGAAAAAATTGCGATGATGTAAAAAATAAAGTTTAGGGAGATGAAAAAAAAAAAAAAAAAAAAAGAAATTGGAGGACAGAGAAAGGAGGAGAAAGTAGGCTGATGAAGGATGGGTGAGGTTGAAAACAGAAGCGAAAGAAAGACAGCGAGTGACTGATGAAGGTCAGTTAGCTTTATCAGCGGATGTTGTTGATTTTGGTAACAGTCAAGTCCTGTTTACTTTTCTTGTGGCCTTGGGCCAGCACCCTTCCTTATTAATGACAGTGATTAGACATGTCAGCGCACCACCACCGGCTGCATCCCTCCCCCTATACCGCCCATGATCCCTCAGCAGCCTTGAACTCCGAGACAATCACATCTGCTTGGTATCTAGAAGCCATCTGGGTCCAAAAAAATCCCCCTCAGCGCTACACATGCCGTGCCACACTCAACCACATGGCCAAATAAGCCACAGTCATGACAAACATCAAGATATTTCACTGTCTGCTTGTTTCTTCTTCTTGCTGCATAGGCATGTCTATTGTAAAATCTTATCGCTCCAAAATCCAGCTTTAATAACTGTATATTAAACATGAAATAAAATTCAATTATTTACACAATATATTTATTAAATTATATATGTTATGTGCTTAATATATTATTATTATTATTATTATTAGACAGATTAGATCGATCTATCTATCTGTCTATCTATCTATGTGTGTGTTTGTGTGTGTCTATCTATCTATCTATCTATCTATATATCTCTATCTATCTATCTATCTATCTATCTATCTATCTATCTATCTATATATATATATATATATATATATATATATATATATATATATATATATATATATATATATATATCTATATATATATATATATATATATATATATCTATCTATATCTATATCTATATCTATCTATCTATCTATCTATATATATATATATATATATAGATATATATATAAATAAATTTCACATTTACAATCATTATAGATATTGCATTAAAGTGTTGCTGCCATCTTAAATCAAAGACTTATTTATATTTTACTTAGCAAATAGTTGATACTAGATATCTGCGACACTATATTGACTTATTTGGAAAGCAGGTGTTTGAGGGTAGCTGGGGACAGTAAAGAAATAAGTACCTAGTTCACACATCACTCCCACCAATCAGGTCAGCCGAAAGCATCTGTGTGGGAGGGGTTAAACTGGGAGAAGAAAGGGATAGAGAGAGGATGGAAAAGAGAAAGATAGAAGAACAGAGGTAGGGATATGGTAAAGGAACAAGGGTTGATAAAAAGAAAGATAAAGGAGACAGGTATTAATAAGCAGCCAAAATACAAGTCAAAAGCCATTTCATTTCCATTTGAACATTCAAAGTATGTTGTTTAAATTAACATGTTGGTATTTTGAATGTGCTAGCCAAAAGCAAATCCATGCCTAATATTTCACAAAGCTTAAACAAATGTTGTAGGTTTAAAACAAGTTAAAGGGATAGTTCAGTCAAAAATGAAAACTCTGCCATTAATTACTTGCCCTCATTTCATTCCAAACCCGTAAGACCTTTGTTTATCTTTGCAACACAAATTAAGATATTTTTAATGTAATCTGAGAGCTTTCTGACCCTGCACAGACAGCAACGCAACTACCATGTTCAAAGTCCAGAAAGGTAGTAAGGATATTGTTAAAACAGTCTACCTGACATCAGTGGTTCAACAGTAATATTATGAAGCGGCAAGAATTTTTCGTGTGTGCAAAGAAAACAAAAATAACAACTTTATTCAATTTCTACTCTTCGATGTTCTTACTAGCTTTCTGGGCCTTGAATGTAGTAGCTGCATTGCTGTCTATGCAGGGTCAGAAAGCTCTCAGATTTCATCAAAAATATCTTAATTTGTGTTGTGAAGATGAACAAAGGACTTATGGGTTTGGAATGACATGAGGGTGAGTAATTAATGACAGACTTCTCAATTTTGGGTAAACTATCTTTTTAAGCTCTACCAACAATATATTTGGCATGCAGTTGTTTGCCACAGACAATTATTTGTAGTTCGTACCTCAGTTTGTACAAGCAGGACTGTGCATAATTGTGCATAATTTTACTAATTCCCACAAATTCCCATCAGCTCAAATCGGCATTCAGAAAATTTTCACAGATTAAATCAGTGATTCAGTACCACCTATTGCCTCTTGCCTTTTCAAAAGAGCTCAATTCAGTATTGCACACAATTTTCTGTGTCTTTGCACCCAAAGCAATCAACTTGAATCGGTTGCAAAATCTGCATGGGAATTTTTGGACTGACTGGATTTTGTATGTAAAATTTGCTGAACAACAGTAAATGTTACTGCACATGAAGACACCATTTCAAATGGCACCTTCCATTCTCATGGACCACTTCATGTGAATCTACTCTTTGTCGCATGGAGTTATGGGTAAAATGTGCCCTTTGCAAAACAGTGCGCAGTTGTTGTGAAGTGAAAGCTTGGGCACCCTTCTGAAACTGAAAGTGACTAAATAAATGACTAAAACTAAATGGGATTTTGTCTGAATGCTGGTAACACCAAATGATTTGGCAGATAATTGCTGAGACATTCATTTAAACAACCTCTGAAAAAATTAATAATTGATCTAAGGCTGCAACGATTCCTCGATTCTATTCGAGGATTCGATTTTAAAAACTCCTCGATTGCATTTTGCCCGTGTCGAGTAATTGGCAAAATACTGGAAGTGGCGCATTCCACATATTAAACCCATTTAAAAATCATAGAGCATAATACTATTGTGAATTCACAAATGCTATGATTCAATTAATACATGCGATTAGGTTATGTACGTGGCTCTCAGAGCGACTCATTTGACTTGTTCACAGTAAATACTGCTAGCTAAGTTACTCAAATTGTTGTCATTTACATGCGTTTCAAACTGACTCTCTGCATGTTGTTGTGAGTTTGGGTGTATTATAACATTCGTCTGGGAACGCAACGTGCACCATTTCATCAGATTTGTGAAGTAAATCATTTATAAACTTAAACACATGAGAACACATCAATATCTTTCTTAAAGATGCTCATGCTAACTGTTCATAGTGATTTCAAAATAAAAGTTTAAACCCTCACTCTGAGTTTACACGTTTTGATGTCCACATATTGAAGAAATTACAGTGGCTATTCTATCATAAGGAAATGGCCAAATATTGAAGACTAAGTGGACATTATAATAAAATGCTGTTTAGTCAATATTAAACTAGGATTAGATCATGCAGTCAAGTGTTAGTTGGCTCCCTCTGCAGTCATATGTTGTAATGCGTAATGTACATTAGTTCTGTTGTTTAGAATAAAATATAGAATAAAATACAAATATGTATTTGAACAGATTTGTTTTGTTCAAAACAACAACAACAACAACCATTACTTGCTTTTGACACTTTATCTGAACTAATTGCCTCATTGCTAATATATATGTATTTTAAGTTATTTTAAAGGCTATTGTTCATTTAGGTCTATTTTTATTACTACAAAAAATATAATTATCCGATTACTCGATTAATCATCAGAATAATCGACAGATTACTAAAACACCAAAATCATCGTTAGTGGCAGCCCTGGATCTGATTATGAACTTGAGCACATTTTCTTCAAATAATTCTACTGATCAGAGATATCAGCCTGTATGTTGTCTACGTATGTATGAGTGTGTATGTTTGTGTGTGTGTGCCTGTGGGCACGTAGACAAACAAAGTGAGCTGTTGGTTTATATCAACATTCTGCTTTACTGCTGTTAGTCATGACCCATCAGGTATAATATGTGTCCTCGTAATGCGATCATCAGCAGACAGTCCAAAACACAGCAGGACAGATCCATCCACAGATACCTTGGTTTGTCTGAGCAGATTTAGTCCTTATTTCAAGCAGAAACAGATCCATTTGATTACGTGACAGGCAGCTAAACAACAAATCCCACAACTCAAACTTGTCAGACAGCTTACAAAGAACAAGATTTCTAAACAGGTCTGGCAAAATCCTGAGGTGGAAAAATTCAGAGCCACAAAATATTTGGCTAACTGAGGCGAGGTGTGTATATAACATCAATGCTGGATTTCAAAATAGAAACCTTAAACCTGGAGATCCACCATCTCCTTGGGAAACAAAAATTACTGGAGCAAGACTAATTCAACAAATTCAAAACAGCTGTAAAGAGATTTAAAGAAGAAAAAAAACTTAAAACTTTCCTGATCATTTACTCACCCCCATGCCAACCCAGATTTTGATGTCTTTATCTTCAGTCACAAAGAAATTAAGGTTTTTGAGGAAAACATTCCAGGATTTTCTCCATATGGTAGATTTCAATGGGAGCCAACAGGTTGAAGGTCCAAATTGCAGTTTCAATGCAGCTTCAAAGGACTACATGATCCCATCTGAGGAACAAAGGTCTTATCTAGTGAAACGATTGGCCATTTTCTAAAAGGAAAAGAAAAATGTACATACTTTTAACCACAAATGCTCATCTTTGCAATGTGCGTCTACGACTTCACAAATTATGCAGTTGAGCATTTGTGACCAATTGTTTCGCTAGATAAGACCCTTATTTCTCAGACCTTTAACCCACTGATCCCCACTGAAGTCCACTACATGGACAGAAGACTATAGACAGAAAGACATGAACATTTTGGATCACAATGATGAGGAAATTTTTACTCAGGAAGTGAAGTTATCCTTTACGTAAGAACTTAAGGTGCTTTGAAGATCGTGAAGAGGCGACAGACTTTTATTGCGCAAGGAAAATACTAAAGTCGAGACTGAATGTTGTGTAATATTCCCACAACGTCTGTTACCGTATTGTGACTAGCGTGTGAAACACATAACCTTAATGATCCCATTATCTCATAATTATAACCTACTGATATTTAAACGGTTAAACCTAGACATCCAACCTCTTCAAAAGCACATTTATAGACAAAACAAGTTGAGCTCATTTCTGCCGCAGCATTAATGATGAAACATCTGCTAGTCAGACGTTCGGTTGTGAAGGACATTGAGAGAGACTGTCCAAGTACGACAGTTGAACGTTAAAAGTTTCACTTGTCCCATATGGGAATTCTGATGTGTCAAAGCCAGTCGCAAAGAGAATTTATAAATATTACGTGCGACTTAAGCATCCAAATACTTTTTTTCTTTTTTTTTTTTTTTTTGAGAAGCCAACAGTATGTGCTTGGGGTCAGAGGGATCTATTTTTTAAATATTTACCAAGGCAGCATTTACTTTTCTGAAATAAAAAGAAATGAATTTTTATTTTACTGTGATGTCATTTATTCCTGTGATGGCAAAGCTGAATTTTCAACAGCCATTATACCAGTCTTCTGCAGCTAAGGATTCTTTGAGGAACAGAAAGTTAAAAACAAACAAACAAAAACATCTTATTGACACCAAACTTTTGAATGGTAGTTACGTGTGATTTTTTTCCATGATCAAATGATCAAGAGTCAACCATCCAATACTCATGGAACTGAAACCAGGGCTAGTCTGACAACCAATCCAGAGTCCTTAAACTCACTGTAGTTCCCTGTCATTTCAGCTTTTGAGGAACTTGTCACTCGTGACATATAAAATTAATCAGATTTTACACACATTCCCAAAATCAGCATTTATACATTTATAAACTTCCTCTTAAGATTTGCTAAGATCACACTGAAAAATGTGACTTACACTTCCCTGAGACAAGGGTTTTAAAATTGGGGATCAAGAAGCCCCCAAGTGTCCACAAGAGGATGCTAAGTGGTTCACTGAAAATTTTATAGAAAAACTTTTAAAATGCGTTTTAACAGTAAGAAATATGATGTGAAAGATATGTATAAATATTTAGCATCTTTCAAGGGAGTCATCATTGCTACTGTTGCCCTCAACTGGCTCACTGGTTGTCTGGCACTATTGTCTACTTCTATATTAAACTGTGAATTTATTTTTGATATTAGTTTCGTTTTTTTATATATTTATTGTGAAAAGTGCTCCAGAAATAAGTATGATTTTAACTGAAAACTGTTTCTGTAATATTAGAATATTAAGAATTTCATTTGGACAGTTGTAAAGGCAGTTTTCTCAATATTTTGATATTTCGCACCTTCAGATTCCAGATTTTCAAATAGTTGTATGTCGACCAAATATTGTCCTATCCTAACAGACCACATCAATGGAAAGCCTATTTATCAAGCTTTTAGATGATGTATAAATTTCAATTTAAAAAAAAATGACTGGTTTTGTGGTCCAGGGTCACAAATAGTTATCAGTAAATAAATAAATAAAAAAAAAAAAAAAAAAAAAAAAAAAGATTAAATAGAATATAATATAAATATTAGATGAAAACTTAAAAACCTACACAATTTATTTTTATTTTATTTATTTATTTATTTATTTTTTCACACTTTATTTTAAGGTCCAATTCTCGCTATTAACAAACCATTAACTACGACCTTTGTCTCAATAAACTGCCAATTTGCTGCTTGTTAATAGTAAGGTAGTTGTTAAGTTTAGTTATTGGTTAGGATTAGGGATGTAGAATATGGTCATACAGAATATGTGAAATATACATTTCACCGTCTAAAGATATATTCGAGTTTCGAAGTGGACCGAAGACAGCAGAAATTTGAATTATTTTACAAAAGCACAATGTTTCATTGTTATTGTGAGTGCACACAAGTAAATGCAGAGTCTTTACAGACTCGAAAGAGGTATTACTTTTATCTGCATGACCAAAAATGACAATGATGAGTAAGAGACCGCTACGGCGCCTCCATCTGTCATGCAGTAAGTGCGCTACTATTCACTCTGTAGTTAACACTAGATTGATGCAAAGTTGCTACTACATACATCATTAAGATGAAAAGCCATATTTAAAGTTGATGAATGATAGGTGAGTGTTTGGATGTCATGCCTGATGTACTATGTTATCACACCGATAAGCGATTCACGATCTGTGTGTCACGGATTGTTTGACTTCACCACTTCCTGTGGAATTGTTTTTCTGCCACTAAGCGACTAACACAATTTTGGTCAACTAAGCCTCTTCTCGCTGACTAATGGTTAGTTAACTTTTAGGAAGCAGCCCTAAACAGAACATAAAGCTAATTCAAAGTCATTTCTGATGAACACTGAAATTTTCAAACAGTATAAATGAATCTGTATAAATTAATATAGATCTGACTTCATGTTTGTTGGCCTTTGCCAATAAAAAGTTTAAAAACCCCTGCCCTGAGTCATCATTCCTGATTTTCACTTCAACAACATGCTTGGTTTCCCCCTAAGAAAGAGTCGACCTTTCTACACCCATGACAACACATTCCTCTTTACCAGCTAATTCACTCAAATATGCCGTTTAATTAGGCCTCTCAGTGGTGAAGTGAGATTAGTGACAATAGCGCAGCACCGTAGGAGCCTGACACCACAGGACCGCTGCCCCGGGCACTGCGAGAGGAGATTTATACAT
This sequence comes from Labeo rohita, assembly GCF_022985175.1. Lineage (NCBI taxonomy): Eukaryota > Metazoa > Chordata > Actinopteri > Cypriniformes > Cyprinidae > Labeo > Labeo rohita. The sequence goes on along the minus strand of NC_066876.1, from coordinate 12,584,074 downwards.
CACAGCGCACCTCCACAGGGAACTGCAGGGCAAACTATTATACAGTGAATATCAAAGAATGACAGATTCCTTTAGAAATGAATATATCCACTGGGTCTCTTGGATGCACATCAATTAAACACAAAAGGATCCCACGGGAAGGAAGGGGGCATTTGACTCAACGGGGGGATCTGAAGAGCTTCTGTCAGCAGAAGAGTGAGGGCTTGAATGTAGTCTGCCCCAGATTTACTGCAGCACAGCAAGGGAACTTTATAGAGGTATGCATCAAATAAAAGATCTCAAGAGATGTGGCACAATTAAATGGTGTTCAGTAAGAACAGGCTGATTAAAGCCAGAATAACAGTGTTTTAGGTCTGAACTTTACTAAATAAGTCTAAATTACAAAAGCCACTATCTGCTAATTTTACAGCAAATAAAAAAGCACCGTCAAGGAGATCATCAGTGAAACTGAAAAAGCACGCGGTCAAGTTCATGTGACCCGGATTGTCTGCTTTCCACGTCATGCAAGGTTAACCACACATAAAAATTCAAAGGAAGTCGCTACAAAGGGTGCATTGGAGAGAAATAGTGTAAAAATTTAATTCGAAATATGCAGTTAGATCAGTTCAAATACAGTTAAAAATGAAAAAAGATCACCCTCTGCTTAACTGCTGTTGTTTTAACATTACGGTAGGCCAACGTGAGAAAAAAAAAAAAAGAAAAAAAAAAAAGTTTGTCACAAAATGCAGAAGTTACGAATGCAGTGCAGTTTTCTGCCAAGCTGATTTGTGAAGATTCTTGTCAAGATTCACACCCTGAACGGATTCCCATACAAACTTATTTTAAAGGAGAAGTCCACACCCAGAACAAAGATTTACAGATAATGTACTCACCCCCTAGTCATCCAAGATGTTCATATCTTTCTTAGGAAAACATTTCAGCATTCTTCTCCATATAATGGACTGCTATGGTGCCCCGAGTTTGAACTTTCAAAATGCAGTTTAAATGAGGCTTCAAACGATCCCAGCTGAGGAAGAATGGTCTTATCTAGTGAAACAATCGATTATTTTCATAAAAATAATACAATTTATATACTTTTTAATGTCAAACATTTGTCTGTCTTACTCTGCCTGTTTTTTCTGGTTCATGACAGTTAGGGTATGTCGAAAAATTCCCATCTCATGTTCTCCCTCAGCTTCAAAATTGTCCTATATCACCGTTTTACATTTTTTTTTCAAGGGTGTTTGATGATCTTTGCATGTTCACTTTGCAAAGACTGGGTTGGTACTTCTGCAGTGATGTAGGATGATTTTGAAATGATTTTTGAAGTTGAGGGAGTAAATACGACTGGAGTTTTTCAACACACCCTAACTGTCTTGAGCCAGAATACTAAGAGTTCAGGCGGAGCAAGACAAGATGAGCGTTAAAAGTATTGTAACTGTATTTTTTTTAATAAAAACAAGACCCTTCTTATTTGGCTGGGATCGTTTTTAACTGCACTGGGATCGTTTGAAGCCACATTTAAACTGCATCTTGGAAGTTCAAACTTGGGGCACCATATCAGTCCATTATATGGAGAAAAATGCAAAAATGGTTAAAAAAAACAATTTCTTTACGACTAAAGAAAGAAAGACATGAACATCTTGGATGACAAGGGGGTGAGTACATTTTCTGTAAATTTTTGTTCTGGAAGTTAACTTTAAAATACTTAATAGTTAATCCTTTAAAGTACTTAATAGTTTACTTTTAAGGAGCGTCACAAATTATGTGTGTTCCTTGCGTGTTTGTGAGACGCTGTATGCACATAAAATATAAAGTCCCTTTTTCTTTTGACATAAGTGAATCAAATTAAAGAGATCCAAAGAGTTTACCAAAGAAAAGCAACAGCAGTTTACTGGATGCAACCACGCCACAACAGCTAAAGGCTGTCTACACTAGACGCAACACAGTGACCGTTGCATATTCACTTGCCCCTCCTGTCAGAAGTATAGCGTGAACACTTATGTATGTCAGAAATTAAACAAGGCATCAGTTTACTGTCTGGGATTTGCCTTGTGGCATCCAGTGTAGACAGAATTACTGATTATAATGGATGGTATTATCTTTTGTTGCATCACATCAAGCCATTCGCATCTAGTGTCAACACAGTATTAGCTGAAAGCTCAAAAATGGTTTTTCAGTAAATGCCACACATTTCCGCCCTTTGCTAAAGAAGATATTGTTTTAAGCAACCTTTGTCTTATGAACCCTGACTCAACTAATTATGCAAACTTAAAAGAAAAAGAAAATTACACAAAATCCCCTATTGAATGATGGAGTTAAATCAGGAATATTGCATTCTGGGACATGAAAAACTGAAAGGGTGAGGCAAATGGATGAAATAGGTAAATCACTGGGAAACCAGTGACATAAGGGAAAGGTTTCATCAAGGTGTAGCAGTATATTTATTTACTTTTATTGCCATTTTTATTGGCGAAAACTGAGATTGAATAATACAAGAGTTACATAAACGCAAAATAAAAAACAAACACTTTTTAAATATGAAACCTTTCTGGTAAAATCTTACCTAAATAAGTCTTTATCAAGATGTGATGTCCTCACAATCTGCATTACAGCAAACCAACAAGATGCAAGTAATATAGAAATGATTTTTTATAAGGACCAACCTCAATCAGAGGCCAATAGATGCAATTCATAAGTTGCTATTTATTAAAACTAGAAAATCTTAAAAGGAATAGCTAACAAATCATTTAACCATCTTTACAACGTTCCAAACCAGGAACTGTTTTTTTGGTTCTGTGGAACATAAAAGAAAATATTCTGAGAAATGTCTCAGTGTTTAAACATACAAGTTACCAAAACTAATATACACTACCAGTCAAAAGTTTTTGAACAGTAAGATTTTTAATGTTTTTTTTAAACAAGTCTCTTCTGCTCACCAAGCCTGCATTTATTTGATCCAAAGTACAGCAAAAACAGTACAATTCTGAAACAGTTTTACTATTTAAAATAACTGTTTTCTATTTGAACATATTTTAAAATGTAATTTATTTCTGTGATTTCAAAGCTGAATTTTTATCATTGTTATTCCAGTCACATGATCCTTCAAAAACATTTATTATTATTATTATTATTATTATTTGTTGAATTTTTTCAGGTTTCTTTGATGAATAGAAAGTTCAGAAGAGAATTCTTTAAAACAAACAAACAAACAAACAAACAACACATTAAAAACCTTCCTGTTCAAAAACATTTGACTGGTAGTGTGGTAGTGTTTAGTTTTTTTTTTTTCAATTATTCCACAGAAGAAAATACACCATAGAGGTATAGAACAACATGAGGGTAAACACTATGATAGCAGAATCTTGTAAATTAGCTGCAACACAGATGTGAATTAGCTTGTGAATTAGCTACAACACAGATGACGAAAAAAAAAAATCCAACTACAAAAAGTGTTATTTAAAACAACAGCCTGTACCCACTCATTCTGTAAATGATAAGAAAAGACTTACAATGCAAATATTTCCTCACGAAAAACGGAAAGAGACAGAAAAAGAGAACAGAGAATCAGAATTGGTTTGAACAAGATCAAAATAGCATGAGTGAGAGTGATGACATTTTTTTTTTTCTCTCTCGCTTCAAGGGACTAAATCCCATTTTGTGAGTGATCAGATGACTGAGAAAAAAAAGACTCAAAAAGAGGAAGGAGGACCTTAAATACCCCCTTGTTTTTCCAGTGGTGTTAGATAATATTTTGTGCTGTCAGCTTAGCATGCTCTCTCAGCTTTGCCCTTTAATTACACAGTTCTCACTTTACTTAGTTAAGCTCTGAGAAATCAATACAGTTAATTGGCAATTTCTTAAACAATCCACTTCTGGGCATGTTTGGATTGACAAGTGAATAGCAACTTGCTGACAAATGCTGATTCAAATGTAAAAAGCAATTGGAAAACAAACAAACAAAAAAAAACTTTAACTTAACCATCTACGTACACATTTATTAATATTTCACGAATGAGAAAATATACGTCTATAACTATAAGGATCCACTGCCTTTAACTTCTCTGTACAATATTGACGCAAGTCCAAACCAAACACAACAGATTTGTTTAAGCAAAGCATTCCACTCAAAAGAGTCTTCTGCTGCTTGACAGCCTGTGTTATAAAATACAGCTGCCACAATCCAGTCTGAGTTCCTCAGAGCTACATCTGTTTATCTAAACTGTTTATGCAATCCTTGATGTCTTTCAGTTCATATTAAACAATTGGCTCAAATAGAGTAGAATCAATTAATGCTTTATCTTTACCAAATGGGATCAAACTGAGCCCTTATCTACACTGGTGAAATACTATCATACAGTGTTAATATTTCATACTAGATCATACGAATGGATATTTCTGGCATCATTTACACAAACCCTCAAAGCAGCACTTACGCTGTGAATGACTCACAAGTAAACAGGAGAGGATGGGTTGAGGGCATGTTTTGCCATTCATACTTCAGAATCTTCAGTGTTTGATCAAATGATTTCCATGACACTTCCAATCATTAATAATTGCTTGGTTAATAATTCTATTAACTATTGAACAATTCCGCATATAAACAAACACATTTTTCCATTAATGTACAAATTTTTCCACTGAGATGTTCAACAGACAGAACCATGTTGTCAAGATGGCTTGCAGTCAGTTTTGCTCTACAAGGGTCAACATCTTGCTGATTACATTTTTCAAAGATGAGCAAAATTATAAACAAAGGCTTAAAAGTTTGTGATCAGTACACTGTAAAAAAAACAATTTGTTGAGTCAACTTAAAATAATTTGTAACCTGGCTGCCTTAAAATTTTAAGTCAACTCAAAGAAAGTTTATTCAGCTTGAAATGTTAAATTATACTAAGTGACAACTTAGATATTTGAGTTGAATCAACTTAAAATTTTAAGGCAGCTGAGTCACTTACCCATCTGTTAAGTTTAGCAAACACAAGTTGTTAGTACAACTTAGTACAACTTAACATTTCAAGTTGACTAAACTTATTTTAGTTGACCGAACTTAAAATTTTAAGACAGCGGGGTAACAAATTATTTTAAGCTGACACAACAAATTGTGTTTTTTATTTTTTACAGTGTATGCTGATCAAAAGTGACATTTATAATGTTACAAAAGCTTTAGATTTTAAATAAATGCTTTTCTTTTAAACTTCGTTTTTCTATTCATTCTACAAAAATATTAACCAGCACAGTGTTTTCAACATTGATAATAATAGGAAATGTTTCATGAGCACCACAAAACCAGTCATAAGTAGCACAGGTATATTTGTAGCAATAGCCAAAAACACACTGTATTGGTCAGACCTATCAATTTTTCTTTTATGCCAACAATACATTAGGATATTAGGTAAAGATCATGTTTCGTGAAGATATTTTGTAAATTTCCTACCATAAATATATCAAAACTTAATTTTTGATTAGCAATATGCATTGCAAAGAGCTACATTTGGACAACTTTAAAGGTGTTTTTCTCACTATTTTGATTTTCTTGCACCATCAGATTCAAGATTTTCCAAATAGCTGTATCTTGGCCTAATATTGTCCTGTCCCAACAAACCATACATCAAAGGAAAGCTTTCAGTTTTCAGATAATGTATACATCTCAGACCCTTACTGACCCCCCCGGCTGGTTTTGTGGTCCAGGGTCACATATTAGAAAGATTTCTGAAGGATCATGCGACAATGAAGACTGGAATAATGATGCTAAAAATCAGCTTTGCCATCACAGCAATAAATTACTTTTTAAACTGTGATAGTATTCGTGAGCACATAAAAACAGTTTTGGTGAGCATGAAAAAAAAAAAAAAAATTTATATATATATATATATATATACACACACACATCTTACCGACATCTAAAGCTTTGAATGGCAGTATAGTTTCCAGTATTTTCCATGTCGGTGAAAATCTGACTGTTTATAAATTACTAACTGGCTATTCAGATGACACTTTCATCCAAAGCACTTTACAGTGCACCCATGTTATAACAGGAACTATAACCCAGTGTCTAGCTCGAGGACACAACTGTATAGTTTAAAGTTAACATAGTCACTTTTACTAGCCCACTCATTTTCTTAGACACCATTTCCAGTTGTGAAATCCCTAACGGAACCATGCAACAATTACCAAAACCTTTCATGATATTTAATGAGGCACAAACAATAAAGGTCCAGGTTGCATCACATGAGTCACAGATGATGACGTCAGGCATGAACCGGCTCACATCTTCCTCACATGCTTCACCCTTTGTCACATCAATCACACCAACTTTGACATACCTGTCAAAGATAATCAAAACAAGTTTCCCTTTATTTAATCAACTGAGATAAGAGTGTTTAATATTTAAACTCTCTAACCTTCATATCAGATACATACAAGAAAAATAATTGTTTCACTCCTTTCGAAACCATATACTGGTTCTTGTGTTGGGTTTAGGTTAATTAAACGTGACATTTTAATGTATTCTTGTATTATTACACCTTAACTAAGTAATCAAAGCGTCAAGCATGTGCGCAGCCAGTACAAAAAGAGCTTAACTCGAGGTCACTAGTTATTATAAGATGAGAAAATACATCTCCAACCAGACAGAATAAAAGCACGTGGTATTTAAAAAAAAAAAAAAAATCTAAATGGCCCAACAGACAGATCAATAGTGGTGAACGCCATCCATATTTCAAAATAATGTCTTATATACACACACACACATAATCCAAATAGGAAATGTCTACGTTATTATATAACAGCTTCGTCTTTATTTTAGATACAAGCAACCCAGTGATAAAGGAGATTTCAACATCCTGAGGTGTTGATATGATGCAACAAGGACATTTGTATCATTATTATTATATCAAATATATAAGGAAATGTATATCTACAATTACTTGTTTCATAAAACACACTGAATCGATCTTCCTCACCTTTCCAGGAAGAAAAAATCGTTGTCCTCTTCTGTAATTTCCCCTTGTGCTCTGTCGTGGTACCTGGTAGCAGCACTGAGCGTCCTACTTCAACACTACTGAGGGTAAATACAAAAACAGCGACTTTCTTTGACCAAACACCTTCAGCAAGACAGGGAATTCTTGCTGGGCTGGCTTATATGATGAGCAGGAGACGAGTGGAACGATTTTTTCCGTTATATAGCAACACACGGACATACACACAGCACACGGGGCACATTTCAACGCATGCTCAAAACAAACACTGACGTCGTAACGCTTGTAAGACCCACCTTCGGACGACTCTCGGCCAATAGAATTGCTGAAATGCGATGACGCAATATCACAGTCATCACTTTCGCCGGTGTCTGTGATTCCATAAGCCCGCTCAATGCTGCCTCCTTCACACGCCCCCTAGCTGCCTCACAGGACTCCCATTTCCTCCTATGTGCTGCCGCTTTGACAGCAAAAAATGGCGCCGCCAGTCTTTTTTAATCTTTTTTGAAGAGACGTTTTTACAACAAAGACTATATATACAATAATAACCAAAAAAGGTAGAGGTTAAAACAAATAAACGGCAAACACGTGTACATATCTTTAAATTAAATAAACGCAACTCTAGAATGATTTAAAAACAAATAATAATATTTTAAATAAAAAGCCTTTTAGCAGACCCAAATGCCATTCGTGGCGTTTCTCATCGCCCCCTTTCGGTTTTCAAACTGAACTGCGCCATTACTTAATTGACATATATTCTGTAACCGCGAGGATACATAACAGCATGACACTAGTGATATAAACTGCACTTTCTAAATCACAAAACAGTGAGAACTATAAACTAGGAAAAGCATGTTTTAATTTAAGCTTGTCTATTTTAGTGAGCAACGCAATACCGAATCAAAGGAATGCAAGTAAATTTTTTATAACAGGATGGAATAAAAATAACAACCTTTAACTACAGCCTTGTTTTTTTTTAACATCATCATTACAAAAGCAAATTATATAATTACAACCATCTGGGGAATAAACCACTAGAACATGTAATGCAGACACACAGGGAGGTCACTATTTTCCCTAAACAGAGGGCCATTGAAGACAGAAGAACAGTTTGTTGTGTACTTAATTATATGTTACATTTAGGGTTTTGCTAAGCTTAAAGTGAAGGGTTTAAGGGAGAGGAGAATACCAGTCACTGGACAGCTCACTGAACAAACTTGATAAATACACAAACTTATGGGTGATTTTATTATATTGGTTCATTTTATGTTTGGTAGTAACACTAGACACATTTAAGAAGACAAATAATTGTTTACATGCAATTTCTACTACTTAGAAATTACTTATATTTCTTAAAAAAGGGAAATTTTCGAAACATGCACACAAAAGTGATAATGTGTTTTTAGTAAATGTTACACAGTACTGTCAATATGACTCTGTACTCCCCCTGGTGGTGTAAATAGGTTATAAAATGTGTAAAATCACTTGTCAACGAGTCACAGAGTCAATTGTTATTTTCCAAGTACATAAAAAATATGTATATACAATACAATTAATAATAAAAAAATCCCACAGACAAAAATGGTTTTATTATTTATTTTAGGAGATGTGTATGAAGCATGGTCACTTTACTCACTTGCACAATCTTTTCTGAATTTTAGTGACTGGAGAACATAATTGGAGTGGGATTTAACAATAATGGCTAAAAATAAGCGCTTTGTGGAAGAAAGAGTGGGTTTCAATATGCCTACAGCGTTTATAATGCAAGAGTGATCATTGCTTGTGTGTTTGACAGTTTTTAAACCTCCTGGGCCTGTACATGGTATTGTCAATAAGTTAGTTAAACATTTTTCATTTAATTTAGTTATTTGTGACCATGGACCACAAAACCAGTCATAAGGGTCAGTTTTTCCATATTGAGATTTATACATGAGCTGAAAGCTGAATAAATAAGCTTTCCTTTGATATATAGTTTGTTAGAAGAATAGAACAATATTTGGCCGTGATACAACTATTTGAAAATCTGGAATCTGAGGGTGCAAAAAAATTTAAATATTGAGAAAATCATCTTTGAAGTTGTCCAAATAAGTTCTTAACATTGCATATTACTAATCAAAAAATAAGTTTTGATATGTTTACAGTATGAATTTTACAAAATACCTTCATGGAACATGATCTTTACTTAATATCCTAACGATTTTTGACATAAAATAAAAATCAATAGTTTTGACGTATACAATGTATTTTTGGCTATTGCTACAAATATACCCCAGCGACTTAAGACTGGTTTTGTGGTCCAGGGTCACATTTCAGTTTAAACAGTTGTTTTCTATTTACAAATGATTTTCTTTTTCTGTCTTTTTTTAACGAATCACTCCCTGTTTATAATCATACATTCGTATGATGACACAAGACAACACAACATACAAGACGTTGCGTCTTCCGTAATTTAATATCTGCACTTAAGCTATAAACAGCATGAATCAATAAATGTATTTCTGGTCAGAAACACACACACAGGAAGTGATGGCACTCCTGGAAATAGCAGCAGGTGAGAGGCAGACCTGAGCAGATGGGGGAAATAATCCCAGTTTGCTAGCTGCAGTGCTTTCATAACACATGAACAAGAATTAGACAGTGTTAACTTCTCTTCTTCCTGCTTATTTAAGAGCTCATGGCCTGAATCAGTAGCTAATCTACGGTGCTAATTGATGGATGTAGGTTAGTGGGTCTATGGGCTTCACTCACATTTTACATGGTTAGTACTTTGTTCTTTTAACGGACATTTCAAAGAATTACATAGAAGCTGTGATAAGATAGAAATCAGATATAAAGATATTATGGGAAATGTGAAGATGAGCAACACATGTGAGTGCGAAGATTAGAAAAGATTATATTCCCTAGTCAGTTACCCAAAGCAAACAAAATGGAGATGTGTCTTCAGCATGAACCGGATCACACGCAGACTTTTATAAACACAGCAAATGGGGTCAAGCAGTTCTGTAAGGACATGATATTCTATGTAAACACATTAAGAGTCATACCCACAGATATTTAGTTTCACATCACTGTGTTTCTCCCGTTTCCTGCTTGGGTTCAGTTTGTATTTTTGTCATACATGGGAGTCTTATAATAATTGGGACCTTTCTCACACCCTAACCCTACTCGTCACAGAAAACTTTCTGAAGTCTGAATAATAATAAAAAAAAAAAACTTTATTTTATTATTTATTATATTTTGAATTTTTAAAAAATTAAAAATTTTTAAAATTAAATTTAATGTTTACATTTTAATTTAAAATTAATAGTGGGCCCCGCCCCCCCGAGTAAGAGCCACTCCTTTAAAGTAACTCACTGTGATTGCTAGTTTACACACGTCAAGTCAAGTCACCTTTATATAGCGCTTTATACAGTACAGATTGTGTCAAAGCTTTACAGTGTCAAACAGGAAAATAGTTTGTCATTAAAGCTGCAGGCAGCGTTGAAAGGACCCTTGAATCTGGGCTCACAGCCACCCAGTGGTTTTAGGAAAACAGGAAACGGTGAGCAATATGCTTTTAAAGTGGTAAATATAGGAGGAATGTAGCAAACTATAACTGAATATTGGCATGTAGATATCTTTAAGCTTGGACTTTGATCAAACATATAAAGTTGGGTGCAGATTGAACACGGTATGTTTGAGTTAGTATGAGGCATGGCATATCCTGCCACCAACAGGTGGTGCTATGATTATAACTGAATATTGGCCTTAAGATGTCTTCAGGCCAGGACTCTTACTCTCAGGACAGGAAACTGTTGCCAGCAGGTGGTGTAAATAGGTTATAAAATGTGTGAAATTTCTGTTGCAAAGAGTCAATGAGTCAACTTCTTGTTGTGTATATGGTATTTTCTAAATAAATAAAAAATATATATTCAATACAGTTAATAAAAAATTAATTCCCACAGACAACAAAGTTTCATTTGCCCAGATAGCACACGTACATCTGCAAGATGTCTGTTAAAGATCACTTGATCTGGAAAGCATCTGCTGTGTACAAACATTTGACAGACGTCTCTAAGATGTCACTTTTACATACATCTAATAGACGTCTATTTGACATCTGATAGAAAACGTCCTATAGACGTATTGCAGATGAGCAAACACTCCCCAGTTATGTTCTCCGGTCACTAAACTTCAAACCCGTCTGAAGTTTGGTGCAGATCAGATAAGTCATGTTTAAGTTTAAGTGTAAAACAAGTCATTTCCTGTTGCCAGCAAGTGACGCTATGATTGTAATGGAATATTGGTGTTTAAATGTGTTCAGGCCAGAACTCTTGTCAAACATGTGAAGTTTGAAGATCTTCACAAATTAACATCGCTAAGGTCTTTAGATTAGACTGACCAAATATGATGTTGTTGTCATTAAATCTCTATGAGGAGTTCATTACAGCATAAAACATGTCACTTCCTGCTGCCAGCAGGTAGGGTTAGGACTATAACTGAATATGGGCATGTGTTTAGGACTGGAATCTTATCAAACATGTGAATTTTGGTGCAGATCGTACATTGTATGCCTGAATTATAACAACTTTCAGTTTCATGGCAAAACATTGAATTTTGTCAGGGGGCCACAGACACACCCTTCAATGAAAACTCAAGATTTTTGCAATTTAATGTCACAAAGGGCTTTAGATTAGACTGACCAAATTTGGTGTTGATCTGTTTAAATCTCTAGGAGGAATTCATTTAAACACAACGCCTGAAAATGGCAAAAACAGCACAAAACTTGCAGAGAAAATTCTAACACACTTCCTCATGGGTTTCCTGAAGGACATGTAGGTATTGGTTTGCTACACGTGTCTACCGAATTTCGTAAATGTATGTGAGACATAGCTTGAGGGGCACTTCATTGAATTTTTATAGGTGGTGCTATCGAGCCATTTTGACACACACACTTCTGAAACCCATACCAGATGTAAATTTTCACCACTTTTGGCGTGTGTGCAAAGTTTCATGAGTTTTCGAGCATGTTTAGGGAAGAAGAGGAAGAAGAAATTGAGCAATTCCAATAGGGTCCTCGCACCACCGGTACTTGGGCAATAACAAACAGTACATTTTTCAGTTAAAGTCAGGTCATCATTGATTCCGTGATGTCATCGTCCCGCTCAGTTCAATTTAAATACTATTTGTGCCATCATGCTGACAGCATTGCTAGAATTTAAGCGTCCCCAACTATACAAGCCAAAGGCAACAGCCGCAAGAAACGGCCTTTAGATTTTTCCGTTACTGATAAAAGAATTCCGTCAATGACGGACAATTTTCGGTTAACGTGACCTCTGGTTCCAGGCTGCAACACAAGTCAGATTGTACAGTGAACTTGTGTGGTTGTCTGGATACGGTGACCATCTGGTCTGGAAACGGACTGGATCCGGGTGGCTATATGGTGACCTCGGAATCAGAATGAAACACACTAATATTAGACCAGATGGCATTCTTCTGACAATGTAACAAGTACATCAGGTGTTATGGGAAGTGTTCCCGGTTCCGGTTGACTTATTTAGTGCAGCCTAACAATCCTTTAACGGATTTGAATTATAGAAATGTGATAGTGTGCTATTTGTATTCAGAGTTAAAGAGATGTGTCTTTAATCTAAATTTAAACTGACAGAGCGTCTGCCTCCTCAACAATGCTAGGTAGATTGTTCCAGAGTTTAGGCACCAAATAAAAAAAGGATCTGCCAAACACAGTTGATTTTAATATTCTAAGTACTATCAAATGGCCGGAGTTTTGAGAACGCAGCAGACGTAAAGGACTATTATATGATATGAGCTCACTCAAATGCGGAGGTGCTAAACCAATTGGTTGCAAAGTAATTAGCAAGATTTTAAAATGTATATGATGTTTAATAGGGAGCCAGTGCAGTGTTGACAGAACCAGGCTAATATGGTCATACTTGCTGGTTCTGCTCAAAACTCCAGCTGCTGCATTTTAGAAACAAACTCAGCTGGAGTTTGTTTATCAAGCGCGCAGAGCAACAACCCAATAAAGCATTACAATAATCTAACCTTGAGGTCATGAATACATGAATTAACATTTCTGCATTTGACAAAGAGCATACCTTTCAAAATCAGAAACATGGCTATCAAAAGAAAGATTGCTATCAAATAGCACACCTAGGTTGACGAAGAAGAGCAGAGCAGCCATCAAGTGTGAGACAGTGTTCTAGGTCATTACATGCAAAAGCTTTTGGTCTGATAATTAACACCTCTGTTTTTTCAGTAGGTAGTAGAAATTTACTAGTTATCCAGTTTTTTATATCAACTATGCATTTCATTTGATTTGCGAATTAGTATCTTTTGTCGGGCTGCAAAGAAATATAGAGCTGAGTATCATCAGCATAACAGTAAAAGCTAAAACAATGTTTCCTTATGAAATCTCCCAAGAGTAACACGTAAACGGTGAAAAGCAGCGGTCCTAGTACTGAGCCTTGTGGTACTCCATACTGCTACGAACTAATGACGATTAGATAAGTAAGATTTGAACCATGCCAATGGAATTCCAGTAATGACATCATTTAGTAGTCTGTACAAAAGAATGTCGTAATCGATAGTGTCGAACGTAGCGCTACGATCCAGTAGCGCTGATAGTGATACTGTCAATAAAAGCATCAGTAACATTAACAGAAACACACTGCTTTTGCTCAAGATTAGTGCATCTTTTATTAATTGGATCTACATTAAACTCTATCTGCTCCAACCAAACAAAGAATAAATAAATGAGAGCTTTTAGGGTAATTTAGGTGTTGCTACTGAAAATGAACTGAAAACACTTTTAATTAACTTTGAATCTTTAACGTCACCTTCATCATAGTATTTGTTGCTTTATAGGTGAGCAATAGTCTCCCACCATCCCCAAATAAAAGGGGACTGTTAGGTAGGAGTAAAAGCTATCCATATTCCTGATAATACAACTGTCAAAAATGAGATTCCCAAGGTTTCCCATTGCGTCTTGTACTTGATAAAATAATATGTAACTTTTACAAACCAACATGTGGGCAAAAGCAAAAAAAATAAAGATAAACAAGCTTCTAGTACAGTATATATATATATATATATCTCAGTCTTTTTCAAATATATATATAGTAAAATCTAAATAATTTTTTTTTTTCAAATGAGCTTAATAAAACTTGTAAACCACATGTTTAATAACCAGGACATGTCCGTTCATGCCCAAACCCTGCATTCCATTAGACGCCGCCTGACAAATAAATACATTCCTGAAAATAAAACACATACTTCTATACTTCTAAAATGCCTACACTGTAAATATAACTTTTAATATACCTCATTGCTGTGCAAGAATCAAATGTGACCAAACAAATCATCCTGGCCCCACTGATATGTGCAATACAGGTTTGAGCAGAACTTATGAACATCGGTACACTATGTAACTTCACGCATACAGTTGCTTAAGTTTGCTTACAGTCTTCTGTGGGACCTACTGGCTTACAAGGAAGAAAATGTACAACTTTTGTCAGTCTCCATGCAAGAAAATAACAAATATCTCACATATTTGGACAGGCATGCTTCAGGTCGGTTTTCATCACATTTATTTTGTTCTTTTGGTGAGTATTACGTATAGTCTCTGGTGTGCTTCAAATCATCATTGGTGCTAGACGCTCCTTTGGGTCCCTTGAAATCCATAGTCACTGTCCTCTCCTTCAAACTATGGTGCTGGAAGGTTGAAATTGAGTCTTGTAATGTCCCTCATTCATAAGGCAGAAGATAGCAGTCCAGAGCGGTGATGGTTTTTACACGGACGTCAGAGAGCCCATTGGAATCCATCAACCAGTGATACAAAACGTGGCTTTGCTACTTCATTTGTTCACTCTGATCCGAAAGTTCCACCACATGGTTGCCGGTATTTAGCAACTAGAAGGATCCCAGCCGTCCAGGCTTTTCTTTTTAAAAGTAGTCCTGCTGTGAAGTACAAACTGTGATGCCTTATTGTAGGCTATGTGTTGGTCTATACGATTCTACGGAGTGCAGCAGGCATGGGAGTAGTGCTACAGGACAAGACAGAGAGTGGCTGCTGTGCTAGTTTGGTATATAGACATGTGGAGAGAACTGGATTGGGACACTGAGGGCTGTTTTAGCTTTAGATCGCTCCCCTTCCATCCTATATCACATTTTCAAAGAGCTGCATGGAGTTCATGATGTTTTCGTCCTGAAAAGCAGAAGAAGAATCAATTATGACCGTTTGAAATGGTCACCATCAACCTTAAAGAGACAGTTGGTTTCTAGTTTTCAAATCTCATTCGCAGCTATCAAATCTTAAAGAACTCTGTTCAAAATTAGAGAACACATACAGATACCTCCAAGTTATTGGCGTTAATCTGGTACCTGGTGCTAATTTCCTTAATTATATGACAAACTCTATTTAATTGGCAGCATTTCTCCAATTTTCACTGAGATTGCAAGATGGCGGGTCGCTGTAAGGTGACTGAAACCCTGTGACAGGAGGTTGACATGTGGGTTGACACTATATCAGCTAGTGCAAGAGAAGTTGGTCATTCCAAATCTGTGATTTCTTGAATATTGCAGCTTTACAATGACACTAACTCATTCAAGTCACCCAAAATAGCTGGTCGACCAAGTAAAACAAATGTACGAAAAGACAGGATAATGCAGAGGCTCTCAATTGGGAATGGGTTCAGCACTGCAGCTGGAATTGCTTGCAAGTTCAGTACTGAACAGCGTAAGGATCTGTCTTGGCATGTTTAAGAGAAGTGAGACTTCTCCAAAATTTTAGTTGTTATCTTCTATCTTGTAACAGTGGTTACTGTTCTTCAGTTTTGATGACTGTTTTCCACAAAATAAAGGTTTTTGTTGAAATGCCTTGGTTATTTTGTCAAACAGCAGTATACCTATAGCTAATATTCCTTCAATTTTGAGTGATGACGTCTAACAATATTCCAGAAAATCGGTCACTTGCTCTTAAAATACTCTGTCATTTCTGGTCATAAAGATAAGAGTAATACATGTTTCGAATCTGTAAAGACTCGTAAAGATGTTTATTTGTGTGCACTCACAATAACAACGAAACATTGCGCTTTTGTAAAATAATTAAAGCAAACAGGATACACTTTCTGCCGTCTCAGTCTCTGTGAACTTGAGTGCGGAACTTCGAAACTTTGTGTATACTTGGCTTACAGACATAAAAATATATCTATAGAGAGTGAAATGTCTACTTTCAAATGAACTAATTTAAATAGAAAACAAATATTCTCAAGTTATGTAATCCATATTAAACATGCATACAGGTGCATCGCTACTACAGAGATGATGAGTCAGTGTTGCCAACTTCATTTTTTTTTTTTTTCTTAAATAGAAAGGTGGAAATTTGACAGGAAGTGAGTGGGAGACAGACGGGGGGTGGGGTCGGGAAAGGTCCACAAGGCAGGATTTCATCTCGGGACACCCAAGGTGCAATTGCACCATATGAACGCAGACTTCATCTTTTAAAGGGGTCATCGGATGCCCATTTTCCACAAGTTGATATGATTCTTTAGGGTCTTAATGAAAAGTCTATAATATACTTTGGTTAAAAATTCACAGTGGTTGTGTAAAAACAACACACTTTTACCTTCTCAAAATGAGTTCTGCGAAAATCATCCCATTCTGGGGTAAGACGCTCATGTCAATCAACTATCATGGGAGCGGCCTCTGTGGGTGTGACACAACACTGACAGGCATCTGAGAATGGCTCGATTTGAAAAAGGGGATATTATTTTTACAGATTATTTAAAAACCACCGCATGGATTTTGATCATTATAGGGTAGATTTGTACATACACTGGCAACACACATTAATGTTCAAACAACATGTGAAAGTGAAGTTTGCATCCGATGACCCCTTTAAGCCTAAAAACAAAGAAGGCAATAGTTTATCAATAAATTACTGAAACGTTAATGTAGTGTCAAGCTGTGGCAAGCTTTTTTTGTGCGCTTGAGCACTTATTAGGCTATGTAGGCAATTAAAGGCTGATTATTATTATTTATATGGTTTATTAATAAACATCCTTAAAATAAACGACTACTAGTCCACCAGTAAAACCATTAGTCGAAAGCAGCCCTACAATTTATGTAAATTTTTTCATTAAATAATGCAAAAATATACATAAGAAGAGATTTACAATAATTTACATACATTTTTCACATTGGACTGAATGTGATCATTTGCATAAAAATTGTTTTTACAAGTATTTATGTAATTGTAGAAGAATTGTAATATATGTAATGATTTACACAAGACAGATTTTAAGAGCAATTCATGTAATGTAAATTTTACCATCGTAAATAAAATGTATGTAACCATGGTTATATAAACTATTAACATCTTTTTTATTGAATTAAATGCAAAATTTACTTAATAAAGTTATACAATGTATGTAAAAATTTGCATTAAACTGAATGTGATCATTTACATATGTGTTTTACAACACATTAACATAACATTGATTTTATTAACTATGTTCACATTCAATCAAATATGGTAATTTAAGAATGTTTTTAGAAATAACACTTTTACATTTTATTGAACGCAGTATTTTTTTTAACCATTTACACCAAAAATTGTAAGTAAATACTAATTTCAACTTACTTTCTGACAGGTTTCAATAAACTCCTCAATAGTGACCACACCATCTCGATTTCTGTCCATTTTCTATAAGAAAATGTAGTAAGCGTAGCAGATATTAATGCTGTGGTAAGACTGTGTACATTGATTTTCTGTGTCTTCATATACATGTTCTTGTTACTGGTACCTGGAAGAATTTTTCCACATGTTCAGACGGAGCTTCATCTCGCACACTGGGGTAGGTGTACCTGCCCATCATGTCGTAGATTGACTTCATAATTAACAGCATCTCCTACACACATAAACACACACACGTCATTTACTACAAATCTACTTGACAAAAACATCAGTGATGGAAGCTCTACACTGTAAAAAATAAAAAACACAATTTGTTGAGTCAGCTTAAAATAATTTGTTACCCTGCTGCCTTAAAATTTTAAGTTCAGTCAACTAAAATAAGTTTAGTCAACTTGAAATGTTAAGTTGTACTAAGTGACAATTTAGATATTTGTGTTTGCTAAACTTAACAGATGGGTAAGTAACCCAGCTGCCTTAAAATTTTAAGTTGATTCAACTCAAATATCTAAGTTGTCACTTAGTATAATTTCAACTGAGTTAACTGCACTTAAAATGTTAACAAATAATACAAATAATTTTAAGTTGACTCAATAAATTGTTTTTTACAGTGTACAGCATTAGAGCATAAACATTTAGCAAGCACCTCTTTAGTGATGTATCCATCCTTGTTAATGTCGTACAGGTTGAAAGCCCAGTTGAGCTTTTCAGTGACAGATCCTCTCAGCAACACGGACAGACCAATCACAAAGTCCTGCCATAGACAGCAAGGAGTAAACAATGACGAAATAACAAAAGATGAAACAAAAGGGATTTTGAAAATTCTCACCTCAAAACGAATTGAGCCATTTCTGTCGAGATCAAATGCATTAAACAGGAAGTGGGCGTATGTGGTGGCATCTGAAGGAATAATAACAAATAGATCAGTACAATAAACAGATTAAACTTTCAATTAGTCCCAAATCAGAAATTATACAAAACCAATAAAACAATGTATTTACCCCCTTGGGGAAAGAACTGAGAGTAGATGGTCTTGAAAGTTTCCTCATCAACCAAACCACTTGGGCACTCCTTAAATGGAAAGAGAGGCACATCTAATTAAACATTTAATTAAACAGATAATGGACTAATTCTCGCTGTGCCACATCGGCAGCTCGTGAAGGCTTTAAATAAGTGCATTGTGCTCATTTTCTGTCCTATATAGTACACATCTGCTGAAACACACAGAATGAACAACATTTTCAACCCCAAAGCTCGTCCTTAAAGATGAACAGTGTCATTTTTTTAATGAACAATTAAAATACTACTACTTTACTGTTTAATTTGTCTCATCTCTTCAATAGATACTCACATTTTTAAAGCCCCTATAAAGGGACTGCAGCTCCTTCTTGGTGAATTTGGTCTGAGCCTGCAGCTGCTCCAGACCCTCGGGCTGATGTCGCACCGTGGACAGCTCTAGGTCACTGTCACTGCTGTCTATGGGAGAGAAAGAGCAAAAAAAGAGAGAGGAAGAGGGGGAAAGCAGAGAGAACGAGGGGGAAGGGGTCGGGAAGGGGGTGAGTTTATGGGATGCAGGACGGGATGGGGTGAGAGAGCATTTCAAAGAGGGAGACAGTGGATGCGAGGAGAGAAAGAGGAAGAAGAAGGGGAGTAAAAGCAAAAGAGTTAGCATAAAAGTCAAAGGTGTGTAGGAAGAGGAAAGAGAACGAAATGGAGGTTTGGTAGACGGGGTCACACTTTCTCTTCAATGCGACTGACTGTTGATCTCAGTCTGAAGAAATCATTTTAGGGTTCCCTTACTTCCCTTATAATTGGTGAATTGAAGCATTTCTTCTCAGTTTTGGTAGGTTTTGGATATGATAGCACAGTCAGACGCATAATGAAGAAAGCACCCCGCGAAAAGAAAAGGAGATAGACCGAATAACAAAGAAAAGACACTAAACTAGACAGGTGCTTACACTCACCGTCTTTACAAAAACAGATAAAAAAGTGAGATAGGGAGGCACGAGAAGGACAGAAAGGGTCAGAGAGAGTGAGAAGAGAAAAAAGAGAGAAACGGTCAAGTCAAAAAAAAAACACAAAAAATAGAGCAATCACCTAAAAAAAACGTCGGCAAAACGATGTAGGAAGAGAAACTACACTACCAGTCAAAAGTTTTTGAACACTAAGATTTTTAATGTTTTTTTACAGAAGTCTCTTCTGCTCACCAAGCCTGCATTTATTTAATGCAAAATACGACAGAAACAGTAATATTGTGAAGTATTTTTACTATTTAAAATAACTGTTTTCTATTTGAATATATTTTAAAATGTAATTTATTCCTGCGATTTTAAAGCTGAATTTTTAGCATCATTACTCCAGTCACATGATCCTTCAGAAATCATTATAATACTCAGATTTTCTCAAAAACATATTATTATTACATTGAAAACAGCTGAGTAGAATTTTATCAGGTTTCTTTGATGAATAGAAAATTCAGAAGAACAGCATTTATCTGAAATAGAAATCTTTTGTAACATTATAAATGTCTTTATCATCACTTCTGATCAATTTAAAGCATCCTTGCTAAATAAAAGTATTAATTTCTAAAATATCTGTCCCGTAAATAAATAAACAAATAAATAAATAAATAAATAATTACACTGACTCCAAGTTTTTGAATGGTATATTGTATAATGTTACAAAAGCTTTTAAAATTCTGATCTTTGGATCTATAAATATATATAATAATAGGACATAATATGAGTAAAATATAAATTAAATTTAAAATGGAAAATGTAAAAATAATTTAAAACATTAATAAATAATAAAATAATATATAAATTATATTCAAATACCAGAGCAAATAATCCTGTGAAGCTTTAGGGTACAAAAGTTTCCAAACAGACATTTCTTGAAAACGCAAGGAACTGGAAAACTGAATTAAACTGAAATAAAGCTGAAATAAAATACAATAAAATATAAATAACTAAAATAAACTAAAATAAAAATAAAGTATATATGTGTATATTATATATATGTATATAGCAGAGCAAATAATCCTGTGAAGCTTTAGGGAATAAACGTTTTTAAACAGACATTT
This sequence comes from Labeo rohita, assembly GCF_022985175.1. Classification (NCBI taxonomy): domain Eukaryota; kingdom Metazoa; phylum Chordata; class Actinopteri; order Cypriniformes; family Cyprinidae; genus Labeo; species Labeo rohita. The sequence continues at coordinate 12,563,340 of NC_066876.1, read as the reverse complement.
CTTGAAAATGAAAGGAACTGGAAAATCCATCAAAAATTGGGAGAAAAAAAATTATTTTCCATTATAAAAACAATCCATCTGGCATGCTGTCGATTACCACACATAGAAAAATAACAAACAACTAAACAAAATATACAATTTTTTCTTAATCAGTATTTATGATTTCTAGTAATGACAAAAATATCTAAACACCCTTAATACAATATAAATGTATTTAAGAAGCAAAAACTGTATATGACAATAAGACAATATATGTGTAGTACTGATAATAATTTAAAACTATTATTAGCGTTATTGTTTTAAGATTTAAAAAGAGTTTTAAGAGTTTTATGCGTATAATAAAAAAGGTATTCAGGTAAAATAGCAACTCTGAATATTATAACCAACTTTGCCTCTCAAACAAATGTATTTTGTTTCAAGGAAGATTAGATATTTTGACTGAAATGCCGCAAATGCTTTCAGCAGAGCAAAACATCTATAAACAACATGTCCATTTTCCGATGCCTGGAATGACATTTGCTAGTTTCTCTCTATTTCTCTCACCTGTCTCAGTTATGTCTATGAGTCCAAGCAGATGCATAAGTTTGAGGAACATGATGACCAGGCAGACGATGCCCACGGTCTGTAAGCCCTCTGTCTCCCATCTCACACTCATCCTGACACTCTGTCCCTCAACACTCTTTCACAGCACGTCTTGTTCTTCCAGCTCAGTCCTGTTTTAGACTGTTAATTCCACAAGCTTCATAAATAAAACATAAGTATCCTGAAAAGCCGATAACGTAATTGAGGTAAAAAGACGGGCAGATGTCCAGTTTGACAAACATCTGTTAAACTTTTCGGAAAAGTCAATAAAACCTAGAAAATGGTACCATCTTGTCTTATGTCCAAAATGACTCTGGAGTCCAGATATACGCTGGTGACTCTCCTCTCTCATTATTTCTTTGCCTCTATTCTTCTCACATCTATTTAAAAGTTCACTCTGACACAATTTTCAAAGGGAATTGAGAAAACTCCCACTCAGGAGACAAGGTTGTCCCAATTAGATTTAGACGCAACCCCAACCTGAATCTTGAACTTTGACACGATGGTGAAAATCAGACACCTTATTTCTGCTAGAAATGAAACAACACTGTAAATCATCACGTTTGTGCTACATAAATGTCTGTCCTCAGGACTGCAGTTCAAATGAAAGTTGAACAGAAGTAAAAAGACTTCATGTCTCTGATTGGTCTGGAATGGACATCTAATATTTGAAGTTGTTGGAACGGATGCACACTCACAAGGTGCCCTAAATCCTGCTTCCCCTCTCGTGAACCAGTTTCCCACGACTAATTGTTCTCTCTGTATTTCAGCCTTTGTGATTTGACAGTGATCTACAGAGACTGTTCTTCATTTATCCTCCTACTGGCAGCGTTGTTATTCAGTGCTCTCTTGCCAGGCGTGATCTGTTAGATTTTGTCACGCACAACAGATTTATGACAGCTAAAACCATTAGCACTGAAGAAGAAAATGTCAGCTTTCAAAGGGGATTGATACTAATGATGCACAAATGTACAGCTTCTGATGTTTACAGTTTTGTCATTTTGTGAACAGTACAAATGTATTTTAGGGGTCAAAGGTCAATGATTCTTCACTGTTACAGTGCAAATATGGGGGGAAAGGATCTTGAACTTGGCCGTTCAATGTCATCAAATGTGTTATAGTGGTCTTTCTAAACAGAAGAGCTTAAAACCAGTACATCTGTTGAGAGCATGAAAATTAAAATAAAATCTAATCGACTAATTAAAATGAATCCAACATCACCACTTATTTATGTATTTATAATACTATATTATACTATACTATATAACAATTTATTATTATTACAATTATAAAATATAGTATATATAAAACCTCTTTTGTTAACAAGGGCTGCATTTATTTGATCAAATTTATCAAAATCAAAAGTCAATTTAATTTAATTTAATTTAATTTAATTTAATTTTTCTAAAAGCTTCTTTTGTTCAACAAGGTTGCCTTTATTTGATACAAAATACAGTAAAAAACAAAATATTACCAAATACTAATGCAATTTAAAATTACTGTTTTCTGTTTTAATATTTTTAAAAACAATTAATTATTAATAATAATGAACTGTTATTCACTAACACTAAACAGTTTGGAGACAGAAATATGAAATGAAATGAAATGAAATTTTTAAATTAAAAAAGGCTGCATTTATTTGATAAAAAATACAGTAAAAAACAACATATTGTTAAGTTTCATTACAATTTAAAATGACTGTTTTCTGTTTCAACATCTTTAAAAACAATTAATTATTAATAATTTATTTATTTATTTATTCATTCATTCATTTTAAAAGCCTCTTTTGTTAATAAAGGCTGCATTTATTTGATAAAAATACAGTAAAAACCAAAATAATTCAGTTTCATTAGAATTATTTTTTAAAAAAACAACTAATTATTAATAATAATTCATTGTCATACACAAACACTAAAAGGTTTGGGGTCATTAATATTTATTCATTCATTCATTCATTCATTCATTCATTCTATATTTCAAAAGCCTCTTTTGTTCACCAAGGCTGCATTTATTTGATACATAATACAGTATAAACTAAAATGTAGCAAAATATTATTACCATTTTAAATGAACTGTTTTCCATTTTAATATTTTATATATATATATATATATATATATTAATAACTAATTGTTATACACTAACACTAAAAAGTTTGGGATCAGTAATATTTCTTTTTTTTTTTTTTCTTGCTTAATATTTTTTTGGAAGCAGTGATTTGATCTTTTTATGATTTTTAATTCTTTAATGAATAGAAAGTTCAAAAGAACAGCATTTCTTTGAAATATAAATCATTTATAACATTATAAATTTCTTCACTGCCATTTTTGAACAATCTATTGCACCTTTGCTTTATAAAAGTATTCATTTCCTTAAAATAACTTTTGAATGTCAGGATATATTATCCATATATTCTTTTTATGCTGAAGTGAGACACAGTGCTGCAGTTTATGATCCATAAATCCCTAAATCCCATTGGATGCCAACAGAAAAATGCTTTTCAGAACCAGACTGCCTAATCATGCTAACCAGCCAAAACTTGACCCCTTGGTTCCTTGCCTGAGCTCATCACCCGAGTTTAAAATCGTAAAGACACATCCCCCTCTAGTGGCCGAAGCTTTACGTCTGCGGTGCACCACAGTAGACAATTTGCATTATGCTATGAGCAGAGACATGCGAGTTGAACAAAACAAGAGTTGACAGATCAAATTTGTCTCATGCAACAGAGCCGGCACATATTGATCATTACGCACGCTTTCCTTCAAAAGTAATACTTCAGCATCTCTGATTACATATTAGGTTTACACAAGCAGAAGCCCAAAATAAACTTCACCCTCCCGAAACAGGACTCTCAGGAATAGACAGAGCTGTAGTAAGTGATGCCACCCAGCTAAAAATATTCCCCTGCTGATCCATTGGGTGGTCCGGCTCATGGGCCAATAATGGAAGAAGATTTATGGAGAGATTACATGCGGCACTCAGGCCCTTCTACATTAATTGTTTATTTGCATAACTGTCTGTTACAAAAGGTGATGTGTTGTACCCATACTGTTAGCACCTATACTGTATATCATTGCTGAAAAAACTGTATAAACTAACCTAAAACTGCTGGTCTTAGGTGGTTTTATCTGGTCTACCCTGATTTTCCAACCTGACCAAACCAGTTAAGGAAAAATAGACAAGTGTACAAACAGATTAAGCTAAAATATGAATTATTCAATATGACATAGGGCTGTCACGATTCATCGATTCAATTTAAGTGCTCGATTTAAGCAGTAAATCGCTGAGTAACTGGACGAGGATCCAAGAAACGCACTATTAGACCATTTTCCAAGGCTGCATGGTATATTAAACCTATTTACAAATATAATAAAGCAAAATACTATTGTGAATTCACAAACGCTAAGATTCAGTTAGATAAATATATGCGATGCAGGTTTAATACGACTCCGTTTATAGTAAATGTTGCTAATAACAAATATTTTATTTGAACTAATTATTATTGCCTAATTGCTATTATATACGTATTGTATATGTATTTAAAGGCTATTTTTAACTTTTTTTCTCCAAAAAAAAAAAAAAAATCATTATCCGATTACTCGATTAATCGACAGATTAATCAACAGCTTGGATGCTAAACATTTTGCAGAGTAGCAGGTCAGTCTTCACATTGCTTTTAATGTCTCGATAGTAAGTAATTCGAGACAACAAAGATGCAACACAATTATAATTATCCGGTTACTCAATTAATCGTCAGAATAATTGTCAGATTACTCGATTACCAAAATAATTATTACGGAAAGCACGGATGCTAAATATTTGCATAGCAGCAAGCCAATCTTCACATTCCTTTTTATGTCTTGATAGTAATTTAAGACAAAGATGTGACATGATTATAATTATCCGATTACTCAATTATAATTAGAATAATCAACAGATTACTCGATTATCAAAATATAAAAAAGTGACAGCCCTAATATGACACACAAATGCTAAATATTTGCTGAGTAGAAGGCCAATCTTCAGATTGCTTTTTATGTCTTGATAGTAAATAATTCAAAACAACAAAGATGCGACACGATTATAATTACTCGATTAATGGTCAGAATAATCGACAGATTACTCAATTGCGAAAATAATCATTAGTGACAGCCCTAATATAACACACAAATGCTAAATATTTTGCATAGTAGCAGGTCAATCTTCACATTGCTTTTTATGTCTTGATAGTAAGTAATTCAAAACAACAAAGATGCGACACCATTACAATTATCCGATTACTTGATTAATAATCAGTATAATCAACAGATTACTCGATTACTAAAATAATCATAAGTGAGAGCCCTAATATGACACACGAATGCTAAATATTTAACATAGTAGCAGGCAAATCTTCATGTTGCTTTTAATGTCTTGATAGTAAGTAATTCAAGACAACAAAGATGCGGCATGATTATAATTATCTGCTTACTCGATTAATCATCAGAATAATCGACAGATTACTCAATTTCTGAAATATTCATTAGTGACAGCCCTAATATAACACACATGTGCTAAATATTTTGCATAGTAGCAGGTCAATCTTCACATTGTTTTTTATGTCTTGATAGTAGGTAATTCAAGATGCGACACGATTATAATCATCTGCTTACTCAATTAATCGTCAGAATAATCGACAGAATAATCAACAGGTTATCCAATTAACAAAATAATTATTAGTGACAGCCCTAATATGACATTGCTTTTAATGTCTTGATAGTAAGTAATTCAAGACAACAAAGATGCAACATGATTATAATTATCTGCTTACTCGATTAATCATCAGAATAATCGACAGATTACTTAATTTCTGAAATAATTATTAGTGACAACCCTAATATGACACACGGTTGCTAAATATTTTGTATAGCAGTAGGTCAATCTTCACATTGCTGTTTTATGTCTTGATATAAAGTAATTCAAGATGATAAAGATGCAATACGATTATAATTATCCGATTACTTGATTAATCGTCAGCATAATCAACAAATTACTTGATTACCAAAACAATCATAAGTGACAGCCCAAATACGACACACAGATGCTAAATATTTAGGATAGTAGCAGGGAAATCTTCATGTTGCTTTTTATGTCTTGATAGTAATTAATTCAAGATGACAGAGATGCGACACGATAATAATTATCTGATTAGTCAAAATATCATCGGAATAATTAAAAGATTACGCGATTACCAAAACAATCTGAAGTGACAGCCCTAATATGACACACAGATGATAAATATTTTGTATAGCAGCAGGTCAATCTTCACATTGCTTTTTATGTCTTGATAGTAATTAATTTAAGATGACAAAGATGCAACATGATTATAATTATCCGATTACTCGATTTATCGTTAGAATAATCAACAGATTACTCGATTACCAAAATAATTGTTAGTGGCAGCCCTAATATGACACACAAATGCTAAATATTTTGCATAGTAGCAGGTCAATCTTCACATTGCTTTTTATGTCTTGATAGTAAGTAATTCAAAACAACAAAGATGCGACACCATTACAATTATCCGATTACTTGATTAATCATCAGTATAATCAACAGATTACTCGATTACTAAAATAATCATAAGTGAGAGCCCTAATATGACACACGAATGCTAAATACTTAGCATAGAGCAGGCAAATCTTCATGTTGCTTTTAATGTCTTGATAGTAATTCAAGACAACAAAGATGCGACATGATTATAATTATCTGCTTACTCGATTAATCATCAGAATAATCGACAGATTACTCAATTTCTGAAATATTCATTAGTGACAACCCTAATATAACATACATGTGCTAAATATTTTGCATAGTAGCAGGTCAATCTTCACATTGTTTTTTATGTCTTGATAGTAGGTAATTCAAGATGCGACATGATTATAATCATCTGCTTACTCGATTAATCGTCAGAATAATCAACAGAATAATCAACAGGTTATCCGATTAACAAAATAATTATTAGTGACAGCCCTAATATGACATTGCTTTTAATCTCTTGATAGTAAGCAATTCAAGACAACAAAGATGCAACATGATTATAATTATCTGCTTACTCGATTAATCATAAGAATAATCGACAGATTACTTAATTTCTGAAATAATTATTAGTGACAACCCTAATATGACACGCGGTTGCTAAATATTTTGTATAGCAGTAGGTCAATCTTCACATTGTTTTTTATGTCTTGATATAAGGTAATTCAAGATGATAAAGATATACGATTATAATTATCCGATTACTTGATTGTCAGAATAATTATCAGATTACTCGATTACCAAAATAACCATTAGTGACTGCCCTAATATGACACAAGGATGTTAAATATGTTGCATAGTAGAAGGCCAATCTTCACATTGCTTGTTATGTATTGATAGTAATTAATTCAAGGCAACAAAGATGCGACACAACGCAGGGCACGTCCACCAGCCGACAGATGAAATGTGGAATGGAGAACATAAAGATATCTCAAGTTTTGTGACTCCAGAGGAAGTGCATCTATATGAAGGTGCTGACTCTGATCTGTACTTTCTGAAATGACTGGCGGATATGATCTTGTGATGAAGCGAGGGGTGAGAGGGAAATGGACAGTGCCCTTCAGGACCCAGTACAGAGACCAGCGGACCCATTTTTAGGTAGCCGTAAAGAAAGCCTGTTCAATACAGCATACATAATGAATGAAGGGTAATGTTAGACTGGGTTTTGATTCAAAGAGAGAAAGTGTGTGTGTGTGTGAGTGAGAGAGAGAGAGAGAAAGAGAGAGAGAGAATGCAGTATTTCTTACACCAATATAACATTCTCAATAAGTTACTTATCTTTGAGTATGTTGCAGGCCTAAATAAGAAAAAAGTTTCAACAACAATAAACAATTTATCATTAATATCAGACACACCCACACAGATATAAGCTATTTTGGGTAGTTCTATATTAACTCCATGATAACACTTTACAGTAAGATGTCATTTGTTAACATTAGTTTTAACTAACATGAACGAACAATTTATTAACCTTTGTTAATGTTAATTAATAAAAATACAGTTGTTTACTGTTTGTTCATGTTCACAAGTTCACAGTCCATTAACTAATGTTAACAAACACAACTTGTGATTTAAATAATGCCTTAGTAAATGCTGAAATTAACATCACCTAAGATTAATAAATGCAGTAGAAGTATTGTTAATTTTTAGTTCATGCTAACTAATGCAGTAACTAATGTTAACTTATGAACCTTACTGTAAAGTGTTACCAACTTCATGAACATTTTTTAAAAATCAATTTCAAGATGGTGGGTCCAAATGCTGATTACAGAGTTTTTACTTCATTTTAATCACCATTTTTCAGTGTAACAATTAGTACAGATTTCCCATTTAGTCTGCTAAATTATTAAGGTCATAAAAGCAGCATGCATAATAATTATGATGAAGTGCTTTAGCTAATACTTTTAGATGGAGAATAGCATGATAACTTAATTTCATATCAGATGAAATATAGAATGCATTTTTTTTCACTTCTGTGTCATGTAAAAGGCTCATTTAAATTAGGACATACAATAGAATTCAATAGTTATTATAAAAACAATAAGCTAATTATTATTTAAAAATGGCAAATAATATATAAACAAATTATGATTACTCCTCCTCCTAAAATAAACATTTAGAATTAAAAACAATATTATTTACTCTATTTACGATTTATTTTTTACCTTTAAGACAATCCCGAAGGGGACGTTTTGTCAGATTTTAAATTTCTAAGGACAATTTTGTCCCCACACTATCCTGGCGCTGCAGTCCGACTGTATCTGTTGCAGTTATGTCAGCATACAGTACAGAAAACGTTGTGATAAAATGCTTCATACTTTCTCCCACCAGCCACATATGACCTTCAGAACTCACAAGCATGTAAAACTCAACAGGAACAATCTACAGCATTCAGAAGTAATGTAAAAGCACATTAATTTTCCTTCACTTTAAAACAAACATCACAACATTACTTGAGTAGAATCATCAGATCTGTTATCTCTATCTTCGGGCTGCACCTGACGCAGCCCCGGCCCCACGGGCCCCATTGGTCAAGCACTTCACCATGACAACAAAGGGGAGGACCTCATTTCTAGAATGCTCCTTACCTTCCAGCGACATGGGCTCCAGAATGCCGAACTGTTTAAGAACGGCCACGAACAGAATGATGACCACTCCGATGGCAAACAGCTCCATTCCCTGAATACCCATGACTGCGGTGATTCACGACTCCTGGCACCAGAACTTGTAGAACTACTGGAAGTATTAATCTGCTAGTGTGTGTACTAACACGGGACGAAGCCAACTGGCCGATATAGCATGGCGCCAGACGCAGGGTGTCTCAGAAAGAAAGATTCATTTCATTAGCTCCTTTAGAAGAATATTTAAAAGGAAAATCAGGGGATATTTTTGGCAGAACGTCAAGCTAGCAGTGTGCATGGGAAAAAGAGTCCGGTCTAGTTACACTTATTCTGGAGATGAGAAGAGAAGTCAGCGTTTCCATGTTAGGTCATTCTTCTTGAAAGCCCCAGCGCATAAATAAAGAGCTGGATTGCAGTTCTTGTACACAGTCCAGATGTGTAAAAGCCATCCTGGGCCGCAAATGTTATTTGCAAGTGTCAACAACAGACAAGAGCATTTCAAACTCCGCCGTGCTGCGGCGACGCTGCGATATTCAGGATCGCATTCAAGATTTCATCGTGATACAGGAGCTGCCGAAAAATGGAAATTCATTCTATAGATCCAGATGAGTACGATGTGGAATTGCGACTTTGAAGCAACAGACACCCTTTCGCTGTTAAAACGATCATATTTCAAGTCCTAAGTGGCTTTTAAATCCGTGCTTTGTTGATGTTAACACCGAAATTTGAGACTAATGGGCGCCCTAGTGCCTCAAACTGGAATCATTTGTCCATCTAGAAGTCACTGAGGTAATACACAGTTTAGTTATACGCAGGATCAACATCTGGCACTGTCTCGGTCACTGCGACAGCCACTGAGGTGGCATCTCGAATCCGGATTCAAAGCGTTCGGCGGCCTCCTACTTCCTGTGGCAGTCCTGTGCAAAAATACGTCAGTCCTTCGCAGATCTGTCTTTAAGTTGGTGCAGATCCCTTGAAGTTCTCAACCTTACAAACAGCTCATTAAGTTCGGTCATACGTCTTGGGAGTGGTCCCGAGGAATGCGGTTTCTCTCGTCTCCTCCTTCTCGGGGGTTCTGCCGTCAGTCAAGCGCCCTCATCTTCTCCCTCGTCTGTTTCCTCAGAGTCAGCATCAAGTGCTTTTGTCTCTTCTTTCAAGTTGTACTGTACAGTTCACTCTCTTCCTCCCTCCCTCCCTCGCTTCCCTTGCCCTCTCTTGTCCCGTAATAATCTGCAGTGGGCAGTTTATCTTCACCTCTCTGTCCATCCCACCCCTCCTTCCGTGTCTCTTCCTCTCTGCTCATCTATGACCACTCCATCTCTTCTTTTATCCATCGCTCGCTTTCCAAGCCTCACAACCCCTGACTGCAAAGTCACAAGACCCTTGTGAGAACTGGTCCTTTTCCCCTGACCACAATCCCTTTCTCCTTTTCTCTCTCTCTCTTTTCCTTCCCTCCTTTCTGCCTGGGGACTTGGGGAAAAGTCACATTTCCAAACAGGGCAGAAAGCAGGAGAGAGGGAGCGATACTAGGGGGATCAGATTCCAGGGACGCCCTCCCCTACCGATTTCCCAGCCTCCATCCACCCACATATCTGTTCCATCCGAAGCACTTTCTTTCTCTTCTTTCTCGCGAACGAAGCGAGGTAAGGCCTTCGCTTGGAATGGGACAACCTGAGGAGATAACATTAGCTTACGGCTTTTCCTGTTTATAGTTTAGCGAGAGAGGAAAGGAGAGAGCTATAATAGCTCAGTTAGATAAAGGAATCAATAAAGTCTTAATGGTAGCTTCAAGTCAACCAAACACAAGGTGAGATCAAACGCTGTTGCTACTGCCAGCATCCGCTCATCTGCTCTCTCACCACCCCTCCTCCTCCTTCTTTCTGTCAAATAGCTGCTTTTCTAGTTAAAAGAGCCATAAAAAGATGATAAATATCAGACAGGAACAAAGTGCTACACCGTAGGCATTTCAAATGTGATGGTAATCTGTGGGGAAAATCTACATTTTTGAAAAGTTATCCTCAAATTATAAAGAATAATAAACCTCAAGATAAAACACACACTCTAGTAGATCATTAAAATGGAATTTCAGTGATATGCTAATGCTATTTTTATCATAATTTGGACTAATGAAATCAATAAATAATGACACTTGTAGTAAAATAGGAAATTTACTACACTCTTAAAAATAAAGGTGCTTTAAAAGGTTCTTCACAGCGATGCCATAGAAGAACCATTTTTGGTTCCGCAAAGAACCATTCAGTCAAAGGTTCTTTAAAGAACCATCTTTTTCTTATTTTTTTAGAATCTGAAGAACCTTCTTTCACCACAAAGAACCTTTTGTGAAACAGAAAGATTCTTCAGATGTTAAAGTTTCTTTATGGAACCATTTAGACAAAAAAAGTTCTTCTATGGCATCGTGAAGCACCTTTATTTTTAAGAGTTTATAAGTAGAATCCTGGTAGATATTTATTTGATTTATTTTGTATTTTTATTTGTACCTTTATGAAGGTTTGTATATATACATGGTTATTTAAATGTTATTTTAAATATTGGTAATAATATTTCACAATATTTTGTTTTTATTGTATTTTTGATCAAATATTTGCATCCTTGGTGAACAAAAGTGGCTTTAAAAAATAAATAAATGAATTAATAAAAATATTACTGACTCCAAACTTTTTAGCGGTAGTGTATAACAATTTATTATTAATAATAATTAATTGTTTTCAAAAATATTAAAACAGAAAACAGTTAAATTGTAATAATATTTCACAATATTTTGGTTTTTACTGTATTTTTGATTAAATAATGCAGACTTGGTGAACAAAAGGCTTTAAAAATAAAATAAAAAATGTAAATGAATGAATGAATGAATGAATGAATACTGACCTCAAACTTTTTAGAGGTAGTGTATAACAGTTAATTATTATAATTGTTTTTAAGAATATTAAAACAGTTATTTTAAATTGTAATAATATTTCACAATATTTTGGTTTTTACTCTATTTTTGATCAAATAAATGCATCCTTGGTGAACAAAAGAGGCTTTAAAACATAAATACAAAATATTACTGAGCCCAAACTTTTTAGTGGTAGTGTATAACAATTAATTATTATTAATAATTAATTGTTATTAATAATATTAAAACAGAAAATAGTTATTTTAAATTGTAATAATATTTTGCAGTATTTTTTTTTTTTTTTTTTTTATTTTTACTGTTTTTTACTGTATTTTTGATCAAATAAATGCAGCCTTGGTAAACACAAAAATTTGTGGTAGACTTTTTAGTGGTAGTGTATAATTATTATTGTTTTTAAAAATAAAACAGAAAACAGTTACTTTAAATTTTAATACTATTTCACAATATTTTGGTTTTTATTGTTTTTTTGATCAAATAAATGTAACCTTGGTGAAGAATATCTATATATATATATACACACACACACACACACACACACACACTTATAGCTTGTAAAAAAATAGCCTGAATTAATTAATTAGTTAATTAATAAATACATGCATGCATAACTTTAGTAACGGAAACTTGACTTTATTCAGAAGAATTCTAGTGTATTCTTATTCTATCCATTTTAGAACTGATAAAAAAAAGTAAAGTTTTTCAGTTTGTCCAGTGCAACCACACTTCTAGAATATCATAAGTTGTAAACAATCATCTAAAGAAAACAAAAAGGCAAGCAGCAAAATGGTCCAGTAGAAACCTATTGAATTATTATAATATTTAGTATTATTTGACCCACTTTGATCTTTGTATTGGTTGCAAATAGATGGAAATTGCCTTAGGATTTTCTAACAAGAGGTTAAGCACATACAAATCATCCAGTATAAAACTCTTATCGAAACCAGAAATATATACACTTTTCCCTCCCTAATATGATGGCTGCAATGCCTCAATTTCACCATTATAATGCGTTCTCTGACTAGGCTGCTGTATTTATGGCTGGCGTCAGTGCTTGTTGTGTATAGGAATTAATGTCAAGCTTTTAGGAGGACGGGGCAGGTTCCAGTAATGCCATTAGAAGATGAACACTTCTTAATAGAAGCTCAAGCATGAAGGTTTTGCTGACAAGACACTATGTCCTAACATAACTCACTAAACCCTGAACAAAGGGCATTAGAAAAACAATGGTACAGTATGAAAGCTTGGCATAGATGCTGGGAAAACAGCATGGATTTTCTTTTCAAATGTAATTTGAACAAATCCATGCCTCTCTTTTCATTTCATTCGTGTGTTAAAACCAAGTGTTCTTCCGAATATTGATCCGATGCACTTCAACGGCAAAATCTGGATTTGTCCATCAGTGAAACAGTATTCATTCACAGCAAACAAAACATAAACACAAGGGCCATTACTATAGAGGAATAGTCTGGCAAAACGATCCCTCAATGTATACAAACACAGCACTTCCCCTCTACATGTTCAGAAAATCTGCACGAACAGAAATGAAACCTGATATAAGGCAGCCGGTCCTCTATCTAATACACAAGCACTCTTGAGGCCAAACACGGCCCTGCTCTTTGAGTCCTCAGACTCGAAAGAAGTGCTCTCTCCATCTCTCCCTCACTTTTAATGAGGTGTGATGGATCGACTTTTTAATGATAAAAACACCCTGGAATGGACTGACAACACAACTTTTACAACAACAACAAACAAAGTTCAGCGATCCATGATGGGCTTCCATTGATCGGAGGAAATGACTAATTACTTCTGTTCTGATTATCCAAGGATTTATCAATTTTCCAGTGCGGTTTAGAAGTAAGTGAGAGTTAGCTTACACATTATGTAGACTATTTGCTCTGTACATTTTCTGTGCTGATTTATGGGGAATATTTGTATAAACATTAAACGGATTTATTAATCTTCGGAACACACTCTCATTAGTAGCAGACAGCAACATCAAAGAAAGCTACTATTAAGTTAGACCATTACCTACTATTAGTTACAATTCATTCTTATTTAACACTTTATTTTCCTGATTTCCTGTCCACAAAAGCTAACTGTAGTTCAGATGACTGTAAATGTCCTACAGGGCCCTCTGTTGGACAGTACACATTACTGCACAAAACTTATGGGAAGGATGTTTGTGCAATACTAATGCACTACTAGTATTGGTGTTGTAAGTACACTTTTATATTGGCTGCCATTTAGAAGTAGCTTTGACAATAGTCTTCAGACAAAACTATTTTTGTATCTATCTCCGTATATATGATTCTTGTGTGAATTCAGTGAGAAGGAGTGCTCTGTATGTTTGGGGTGGAGTTGCTTTCTGCCCAAAGGTAAAAAGACATTCTAAAGCTCTTACAGTAGTAAGGAGCCTTGTCAGCGTTTCTCAGATCTCCTACTGCAAGTGAGTAGCCATTATTCCAGTTCAATAATTGCTTGATTGATTTTTTCTTTTAATTATATCTGCCAATGAAGCTGTAGTCATAAAGTATGAAATGCTGCATGTACGCGTATCTTTTTCGTTGGTTTGAATATGGCGATAGACGGAGCTGGGTAGTAACTGATTATTTGCAATCTGGATTACATGATTACATAATATTCTCACAATAGCAATCAATTATTCAGACTTTATTGAATCTCCCTGATTCTTCTTCATCCTTTTCATTTTCCTTTTTAAAATAGCCTACCTCTTATATACAGTTGAGGTCAAAAGTTTACATTCACCTTGCAGAATCTGCAAAATGTTACTTATTTTACCAAAATAACATGGATTATACAAAATTCATATTATTTTTTATTTAGTACTGACCTGAATAAGATATTTCACATTTACATATAGCTTAAAAGAGTTTATAAAAATGACCCCGTTCAAAAGTTTACATACGTTTGATTCTTAATGCCGTGTTTTTTTGTTTAGTAATAGTTGTTCATGAGTCCCTTGTTTGCCCTGAACATCAGGTCCCGTGAATTCTTTTGGTTTTTCAGCATTATTGTGTTTTTGAACCCTTTCCAACAATGACTGTATGATTCTTTTCACACTGAGGACAACTGAGGGACTCGTATGCAACTATTACAAAAGGTTCAAACGCTAAGTGATGCTCCAGAAAGAAAACCCGATGCATTAAGAGCCAGCGGGTGAAAACTTTTTTGATTTTGAAGATCAGGGTAAATTTAATTAATTTTGTCTTCTGGAAAACATGTAAACATCTTCTGTCGCTTTTGAAAGGCAGCACTAAATGAAGAATAAAAAAAAAAGATGTTTAAACAAAATAAGAAGAATGTGCACATCTGTATTTTCAAAAGTTTACACCCCTGGCACAAGGGGTTAAATAACACAAAAATCCCTTATGTATTTAATCTCATTTTATTAACCAAGGCCTTTGCTTTCTTTTCCTTCAGCCTGAGGCTTATTCATTTCACTTTTTGCTAAAAATGAATTTTTTATAATAAAAACAAACAACCAAGCCCTGCCCAGATTTAAAAAGTAACGTGAAAGTAGCACGAAAGTAATGTAACATGCTATTTTCCATAATTAATTACTTTTGATGGAGTAATGCAAAATTGTAATGCATTACCTTTAAAAGTAACTTTCCCCAACACTGGCAGTTAGTATCACATTTGCACGTTCATGGTTCTCTGATGTTGGTTAATGGTCACATGACATGCAGGTAAACAAATAAAATTGACAAAAAAATGAATAGTGTTTTATTTTGATTGATGTAATTTTAAAATCATTGTAAACATTTTAATTGGACAATTTAATTCTTTTTTTGCTTTTCATTAAATTCACGAACCCGCTGTACTTCCTTTATGAACCCCAGTTTTGGAAACCTTGGTGTAATGTAATGTTTAATGCAGTTCATGGTGTTAATTGTAATGACTGCGGCATGAGCATTCGGATCCATGTGCAAAGAACTTTATTTCAGTGGTCAACAGGCAGAGTCGAAATCACAGGCAGACAGGTACAATGGAGGCAAGGCAGAATCGTGGTCGAGATACAAGAGCAATTGGTCAAGGCAGGCAGAAAACAATCACAGAGTCGAGGAACAAAGAAATGCTTGGTAGATTGCCGGTGCAAGTCAATACTTCACGTCTGAACAGATGAAAATGAACCAGTTAAATAGTATGTGAGAGAGGGTGTGGTGATGGGCAGCAGCTGAAGGTGATAATTACAGAATGAGAACAGGTGTGGGTGTGCAGTGTATGATGGGAAATGAAGTCCATGATGAAATGAGTCCCAGGGAAGGTGAAGTGAAGCGAGTACACTCTAGAGGCGCTAGAGGGCACTCATGACATAGCCCCCCCTCTAGGCAGTGGCTTCCAGACGCTCAAACACTAGAAAGTCTAGGAGGGTGGTGGATCAGGGGCGGAACAATAACTAGAGCAGGGGACGGGATGGGGGGTAGAGTTCTTGACAATGTCACCTTCCAGATGGATCGAATGACTGAAACGCCCCCAAAGCGCAACGGGAGACAAAAAAAAAAAAAAAACGCCTTCCAAGGCGGCTTAGGCGATGGAGTCGCCCTCCAGGGTGGCTTAGGCGACGGAGACGCCCTCCAGGGCGGAACAGGTGATCGAGACGCCCTCCAAGGCGGTTTTAGGCGACGAGGACGCCCTCCAGGGCGGCCTAGGTGATGGAAACGCCCTCCAGGGCAGGACAGGAAACAGAGTCACCCTCCAAGGTGGTTTAGGTGACAGGAACGCCCTCCAGAGTGGAACAGGTGGCAGAGACACCCTCCAGGGTGGCTTGGGTGATAGGGACACCCTCCAGGGTGGAGCAGACACTAGAGACGCCCTCCAAGGCGAAGCAGGCGACAGGATCGCCCTCCAGTGCGGCTTGGGTGACAGGGAAGTCAACCAGTGCGGAGCAGGACGGACTGAAACAAAGAGCTTAGAGAGGTTAGTTTTGGCCTCTATGGCCCAGACAGTACCTGCTCGAGGTTCCTTGATGGAACGGGGTGGAACAGGCGGGTTAGGAACTCCACGGGGAGAGGCCGGCTGTGGGTCAGCCGGTAGGGATTCCCTCCAGGGTAAGACTGGAGACGATGACACTCCCCAGGACGGAGCAAGTGGCAGCGGCCACCCCGGAGATGGTTCAGGTGAGGTAGGACGCTCTTGTCCCGAGGGCTCTGGTCGTGGCTTCGACACATAATTCTGGGGCGGCACTCCTGGCCATAACTCGGGAACAGGACTGGACCACGGCACTCCTGGCCGCAACTCGGGATCGGGACTGGACAACGGCTCTCCTGGCCGTGACTCGAAAACTGGACCGGACAACGGCTCTCCTAGCCATGATTCGGAGCTTGGACCGGACAACAGTTCTCCTGACCGAGATTCGGGGCTTTGACCCGACAATGGCTCTCCTGGCCGTAACTCGAAAACCTTTGTGTCTGGAACCAGGCAAGGTAAGGGTTCAATGACTTGAACTAACGGACCTAGAGGTCGTGCAGCCACCAGTGGAACCTCCAGAGAGTCTACGACCCAATTCGACATCTCTTGAGGTGGTGCAGCCACTGGCGGAACCTCCATGGTCAGGGTTGAAAGGACCGAGGGTATTCGTGCCTGATCGAGAGGTTGTGCAGCCACCAGCGGAACCTCTGGAGAATCTGCGGCCCTAACCCACATCTCCGGAGGTTGTGCAGCCACTGGTGGCACCACCAGAGAGACTTCAGCTTTAGCCGTTACCCCTGGTGGTTGTGTAACCACCAGCGGGACCTCCTGAGGTTCAACGGCCTTCTGGTGCACTGGTTCAGGGATGACAGACATCTTGAGTGCTGACTTTGACTGAGGTATGGTGGCCATCTTGTGAGCTGACTCGGGCTGAGATATGGCGACCATCCTGTGAGCTGACTCGGGCTGAGGTATGGCGACCATCTTGTGAGCTGACTCGGGCTGACATATGGCGACCATCCTGTGAGCTGACTCGAGCTGAGGGAAGGCGGCCATCTGGTGAGCTAACGTGGGCTGAGGTATGGCGGCCATCTTGTCTGCCGACTCTAGTTGAAGTCTGACGACCATCTCGTGCAACTGCTCAAGTGTGGCAGCCATCTTGTGCAGTGGCTCAGGTGTGGCAGCCATCTTGTGCAGTGGTTCAGGTGTGGCAGCCATCTTATGCAGTGGCTCAAGTGTGGCAGCCATATTATGCAGTGGTGGTGGTTGTAGTTCTGGTTGAGGTTCTGGGGTAATAATCTTTGGGTGGTGGTCTCTCTGCCCATCGTTCCCATAGGGGATCTCCTCCTCCACTTCTCCTACAGTGAATGTGGATCCACAGTGCAAGAGAACAAAGTCAATCAATTCGGCCAGAGACCACTCTGGATCGTCCCAGGGCAGGTTGAGACTGATCTCAGAATCTAAACCACTCAGAAAACAATCCTTGAGTAGATCATTATCCCCTAGAACCATATGGCTGTAGCCCAGAAACTCCTCCACGTAGCTGTCGATGTCTCTTCCTCGTTGGAAGATGGCACAGAGTCTAGACAATGGATCCTGGTAGTCACCATGCCGTGGAAACTTGAATAGTTCTGCTGGATCCTGGGTGGTGAAGTATTCTGTAATGACTGCGGCATGAGCATTCGGATCCATGTGCAAAGAACTTTATTTCAGTGGTCAACAGGCAGAGTCGAAATCACAGGCAGACAGGTACAATGGAGGCAAGGCAGAATCGTGGTCGAGATACAAGAGCAATTGGTCAAGGCAGGCAGAAAACAATCACAGAGTCGAGGAACAAAGAAATGCTTGGTAGATTGCCGGTGCAAGTCAATACTTCACGTCTGAACAGATGAAAATGAACCAGTTAAATAGTGTGTGAGAGAGGGTGTGGTGATGGGCAGCAGCTGAAGGTGATAATTACAGAATGAGAACAGGTGTGGGTGTGCAGTGTATGATGGGAAATGAAGTCCATGATGAAATGAGTCCCAGGGAAGGTGAAGTGAAGCGAGTACACTCTAGAGGCGCTAGAGGGCACTCATGACATTAATAACAACGAATGGAACGCATTTTCCTTTTCTTTGCATTTTTTTGTATCAATATGGTACAAGATTATCCTATTTAAATCATTGTGATAAAGAATTAAGTCAAAAGTAATCTAAAAGTAGTCTGATTATTTTACCTACAATGTGTAATATAATGGATTATGTATGTTACTAACTACAATTTTTATCATGTAATATGAAATCAGTAACAGCTTACAATTTGTAAGTAATCTACCCAGCTCTGCCGACAGACTTCCATATAATTGCATATTGCAAATTGCAAAATATCTAGAGCTTTGAACCCAAAGCACTTCTCTTCAATGGATACCTCAAAATGCAAATTGTGTGATTTACTGTATAAATTCAATTTTCTGTAATTTGTTCATTTTGTTCGGGAATTATATTTTTTATTGTGCAAGATTTTTTAAGATAAGAAAAAGTGTGCTCAAGAGAAGAAAGACATAAAAGTTTAAAACAACATGAAGATTAAAAAATGATGACAGAATTAGCATTTTTGGGTGATTTATTCCTTTTAAACTGTTAACAATCAATTTGTTGTTCTCAAAAAAAAAAAAAAAAAAAAAATCTCTGCATTTAATTTTTGTTTATTTATTTATTTTTTTGCATATCTGCTGCCTTTCCACAAGTGGTTTGGACCACAGAAGCTCCAGCACTTTACCTCTCATTGAACCAGACCTCATCTCCACCCATTTTATTTGCAACACGTATGTTCATGCTTGCACATTCTCAGCTCAAAATACCTGATAGACATACTGCAGTATTTTCAGAGCTGCAGTCTTTAAAAATAACACTTGCGTAGAGTGAAAATATTAATGCACTGTGAGAAATCATACAGTGGGGTACAAAAGTCTGAGACTTCTATTTTGCATTTTTGGTAATTTAATACTCTTTTTCATTACAAATTACTTTTAAATTAAATTAAATGATCTTTTATCAGCAAAAGTCAGTGCTGAGGTGAACTGAGAACTGTACATGAATTTCAGAATGTCTCAAACTTATTTGAGACGTTATTTGAATATTGACAAATAAGAGCTGTATGAACTTCATAAATTTTAGTAAAATCTGATGATCATGTTCTCCAGCATTATTTCAGATGATCCACGGAGCATTTTGAGCTTCAGAGTCACATGATCAGTGTCACAAATCTACTTAACTAACGGCCTACAAGTAGTGCAGAGTTTGCATTTATAAAAATCCCAAAAATCTTTGTTTAGAGGTGTACATAGTTTTTAGGACCTCGCTTAAAATCATGAGGTTAAAATCATGCGTTGCTATGCTAATCAGTTTTATAATTTATTTTCAGAATGCATCAGTTATACGCTATATTGCATCTGTGCTATTACTGTGATGGTGTTTTTGTTTCATTGCTTTCATGGAATCTCCAAAAGATGCAGGAAAAAGAGTAAAACAGGTAAAATATTATTATACTTATTACAGTGATTAACTTCCTTTTTTAATATAGAAAATACTAACTCCTCTTTTGAACAGGTGAAATCACTTTGGAGGTGGGTGACACTTCTAATCCAGACAGCGGACCAAAAAACATAAAGGCAAGTACAGTGGAGTAACAGCAAAAAAGAGAGCTTTAACCTTAAAGTAGTGCTACCCAACGATTAATCGCAATTAATCGCACCCAAAAGGACACACACATGCATGTATATATTTAAGAAAAATGTTGTTTATGTAATAAATCTATTTATATGTATAATATATATAATATAAATATTTACATGTAAATATTTTCAAAATATATACTGTATGTGTGTGTATTTATATATACATAATAAATACACACAGTACACACATATATTATGTACACAAAAACTTTTATTTTGGATGCGATTAATTGCGATTAATCGTTCGGACAGCACTACTTTAAAGATACTCATATGAGCAAGATTTTGTAGAATTGATCAGCTCTCTTGTGTTTAGGATAAGTGGCACTCATCGTCAGCAGTTCAAGAAAACACCAGTTTTAGGATGAGCTCTGTCTACCAAAGCCTGATCCCCTCCGCTACTGAGAGGCAGTCAGTCTATGAGAGTCTTGATCAAGGGGAGAATCAATTTACAGACATTTATGAGAGTTGTGAGTGATGGTATAATCACCGCAATACACAGACCGGCAAACTTAAATGATTAGATCACTTCCACATTAAAAATTTGCTGATAATTTACTCACCCCCATGTCATCCAAGATGTCCATGCCTTTATATCTTAAGATTTTTGACGAAAACATTCAAGGATTTCTCCATGTAGTGGACTTCATTGGGGATTAATGGGTTGAAGGTCCAAACTGCAGTTTCAATGCAGCTTCAAAGGGCTCTACACAATCCCAGCTGAGGAATAAGGGTCTTATCTAATGAAACAATCAGTCATTTTCTAAAATAAATACAAAATGATATACTTTTTAACCACAAACGCTCTTCTTGCAATAGCTACGATGCGCCTAAGTACACAGATAAGGAACTAACCACACGTGGCCTTTTCAACGTGATTATGAAATGTGCAAAGACGCGCATCGCAGAGCTAGTGCAAGACAAGCATTTGTGGTTAATAGGTATATTTCTATTTAAAGAATAATGACAGATTGTTTTGCGTGTAGAGCTCTTTGAAGCTGCATTGAAACTGCAATTTAGACCTTAAACCCATTGATCGCTACTGAAGTCCACTATGAAGAAGAATTGTAAAATGTTTTCCTCAAAGACCTTAGTTTCTTTTTGACTGAAGACAGAAAGACGAACGTCTTAAATGACACAGGGTTGAGTAAATTATCAGGATTTTTTTTATTCTGAAAGTGAACTAGTTCTAGTTCTAGTCTTTACCTACTATGTACAATTTAAATTGACTATATACTATGTACATTTAATCATTTAATACAATGCACTTGTTGTGTGCATACATGTTTTACATTGTACTTATATTTAAAATACAACTTAACCCACTTTTAAAATTAACCAAACCACCAAACCTGTCCCTAACCTTAATCGTATCCCACCTCGATAGCAGCAAAAGTGATTTGCAATACAACATGAATACAATAAGTACATTGTACCAAATAATCTATTATTTCTGACATAGTAGTACTTTAAGACAGCTAATATTAAGTGGGACCTACAGATTCATATGGTTAATTGCTTTTATAAAATGCAGTAACAGCACTTTGACAAAAGATATCAATGTTCAACAAATAGCCAAATGTATCATTAATAAATAACAAAATAAACTTCCATATAAGAACCAATATATAATGTAACTTCCCAGGTGTGTACTTCTAGATATTTTACAATTCACTGCTAGAAATTCACTTGAATTCATCAAAATTTAGAGTCAGAACAACCAGTTTAAACATGCAAAAACATGCAGACAGACTTGACTACTGACCTTTTTAATGCATTATATATTATCTAACTAATTGTACTTAAAGTGACAGCCTTTTAAATTTAAAATTATTTTATTTTATTTAAAAAAAAAAAAAAATAACTCAGAAAGTAACTAAGAAATTACTATTAATTTTACAATAACAAAGAATAAGTAGTACATTGAATTTTTTTTTTAAGTGGAATTGTATTTTCTTGTAAAACAAGATATGAAGAGTTCAGATGCAAAACCAGCTAAAAGCCATCTCGGTCAAAAATGAGATAACGATACTGAGTGAATGCTCTCGACCAGTGGCGGTTCTACACGGAGGCCTAGGGAGGCCCGTGCCTCTGTAGACATGTCCCTGGCCACCCCTGTGGCCCCCCCGTGCTGACCAAATAAAACAATTATGAATTTATTAAGATTTTACACACGAGCGCCAAAAACGGAACTAATGCGACGCATCGTTCTACACGGGTAAATTAGAGCGGCGCACCGAAACACTGTGGCGCTGCTCGGTGAATGAGAGCGCAGCAACAACTAACTACTCTTGGATAGAGGAGCTACGATTCAGTTGAAATACACAAGTGTGGACTTAACTGTCCACAGTAGTGGGGCTTCCATAAATAGGAAATGGCACATTGTTGTACCCTTTGTTGTACGCTGGAGTTTTGTTCACGCTGGAGTTTTTGTTCAATTGAACTGACACACTGTATTTGTACACTGTACTGTATTTATCATTTTTTTATTGGCCTCTTTTGCACCTGCACTCACTCTTGTACATAATAAATGTTTGTATGATTTTAAAGTAAAATAAAGTTTATAAATCTTTAAATATCATTTGTTGTCATTTTTTAATGTGCCTCTCTGGTTAAACACTGGCCCCTTCTTGGCCCCCCTAGTAAAATTTGTCTAGAACTGCCACTGCTCTCGACACATATTATACGTCCATCAAATACTTTTACTTCAAACTCGCTAAAATACCAGCCTCAGCCCAATCAGAAGTACCAGCATTTACATAGAAACCTATACATCTGAGCCTGATAAAAATGCATTTTTTAAAGAAAAACGTCAGATGGATTTGGCTGGTTTTGCATCTGAACTCTTCATACTTTCTTCTGTTTACTACTTTGAAAAGAGCTTTTTTTTTTTTAACCCATAAATGAATTTTCCAAACAGTTGGGAAAACTATGCTTCTTCTTTTTGGGTAGTTAACAAATAATATGCACAGGATTTTTTTTTCCTTAAAGTGTACAAGTGCTATATGTTACTATTTTGTTTTTAAACATTTTAAATCACCATTTTTGATCTTAAATAACCAAATTATTAATTAAAAATTCATTAATAAATCTAACTTCTCTCAATTAATAATTCTCACATTTAAGTTTAAATAACAATATGCTAAACAACTGTAAAAAAAAAAAAAAAAAAAAAGATATTAATAATAAAAACTTCAACTTGACTTCATCTCAGCTACATTCTGCTTTTCAACCATATTTGTTCTATGTAATATAATAAAAAAAAAATCTTGTAATGTTTTCTAATCATTTTACTGCAAAAGTAACGCTGTAATGTTCAACTTATACCAAACATGTAGGTTTGGGTTTTAAACAATTAAAGTGACAAAACACAGACAGCTCAAACACAGCGTTCAGATGAACGTTACCTGAGCGGTGATAGCGAGCCGTACTGTGACGACAGTCAGCCAGGAAGCTGGGTCGCGAGAAACGCCGACGCGCTTCTAAAGAGAGCGTAGCCATCACGCTCCCCATTATAGACTGCTACAGAAACCACACCAGATTCGTTACAAATGTGAACCACAATAAGCATAAACCAGCTTTTCCCCAAGAAAGCAGATTACAACCTCTGTGTGTGTGTGTGTGTATGAGTGTGTGTCAAAAAGCACATTGAGTAGTCTGTTTGGTGACGATGGGTCAGACATTCAGATACAGACACATGTGAGGGAGAAAAACACTTCAAAGATCCAGCGCTATGATGACCTTTCACTTAAAACACAACACATACTCTCTCTCCTGCGGCCTATGTTTGAAAGTTTTTTTTCCTCTCACACCGAGACCACCTCACAGAGGTAGAAATATTAATATGAGTACATGAATAAAAGAGGTGTGTTTCAAGACCCATGCGATGAGCACAGACCAAAGCATCTTTAAAAAAGTGCATAGGCTGTTATTTAGAGCCAGTTACATAAGCATGTACAATTTAAGGCGGGGCTCTTTAACAGTGATAACTGGTCTGCCAGTTATTGTTTGAATTATTTTATCAATCCATGAATTCAAGTTATATGTACACTACCAGTCAAACGTTTGAAAACAGTGAGATTTTCAATGTTTTTTACAGAAGTCTCTTCTGCTCACCAAGGCTGCATTTATTTAATCCAAAATACAGCAACAGCAGTAATATTGTGACATATTTTTACTATTTAAAATAACTGCTTTCTATTTGAATATATTTTAAAATGTATTTTATTCCTGTGATTAAAACTACATTTTCAGCATCATTACACCATATCTTCAGTGTCACATGATCTTTCAGAAATCATTGTAATATGCAGATTCGCTGTTCAAGAGTTTTTTTATTATTATCAATATTTAAAACAGCTTTTTTTTAAGATTCTTCGATGAATAGAAAAATCCAAAGATCAGCATTTATCTAAAAGAAAAAGCTTTTGTAACATTATACACTATACCATTCAAAAGCTTGGAGTCAGTATAATTTTTTTGAAAAGAAATTATAGAAATTAATACTTGTATTTAGCAAAGATGATTTAAATTAATCAAAAGTGATGAAGAAAATTAGAATGTTATAAAATATTTCTATTTCAGATAAATGCTGTTCTTCTTAAATTTCTATTCATCAAAGAAAAAGAAACCTGAAAAAAAAAATTACTGTTTTCAACATAATAATAATAATGATAATTACATGGTTTTTGAGCAGAAATCAGAATATTACAATGATTTCTGAAGGATCATGTGATTGGAGTAATGATGCTAAAAATTCAGCATTGAAAATGCAGGAATAAATTACATTTTATAATATATTTAAACAGAAAACTGTTATTTTAAATAGTAAAAATATTTAAAAATTGTACAGTTTTTGTTGTACTTTGGATCAAATAAATGCAGGCTTGGTGAGCAGAAGAGACTTTTTTAAAAAAAAAATTAAAAATCTTACTGTTCAAAAACTTTTGACTGGTAGTCTATTTATTACAAATTACAAATTTTGCATATTTGAAATATTATTAATAAATTATATAAAATTCTATAGTATCAATGTTTTTTCAAAAGAAGTCTCTTATGTTCACCAAGGCTGCCTTTATTTAAAAATACAGCAAAATCACTAATACTGTGAAATATTATTCTAATTCAAAATTATTTTTTTCTATTTAAATATTTTTAAAATACAGTATAATTGATTGCTGTGATGGTAAAGCTGAATTTTTATCAGCAATTCCTCTAATTCAGTGTCAATTTAGTATTATTTATGTACCATTATAGCTTTTATTAATATTTTGAATATTTGAATATTATATTTTCAGTTTCATTTTTAATTTTAGGTTCATTTTAATTGTGATTTTGTCATTTTTAGTAGTTTTTAAAATAATATTAGTATATATTTGGTTTATTATTTATACTATTGTTGAGGTTTCTTATTTTTTTATTTCAGTTTTAGTTTTTTTCCCCCAGGTTTTATTTATTTCCATTTAATAGGTTTAGTGCATCAACTTAAACTTATTTCACTTCAAGGCAGCATTTTTAATTTTTTGTTACAAAATTTTCATCTAATATTTCTATTTTATTTAATATATTTTAAACAAAAATGAAATTCAAAGTTTTAATACTTTAAACCTAGTTAATAATAACCCTACGCCAGTCTTCAGTGTCACATGATTCTTCAGAAAATTTGCTGCTCAAAAACATTATTATTATCTTATTATCTTATTATTATCAGTGTTAAAAAACTGTTGTCCCGGAATTCTTTTTTCAGGATTGTTGATGAAGAGAAAGTTAAAAAAAAAACAGTGTGAAACAGAAATATTTGCAACATTCTAAATAAAAAGTCTTTACTGTCACTTCTGATCAATTCAGTTCTTAAAGACAGTAACACTTTACTTAAAGCCTTTATGTATAATGTATTATAAAGGGTTATTAAAAGTCATAATGTGTATAATTATTGGACTGCTCTGTCCACTGTATATCTTGTGCATCAATAACCCTAACCAAATTTAAAATGCATAGTCAACAATGAATTGATGTCCTGGTTGGTATTCCTGGCTGAAGGCCATTATAAGATGAGACAACAGATTGAGTCGATCTGAACTATTTAATAATGCATATAAATGAAGCCTTAGCAAGACTTATGTTCATATTCTGTTGCTTAACCTGAACTGGCCAGTAGTGTGTACGTAATGGATTTCTTTTCCTGTCAGGCACTAGTGCAAAATAACCCTATTGACCTGCAAGCAGTCAAGAGACTATATGGTTTTGACCTGGATAAGGCCAACAGAAACCTGAGACAACAGATTGAGTCGATCTGACTATTTAAGGGACATATAAATGCTTAATTAGCAAGACTTATGTTCATATTCTGTTGCTTAACCTGAACTGGCCCTGACGCCGCAATTTCTTTTCCTGTCACACGGAAAAAAAAACAAGTCTATTGACCTGCAAGCAGTCAAGAGACTATATCTTTTGTAGATAAGTTTAACAGATTCCTTCTGAGATTGTCTAAGGCTTTATCACCTTTCCATTTTGGAGGTTTATACTGTTAATCATTTAAACCAGACCCTTTTTATGTCAAATGTTTTTGTGTATTCAGTTTCCATTTAAATAAGCCCTAGATTTTGATGCTCATGGTCCAGACCTATGCAGAGCTCAACGAGTTGTAAAATGTGGCTAATGGGGTTTTTCTGCTATTTTATGAAGGTTAAGGTTTAAAATAATTAGGCCTAATAATAGCATTCAGTTCCATTTTCACACATTGTACCTTGTCTGAACCATTTCACAGAGTTCTGCAGATTTTTGCCTGAAAATCAAAGCATAAATGGCTCGATTCTGGCCTGGAAATGATTCATTCCCTCCTGACCCCCGGAGTTCACATCTCTATATGAATGTGCAAATGGAATTGAAATAGACTCTGTCTCTCTGTCTCTGTGGTGTAATTCAGCACATACACACACTCAAGAACATTTTAGGACAATCATGTTTAGCTAATAGACCACAAGGTGCATGGAGATTTGAGTTAATTGGCTGCTACTGGGAGTTTGGAAAGCTGAGGGCAGATCTCACAGGACAGACACAACAGAGAAAATGTGAGTTTGGTGGAGAATTAATAAGAGAGACAAAGAAATTAGCAGAAAGCAAAAAATGGCAAAGCTGAGAGGGCTTTTTTAACATTTAAAGAAGTCCACTTTCAGAATAATGTTTTACAAATGATGTACTCACCCCCTTGTCATCCACGATGTTCATGTCTTTCTTTCTTCAGTCGTAAAGAAATTATGTTTTTTGAGGAAAACATTTCAGCATTTTCCCCATATAATGGACTGATATGGTGCCTCGATTTTGAACTTTCAAAACGCAGTTTAAATGCGGCTTCTATTCCAAGTATGTCGATATGATTAGGGTTTGTCGAAAAACTCTCTCGAAAACTGTATTTTCTCCCTCAAATTCAAAAATCATTTCAAAATCACCCTGCATCGCTGCAGAAGTACCGACCCAGTCTTTGCAAAGTGAACATGCAAAGAAGATCAAACACCCTTAACAAAAAAGGTAAAACAGCGATATAGGGCGGTTTTGAAGTTGAGGGAGAACATGAGATGGGAGTTTTTCGACACATCCTAACTGTCATGAACCGGAACAAAAACAGTCCAGGCAGAGTAAGACAAGACGAGCGTTTGGCATTAAAAAGTATATAAATTGTATTATTTTTATTACAAACAACTGATCGTTACGCTATAAGACCCTTCAATTCTGAACTTGTTTTTTTCCCGCATGTTTATTGCACAGAATTTGCTCTGAGAAGTGGCTTTTCACACCGAACGCGGAAAGCCCTTCAGAACGCAGCAGCAAAGGTTCAACTATTTTGAAGCGCGGCGTGCGCGCCAGTGGTGCGCTCTGGTCGACGCAGACACAAGTAGTCCTCGCGCAGCGCAAGCAATTGAAATGAATGGGTTTCATAACGCAGCTACTTCAGATATGCTTTTTCATTAATGTCGTTTGGAATGCGGTACTATTAGATGCACCAACTCGCGCACTGATGGACTTTCATCAGTAATAATCAAATGGCAATAATGCTGAGGAAAAAAGAAAAACCCATAACTATTGTCTGAAAACTTTTAGATACTTAAAGAACACTTATTTTAAATAAGTGATTGTTTTAAAAAGTAGCCTGTTTATATAATAAAAAAATAAAGTTTGCACAAAATAAATCTGATATAAAATTTATATGAAAATGTAGCCATGTGCAGTGATACTGAAAACTAAGAATGTGATGAATAGTGATATTGAGTTGATAATGAAAAATTGTATTTGAATTGAATCATGAAACCAGTGAAGATTCGCACTCCTACTGTTACGATGGCAGTACATACAGAGATTCCAACTATAAACAAAAAGCAAAGAAACTGCAATTTTGGTTAAAATATAAGGTGGTAAAGATGTATTTGCAGAGCAGAAGAATTAACTGGGGAAAAAATGTAGATCAAGAATTGTTTTGGAATTGGATTGTGACTCCCAGAATCAGAATCGGATCGGATCGTGAAGTGCCTGAAGATTCCCACCCCTATTTGCAACCACATTTGGGATCGTTTGAACCCGCATTTAAACTGCATTTTGCTAGTTCAAAATCAGGGCACCATATCAGTCCATTATATTGGGAAAAATGCTGAAAAGCTTTCCTCAAAAAACAACGTCTTTACGACTGAACAAAGAAAGACATGAACATCGTGGATGACAAGGGGGTGAGGACGTTATTTGTGAATTGTTGCTCTGGAAGTGGACTTCTCCTTTAACTATTAGTATCTGGGCTAATATAGATTTTTGGAGTTTGACGGTTGTGGTTGCCATCCTTTTCTAATTGGAAAGGAGCAGTGAGAACATTCTGCCAAATATACTGTTTCATGTTCTAAGACGAAACAAAGGAATCGGTTTGTAACTTGAGGGTCAGTAAGTCTCAGTGGTGCCAAAGGAAAAGACAGAACAAACTGAACATCTGTCCTTTGACCAGCAGTGACACAGAACAACGTCTTGGTACTTGGTGAAAGTTAAAGAGCTCCTGTTACACATACAAACATAGTCACAGCGACAGCGTAACACTGCAACATCACAGCATAACTGTCAGAGACTGTTTTATTCACTTCCTGTAGAATAACGGATCTGCACAGTTGCACCATCAGCAGATAAAAACATCACAGAGGGCAATTATTGACTTGCCTGTCCATACATAATGTGTTCATTCAAACGCACACACACACACACACACACACACACACACACAAAACCCTAATCAGTATTTAATCCATAAATAGCCTAAACTACTTTTTGATTAGTAATATTTTTCATGTTAAAGAAGTCTCTTCTGCTCACCAAACCTGCATTTATTTGATCCAAAGTACAGCAAAAACAGTTAAATTTTAAAATATTTTTTACTATTTAAAATAACTGTTTTCTATTTGAATATATTTTAAAATGTAATTTATTTCTGTGATCAAGCTACATTTTCAGCAGCATTACTCCAGTCTTTAGTGTCACATGATCCTTCAGAAATCATTCTAATATGCAGATTTTCTGTTCAAGAAACGTTTATTATTATTAATAATAATAATAATAATAATAGTACCAATACTTAATTTTTTAATTGCAATTAATATTTGTTTTAAATGTTAAATCATTTTTTTTCAGGATTCTTTGATGAATAGAAAGATCTAAAGATGAAAATGAAGAGCTTTTGTAACATACACTACACCATTCAAAAGCTTGGAGTCAGTATAAAGTATTTATTTATTTATTTTTGAGAATGAAATTATAGAAATTAATTCTTTTATTTAAGGATGTTTTAAATTTGTCAAAAGTGATGATAAAGACATTTATAATGTTGCAAAAGATTTCATATAAATGCTGTTCTTCTGAAGTTTCTATTCATCAAAGAAACCTGAAAAAAAACCTATTCAGTTGTTTTCAACATAATAAGAATAATAATAATAATAATAATAATAATAATAATAATAAATGTTTTTTTTTTTTTAAGCAGCAAATCAGAATATTAGAATGATTTCTAAAGGATCATGTGACTGGAGTAATGGTGCTAAAAATTCAGCTTTAAAATCACAGGAATAAAATATAAAATATAAAATAAAAAATAAAAAATAAAAAAAATATTTTAAATAGTACAAATATTTACAAATTTTACTCTTTTTGCTGTACTTTGGATCAAATAAATGCAGGCTTAGTGAACAGAAGAGCCTTCTTTACAAAACATTAAAAATCTTACTGTTCAAAAACTTTTTTTTTTTTTTTACTACTATTTAATTTTGTTTAACTGTAAAAAAAAAATCACTGTTGTTTTCAGAAAATATATTTAAATATTTGTAAGTTTTTAAGCAAATTTCATGTAAAACTATGCAAATGCATTTATAATTTATTCATAAACCATAAACCAATTATAAAACGACTTCAAAACTATATCCCAAGAAGGTACCAAAGTAATTGTACTTCAAGTAAATGTCTCTTTTTTTAAGGATGCTTAGATATTTTTAACTAAGAAAAAAGACAGAAATACACATTTAACATTGTCTCAGTTCTGTTATGGAGAACTATTTGATATTGCTTGCTTTATCTCCCAAACAACAAACAACTTCCCCTGTGTAGAAACTTCATAAAGTTCAGCATAAGAGAATGAGGAGTTTTTAAAGAATCATTTTAAAAGAATGGACAGAGACAGAGCAAAAGAAGTACCTTGGGCAAAAGAGCCGGTGACCAAGCCGAAAAAGCAGCTCAGCATACTGGCCAACTCCTTCTGACACTCATTCTTACAGTCCTTCACAGCATCCATGTCTTCAGTAATGTCTCTCGAATGTCTCAACTGCTGACCGAACAGTCAATATTAAACTACTGTGACTCACACACACTTACATGAAAAGCAGACTCTAAAATCTAAAAACTTCACTTCAAAAACACTCTGACACTTACTTTGTCCTCAAACTTCCTCCTCAGTTAGAAAAGGCTTTCCAGATCACAAGTTTGAGTCATATATTCATGAATATTCAGATGAGGAGTTTTCTTTAGGCTGCTGTGATTGTCAAATTAGACTTTATCCGTTTCTTTCTCAAAGAACCGACAAAACCATACAGACTTCCTCAGATCCAGAGCTGGAGGGTTTTGCTGCTCAGTGCAGAAAAGTCTCAATGTGACCCGATGTAGAACACACTGCTGATTTGCTATCTGGATAACATTACACCTCCCAATCCAGACGTGGACAGTAATCCAAACCAAACAGCTAGTGAGGTCCTCAGAGTCCTGACAGAGCTCTGCCGTATATATCCGAACATATCCTGACTGCCTGGGAATTAAAGCTATGAACAGGAAGTGGCACTGATCTAAGAGAGAGAGAGACGGGGGTAGAGGAAAAGAGAATGACATGTAGAATGCTCAGATTTCACAGGATGCACTACAGTATGCTGCACAGTTACAAGACATTAAATAATCTCCTAATTAAAGAAATAGTTCATCCAAAAATGTACATTTCCTGAAATGGGTGCCGTCAGAATGCAACTCCAAACAGCTGATAAAAGCATCACAATCAACCGCAAGTAACTTCAGTCCATCTTGTGAAGTAAAAAGTTGTTTGTAAAGCACAAATCCATCAATAAACCATTTTAATTTTAAATAGTGCTGTCAAACTTAGCGCCTTAAAAATATTCAACGCAGTTAATGCAGGGACGGAGATAGTGTCGGCCACCCCACTTACAACTGCTGCTTCCGTTTCTTTTTTTCTTAACAAGAAGTGCGTTTATTTAGTCTCAGAACATCTTAACGGCCACATCAAACGTGAGACTTTACAGACACGCACTCCAAATTCACTTCAGCGCCAGGCGCTAGTCAAACAAGCATGGGAAACGTACAGTTGACGATGAGCTTCAGTAGAAAAACAATGAACTGGCTTCAGATGAGATGTTTTCAGGCTGTATGTCGAATTTACCTGTCCTGTCAGCCATTATACTGTGCTTGTAGCACGTGTGCGTCAACTGCATGCACAAATGTGGCAACGCACGCTGTAGCCTGTATCATTTCATATTAAAGCACAAGTAAAACTAGGAGCATGCATGCCAGATCCGCGTCACATTTAGCAGCGGTAGCTCTTAAAGTAATAGCAGCCAAATAAGCTAATAACCCAGCTGCTGTGATGTCTATTAATCAAAGAACAAAAGAAAAGAGAGGAAATCAGTAAGTTTTGTTGCTTAGGGATTCATCTATATTTAATTTAGTATTTAGTGTTTGATAACTTTATTTCTGTATATTTCCATCTTGCTGAAGAGCACAAGTAAATAATGGGTTTAATTGTTTTAAGTTCACTTAAGTTAGTTATTTTTTGAAGTGTAATAAATGTTCAAATTAATAGCTCTCAATTAAACCATAATGTTGAATGGCTATAGTCAGTGGTTAAATATTAGGAAAAAAAAAACAATTTCCTAGAGACATCAGTAATATTGGTATCAGTTATACTCACCTTTAGTCATAAAAAACATTTAATAGATATTAAAAATGTACTGTCTTTATGTTGTTTCTACATTAATTTGAAGATTGAATGTGAAATTATTGCAATTTAAAAGTATAATTAAAAACTTTAATGTTAGGTGGGATTACTCACGATTAATTGTGATTAATTTCAGGAATGTGCAATTAATTTGTTCTTTCTTTTTTTTTTTAATCAATTGACACCACTAATTTGAAACTGTTGCTTCTGGCCAAAACACATCCATCCCCTGTTTTCCTGTCAAATCAGAAACCACCAACATATTTGTTCAGAACTGTTTTGGATTGTTTTTGCTTGTAAATGGTGCTTGAACTGTGCATATTTCTTGCCTGATTCAGATTTATGGATAGAGTCCATTAACGTCTAAATTATTTGTTTCTTACAAACATGCAACTTTTCACTTCACAAGACATTAATTAATGGACTAGAGTCATGTGGATCACTTGTGAAATAATGTGTTTTTATCAGCTGTTTGGACTCTCACTGTGACGGCACCCATTTCTGCAGAGGTTCCTTTGGTGAGCAAGTGATGTAATGCTAAATTTCTCCAAATCTGTTCTGATGAAGAAACAAACTCTACCCAGATGGCCTCCAGTTGAGTACATTTTCAGCTAATTTTAGATTTCAATAGTAATTTACTATTCCTTTAATAAGAGCGACACACAAAGAACCGTCCTCATCCCAACCCTCTATATATGTCCACATTGGCCACACTGAATGCTTAAAATTGTATAAATGCTAATTCTTTACATAATATAGACAATTTAAAGATTTAAAATAAATTTAAAGCCAATTTCAACAAACTTGAATCTTGCTTTAAAGGAGAAGTTCACTTCCACAACTAAGATTTACAAATAATTTACTCACTGCCTTGTCATCCAAGATGTTCATGTCTTTCTATCTTTACCTGTAAAGTTACAGGATTTCTCTCCATATAGTGGACTTCTATGGTGTGTCCAAAATGCAGTTTAAATGCAGCTTCAAAGGGCTCTAAACGATCGCAGCCGAGGAAGAAAGGTCTTATCTAGTGAAACGATTGGTTATTTACAAAAAAATTGACAATTTCTATGCTCTGCGTGCACTCTGTGTATTCCAGTTCTAGACAGTTAGGGTACGTTGAAAAACTTGACTTCAAAATCATCCTACATCACTGCAGAAGTACTGACACAGTCTTTACTGGTGAACGTGCAAAGACTATCAAATGTTCTTTACAATAAAAGTTAAAACTTGCCCTAACTGTCTTGAACTGGAATACACAAGAGTACACACAGACCTAGACAAGATGAGCATTTGAGGTTAAAAAGTATATAAATTCTCTCTCTTTTTTTTTTTTTAGGAAATAACATTGTTTGACTAGATAAGACCCTTCTTCCTAGGCTGGGATCATTTAGAGCCCTTTGAAGCTGCGCTGAAACTGCATTTTGGAAGTTTAAACTCAGGGGCACCATAAGTCCACTATATGGAGAGAAATCCTGAAATATTTTCCTCAAAAAACATAATTGTTTGGATGACAAGTGGGTGAGTAAATTATCTGTAAATTTTTGTTCTGGAAGTGAACTTCTCCTTTAATACTTTCACTTTATTCTTTCATCACTTTCACTTGCTTTGATATTTTGTTAGATTTCAACATTCATACATTTTTAAGTCGTTGTTTAAGCATCAAAATTGGTTTTAGGGTCACTGTAAATATATAGGGCCACTAGCCTGATTCTAAGACACTTCTTATCCTTCGTCTCTTCTTTCACTCTTCCTATAGCCCTCTCTGATTTCCCCATTTGCAAACCAATCTCTGATTTCCTGATCTTGCCTAGAGTGCCACTTTCTTTTAATGATGCCACAAACGTTTCAGTGTCTCTTTCAATGCTCTTACAAGTAATTCTCTGAGCTCTTTCAGCAATCTCGAGAGTGACAATTAGATCAATATAGCGTAATGACAGATGCTTATGTACACATCACAGCTATTTGGTTGAAAAACAATTCATTAAAAATTTATAAACACTCATAAAAGCATTGTGTCTTCTAATATTGTGCATACAGCATGACTAAAGGGATTTGTTTCATAAGAGCTAATGCATTAGATCAATTTGTTTCCCCATATCACCACTAGACGGCACCAGCTGAGCGTTCTGAAGATCATAGTAGTATGCAACATTTCTAATCAGGCACTCCTTTAATGTGGAAAAATAAAAGACACTACTGCATTGATATAATTTAAAGGAAAGTTTTATATTTGATATAGACGATGAAATGAATAACATATTTTTAAATCTTTTTTCTTATTTCTTCTTTATGATATCAGGACATTTTTTCACTTTATGAAAAAAAATACATTTTAATACAGAAATTAAAAACACACCCAACATAAAAGATGTGCGTTAATGTCATTATATGTAAGACATTATATGTTTACATTAAAAACACTGACGAACAGAATTAAAACCCCTTAAAGATATAAAAATGCAATACACATATACATACACACCCTACTGTCACTCATAAAAATCAGCTCTAGATTATTGTAGCTGTCATGAAATGTAGCACCTCCTAACCTGAACTAGCAATATTACTGCAGAAGCTAGACAGCTGTTCTGCATTCAAAGCTGACAGTGCTAATAAAAGCAAACAAAGTTTGGACAAGCAGTACTTTCAAGAAGGTTGACTTGCACCTCTATTTTGATACAATCTCATTAATGACCCACAGAGGGCTAGCTTACGTGAAGAGAGTGGCAACACAGATCGATCAAAACCGAATTAACCTGAATCCATTCCCTGTGCCATGATCAACAGAAACTTCTGCTGAGGCCTATTCGATCAATGTCACCTCTCGAGGTCAAGACCCAACATCTGTGGTTACAAGCTGTTCGGGGACACATTTACTGACGGATATGCTGTGATTTGGCAGGTAGAGGATGTCATGTACTGATTTCAAGTATCTGCATGTACTCTCTGCTTGGAACAATAAAAAAAAAAGTGAGAGTGTCATTAAAGTGGTTCATATGACTTATATTCCAAGTCATTTCCAAATTGAGAAAAGTACTGTTTGTGATTCATGAACAAATCTTTCTTTTGAGCCAGATCATTTGGTGCGGTTAAAGGATTAGTTCACTTCCAGAATAAAAATGTCTTTCTTTCTTCAGGTGAAAAGAAATTGAAGTTTTTTAAGGAAAACATTTCAGGATTTTTCTCCATATAGTGGACTTCAATGGGGATCAGCGAAGGTTCAGATTACAGAAGGTTCAAACGTTCACTGATGCTTCAGAAGGAAAACAATGCATTAAAGAAGTCCACTTCCAGAACAAAATTTACTTATAATGTACTGTACTCACCCCCTTGTCATCCAAGAAGTTCATGTCTTTCTTTCTTCAGTTGTAAAGAAATGATGTTTTTTGAGGAAAACATTTCAAGATTTTTATCGATATGGTGGACTTCTATGGTGCCCCGAGTTTGAACTTCCAAAATATAGTATACACAGACTTCAGGCAGAGACAAGACGAGCGTTTGAGATTAAAAAGTTATTTATATTTAAAGGGGTCATCGGATGCAAAGTTCACTTTTACATGTTGTTTGAACATTAATGTGTTTTGGCAGTGTATGTACAAATCTACCCTATAATGATAAAAATCCATGCAGTGGTTTTTAATTAATCTGTAAAAATAATATCCCCTTTTTCAAATCGAGCCATTCTCAGAGGCCGCTCCCGCGATAGTTGATTGACATGAGCGTCTTACCTCAGATCAGCTGTAAAAGTCCAACCTCCATTGTTTCGATGCCAAGGATGTAAGTTAGACAAGAATATCTCAGATTGAGCGATTGAGCGATTTTGTGAATGGAATGTGCTTCCCGAGCTATATATATATATATATATATATATGTTTGCGCGAATCATTCGTGATCCAGCTTCACTTACAGCAGAAGTGAGTATATGGGTTTTTTAATGAATTTTTGTGATCGCCTTTCCTAGCATTGTGCTAGTTAGCAAGTTTAGCGGCTAAACGCGGCTAAACGCGGCTAAACGCGGCTAAAGTAAATAGGCTCATCACTCCACAGAGAGAAGAGAGGGGCGGGGCAAGCAGAGCTCATTAACATTTAAAGCAACCTCGACCAGAACAGGATGATTTTTGCAGAGCTGATTTTGGCAAGGTAAAAAAGGTGTTATTTACACTACCATTGAGAAATTTTAACCAAAGTATATTATAGACTTTTCATTAAGACCCTAAAAAATCATATCAACAACACCCTTTTTGCTCTGCAAAAATCATCCTAATATGATTTAAAATCATCCTAAAAAATCATCCTAATATGATTTAATATGTTAAATATCTTATTCAAGTCAGTACTAAATAAAAAGTAACATGAATTTTGTATGTTCCCTCTTATTTTGGTAAACTAATTAACATTTTGCTGATTCTACCAGGTGTATGTAAACTTTTGACCTCAAGTGTAAATTTTTATTTATTTTTTTAAAAATGACAGATTATTTCGCTAGATAAGATCCTTATTCCTTAGCTGGGATCGTGTAGAGCCCTTTGAAGCTGCACTGAAACTGCAGTTTGGACCTTCATTCTGTTGGGACCCATTGAAGTCCACCATATGGAGAAAAATCCTAAAATGTTTTCCTTAAAAAAAACATAATTTCTTTTCAGCTGAAGAAAGAAAGAGATGAACATCTTGGATGACATGGAGAAATTTTTATTCTGGAAGTGAACTAATCCTGTAACAAAACCAGTCTGGGCTGCATTTCCCAAAAGCATTGTACGCCTCAACAGACCTCAGAGACCACTGGTGCCATTGGTTTCTATGATATTTTTAGGCTGGCAAAGCTTTTGGGAAACACAGCCCTGAATTATTTGTTCACAAATCAGATTGATATGGTTCTTCAGTTCACAGTTGCAGCAGTCCTCGAGTTATTAGCTCACTGGAGGGAATGAATTCAAGTGAATAATAGAGAAATCTTGGTTTGTTCATCACAGAAAAACACATTTCTCAACCAATGGTCTTGTATTTTAGCGTGTACATTTCTCTGTTTTTTTGGATCTAAATGAATGACATCTCTGGTTCTTTGCTGATGAAGCAATGCTTTCAGATGCTTCATCCTGCCATTTACCAACAGGCCGGTCAGGATTTTAAACATGAGTTGTTTGCATAAATGTGACCCTTGACCACAAAACCAGTCATAAGTGTCAATTTTTTAAAATTGATATTTATACATCATTTTTTAAAAAATTGGTAATTTTGACCCATACAATGTATTTTTGGCTATTGCTACAAATATACCTGTGCTATTTAAGACTGGTTTCGTGGTCAAGGGTCACAAATGTTGTTGCGCTCTTGCATTTGGACACTGAGATTTTTTTAACAGTCAAACACCAGTATATCCAAATGCTCTTGAAAACTGAAATCTTCGGTTGTCATTCATTGTACCTGAATAAAAAAAGAGCTGTTAGTACAAAAGTTCAAAATTGTGTACAATGCTTCATGTCATCTAGTAAATAAAAGGATGTGTATTGTGCAAATGTTTTTGTTTCTCTTTAATGCCACTTTAAAAGCCAGCATTTCACTTGCATTTCCTCTAATAAACATCTGACTGCAATTTAATTTATGTTCCCTTTTTGGACAGCATGTGTCCAGTGTGTCATATTTCTCCATTAAACACAACTCAAGCCAAGACTCATTTCAAACAGCTCAGCAGGTGATAAAAGCCACTTTCAAGCCATTTCTGCATCAGCCTGAATATAAACCAAACATAAACTAATCATGAGTTAAACAGCAATCGCATAAAAATGACACCATAAACACAATTCCAGCTGCTAAGCGCCCAGATGAGCTGCAGAGTCCATTACAGACAATCTTACTTATGAGTAAGACATACTGTCCCGGGCTGCTCTGTGAGAACTGAACCGTCAAATATGCAGGCACACCTCGTCAGCAGGTCTTCTTAAAACCTCATTTCCTCCTGTGCCCTTTCCACCACTCCTCTGACTCACCTTGCTCTTTGGGTCCGGTGCTGGCGATGATCCATTTGACCAGGCAGCATCTCATGAGGGCTTTCCGAGTGAATCGAGGCCTCTGCCATTTGCCGCTCTCCTTCTGTCGGCCTGTGCCAGGCTCCACCCCATTGGCATCACCCAGCAGACTGCCATCCACCACCTTGCCATCCTCCTGGGAGAGAGAAACAGACAATGACAAAGAGCTTCTTTCTTCTCAGTTCTCACTAATGCAATCTTGCTAGATGTGTGCTTGCGTTAAATCAAATTCACCTCAACATGAATGGCAAGTGGAGAATGTGTCTTCTAATATTACAACGTGATCTTTGAGTGTTGGGAGTGTACTTCAGAGAAGACACATGTTGTCCTCAGGGGTGTGAATATTACATATGTAAACAGATGGTATTGCTGCGTTTAGAGGACAGATTCTGTACATGACATCACTCAGACGTAAACTGACTTTGGGGTTACCGCTTTTTTCTGGACAACATAACTAGATTGTCATTTCCTAAAGAAAATGCTAGTGCTTGCAAGGCAACCAAAGAACAGCATTAAAGGGATAGGTAGTGAAAATTACCACATGATTTACTCACCCTCAAGTCATCCTAGGTGTATATCTTTCTTCTTTCAGATGAATACAGTTATATTAAAAAATGTCCTGGCTTTTCCAAGCTTTATAATGGCAGTGAGTGCTTCCATCAATCATAAAAAGTGCTCCAACAGCTCCGGGAGGTTAATAAAGGCCTTCTGAAGTGAACTGATGGGTTTGTGTAAGAAAACTACCTATATTTAAAACTTTATAAACCATAATCTCTGTTTCCGAGATTAGTTTCTGCTAACTGTTGTACCAGCGTTTATGAGATAGTGGCGTTCCAGCGGATGACGTAGGCGTTTTGTTTACAACAAAGGAAAACCAGTCTCCTCTTGGCTTATATCGAAATTCTCCAACATTTTTCTTCACAAATCCTTACTTTGCTTTGGTAATGAACAAGGCAGTGATATGTTGGGTGAGTGCGCGAGGCGCCAGCACGATCACTTGAATTTCTTTCCTCAGCAGCAGAAACAACTTAATGCTCTGTCACTTACAGTCATAGAGATAAGAACAGGACATCATTTAGAATGGAAGAAAACGTATTTTTATTATGAATTCACAGTGTTGGGAAGGTTACTTTGGAAATGTAATAGGTTACAGATTACAAGTTACTTGATTTAAAATGTAATAAGTAGTGTATCTTTTCAATTACTTTATTAAAGTAATGTAACTTATTACTTTTAATTACTTTTTGATTACTTTTCTAAATTCATAATATTTTCAGCTGTTAATCATATTGAAACATTTAAACCAGGCAGAGTTAACCTTACAGTAGCACTCAACACTGATTACTGTCAGACTTTCAAAATCCTTCATCACTTGAATTAAGATTATAATAAGTAAGGGATAATATACATCTTTATTTTGCGATAACAACTAGCTGCTAATAGATTATTTAGATGTTCGTGTCAGAATTATTAGACACGAAACACTGATCTGGGTCTAAATATTTGAACGCAAAGCTTCCATCAAGAAATCAGTTGCTAGTAAACGGCAAGTTCAAACTAGACATTTTAGGGACACAGTGCAGTCATACCAGTTTTCTTACACAACATTTCACCATATAAATAATTAAGTAGTAATACTAGTTTGTTAGTTATCTTATAATCCATTACAGTGTACAAAAAAAAAAAAAAAATGGCAGCAGCTGCATTTGTATGAAACAATAGAGCAAGTACACGATACCAGGATGACAGAATTAAGAAATTGTACACATAATATTGAATCAAGCTTCAATATTTTATTAGCTAACCAAACGCAAAGCTTCCGGCAAAAAATTATTAAGCATATAGCACTGACTTAAGTTGCCCTGAAATAGTCTGAGCTGTGTAATAATTTAATTTAAAGCACACCGCAAATTCAGATTTTTTTTTTTACTTATATTTTTGGGCCTTTTATGCCTTTTATTGTGATAGGACAGTAGAGAGATGACAGGAAAGAACTTGGAGGAGAGAGGGGAGCGGAATCAGCAAAGGACCTCGAGACGGGAATCGAACTCGGGTCACCGTGAGCGCAGTTGCGCTATATGTCATAACAAGATCATAACATAAATAACACCATAACAAGAAATAGTTTAATAGCAATGATACTGGGTTTGAAATTAAATGTTTGCATAGTTATGACAGAAAACACTAGCATCTAACAATAATGCCTGGGAAAAACAATCTTAAAAAATAAAGTTTATGCATAAACCCAAATATGAAATAAAACAGTTATCGAGTAAGCATGTGTCCGATTCTGTGTCCTAAACTTCTGAAACATTGGTGTCTCATTTTAGAGCAGTCAATGCAGTTTCTGAAAGAAGTCAATTGAATCTGTAAGTGGGGGTGGGTGTGTGAAAAAATTCAGATGTAATCCCCTTTGTAATCACTGGCATTTTTCAAAAGTAACTGTAATTTAATTACATATTTTTTCTCAGTAACTGTAACTAATTACAATTACATTTATTTTGTAATTAAATTACGTAATTCCGTTACATGTAACTAGTTACTCCCCAACACTGTGAATTCAAAATGACAGCAAAAGTCATCCCTTTGAAAAATATAGAAAACAACAGAATGCTCTGCTTTCGTCCCCTTGAACATCTTTCTGTGTTTACAAACATAACACAGTTGACGCGTCTACAGTACTTTTAACAGTCTACATTAAGATTATCTGACGTTGACATTATTATAGCCTGTACATTACTCCAGAAAATACAGTACGCTATAGCAAATTATTTTGCGGACCCCCTGGCACTTTGAGAACAGCATACAGAGGAAAGCCCTGCTCTAGGCTCTCCCCCGTTATGGGCTGTGTCGAGCTATTCGTTAGTCTGGTTGTTTGATGAAAAAAAAGATTAAATGTAGATGCAGTAGTCGGCGCCAATGTTAATGTGCCACCATACAGCACAACAGTGCTCATGGTGACCCAAGTTCGAATCCCAGCTCGTAGTCCTTTGCCGATCCCACTCCCCTCTCTCTTCACCCAATGCTTTCCTGTCTGCTCTACACTGTCCTCTCCAAATAAAGGCATAAAAGCCCATAAATAAATCTTTAAAAAAAAATGTAGATGCAATAAACGCGTTAATTATCTGTTCAACTGCTGTTGCGGAGGACTATTCTGCGCAAAACTGCGGAAGAACTGACGGTTTGAACTTCGGCTGACCAATCAGCAGAAAGGGGTGTTTCGTTCCCGTCCACATGTAGAAATCAAATATTCAAGCTGTTTATTCATTTTTCCACCCCTGAACGAAAAACTAAGAATCAGGCTGAATTCTTGTTTTTCATTTTTCTGGAAAAAATAATGAAAAAACGAAAAAGGAGCAGTTTTGTTATGTTTCTTCTTTTAATATTCAATCAAAAAACGAATGGATGAATGATACATGGATTTTTATAGTTTGTTTATGGGTATTTTACAGTTTAAGGTTATTTTTCTTACACAAAAACATTGATTTACTTCAGAAGGCCTTTATTAACCCCCCGGTGCCGCGTGGAAAACTTTTTATGATAGATGGATGCACTGCATTGGACTTCAAAATATAAACATCCATTCACTGCCCTTATATATTGCTTTAAATAAGACGCATTTGGCATCAATATGCTGATGCGAAAGGCACTGGGAACTTTATCGTCATCGGTAATAATATTGCATATATGTTGGGCTGTGATTTTTCAATGTAAACAGTCACAACAGTTTTATTTACATTACACTATTTACACATTATGTAATGTTATAACAGCAGCTAGATACAACTACAGTGAAAATATTTTTTTAAGTAGTATTAAAGTTCCAAGTCATCCGACGCAAACTGGTTGATTTCTGAGAGGAATAATCACGATCGCCGTCTCTATCCGCCATAAAGCTTATCCTGCAGTCTATGAGCAAATGTAAATATTGCCGGTAGAAGAAGTGTTACGTCAGATTTGATTGTGAAATGCCATTGGCTCTTGTGTGTCTCGTGACTGACTGCATCATGCTAAACAAGTCCGGGAGTATCTGTTTTAATGTGATATGTGCGGAAGCGAGATCATTTTCAACGATTAAAACCTTATGATTTACTCTGTTCTTCGCATAAAGATATCGGAGGACCTGACTTGTTTGTAATACATTCATACTGCTTTTTATGGTCAGCTTTTGCAATAAACACTTGTCACTGTACTTTTTTTTGCCTGTTGTGTGTTTTATATTGTTCAGAAGTGGGTAGGTTTAGGGAAAGGGGTGGGTTAGGTGCTCCAAAATTATTTTTATTTTTTCAAATGCATGCAAACCAATAAATGCAACGCAGGGCCCTGCACGTCCTACCCTAAATGTAAAAAAGTGACACCATGGGGTCCTGATGAAGCATCAATATGTGATGAGTTGGTAGTAAAAATGGGTTGCATATACACCTAGGATGGCTTAAGAGTGGTCATGGGTTCATTTTCATTTTTGGGTGAACTATCCTTTTAAAGTATACACAAGATTTGAAACCACTTTGTGCGGGATAAATGAATAAACATGCAAAAAGATGTAAAAAAGGTCACCAATCTGTATTCAGAATGTAAATATTATAATGACACCACCAACTAGAATGTTTAAAGGTATAGTTCGCCTCAAAATGATAATTCTGTCATTGTTTCATCATCCTTGCGTAATTGAAATACTGTTCCAATATAAAAGAAAACAGTTTTGTTTACCACTGACTTCTATTGCATGGACAAAAAACACTAAGACATTTATTAAAATATCTTCCATTATTTTTCCACAAAAGAAAAAGGTCATATACTTTTGAACATGTTTGTGAGTAAATGACAAAATTGTCATTTTTGGATGATATATCCATTTATTAAATATCAAGATACTGCAGTGTTGAAGTAACAATGATACAAAAAACAACATACATTTATCTTCAGGAGGCTGTCATGTTGTTGCAAAGTAAATATGAATATATGATGTTTACGTCAGTCTATGAATCTAAAATTAGCTTTTATAGTCCTCGGGTTGTGTATTTCGGGGAAAAAAGCACCATAAGTCAGACAAAAATGATAAATTATCACGAGGCACATATGGAAAACATAGAAAGGTTTCATATCAGCCTCTGAATCTAAACTAAGCCTACTGGAGAAATTCCATAACCGTATAAAAAATATCACACAAAGTTCTGTTCTCAGC
Organism: Labeo rohita; assembly: GCF_022985175.1. Lineage (NCBI taxonomy): Eukaryota > Metazoa > Chordata > Actinopteri > Cypriniformes > Cyprinidae > Labeo > Labeo rohita. Next base: position 12,519,276 of record NC_066876.1, on the reverse strand, counting down.
CACACTGACATCATAACAGCCCACTGGCAGATTATGAGATGATCAGAAATTATGTCACAAGATGATCTGTCATTAAAGTTATATCACTCGTTCTTGGAATCCTGTCATTGTCACATCATAAGAACTAGAAGGTCTTATTATAAATTCAAAATGAGACATAGAGGCAAATTTTCAACATCTGTTTAAAACTGGAATAAAATATAACATGATGCTTGGAGCTACGTTTCCTCTAACAATGACAAAACTGTATCATAGCAACCATAATTTCTGCCCAAAATGCTTAATTTATTATTATTAGGCTATTACAATAAACTTGGTATTAGCCAAAATCTTTATAAAGTTGGATGGTTGATTTATATAGTAGGCATAGTAACAATAAATGCAGTAACTATGCTATTTTGCCAGAAACTTTGGTTACACTACAATTTGATTTATGATTCCTTCTTGCATAGCCTTTCTCCAATGCTCTGTTATTACCAACTCAAGCCAAGACTCCTTTCAGCATCTCAACAAGTAATGAAAACCGGTCATTTCTGAAGCCATATCAGTATTGCTTTGAACAGCAATTTCATAAAGCACATTACTGGTTCACATGGCTGTTGTGGACACCGTGATTACATTTCCCACTGACAGAATAAATATCTTGTGACAGTCTCAATACATACTTGCATGCAAAACAGTTTCTACAGAACGATAAGGTTAACAAATGCACCTGTCAAGCTGACTGTTATCTGCACATTGTTGCTGCCTGTTTATCTAGGATTGGACAATCAAAAATTAATCACACACAGCAATACAAAGAAAATGTTACATCACTGTTGCAACAGATCTTAACTATTAATCACGTATTCTCAACACTTGCTGACTGTGGAAGAACTGCTTTACGTCTTATTTGGAAATAACCAGCGTTGTTTTCACTCTGCGGGTGCTGTGTGTGTGTGAAGATGTCTTATTTTGTTATTAAGAGCGACTCATTGCTTTGATCTTGCACATATAATGCACTGTGGGCGCTGTTCACTATTATTTATGGTTTGTGCAAAGCTGAGAGGAACAAATGCATCACAGAATTTTTTGTCATGTTTGGCTACTCAGTGCTGAACATACAGTATTGGTTTTACAGCACTGTTTCGGAAGAATGGAGGATCATTTTAGAGAAAGAATCTTCATGATTGGAAAAAACTTAATGCATCATTAATGAGCAACATAAAACTGAATGCAAAAAAAACAAGAAATTGCACTGAATTAAATCACATTAGTTGTGACTCAGCATCTGTAGTGTGATCTCAGGTCATGTTACAATACTGTAAATGTGATTAGGCAGCGGGGAAGTAGCCCCTGTGGGACGTCCCCTTACCAGTCAAGACTCAAAGGTCATGTTCTCTCAAGCCACCATGGTAGAAAAGATTGCGACAGCACTGGCTCTGAACCAGTTTATGCACATTATCACATTACCATTATCACACTTTGATGCAGCAGTAAGCTATTTTCTGTGAATGTGCCAGATATCTGAATCATTAGCCGCTACAGGCAAATAACTAGAAGCTGCAGTATAGGGTATAACCTTTTTGTGCTAAGCCAATGAGTATATGATTGAATGAAAACACATTAAAATAATAAAATAATAAAATAATATCAGTCTTCAATATCAAGCATAAAAAGCTATTTTGTAAAGCATATTTTTGTGGAAGCAAATGACACTGGAAATCTGGCAAAAAATTGCTCCACATGCTGTTAGGGGTGGCCAAAATTTGTAGCAATAGGCAACAATACATTGTATGGGACAAAATGACTGATTTTTCTTTAATGCCAAAAATCATTAGGATATTAAGTAAAGATCATGTTCCATGTACCATAAATATATCAAAACTTAGTTTTTGATTAGTAATATGCATTGCTAAGAACTTTATTTGGACAACTTTAAAGGCGATTTTCTCAATATTTATTATTAATTTTTTTTGCACCCTCAGATTCCAGATATTCAAATACTTGTATCTCGGCCAAATATTGTCCTATCCTAACAAACCATACATTAATGGAAATTTTATTTATTCAGCTTTCAGTAAAAAATTGATTCTTATGACTTGTTTTGTGGTCCAGGGTCACATATCACGATATAAGTAATGTTATTTCATGGTAACAATATATATCACATATAGATATTTTTGCTTTGAATAAGGTCTTTATGATATCAAAAACTACCTTAGAAATTTCATAATTCTTGTCACCAGTGTCAATATCACAAAAAAACTTATACTAGCCCCAAAAACACTTCACTGAAGACAAGTAAACAGTCCTACTTGATCTCATGATGAAAATGTACCTGTGAGAACTTTTCTGCAAGATACGAAATACCTACCAATAAATACATATCACTGCAGTTTGCAGAAATTAACAGAAATGAACACTAGAGGCGGTAAAACAGCAAGCACAATTGTTTTCATACACGGTTATGATTATAGCTCCATACTGTATGTTTTGCTTTTCGAATGCAACAAGTTTGCACGTTAGCTCAGCTGGCACAGAACTGGACTTAGGATGCGGGGAGTGAGATGTTAGCTCTAGAATAAATATAAACATGCATTAATTCATCTCACTCACAAAAAACAGATTCAGTATTCCTCAAAATGAATAAAAACAGTAAAATTCAACTCAGAATATGATGCAAACCTGCAATAATTAAATATGTTAAATAATACAAATATGTGTGTCTTTGCTGCAGACCTTTGATGATCCAATTCAACCATACTAATAAGCAAAAACTACTCAAGATAATCTAACATTTGTTTTCCTTTTTTTATTGCTGAAGAGTTTATATTTTTTCTTCTGTGGTCTACTGTACAGACGTGAATTTACTTTTCTCAAAGCCTGAGGCTTTTGGTGTGAAAAGGCTTTTACATTTGCCAAAAATAGAACTTTTTATATTGAAAACAAACAAGCAAGCCCTGCCCAGATTGAAAAAGTAATGCAAAAGTAAAGTAACGCATTACTTTCCATAAAAAGTAACTAAGTTTTTTAGGGAGTAACTCAATATTGTAATGCATTACTTTTAAAAGTAACTTTACCCAACACTGCTCATCATACCTTCTCGCTCGTTGAGTGCTTGTCCATGTGAGTGTCTATTGTTGTAGCAGTCTCCGCTATTTTGTTGTTGTTGTTCCATCTCTTAAGTTTTGTTTTCTACTGTGAAACAACGGCCTGGGACAGTGTTGCTACCCTGTGGAATAACTGATTACTGCAAAATAACTTCACTTCCTTGTGTGATCTGATGTGGCTTCTTATCACAGACAATAGCAGACAGTAAATTCTATACTTATATTCTATGTATGTCGATTAGCAATGGCTTATGAAAATATCCGAGATGGCTTGAAGAACACAGATAAACCATATATTATTGCAGACGAGTGTTTATTGTCCTTACATTTCGTCATTCAAAATGTTTAATGTTATATCTTGTTTTTAATAAGTTACAGCAATAGCGATGCCTTTATCTATATTAGAGAAGCTGGAACGGAACGTCATCAGCGCTACTTCTTTGACGCATATGTGTTTTTTTTTGCACGAGGGCGCCCTCTGGCATCCAGTATGAATGAAACCTATTCTATTTTGCATAAAAATCTAAAAAAATAATACCTCTCTCAAAAGAAAAAATAAGCAGACATATACTAAACCACGCTTTTTCTAGTGTACAGAGGTTTACGGGAGTATTTTGTTAATTTGTTCCAAAAAAACCTCACACCGAAGTGGCAAGATATCAGAACCAAACCGAACCGAAAACCGTGGTTAAAAACTGAGGTACCTATTGAACCGTGCACTAACTGTATTGTTGCATCCCTAATGCGTACTATTCTGATGACGAAATTCATGTCATGCACACTGTACGCTGTCCCTCGCACATATGTACAAAGTGAAGTATACTTTGGGCTTAATAAAATTTAGTACAAGCAATAGGACAAAAACTACAGTAGAACAAATGAAAATGCTATCAAAATGTCTAAAAACACTGCATATTATTTACTGTGTAAATAAAATATATATTTCTTATTAAAGTTACAAAAGTGATTTAGTTAAGATCAGTGAGAGATTTTCTCTTTCTGTTGTTTGATTAACATGAATGACAGACAGCAGGAATCTTAGACTGCTGTCACTTTAAGAGCTGCCCAGATCTCATACACTGTTACACATGTTTTTTTTCTCAGCTGTTTGCTTTCACTTAAGACCTTAATTACTGTGTTTACAAGGATACTTGCAAAGATGGGCATTTTGACACAAACAAGTGTGTGTATTTAACTATTCAAGGCCTATTAAGCGCCTAAAATATCAGAGTGCACATATAGCGAAATGAGTTCTCTTTCGCTGCTAATTGCATTTCAACAGCTTGAAATCACTTGTTTTTAAGCCGCAATGCTTAAAACGTGCACAAAACTATTCGTTTTCATTATCCACAAAGCAGAGCAAAGTCACATGAGCGTGTAACCGTAATAGAGACAATAGTCCAAAATCTCTACTGGTCAAAAAATTTCTACTGGTTCATCGTGTCTACTGGTATATCGCCCACCCCTACTCTTATATTAAAAATAAAGTGGTCATTGGAACTGCAAAACCCTGTACACCATCAGCCTACATACTAACTAAAGTAACAGTCAGAGGAAGTGTTGTAGAATATATTTAATTAAAAGTTATACTTTTTATAATTGGTTACATGTATTTTTTAATACCTAGTAGGACAACATGCATTCACTATGCTTTTCTTACTTAAACAAATCAGCATATTGGAATGATTTCTGAAGGATGACACTGAAGACTGGAGAAATGATGCTAAAAAATTCAGTTTTGTCATTGCATGAATAAATGCATATATACATGTAAAATGTATATATAAATGTGCAAAATATATTCAAATAGAAAACAGTTATTGCAAAGGTATTTCACAATATTATTATTTTTTTAATCAAATAAATGCAGCCTTTGGGAAAATATAAGAAACTTTCAAAATCATAAAAAATCTTTGAGTATATTCACTACATGGCAGAGCAAACTGAATTAAACAGCAATGTGCACCACTGACACAGTCACCACTAAAGAATATTTCTTATGGCAGAATAGTGACTGGAAGAGCCTGTAATTGGACCATATAATACTGAACACACTGTTTTATCCCAGGATGACCTTTGTTAGGTGAAGAAGAGAGCAAGTGAGGAGAAATATGAACATTTAAGTAACTGAATGGGAAAATGTGGCATTTCAAAGCTCCAGTGAGTTATTTCACCTGTAGTCGTACCAACAAAACCTGAACTAGAGCAAAGACATACTGTATGGCATGGATAAACGAAATGCCAATAATTATAATTTGGTGGGGATAGTGGTTCCGGATTATTCCAGCTCAATTTAACCCCTGCCTCTGGTGACTACCTCACATTGAAACGGCTGTCACCATCACGTTTTAATCCAGGACGGGTCTTGTTTACTAAAGGAATCCCCCGACACGTACTGTACTTCACCTCGTTCTTGCACAGCAGAGCGCCGCTCATTCGTCTTACGGCACTCAATTATTCAGACTCTTACTCTATAAAAACCCCATCAATAAAAGATCGGCAGAGAGCGCGAGAGCAGGAAACGGTAGGACAAAAGCCTCTTTTACATGCACATACAAAAGCATGGCAGGTAGAGGTTGGAGAGCCGCCTCGCTCTTCATAAACTCACAAAGAAGCCCGTCATCATCCTGAGAGGGCTTTTATAGAGATAAACACAGACATTGATTTGGCTCTCAGGAAGAGGTTGGTTTAGGCCACGCTGTAAATGCTGAGCAGCATGAGCCGGGTCGAAACACAATCGCTAGAAGCGGAGCTAAATACCAGGTGAGAGAGGGACTGTCAAAGAAAATGACACATCAGTCAGCCGCTGCGGTGAGAAGCTAGAAAAGGGGGGCCGTTCAATCCTGACAGTGAGCGTAATCGGCTAAATTAAAAATGGAAGAGCCGCTGCTCTCGCCACATAAAGTCTAAGAAGACTGAATTAAAAGTGTCGCCCGGATAAATGACTGGGTTTCTGATAAAGCCGGCAAATTAGGTATTAGAATGACTTTGAATTAGAATAAAGAGACACATTTGCATCATATTTGTTCTGCTAAATTAACGCATAATACGATTCAGACCTTTCCCATCTGGTGAGAAGGCCAATCTAACAGACAGCATGCAAACGTGTCAACTTTCTTAAATATCTTTTTGTCATTTATTCGCATTTTTGTGCTATAGCTGGTTGATACAACTATAACACCTCTATATCAATATTTTCAATTTTTGAACATCGTGTACATTCAAAAGTTTGGGGTCATATAAGGCTGCATTTATTTGATCAAAACAGTAATATTGGAGGTTAATATTACAATTTAAATATTATATTATACAATCGAGGTCAAAAGGTCAAATAAGAGGGATCATATTTGAACCCTTTCCAACAATGACTGTATGATTTTGAGGTTTCCATCTTTTCACACTGGGGACAACTGAGGGACTCCTATACAACTATTACAGAAGGTTCAAACACTCTCTGATGCTCCAGAAGGAAAAATTATGCATTAAGAGCCAGGGGTTGAAAACTTTTGAACAGAATGTAGATGTGTACATTTTTCTTATTTTGCCTAAATATCATATTTTTTTTCAATTAGCACTGCCCTTCAGAAGATACTGCATTTCCCAGAGGACAAAATAAGTTAAATTTACCCTGATCTTTTACACCCTCCCAGCTCTTAATGCATTGTGTTTCCTTTTAAAGCATCAGTGAGCGTTTGAACCTTCTGTAGATGTTCCATATGAGTCCTTCAGTTGTCCTTAGTGTGAAAAGATGGATCTCAAAATCATACAGTCATTGTTGGAAAGGGTTCAAATAAACAAAAATGCTGAAACACCAAAAAATCTGTGGGACTGGAACCTGAAGGATTTTATTAAAGAACAGCAATTATTTAGAGTTTAACCATTTAGGACAAACAAGGGACTCATGAACAACTATCACAAAAAAAACAAAAAAAAAAAAAACAGCTGTGGATCATTCAGGTAACAACACATTATTAAGAATCATTAAACTTTTGAATGGGGTCATTTCTATATATTCAGCTATTATTTTCTCTTGTGGACTATATGTAAACGTCTTTTATGTGAATTATCTTATTCAGGTCAGTACTAAATAAAAAATAACATGCATTTTGTATGATCTGTCTTTGGTAAAATAATTAACATTTTGCAAATTCTGAAAGGTGTATGTAAACTTTTGAGTGGTTCTGAGTCAGCTGTATATCTCGCAATTCTGAGTTATAAAGTCAGAATTCCTTGCAAATAAACTCACAATTCTGACTTTTTTCTTGCAATTGCGAGTTTATATCTTGCAATTTAGAATTTTTTTTTCGAGCTTTTTCTCAGAATTGTGTGATATAAACTCGCAACTGCGACTTATGAAGTCAGAATTGCAAGATATAAGTTGCAATTGCTTTTTTTCCCTCAGAAAAAAAAGTTTCCCTGAGAAAAAAGTTTGAATTGCTAGAAAAAAAGTCAGAATTGCGAGTTTATTGCAAGTTTTTTCTGACTTTATAACTCACAATTGTAAATTTATACCACGCAATTCTAAGAAAAAAAGTCAGATTTGTGAGTTTGTATCACACGATTCTGAGAAAAAAACTTACAATTGCAAGAAAAAATTCAAAATTGTGAGATAAAAAGTCGTAATACCAGAAACTGTCTTTTTTCTTTTTCTTTTTTTTTCAAATATCCACGATTGTGTCTAGGAATCAAACCTGTAAAAATGGTATTTTTTTAGTTTCTGACTTTGACAGATTATTTTCATCATTTTATTTTAAATTCACTAATATAATAATAAATAAACAACATTTATAAAAACAATATTTATATTTACTAAAACATTTTAATGAATGAAAATATGCCACTTGGAGACTTCCATGAACAAGTGATGATGCAAATGAGTCAAAGCTTTGAACCAGACTGATTCATGGAAATAAACTTATCTTAATGCTCTTATAATGTAGGATCAAACAAGTCTGATGACAGTCTTTGGGAAACCTAATAATCAAAATAGTGTGCATTAAAATCACTGTGAATGTATTTGGGAATATTCAAAATGCTGTCTGGTCAGTGCCTAGTAATGTTTATTATTATGCTTTGGCAACATTTTGCAACTACACAGTCATGCCAATAAAGTTCATTTGAATTTGACAGGAGATAAATTGTCAAGAGAAGCGAACGCATGAAAGATGTGTGGGCCATTCAGAGCTTTCAGTAGCTCCATTCGCTCAGTTCATTTTCCCCCAAACCATCCCATGATGCCTCAGTCGTGGGATAATCGTAATACTACTTGCCAATGATAATCTCTCTCGATCCCTCTAATTGACCCAATGCTGTCTGACTGGCTCTTCATCTCCCCACGCACACGCACACACAATTCAGTTCACACACAGAGTCACGCTGTCAAGCACAGGCATGCATATGGGTACATGTTTGCACACAAATACATGCAAGCTTTACTTCCACACCAATTATTGAGCTAAAAGCATTTGAGGGCGCTGTCGACCACCAGAAATGGACAAAATGCAGAATACACCCCTGTGCAAATGAGGTGATGAGATGAAAGAAGCAGGAGAGGAAGATTCACGTTTGTTTTTCATAAGGGACAGGAACGAAGGATGAGAAATACAGAGAAAGGAGGGAGGCAAATAGAGTAGTGTAAACGTTCTGACCAAACACTCCCACCATGCTGAGATATAAATAGAAAAGAAGAGATAGAGTGAGAGTGAGAGAAAGAGAGAGAGAGAGAGAGAGAGAGAGAGAGAGAGAGAGAGAGAGCTTAAGCAGCATAACAGATATAGAGTAAAATAAGGGGAAAAAATCCACCACTGGATTTTGTTCTTAGATACACTGACGCCAATTAGCATAATGAGCCCAGAAATACAATAAAAAGAAAGGGAAGACAGAGCAGAGGAGTGAAGAAAACAGATGAGGGGGGAAATGACGGCGAGAATGGAGGGTTATTGGAAGATATAGAGATGATATGAAACCATTTTAGAAGGGGGGGAAATTTGCATAGCTATTTCTGTGCATTTCATCGGGGAGGGAGAGAAAGAAAGAGACACTGAAAGAGAGAGAGAGAGCAGGGGAGAGGAATGAGAAAGAAAGAGCAACAGTGAGCAAAAAAGACTCAATGACACAGGTGGAGGAAGAAAATAAACTCACAAATTCATTAAAAAGCTAATTTAAGGCAGACTAAAGTAAACAGAAAGCCAATGTGTGAAGCTTACAATGTGCTTTAGTCCTCTCCTGTGCCTTTATTTGAGAATATTCACCTTGTTTTTGAGATCAGTTTAGCAGCCATTTCATGTTTTTTTTTATTTGTTCATTCTTACTTCTTATGTGACAAAAATGGAGAACCAAGTGAGAAAAAAAAAAAAAACTCATGAAGGGAGGCGACCACAGAACACAACCTCATAGTACATTTATAGAAAGATTGATATAAAGGAGCATAAGCACCATAAGCATTTTTTCTACAAATAACAATGAAGTACATTCTTAAAAATAAAGATTCTTTATTGGCATCTATGGTTCAATAAAGAACCTTTAAAGGTTCATGAAACCCCAGACTACATTTTCTGAGATTTAAGTAAAGGTGTTTGTGTTGCACATCATATATGACAATGTTAGCATCCATTAATTTTAATTGTTGTAGAAAACAAGTTAATTTTGAGCTTTTTTTGCTCTATTTTCATCTTTCGGGTTTAAAATCTACATTGTGCTGACGTCACAGTTTGTGACGTGGCAATGGACTATAGTACATCGATGACACGTCGGTGTCTCATAATTATTCATGAGGCTGTGCGTTCTTATCCTATGAGAAGACGCTTTGTCTAACTATTCACGACAGCACGTGTTGATTTGCTATGACAGACGCTTCAGACTGTGAGATTGCGTACAATAACTAAGAGAAACGTTAATGGATCGAAGGAGACTGTTTGTTTTTGTTTGCTTTGTAAGTAGAGTTCGGCACAAATGCGATTCATTCATAAGGTTAGTGTAATAGCGATTTTTACAACTCCTTAACGCAACCTATCAAAAGGATTATAAATGCTGCAAAATAAGCCTTAAAAATTAATAGAGGTGCAACAGCACGTTCAAATATTTTTGATGCAGAGTGCAAATGCCTGTGCATTTATTTGTTTTGTTAACTCAATGGGAGCGAAATGAAACTGTCTGAACCCGAAGTTGACTCTCTCCCCTCTTCCCCCTCCGCTCCGCAGCGCACCATGCCCACTTTTGCAGCATTTTTCAAAACTATGGTGAGAACTAACCAGTGCTGAAAAGATATAGCTGTGCGATATGGCTGTATAACGGCACGACTGTGATTCAGCTGTAGGTAATCACGGCGTGCCCATATACAGCCATATCACACAATTATGTGTGATATTGTGTTATTCAACAGTTTGACGCCACAAGTGTGTAAATACATAAGAAACAACAATGGAGTTTCTTTAAAATCTCTCTTTTGTGCAGAACTACTTTCTTCCACCACATACTCAGATCTCAGTTTGACAGTTTAACAGCTGAGCCCAAGCCTCTGTGTCAAGGTCATTTTAGAACGAGTAACAAAGGACTGTTAAGTTGCTTCATCGAAAAGCTTATTGCATTAGTGTATTAAAAGCTCACTGTATTATGTAGAGTATTATGAGAGAGATGGTCTAAGCGAGTGTGATTACCTTTATCTGGTGTCATATTTACAATAAAACATTAGTTTGAATGTCCGCTAAGGAAAGCGATATATTTGTTGTGCTATCCTTTCATCTATTAAGGGTGATTTTCAATGACAGCCTGCTCAGTACATTTGTTGGCTGTGACTTACAAAATGCTGTTGAAAGTAAAAATAGCTTCCTTGTTTACAACCCTGTTTCAGTCTCTTTCCATATGAAAGTCTTTACTGCTGACTGAAAACTGTCTCTTCTAACAGTCACCATCTCATGGTGGAATAATGTAACTAAAATCACCATCACAAACACACACCGTTCCCTCAATACTACAAAAATATTATTAAATACTACTATTATTTACATAAAATATTATTTATTGAATAATAATATTTAATAAACAACAGCAACAGCCATCATAAAAGTTTCTAGTTAATTCAGTCAAAAGTACTAAGGCAGCACTCTGATATACAGCATTAAAGTTAACTTGATGAGATTTTGCCCTTAGCCAAAACTATTTGCTCTGGAACAAATAATAGATTAATGAGACCAAAGACTGCCTGTTAGATTTGTCCAAAATCAATTATATCTTACGCCGGTTTCACACTGCACGCGTAAGCAGGACGTAAGCAGCGCGTATTTTTTTTTCGGCGCCCATGTTAACGAATGAGAGCATTCACACCGCCCGCAGTGGCGGCACGGCAGCGTGTAGCAGGAGCAGAGCAGAAGCGTCAGTGCAGCGATCGTTTCGGCCCCGAGTCTATTTTTGCTGCGCCGCTTACGCTCGCTTTCAGTGGTAATGTATTGATTATGGCCAAAATACACAGGAAAAAGTAGCAGTTTTACCCCAAAAAGTATATTGATGATATCTACCGTGTTGTAAACACAGTATTTTGTAATTAACAAGATAAAAAATATTTTTTTTTCCCGAATTTTCCAAAACAAGTTTAATTAATTTATACTGTTTTTTTTTTACGTTACTGATTAATTGTAATTATTATATTAGTCTATATAAATAGCCTATATTTATTATTACAACTACATGTTCCCATAAGAACAGGTGTCATGCTGATATCATGATGACACTTGTAAACAAACGCACGTGTCACAGGCGGGTTTTCAGAGTGCAACTGCCAAGAAGACCATCATGGACCACACTCGTCTCATCGTAGAAGTTGAGAAACATACAGTCATTTATGATCCTCAACATTTGCTGTATAAAGACTTGCAGGCGAAGGAAAAAGCATGGGAGGCATTGCAGTATCTCTTGGTGTAGATGGTAAGTAATTTTCAGTTCGGTTCAGGTGCGCGCTGCAAACGCTGCCGGTGTGAAAGAAAAATGGCTGCGTGCTGCTTCTGCTCTGCTTACGTCCTGCTTACGCGTGCAGTGTGAAACCGGCGTTATGTTTAACCACTATAAAAACATCAGAGTCAGTGGCAAATTCCAGAAGATCTGGGCGAGGTAAGGCTGCTCTCGGCGGGTTCATGAGCCCTGAAAGGCCGCTGACGCCCTGGAGCTCACATCACCGAAAAACATTGAAGCAAATTTTCCAATAGACGTTATCTTTATTAACAAAACGCAAATTGGAAGTCTAAGCAAGAACATTTTCTCCTAAAAAAACTCTTCAAACTACATTCCGTGATACAAAAACAGTATTTGTAGATTTTGGTGTCTGCCATGACACTCGCTGTGAGAAGTACCGCAAGTGGAGTAATACAAACGGTGAAACGGTTGGAGTTCTGTTATCACTAGAATATTGCACTCCTCTCAGCCAATCAGATTTGAGGACCAGAAAGACCTGCTGTATAATCAAAAATATTCTTTAGATTATAAAACATTCTTTACACTAAGAAAAAAAAAGATTCTTTGGGAAACCTAGTTCAGCTGGTTCATGATCAACATAATCTGTTCTTGAACAAGATGTCAAGATGTCAAATCGTTCAGTTATAGTGACATATTTTTTTTGCATTTTTGATGGCATATTTGTTCAGTGCTTTTTCACTCAAATGTTATTTGCTCTCACTACAATGAACTAAAAACATGAGTCAGTACAGAGTCAGTGCATGTGCATAAAAACAAAACATTCCCTTAAAAGATTCATTCAAGAGCTCTGATTTGTTCATAAACAAAGCAACACTAATAGCACTGTGCTGGGAACCACCCACAACATCCTACCATCATAGCTGCAAGTTGCACACCTCATCTCACCCCTCTCTCTTTTTCTGAAAACATAAAAATGTATTCATCCTTTATACTTTTACTCATCAACTACAGATATTCCAGTCACTCCTTCATTTCATATACTTACAGATACACAAAGCATGTCCTTGTTTAGCATTTAATGCCAGAGAAGCAGACAGAGGCAGGATTGTATAATTAAAGCCTGAGGGAGACTCTTTTATTCAGAGGAAAGGGAAGATCCCTGTGTTAGATCAGGTACACAGTCACCATTTAAAAACATGAACTGAACAACCTCAGTTCTCTCACAATCCCACACACAAACACACAAGCACATTTATAAACAGTGTTACCGTAGCTCAAACAGTGAAGCATAGCTATAGCAACACCAAGGTCAAGGGTTTGATTCAAAGGGAATACCTCAGGTAAAATGTAAATGTAGAAAACAATATCTACCACAAACATAGAAACGTCGGTATGTTATGTTTAGAATAGGATACTGAATACCGTGCAGCATATACAGTACAGCCTAGTATTTTTTAAAAATAGAATGTGAATGCATTACGAATGCATTATGCATGGTTGATAATTCTGATTCAAATGGAAGGTGAAGTCAAGCGCATGACATTGTCAAATACCGTTGTTTACTTCATATTTTTGCTAATGTATAAGCTCTTTAGGGTATTGTAAGCAAACAAAACATTAGCATACTGTGCACACTGCAAAAATAATAAAAGCAGTACAGTATGCTATTCTGAACAAAACACAAGACAGTGCTCTTTAACCTCTTGTTATAACCTGTGTTTAGTATTGATCACATATAGATTAAATGCTGGGTAAATCTGCATAATTAATGAGAGTGGAGCCACACGTGTGCTCGGAAGGAGGACCCACTGGAAGACCGTGTGCTCCATTAAAACACCATCAAACATGCATAACGCTCTCTGCCCATGAGTCTGCTTACATGAGCAAAACGACAGCTAAGTCAAACAGCATGTGAGAGTTTTCCTTTTCCTTTCTTTGATGATATAATCAATTATAACATCTTTATAATCAGTATTTTTTAGTCCAACATTGCTGTATAGAAGTAAGTTCTTCAAAGAGAAATTGAGTTATAAGCATAATGTATCTAAACATTTCCAGATGGATGTACAGTGAGTCTTTGAGTTTTTTTGAGTTTTATTTATTTTTTACCACATTTAATATCCAATTTCCTAGTGGAAAAACTACATTACCCATAATTCTAAAAAGATCTCCAACAATCAGACAAGTTACTGTTACCATAGAAATGCCCACCCACTATCATGAAGCACTGAGAGACCATGTACACACTGCAGCTAAATTTGGTTGTCATTTGACCTTTCAGTGCTTAATTTTGTTCTGTACACACACAGTTCAGTCATTTCCAGGAGTGACAACCGCATTCTAGACAAATTAACTTAGGAAGTAAAAACTGCATTTACAAAATTCTATGCAGTGTGTGCAGAATAGAACTCAACAACTAATTGTTTATGACATCTTTATGTTAAAGATGTGTTTTTCTTCTGTATGCACGGTGCAAGAAAATCAAAGGGAAAGAGGTATCAGCCTTGGCTTCTTCATGTTGCCAGATCTTACTAGAAAAAACTGCACAAGAACAAGTCCACTTCCAAAACAAAGATTCACATATAATGTACTCACCCCCTCGTCATCCAAGATGTTCATGTCTTTCTTTCTTCAGTCGTAAAGAAATTATGTGTTTTGAGGAAAACATTTCAGCATTTTTCTCCATATAATGGACTGGTATGGTGCCCCGATTTTGAACTTCCAAAGTGCAGTTCAAATGCGGCTTCAAATGATCCCAAATGTGGTTGTATATGATCCAAACCGAGGAAGAAGGGTCTTATCTAGCGAAATGATCGGTTATTTTAATAAAAATAATATAATTTATATACTTTTTAATGCCAAACACATGTCTTGTCTTACTCTTCCTGGACTGTTTTTATCTGGTTCATGACAGTTAGGGTATGTTGAAAATCTCCCATCTCATGTTCTCCTTCAACTTCGAAATCGTCCTATTTCGCTGTTTTACATTTTTTGTTAAGGGTGTTTGATCTTCTTTGCATGTTCACTTTGCAAAGACCGGGTCAGTATTTCTGCAGCAATGTAGGATGATTTTGAAATGACAGAGTTCAGGGAGAGAAAGGCAAGACAAGTGTTTGAGATTGAAAAGTAATTAAATTGTATTTTTTTAATGAAAATAACCAATCGTTTCGCTAGATAAGACCCTTCTTCCTCAGCTGGGATAGTTTACAACTGCATTTGGGATCGTTTGAAGCCGCATTTAAACTGCCCTTTGGAAGTTCAAAATCGGGGCACCATACCAATCCATTATATGGAGAAAAATGCTGAATGCTGAATGAAGAAAGAAAGAAAGACATGAACATTTGGATGACAAGGGGGTGAGTACATTGTATGTGAATCTTTGTTTTGGAAATGGTTAAAACGAGCACTCTGTCGCTTACTTTTAACACAATTAAAAAAAATTAACATGGCTTTCATTTTAGACATAATATTGCTTGTTACCTTTAAATCAGAAATAGTTCAGGACTTTCACAGCACATATCCAATCAGTCAGCATTTTTAAATGAATCACTTGAGTGAATGATTAATTTTTTCTCATAAAAAAAATTTCTGAATGATTCAGTGTTTTTGAACAAATCGCTTAAATGAATTATTTAAAGGTGCAATAGTGGATCTTGGAAAATGTTAACTTTAGCCTGATAGCACTGAAAGCGAACGTCCCACCCTCATGGCAAATCGCCGTCCAAAGCCACGCCTCCCTAATTCATGAACCCACACATACTAGACGACCAGAGACAGCATTACTTGTGTGAATGATTCAATGACTCAATCATAAAACATCTGTTTATTCATAACCAAAATAAATCCAAGCGCTTTATATTCGAAATATGTGATTGATTCATGTTTGTGCATGTTCTGCATTTGCGAATCAGTCTGAATGAACAGTTTAATGGCTTTAATGGGAAGACTAATAAAAAAGGAAGTAAACGACACTTATATCACCACTTCATATGGCCTGATAACATGATCATGTCTTGTTTAAATGCGGCCTTCTTTTGACTGGACTGCTGTATTTTAGGAGGCTATGTCATGTGCAAGACACTGCAAAATGTGCGCTTAATGGTCAAAACACATCTAGCCTATGTTCACACTGGGACAAAAATGGAAAAGAGAACAGGCCATTACACTACCTATACTATATTAAACAGTACACGTTGATGGCTAGATGAATAAGTGGGTGGTCACTGTTGGCCTTCAGATGACATTACTGTAAGATGTAACATCAAATGCAATCATGCATGGCGAACTTGATGCTTGAGCATGTGGAAGTAAAGGTCATGATAATCTGGTCTCCTTAACCATGTCCTTGAGAGGAAATGCCAGTCCTAATATAAGCATGTGACAGTTTGTTTGTTTTTGTAATGCAAAAACTAAAGATGGACAGAGGAGGACAAAGAACCGTGGAGTGGGGGGGATGATAAAGAGATAGCTCTACCCTGCCAGGCTTTACCAGTCAGTGTGCTGTATCTCATAAGATGAGGTCGGCTTTTATGTTCCGCCTTAACGCACCACAGTCCCTTTGACTCAAGACAAGCCCAAAGGCTTCGGTCTTCAAAGAGCTGTTATGACTTCCACCTTAAACACTGAGAGAGAGTGAGGGAGAGAGAAAGTGAGGAAGGGATGTTGTTAGATGAATCAATTATTCAGTACAAGTCAAGGGCTCTGTGATATACAGTAAGTGCTTCTTCAGATCAAGCATGATATATTCACCACCCTCCACATAAACGTGCAGGCAACTAAACAACAACAATTACTCAAAATGTTATATAAGAGCTTGCTTACCATTTTTAAGGATATAAGTGATCGAATGATAAAATTACATACAGACCAGTTTGTTATTAATCAATTATCCTTTTAGTGCTTAATCTTGTTTTGTGCACACACAGTTCAGTAATTTACACGTAGTGAAAACCGCATTCACAAAATTCTATGCAGTGTGGATTCACACCAAACAACTAGTTGTTTATGGTGTCTTTTTATGTGTATCAGAGATGTGTCTTTCTTTTGTATGTGCGGTACAAGAAAATCATAGGGAAAGAGGAATGAGCCTTAACTTATTCATGTTGCCAGATCTTGCTAGAAAAAACAATGCTCAAGAACAAAACCCATAATATACCAAAATAAATCTGACCCGCACCTGCTGCATATTAACTTTATAAAATAGATAATTTTATGAGCCAAGCCCTAACAACAAGCCCAAAAATGCTTATAATACGTAGACATGGCAACAAAAAAGCACTAGGTATCTTACTTTAACACGTTAAAAAACAAGAAGTTAATATGGCTTACATTTTAGACATAATATTGCTTGTTACCTTTACTTCAAAATCAAAAATAGTTCAGAACTTTCACAGCACATATCCAATCAATCAGTATATTGATCTAAATGATTCTAAGTTTTAGAATGAATCACTTGAGTGAATGATTCAATTACTCTTTCATAAAACACTTGTTTCATTTCTGAATGAGTTAGCGTTTTTGAACAAATCACTTCAGTGAATGATTCAGTGACCCACTCATAAAACATCTGTTTCATTCCTAAATAATAAAGTGGTTTTGAATAAATATTGTGAATAAATCAATTTACTGACTCACTCATTAAATCACATTGCCACCTATTGGCGTAACAATGTAACTTGCAGAAAGATTCACTAAGAAATCTCCACTACTACAAAACTTGTTTCATTTGTGAATGATTTAGCGTTTTTGAACAAATCACTTGAGTGAATAATTCAATGACTCACTCATAAAACACTTGTTACATTCCTGAATGATTCAGCGGTTTTGAACAAATCTCTTGAATGAATCACTTCACTGTCTCACTCATTAGGATTGTCACATGTTGCCATCTATTGGTGTAACAATGTAACTTGCAGAAAAATTCACTAAAAAAACCTCCACTACTACAAACACTTGTTTCATTGCTGAATGATTCAGTGTTTCTGAACAAATCACTTGAGTAAATGATTTAATGACTCACTCATAAACATTTGTTTCATTCCTGAATGATTTAGTGTTTGTGAATGAATATCTTGAATGAATTACTTTACTGATTCACTCATTAAGACTGTCACATGTTGCCATCTACTGGTGTAACAATGTAACTTGCAGAAAGATACACAAAAAAAAACACTACTACAAACACTTGTTTGATTTCTGAATGAGTTAGCGTTTTTGAACAAATCACTTGAGTGAATGATTCAATGACCCACTCATAAAACATCTGTTTCATTCCTGAATCATTCAGTGGTTGTGAATAAATATTGTGAATGAATCAATTTACTGACTCACTCATTAAGTTACATTTTGCCACCTATTGGCGTAACAATGTAACTTGCAGAAAGATTCACTAAGAAATCTCCACTACAAAACTTGTTTAATTTCTGAATGATTCAGTGTTTTTGAGCAAATCACTTGAGTGAATAATTCAATGACTCACTCATAAAACACTTGTTACGTTCCTGAATGATTTAGCATTTTTGAATGAATCTCTTGAATGAATCACTTTACTGATTCACTTATTAAGACTGTCACATGTTGCCACCTATTGGCGTAACAATGTAACTTGCAGAAAGATTCACTAAGAAATCTCGACTACTACAAAACTTGCTTAATTTCTGAATGATTCAGTGTTTTTGAACAAATCTCTTGAATGAATCACTTTACTGATTCACTTATTAAGACTGTCACATGTTGCCACCTATAACAATGTTACTCGCAGAAAGATTCACAAAAAAATCATTACTACAAACACTTGTTTCATTTCTGAATGATTCAGCGTTTTTGAACAAATCACTTGAGTGAATAATTCAATGACTCACTCATAAAACATTTGTTTCTGAATCATTCAGTGATTTTGAATGAATATCTTGAATGAATCAATTTACTAACTCACTCATTAAGTCACATGCTGCCATCTATTGGTGTAACAATGTAACTTGCAGAAAGTTTTCACAAAAAAATCTCCACTACTACAAAAAGTAAAAGTCTCAATGCTGTTGGACTAAATAATAGCATTACTGAAGAGAATTTAAATATTATTGAATCCCAAAAATTATGTATTTGAAGTACAAATTATTTATATTGAATCCATGAATCTATTTGTAGCCCTAGATACATTTCTTCAGCTTCTCAAGGTTGTTTATTGGTTGTCTAAAATATTAATTCCCAGACATTGAGGATTGGTATTAATTCAACATGAGTTGGCATGAGCATCAGCCAAGTTTTTCCCCAAATTAGCTACAAACTGGCCTGCCTGATAAATCAGTCCATCACCATTCGCTCTGACTGGCATCCTGACTTGTTGCAGCTTTCAATGATGGGCCCTTAAGCTCCAGAATGAGTCCCAGAGACATGCAGGAGTTTATTTTTAGCTGCGACCACCCTATGCACATTCTCCCCTGAGACAGAGACAGACGAAAGAAAGATCCCGCAATCAGCTCACACACCTGCTGCTCCTCGATGCCTGCCGTCAGTTTCTGTACTGTAAATGATACACTACGCTCATCTTCAAACTCACACTCGCAAAATACAGCTGAGAGCAACACATAATCTCTCCATCTTCTGCGATCTATTTCCCTTTCCTTTATTCCTCCTGATACCTGCTCCAACTCCATCTGCCTTTCCCGCTCAATATCTTTTGCTGTCAATCTCTCCCTTCCCATACTCGCTTCCTGTCCTCCCACGCCTGATGTCAGATACCATATCTCTCCATCTTCCCGTCCTCGCTCCTCTCCACTAGCTTCTCTATTGCTTTTCCTAAAAACAGCCTCTTGTCTCCTTTTCTGTACATCATTTCCCCGGTTCCTCTATCTGACTGGTTCTCTCTGTACCCGGGATCTGTTACCACATGAGAGCGACACAGTGTTTCTCTAAATATCAAAAGCAGAATGTGAGTGTTGCCTTGTTACATCCCGTCTCTTATATAATCCCTCTGATCTACCAAAAGCACGCTGCTCCATCAATCATCCCGGCTCAGGACCGCCCAACCTCTATAACTAGATAAAGAAAATCTCCTTTCAGAGATTAAAAACGAAATAGCAAAATCTTCAAGAGAAAAGCACTTATAGGTAGAATGAGTTTCCCAGAATTCCCAGAAACAATAATGACTGCATTTTGGATTCCAAATGGCTTTATCAACCTGTGAAATCCCCTTACGAAACATTCGCTCTACTATAGCGCAAGCCTATTTCACTCTGTCTCCATCCTTTAGGATTAGACGAAATTAATCGACACCGAAAGCCTCTAAATCCTGATGGTGGACGTGGAATCTCAGAAGACCTGATCCTAACTGATCGCTGATTGATTGGATTGTGAGATGTCTGGCATTGTTTTGTCGGCCTAAATGAGAGGCTGATTGAAAAGTTGGCCGGAAAACAGAGAAAACAGACTCTGCTGTTCCCAAGGTGAAGCTTTAGAGACACACAGATGGGGACGAAGGGACAAGAAAAGGGATTGATTTCAAAGCCTCCTCTCCTCTTTCATGAAATTCAAACATTCGGATGCCTCGCCGTGCCCCTGCCTCCGGCGAAACGCCTCGTCCGTGATTCCACACAAAGGGAGTAATGACCTTTTCAGAGCGGATCCGTCTTGACGTTCCTCCGCTCTTGTAATAGTGGACTAGCGTGTCTACAGTAACCCTTGATAGTCAGCAGGAGGGGTGACGCGTAGCCTCAGTGCGTTAAGGTGCCGTGATGCTATTTGTGGCTGCGTGTCTCTGTGAGGAAAAGGAGAGAGCGCATGCTTCTCTGCTTTATGGAGCTGGTGCATCTGTGAGTGGGTGGACGGCAGCTCCATATGCATGTCTGGGTAGGGTGGCAGGTCTGCTAGGGGAGCACATCTATTTATTACAGTGTGTGTGTGAGTGTGTGAATGAGTGTGTGTCGCTGCAGGGAACAGTGGGGGGCAGTGAAAGCAATTGTTCTGGCCAGTGTACCTTGTTTGTATGCACAAATAGCTCCAAGCGAATTCATCTATTTGTGCATGCATATAGTCCTCCAGCATTTTCCATTCAATGTCTTTAGAGAGCCACAATACATCAGTACTAAATGGATTTAAGGCCTGGTATTAGATTTTAATTATTATTTATTATATTGGCCATTATTGGATATTTAAATATGTATATATTTTTTGTAGTTTTACAGTACATGTAGGCTAGATAACATTTGCCATCATAACACTCAAAGTAAAGGGAGACCAAGAGTGATATGAGGGATATCGGGAGCTTTCCGACCCTGCATAGACAGAATCGCAACATGTTCAAGGTAGTAAGGACATCATTAATATAGTCCATGTGACATCAATGGTTCAACTGTAATGTTATGGAGCTATGAGAATACTTTTTGCACAAAGAAAATTTAAATAACGACTTGCGCCTTGTTTACAAGCAGAGGAAGACGCACACTGTACACAGTAAACGTGCCCGAGGTTTTTGCCCAAACGTACTTATTTGAACCAGAATATACAGACAGTGAACTAAGAGAGATGGACATTCTACTTCAGAACCCCGGCTCCTGCATCGCTAGCACCACATGCATACTCTCATCGTGAAAGTCTGACACAGAAGAAAAGAAATTGTAGAATAAAGTTGATATTTTTGTTTGCTTTGCACATGAAAAGTATACTTGTAGTTTCATAAAATTACGGTTGAACTACTGATGTCGCATAGACTATTTTGACGCTGTCCTTGCTAGGGGGTTGAATGATTTCAGATTTTTCAAAGTCGCCATTTATGGGATGAAAGTCAACTGGTTGCTGATGATGTCATTAATGAACAAATAAGCCTGAACACCTTGTGCAATGCTATGGCATATGACACAGCACTCCCCACATGGCTATTGCTGCTGTAACATCTCATTTTTATCAGTTCTTTTGTCTTTGGGTTGTTATATTTGTTATATTTCTCAAAGATTGCTTGTTCTAAATCAGATACAGATAAAGTAGCACAGTAAAGATTACATTTATAGGAATTAGTGAGAGAGCGACTGTCAGACCCCTTGGACTGTTTGTGTTGGTTTTGCCCTTTGTTCACACCCCCGTTGGACTGTTTTGTTGGTTTCTCCCTCGTGTCCATATATGGTCTTTCCTGTTCCGTTCCTTGTTAAGTCATTATTGGTTAATCACCCACACCTGTCTTTGTATCATTAGCAGTCCTTTATAAGTTGGATTCTGTTCATTGTTTGTCGTTGGACCTTAATGTTATGTTGGTGTGTGTTCCCCTGCCTTACCTGTCTGGATGTACCCTTTGTGGGGTTATTAAAAACTTTTTGTCATATTACGCCTTAGTTCGTTTCGTTCCCACACAACTGTGACAGCGACTACATATGTGACTTAATAATTAATTAATTTATTATTATATATAATTAATGCTAATAATATTGAAATATAGAGTTACTAGTGTGTTATTTTATAGCTAAGTTGGCCAAAAAAGCCCTACAAATAAGCAGCAAACCTGAATTTTAAAATCTCTTTTTAAATCACAACTGTTATTAAAAAAAAAAAATTCAATTACATTTCTCCATAAATTGTGTAGTACTATTTTTATATTTAATAATAATAATAATAATAATAAGTACTATTTTTATATTTAATAATAATAATAATAATATTAATAATATTAATAACATTATTATTAAATAATAAAAAAAGAATTATCATTGTAATATTTCACTGTACAATAAAAAAAAGAATGTTAATGTCAGTAAAATTGGTCAAAATAATGTATATTATAAAAAAATTATTTTTACATTACAATTAGGGATGCACAATATTATATTTTTGCCCATATCCGATCTGCCTATATTTTTCATCTCATTTTGGCCGATAGCCAATGTTGATA
The DNA here is from genome assembly GCF_022985175.1 of Labeo rohita. Taxonomy (NCBI): domain Eukaryota; kingdom Metazoa; phylum Chordata; class Actinopteri; order Cypriniformes; family Cyprinidae; genus Labeo; species Labeo rohita. Next base: position 12,496,404 of record NC_066876.1, on the reverse strand, counting down.
CCAGTATACTTCCTTATATACTCATGTGTGGAAATTATAAGCAAATTATTTTTAATTTTGGTTATTTTTATACAAGAACTTATTTGTTAGAATTAAAGAAACAATAATGAAGTTCCTTTATAATGACAGTACATTGAAGCTTTGAAACTATATAGAACTATAAATAGACGATATATACAGTAGTCAACATTTGAAGTGGATCAAAACCTTTCATCAAAGTTGTCCTAAAACTAAAACAATGCACATTCTTGTCTTGGGACGACTTTGATTAACTTTTTTTTGATCCACTTCAAAAGTTGACTACTGTATATCAATCAAAATGCAGTGGTAACCTTAACATTTTATTGTAAGATTTAACATTTGTAGATGATCTAAAGCAAAAGAGTTGTACAAAATCTTTTAGAGCTCATTGTTTGTTTAAAAAATGTAACATATTACACATAATTAATAAATGAGTATATATAAAATTATTTAATTTACAAGTGTGTTTGTGAGTTTTTTTATTCATGTAAACTATAGCTTCTGACCTTTAAATCAAAACATGCTCATGATTTTATCAACATCAGTTGCTGCTTTATTTAATCAGAAATTAGTCTAAATGTTTTTTTTTTTTTTTTTTTTTTTTGTATTTTACTTTTATTTTATTAGAAGTAGGGCAACAGCGCCCCCCCTACGGAATTAAAACTCCTTACCAAACACGCATTAGGACCGCTGCTGCCACGGGACGTGCTATTACTGTACCAAGTGCAGCGACACAAAACAGTGAAACTAATCAGCATTCAGGCAAAACTTTGCTTCAAGAATGAGCCACACTACTGACATGATCTAATTGCTAGCACACGCTGAGCACATGTGAGTTATTCTTGTACTGGAAAGACATATCGACATAATTTTGCATATCGGACCGATGGCGATATTTTAAAGCCACTATCGGACGATTCCAATATCGGTCTGATAATACTGTGCATCCCAAATTACAGTTCTAATATTTATCGCAGTCTTAACTGCTTCATTTTCAGATGTTCAAACTTTTATTTTGATAGAAAACCGCAGGAAGCTTTTCGCCTTTTTCACTGATTTAGCTTTTGTTTTTAGTGTTTTAATGTAATGTTAATGTTGTTATTTAGACCAAATATTAGTGTATATCATATATGGTTTATATAAGATGGATGGATTAATGGACAGATGGATAGACAGATAATTATCGGCTTTAGTTATTAATATCACACAGAATTTTAATATCAGTGCACCCCTAATGCCATTCATATTTGATCACAAATATATCAGAGCATGCATATTTACATGCATGCAGAATATCTACATATACATGCCTGACATAAAATGTGTACATCGCTTTGAACTCCATACATGTTTGATGCAAGGCAAACGGTGTCTCTCTGAGGGACGGTGTTTATTGAATGGCGCTCTAAAAAACCTGTTTCAATAATGCTTTTGGCTTGCTGTCTCTGCCCAGCTGTACGCTCAGGTCTGTTGATAATGGGTCTACAGGGACAGGTTAGAGTCAATGGAGAACACGCACCATTTCTCATCTACTGCTAACAGCCGGCAGCTCGGTCCTACTACTTTAAAACACTACAGACGACGGAGATTTTGCTTTAACTTGATAAAATATGAGACATTCGCTTGTTTGATCCAACTACAGTAGCATATTTATCATAATTAGAGACACATGGCTGATAAAGCTTCAGTCATACATCCCCAGGCCTTGTGCCATGTTTATGCCACCATCTGGGCTAGGAAAGAAGCATTTTATAATGTAGTTGTATTAATTTGGTCAATTATTAAGCATCTACTGTATTTATTTGCCATATGCATGTTCTGGGTGTGAAATAAGCATATTATATCATCATTAATATCAATTAATGGTGTGTTGCATCTTCACTATGAGATACTGTATCTCACTTTCTCATTCACCAAACACATCAGCTTTAATTCATGAGGCCCTCCGGCCTATACTGCTCTCGCTGATACAACGTTTAGTATTCCGTCTACATTCTTCCAATTTATGTTTCTTGTTTAATTCAGGGTGGCGTGTATCACTGTTCCAGGTTCTAGGCTTACGCCGACTTAAAATTCAGAACCACAGACTGATTAAAACTCAGAGAAGCGAGGCCAAACAGCGCACTGCAGCCAGCCAATTCAGTTACGGGTGAAGTGGGCCAAAAGAAAGTTCCCTTGCAGTTTAATCAAAGGACTACAACGTGGCTCTACCGATTCATGATTCTCAAACAGCACCGAAACAATCTTTCTCGCTGTTTCTACCTCGTGACCACATGTGCTTGCTTGTAAACAGAGGGAAAAGTACTGAACTCACACCGAACACTTTCAATCATGCTCATCAGAGGATAAATGAGCCCTGTCGGTGCCGGCAGCGCCAGCTCCGGTTCACAGCGCCGCTGTGTTATTCTGTTCCCCCTGTCCGGGCATTTCCTTCCCCTTTCACTTAGGCAGTAGTTTGGATTACACACCACCCCAAATTATTTATTATTCAGCTTCTCACTCACCTGGACCCTATTGAGACCAGGCTACTGTGCGCTTGTGTTTGTGAGGGGACATTGAATTACCCTTAATGAAAGAACCTAATCTATACCAATTGATTTGGTGTGAATGGCTGAAGAATGGTGTTTGGTTTCCATATGCCAGTGACTGAGGTCAGCATGGCCCTAACATCCATGAAATCTATGGATGTACAGTAAATGAAAGAGAGTTTGATTATTAATACTGATATGAAAACATAGCCATGATAGAGAAAAGACAAAAACAATCTCAAGAATCCTTCCCTCACAAAAGCCTAAAGGAACCGTTCGCATAAAAATTAAAATATTCATAACTGGTGTCACAATGGTTGTTGTCATTATGTCAAATTGCTGTCAAACCAGCAGGTCTGAACATATGCAACCGCAAATTAGATTAGAGAGCTACGCTGTCAAGGCAAAAAGAGTTATGACCAAAATTATGTCTCTCAGACCAAAGATTTTCAATCATTTAGATGACACTGAAACCTAAATGTGATCATCCTGGTGTAAGGGACGCTCATCCTAAAGTTTAAAATGTAGCTACTGCGTATATTTTCATGTATATAGAGTCAATTTATACAGTGAAAAATTTTATTATATATGTGTAATTATACGTTTCAAATATTTAGTTTATATTACATTACATTATTATGTTTTTGCCTCCCACTCACAGTAGTAGTAGTAGTTTTTTTTTTTTTTTTTTTTTATTTACTGTGAATCTATTTATTATGTATGTATGTATGTATGTATATATTTATTTATTTATTTTATTTATAATTATTAAATTTTTACATTTACACTTATTTATACATTTTTAAACTCAGGGAGTAAAAAATGTAAAAAAAGAAAAAAAAAAAAAGGATTTACGGAAAAAGATATTATTTTTTTCCCATAAATGCCTTAGCAATCCTTTGTGGCTTGTTTCCCTGTTTTAGACTATGATTGGTGCTGTGTTAGATGGGTTTTGACAACTGTTCAGATTCAGAGAAAACAACCTGTTTATATCAAATCAATCAAAATTTAATAAAACAAAGCCATTTTTCAGAGTTGGTTGCTGCATTTGGCCTTTGACCTTTTTTTTTTTTTTTTTTTTGTGCATTATATGATTATGTTGTATGTAAAACAGCAGCATGACCATTCGTTAAACCATCTTTTTTTTTTCCCCTCTAAAGAAGCAGGGTTGTTTCTAGGCAGGCGGTCACCTGAGTGTGCACCAGTGAGGGGAAATGTCAGACAACTTCGGACCGCAAATTCTACCACCACCTAGGGTTCCTGATAGCACACGTACATCATGGAGACGTCTGTTTGACATCTGCGTTTACATCTGCAAGACGTATTTTTAGACTGTTTGTGCATCTGCAATATGTCTATAGGACGTTTCCTATTAGATGCCAAATAGATATTCATTAGATGTCTTTAAGATGTTTATGTTTTAGAATGTATGTAAAACTAACATCTCACAGACGAATGTCTGATGTTTGTACACAGTAAATGCTTTCCAGAGCAAGCAATCTTTAACAGACATCTTACAGAAGTACATGTGCTATCTGGGTAAAAGCACACATACGTCACAGAGACATCTTTGACATCTGCATTTACATCTGCAAAACGTATTTTTTAGACTGTTTGTGCACTGTATGTAAAACTAACATCTTAAAGATGTCTGTCGGACGTTTGAATACAGCAGATGCTTTCCAGGTCAAGCCACCTTTAACAGACATATTGCAGACGTACGTGTGCTATCTGGGCAGTTGTTATATATACAGATAGCACACGTACATCTGCAAGATTTAAGTTAAAGATCGCTTTATCTGGAAAGCACCTGCTGTGTACAAACTTCTGATAGACGTCTTTAAGATGTAAGTTTTGCATACATTCTAATTCATAAACATTTTAAAGATATTTTCTAAATATCTTTTTGACATCTGATAGGAACCGTCCAAGAGACGTATTGCAGATGATCAAACACTCTAAAAAATACAACTTGGAGATGTAAATGCAGACATCATATAGATGTCTCTGCGATGTACGTGTGCTAAAACGTTTACACTGATAGCACATGCACATCACGGAGACATCTGCATTTACATCTACAAGACGTACTTTTTAGAGTGTTTAGTAATCGGCAATACATCTATTGGACGTTTTCTATCAGATGTCAAATAGACGTTCATTAGATGACTTTAAGATGTTTATGATTTAGAATGTATGTAAAACTGACATCTTTCAGATGTTTGTACACAGCAGATACACACATCTTGCAGACTTACGTGTGCTATCTGGGTAGAAATGGCACTGCAAAGAAGAAATAAAGTCATACAGTTTTGGAACGACATGAATACTTACATAAATTTCATTTTTGTCTAAACACTGATAGCACACATACATCACAGAGACGTCTATTTGACATCTGCAAGACGTATTTTTAGAGTGTTTGCTCATCTGCAATACGTCTATAGGACGTTTCCTATCAGATGTCAAATACACATCTATTAGATGTCTTTAAGATGTTTATGATTTAGAATTAATGTAAAACTGACATCTTACAAACATCTGTCAGATGTTTGACTGGGTTGACACAGCAGATGCTATCCAGATCAAGTGATCTTTAACCAACATCTTGTAAACGTATGTGTGCTGGGAACTCTCAAGTCAGTGAAGAATTAAAGAAATCTGACATGACAAAAAAAAAAAAATAAAGGAGTAATGCCATTATTTAGAAAATGATTAAAAACTACCTGATGACTCACAATTAATGCATTAATGTTTTGCCATTTCTGTGCTGTTCAGAAATAAATCAGTTGTTTAAAAACATCAGGAAAGCAAACACTCATTATCATCAGAAAACAGTGACAAATCTAGTTTTTACATGTTCCATCAAAGCTCTCGGGAAGCGCACCGGACTGCTCCCCAGAGTATAACAGGATTTAATCCACACAATTATTTCAAAGCTGACATAAACAAATGATTGAACCGTTTAAATGTCAAACCTTTCATGCGGCGAGTGAGAAGGATTCTCTCAGCCAGAAGCCATCATACACCACAAGGTTCAAAACTCATCAGCTTGAAACCCTCTGACTCACAAACATGAGTCAACAGCATGAAGCCACCCGTTCATCATATTAGATAATCCTTGAGGTCCAAAGCAAAATCTGCAGATCACCTCAATCATGAAAAGATAAACAAACTAGATTTCAGTGTCCTAGAATGCTCAAAACATTAGTTGTGCTTAGATTCCCCAAACCAAGAGGACAGGAAATCAAGAAAAAAGGGGGAAACAAATAAAATCTGGGAATAAGCCTCTTATCTACAGAGGCTCCCGCGCAATGCTCTCTAATTTAACGAGACCTCACTCGACCTAGTCGTATGTTTCTGCAACTTTTTATTCCTCTAACTCCCTGTGTTTTTTCTACTTCACTAAAAGAACACGTCTTTCCATTTGAAGAGATTTTTCACCCGTGAGAATTAGACTAAATTGCAGGGGCACTCAGCGGCTTTAAAGCGTGACTCTATTCGCGTCTCCATTCTGTAGAGGTCTACGAGTGCGGTGGAGAGTCAGTCATCATCATTGCCCGAACAGTAATGATATATTATACATAATAATACACATTATACGATACAACTTACACGAACGCGATGACTGACACCGCGACCTCAGGCGCTCTGAGGACAAGCGATCTACAGTTCGAGTGAATTACATAACTATCAACTCAGTCTCCTATACAGCAAATGATTGTGTCAGAAACCATAATGACTATAAATGCAACAAATTTAGAATATCATTTTTCTAATTTATTAGTAATAACTAATTCCATCGCATGTGATTCTTACTTGCCGCTTGATGCCACATCGTGTTTTTCTATTTTAAAAAAAGACAGCCGTTAGGTATAAAGGTGATATGATCGATTCCTCACCTGCATTGTGTTCTCGAGATGAATCCTCCTCAAGCGCTGAGGAGAAATGTCTTTCTTCCACTCTCTACAGGAGCAGCAGCTTCACCGCGCAGATCTGTCAAGTGGAATGTGAGGGAATGCCCAAACCTCTCTCTCTCTCTCTCTCTCTCTCTCTCTCTCTCTCTCTCTCTCTCTCTTCTCTCTCTCCTGTGAGTGTTCGCGCGCGCGTGTGTCAAAGAGTGTGAGCGCCCAGACAGATTGGATGAAATGTGTCTGTGGCTTTTTCCATTTGAAGTCATTTATTATCTTGGCAGATTAAGAAAGAAGCACATAAACCTCCGCTGGCAGATTAGGATGCAAATAGAGTAGCTTCAGACCGTAAAGTGACAATAAAACGACCTTTTTAAAGTTAAAAGAGATGGTTCTCACCTTCTGCATTATGGTAAAAACTTCGTTAGTGTTGCAAACAGCAGCGCATGGTCGCAACGCTAAGGTCATGGGTTCGATTTCCACGGAATGCTAACTGAAAAGTTGTCTATCTTCACGGTATTCGCTTGCGTCGGCTGGGTGCTGTGTTTTGTTCTGTTTTTGAATTTAATATTTTGGAACACTGCACTGTAGTGTGCACTATAGGGTAACATTAGCCCCTTTCACACATGCAGTCTTGTTTATTACTCTAGATCATGTGTAAACAGGACCTTTTCAAAAATACGGTGAATTTGTTCCAGCAGTTTACTGGTATGAGAAGTTGTACACTGTAGAAAATATTCTGTAAAATTTACGGTAAAAAAAACTGCAGCTGTGGTTGCCGGAATTTTACCATAAAAAATACGGTAGCAACATTTTATGTTTTTCACTTAAATTTACAGGTATATACCGTAATTTCATGAACTGATAGAATGTTTACGTACCAACCTATTGAAGTACTGAAATCTGTTTTGTACCTTTGTAATACACTGATAACTACCAAAAGCAGGTGGTCATGAGAAAGTCAAATGATGAACCAAAGCTCATCACAAACAGCTTTTAAATATTATCATATAGAAGGTGCACAGTGTCATTCACACAAACACTAAACACCATCATGGTAACACACATGAATCTGAAATAATGCATAATAATTAATTTAACAACATTACATGTAACATAAAACCCTAATGTACAAAACAGCCAAGAAAAAACAGAAGAAAGGATTATTTCAACAAAAAAACATCAAATTAAAAAAAAAATGTAACACAGGGAATTCTGTGAATGTCAGTTTATGGTTATTCACTGTAAATTTTACGGCCTTTTACCGTTAACCATTTAACAGATTTTTACTGTTGCATTTTTACAGTATTTTTACCGTTAAATTCACTGTAATTTTTTACAGTGTAACATTATCAGTAAATTACCGGCAATGTGCTCTGTCACCACTGTTTGTGTGAATGCAGAATGAAGATTACCGTATTGAGCATCTACGAAGAGGGTCTACAGTAATGGTGAGTGCAAGTCATGTCGGATAGATCGTATTTACGAGTTGAACGCACATGAACGCCACCACAAAATCGTTATTACGGGTGGGAAACTCGAAATTTTCTTTAAGCACCGAATTTCCGAGTTGGGGGCGTGTCAGTGTAAAACCAGCATAAACCAGCAAAGGACCAGCATAAACCAGCTAAAACCAGCATCCCAGCATCAAAAGCTATACCTAACCAGCATATGCTGTTTTTTTCAACAGGGAACGCATTGATGCACATTCTTTATTTGTCATTTTGTAGATGCAGTTTAAAAAATCATTTCATTTTATGTAGAAAAGGTAAATCACCATCTTGCTCCAACCAAAGTGACTTGAAGGCACCTGACGTTGTAAGTATGAACATCCCAGGAGGACTTGAACGCAGTATTACATCATGGTTACCCTGATGTGTGGCCATTATGGAGGTACTCGGATGTAAACAACTGGTAAATCATATAGAGAAGGACTTAGTCGGAAAAAAGGTGCGATATTTTGACAAAGTAAAATTAATAGGTGGTATAGATATTTACGAGCAGTATTAATTAAGATATTAACCTAATATTTCACCTACCTGACCGGAAATGATAAGAACAAACAGGAATGTTGTCAAGATTCTTGCCCAGGAAATCCTGGTTCAGTTTGGCAAGCCACAAGCCGCCGTGTGTCCCTCAGTTTTTTTTGCAGTCTTCTCCTTGATGGCAGTCTTTTGGCAGTCTGTAGTACTCCAAATGTTTTTCCTGGTCCAACCGATTAGTACAGCCCAAAACGTGACAATAATTGACTATTTTCAGAAGCAAAATTTGCAAGTTCCTTTCGTTTCAGTGGCATTGTTTACATTCTGCACCGCCAATATGGCCAATTGATGACATGTCGTGAAAACACTTTATTCAGAACGCGTGGATATAAGACGTCTACTCTGGGCAATTCGTAACATTCGGACACAGGCGACACATTTACTCTGCGCTCTTTACGGAAGTCAAAGAAATGACTAAAGTCGTCTAATGTGATGTCTCCAAGCCAAAGGCAGCTGCATGAATGTGAAGGTTTGACACAAAAATGAAAACATCAAGAAAAACACTGACCACATGTACCCTCCATTTTTACAAACATCAGGAGGCACGGCCATTTAAAGGTAATTTCCCATTAATTACGTTACAGAATTTTGAAACAGATGTGTGAATGGTGCTTTTCTGGAAAAAAGATGGATGGTCATTGTCTGTGTTAACAGCGCATTTTTTAATTTACTGCTAAAGCCGCAGTTCTTTATGCCAATTTATGGCTATTATGACATAGTCCACAAAAAGAAACACACATTTCAAACAGCAGTAGTGTTGTCACTTATCTTTGTCACATGACTTTGTTGCATGTTTAATTCAGCAAGCGGCTTCCAGGATGAAATAGTTCACCCAAATGAAAATTTGCTGAAACTTTACTCACCCTCAGGCCATCCAAGATGTAGATGAGTTTGTTTGTTCATTGAACAAAACTGGAGAAATTTAGCATTACATCACTTGCTCACCAATGGATCCACTGCAGTGAATGGGTGCCGTCAGAATGAGTGTAACACACATGCTAAATCCATGATTAAGGTATTTAACTTAAAACCATCGCTTCTAGCCAAAATATGAGTCGATAATAACACCTCTAGTAAAGTCTATCCCTTGTTGTCCTCTCATATCAAAATCCACTGATATATTTGTTTAGAACTGTTGTGACTGTTTTCTCTTGTAAACAGTGTTTGATCTGTGCATATCTCTCCCCTGATTCAGACAAGATGACTTTAAGAAGTGATGATTTAAAGACAAATTATGTCAACCCATAAATAATGAGTAACCCTGTCTGGGTTACTCATTATTTATGGGTTGACATAATTTGTGGACTCTTATTCTGACAGCACCTATTCACTGCAGAGGATCCATTGGTGAGCAAGTGATATAATGCTAAACTTCTCCTTAAAAAAAGCATATTGCACAAAATATACATACTGTATCTTGACAGTACTACTACAATCAATAAGGTGCAGTTGCAAACACAGCCTATAACAGTCAACACGGTTCCTTTGTTAGATGCTATATTGGCCAAAGAGTAAAAAGACCAGAGGCATTTCTCAAACCATAATTAAAAGTCTTCTGGAGACTCCTCTGTGCAGTAATGAGTCAGTGAATCAATTTGCACTGCTTCCACTAATAGCATGTCTGGAAGCTTAGATAGACATGGCTGTGGCTGAGGATCTGCAGTCAGCCTCATGTGCGCTCCATGATGTTACATGCACTCTCTGTCCTCTGGGACATCACATGCACTGTCATCCCCCCCACGTGATGTCACTTGCACTCTCTGCCAGTAACCAGAAGAACATTGCAGTCAGTTCTTGTTTGCAGGTGGAACAGCAGTCTCAGTGGGTTAGACGCTAAGACACGCTATCTATCTTGCATGATGACACTGCTCAGAGTGACACAAGACATAGCGTTAAGCAAGAAACAGCCAAAATAGCTAAAACAGAGCCATCTTTTTTGTGAAAACACTTTGCTTTTCTCTCCTTTAGCCTTAACTCTATAGCAAAAATGAATGAAAACAGCACCTGCAGGAGAATTCTATATAGTATACTACATGGAATTATTTTATATATTATATAGAAATTGTTGAATAAAATTGCACACAAAAAGTATTCTATTGGCTTAATAACATTAAGGTCAAACCATGTCACATGGACTGTTTTAACAATGTCCTTACTACCTTTCTGGGCCTTGAACGTGATAGTTGCGTTGCTGTCTATGCAGAATCAAAAAGCTCTCAGATATCATGAAAAATATCTTAATTTTTGTTCTGAAGATGAATGACAGTCTTATGGGTTGGGAATGACATGAGGATAATTAATGACAGAATTTTTATTTTTGGGTGAACTAACCCTTTAATGTCAGCACAAAAACTGTGCAACAGGAGCTTCATGGCCAACTGTTAAGCTTTTTTTTTTAAGTTACATATTTGGGTATTTATGTGCCTTTAATGGACAGGACAGTAGAGAGATGACAGGAAAGTACTGGGCAGAGAGTGGGGAACGGGATCAGCAAAGGACCTCGAGACGGGATTCGAACTCAGGTCGCCACGAGCCCAGCTGTGCTTTATGTCGGTAACCACAAGGCTATTGGCGCCAACGAAGATTTATTTTTGGTGCTTTTATGCCTTTTATTTCAGATAGGACAGTGTAGATTTGACAGAAAGCAAAGTGGGAGAGAGAGAGAGAAGGGGGTGGGGTCAGGAAAGGTCCACGAGCCAGGATTTGAACTCGGGTCGCCCGCAGTGCAATGGCGCTATATGTCAACACGCTAACCATGAGGCTATTGGCACCGACGGCCAACTGTTTGATGGAAGACGAATAATGGAACTGTTTTTCAGGGCTTGGGTAAGGCCCCTTACTTTCAACGAAGGGAAATCTTTTTAAGGCATTTAAGATAATGCTATGCTGTGCTTCCAACTTTGTTAGAACAGTTTGGCAAAGGCCCTTTTCCATTCCAGTATGACTGTGCTCCAGTGCACAAAGCAAGGTTCATAAAGACATGGTTGGATGAATATGGTGTGCAAGAACTTGACCGGCCAGCACAGAGCCCTGACCTCAATCCCATCGAACATGTTTAAGATGAACTGGAATGGAGATTGCGAGCCAGGCCTTCTCATCAAACGTCAGATCCTGACCTCAACAAATGCTCTACTGAATAGCAAAAGTTCCCACAGAAATGCTCCAAAATATTGTGGGAAGAGTGGAAGCTGTTGTAGCTGCAAAAGGGGGACCAACTCCATATTAATGTCTATGTATTTAGAAAGCATTGTCATTAAAGTCCCTGTTGGTGTCCGGTGTCCCAATATTTCTGTCTATAGTGTGTATGTCTAAATAAATTTCCATTGTTCTATGTATACACGTATCTGTATATTCAAATATATTACATGTAATGTAATATATTTTCAGTTTGAAAATACACATTTCCTTCTATTTAGCTTATGTTTGAAATAAATCTGGTTAGATAAAAATGCTTTTTTTCTGTCAAATATCAGTTATTCATCCAATCAGCAGCAGCATATTTTCAGCAGTGTTTTAAGCTGAAATGCATGACTAATGCAAAAATGTCACAACCCGGTAATCTCTGTCATAGTCTAACACGCCAGTGTCATATTCAGATGTTGCATAAGACGGGAGCTATATAACACCTTCAGCATTTTATAAGTCTAGGACACCCAGAAACATCTTTAAAGACTTCTAAAACCAGAACATTGTAATTACAATTTGGCAAATTGCAACAGAGACTGTGGGGCTTCTACACCAATTAATCACACTCTCTCTCTCTCTAGGTCTCGATTACACACAAATAAACACACATCGAAATAAACAGACAAATACGGCAAATTAAAATGTGAGTGTAAGGAAGCAGGAGTAGCAGTTCAGGTGTTAGTAGACTATATAGCAAAGAATTTGGCCTGTCAATGAAACTGTTGCTGAACATAATTGGGAGTTACACAAGGCACTTAGCTCCTGGGAGCCTTTTCCTGCAGACTATGCACTTCAGGGTAAAAAACAATATTAAAATGTGCAAATTTCAAGGAGGTACGTACATAATGCCCTAAAGGGTGCACCCATTTTTTATTAAACATGCATTTTGGCACTAAAGTGACAGATTTATATGCAAATGAAATGTTACTGTTGAGCTTGATATGTCATTATCGCCTGAAGTTGAGTTAATCACTGTAAACCCTGTGTGTTATGCACTGGTTATATTTATTATAGTGTATACTATGCGTTTTCAAAATATGATGTATAAGTAGAGAATCTGGTCGAAGCTGATCAATCCTGGCAATTTTTTTTCCTTTAAATACCAAAAAAAAAAAAAAAAAAAAAAAAAGGAAAACTGTCCTGTTCTATAAGTTCAGTACTGTAAGTCAAATTGATTCTAAGGTCATTTGATCTGTTGAAAATTTATAACGGACATCCCAGAAGTCCCAGATTTGTGTTTATTGCTTATTGACTGAATCAATAATAGTTTTTCAGTACCTGTCGAAGAGGAGGTATTGTCTTTGGGGAAGGCTCTTCCAATTACTAAAGTGGTAATTTTGAATAACATAATATCAGTTTGACAAAAATATTTATTTTGGCAGTAATTTTGGCAATGAGTTTACACACAGAATGAGATACAAAAGCTCAGATCAGTGAGGCCGACAGTCAGTTAGTTCCAAAAAGGAAACAGACAACCTGAAAGAAAAAGAAAGCAAAATGATACAAAGATTGAATCCATTTGGATACATTTGGTAATGTTCATAACCTAAAAATACATTTTAAGAAATTTTGGCAACACCTAAGTATATAAACAATTTCTCATTATTAAGTAGTTGCTTTTTAGCATGTATATTACTAGCATATTGGCATATTAGCATATTAGTACTTATGAAGCACATATTCTATATGACCATATTCTACTTCCTTAGTCAATACCTAAACTTAACAACTTTTAATAAGGCAAAAGTCATAGTTTTTGCATATTTGCAACACATTCTACCTTAAAACTGAACTCTAAACAATATATATATATATTGTTTTACCCAAATGCTGGGTCCAGTTGGTTGAGTCATTTTATTGGGATATTTTAAATATTTTTTATTCAAGTGCTGGGTAGTTTTTCTGTTACTCAGCTGCTTTTATTCAATGTCAATATGATGAAGTCCCTCACATACCTACCAGGTCAGTGTCACCCATTGTTGGGTAGTCTGTGCCAAACCGGTTAAAACTGCAAACATTTGTCAGCAGTCATTTTTGTGTTCTATCCTGAGAGAAAACATGACTGATGGAAACTTCTTGAATGAAATTAGATATGTATTACAATTGTATTCCTATCAAATTATCACAGTATAAAGAGTAAAACGTATGTAGTCTCACATTGTCCCTCTTATTTACTTATTTATTTATTTATTTAAGTTAGTTAGCTAGTTTAAATGTACGACCACTAACGTCTGTTTGGAATGCTAACCTTCTACACCGCAGCTTTCACCGGATCTACACTCAAAGCGAATTACGCGCCGGCGCCAACAAGGAAGTTTCACCTCCCGCCAAACGAATGCGCAACCAGAAATGGTTGTTTTTAGAAATGGGTATTTTTTAGAGTGTACCACCCATATACTGGCGCTATATAGTGTTTTCAGTAAGTCCTTCTGGTTTAAAAAATGGTTGATAAAATAATATTTTTGTGACATTGTAGTTTCCATTAACATATAAATGACATTTTCCTTAAGGCTGGCTTTTACTTCTATACCTTATATTCAACTTGGTACTGTTTATAGGGTAAAAGAAAACCATAAAGCCTTTGCTTATAAAGCAGACAGAGCGTAAATGAGATTACAGCTACATATTGTGGTTTTGGTGAGTCTAGATGGATTGTGGTGTTAAAGATAAAGGAAATTGCAGTGGCAGCAGAGGTGTTGGTAACCTAATGAGAATTCAAGCGATAAAATTCATGCAGAATGTCAGAAACTGCTGACCCGTGAACCCAAGAGAGCCCCTATCACCATTGTGATCTTGAGCGAGCCAATTAACCTCAGGTTAAAGGAAGACTATTCTTGCCACACTACAATAAGTTGCTTTTGATAAAATGCCTGTTGAGTAAAAACAGAGCCGTGGCCTGTCAGAGACATGGCCTCCGACATACTGTGCAGTACAATGAACAACTGAGTCTTGACTTGAAATCTTTTCTTGAATGCGTTCACTTCTTTCCATGTCCTGTCTTTATTTGATTGTCCTATCCACCAATGGCAAAAATTCCAAAATTCCAAAATTCGCATTGGATTAGTGGTCAGATATTATATCAGCTTGACAAACTTTGTTAGAAACTTTTGAGCTACATCCACCAAACTCAGCACAGAGCTTCGGTCCATTCTCACTCAGGTTGCTTGATCTTTTCTAGCAGATCAGACTTACAGTTTTCCCATAGTGGATGATCAAACACCCTATAGACTTCTACTGATGATTTCTGACTGGAATTCCTCAAGCTCCATCCATCTGCCTTATCCAGCTCTCAATGTTTTATTGATCTTAAAGTATTCAAAGTAAAAATCCTATACCTTCAAGGCTTTAAAAACTGTTTAAACTTTTCAGAATTTTGTCAGCCAACATCAAAGTTTATCTTGGTGATCTGTTCTTTTCTAAGTTATAATTTTTAGTATGTAACCGATTAGACGGACATATTTGTTTTTTACAATTTATCATTATTCAGTTAACGCACTTTGACAAAGACCGTAGCAGGGAATCTCAGATTCTGTAAAAATATAATTTTTCTACCATACTCTCAATTAAGAATGTAACATCACTTGGTTTGATAAAATACAAATCTCTAACATGGTGGAAAAACAGTGTAATATTTATTTATTTATTTGGAATATCAGAGAATCTTGTTCACCTAAAATCAGAATAAAACTGTTCAGCCAATCCAGAATCACTCTTGTACCATAAATGCAACATCTCACTGACAGGCAATGATCCATTTAGCCAAGAGGCACGGTACGGTGTTAACAGAGTGCTAGTCTGTACAGCTGTGTCTGTCCTACACCATGCTGTCTCACTGCCCTTTACGCTGTGTTTAATGAGTCCGCTGGACAGACTGAATGAGCATTAGTTTTCTCCATGGCTCTTCTCTCTCACTCATGCTCTCTTTCTACTGTCTGAATGAACATTGCCAATTAAACTTTTTCTCTGGGCAGCCTCACCTCAGGGGCTGTGAGCACAATTCTCATGGTGATCCTCATGGTAACAAGTTAAAATCATAATTTCTAAAAATATCCTGTTGTAACTGTGATTATATTGCTAATCTTGTGGATGGTTCCATCTAAAAAACTGGATTCAAAGGGACCCCAGGTGAAAAAAAGTGCATTTCAGTACACTTCTGTAATTTAGTGCTTTAGGTTGCTATTTTCACACTAAATGTATTTAGATATCACTTGTACAGTAGTTCACTTGAACCCATCTTTCATCACACTTTTGAATATAGGCCTACTCATCATACATAGAAAATAGACTTATGAATTATTTAAAATATAAGAGTAATATATAATAAATATATACAAAATGTATTTATAATGTATTCCCCACATATTTTTACACATTAAATAATTCATTTTAAATGTATTGTAACTATGCTAATATTCCCTTTATATGATATACTTAACTATTTGTTAATGATGTCTTTAAATATTGCAATCAAGCACACTATTATTAAAAATATAGCACTTTATCTACTTCATGCTAAAAGTAGGCCTATACTTGCTGTTAGATTGTGAATTTAGGGTTTGACTTGTAATTAATACATTTCTAATGCATTTTTCATGAAAATCCATTCAAATAAAACTTAGTGATAGTATATATATACAATTTTATATAAGCGTTCATAGCACACTTTTAAGCTACCTGATCTCATGATGAACTTTTTCGCAAGATGCAAAATACTTTCCATTAAGTAGATATCACCACAGTTTCCAGCAGAAATGAACACTAGAGGTGGTAAAACAGTGAGCACTTGTAGTCGTTTTTGTACACAGTTATGATTCATATGTTTTGCTTTCTGGACACAACAAGCTTGGTAGCTCAGTTGGTACGGAATTGAACTTAGGATGCAGAATCCTTGGGTAGGAATCCAATGAAAAACACGACTCAGAAAGAAAGAGCTGAAAGATGATATATCAAAAAACAAGCTAAAATGGCATGCTTATGATTGCCATCAAATGGCACACTAAACCCTGACGGGCTTCCTCTCAGTCTGCACTTTCGTGATGTAATACCGCTTTGACTATCGACAAGGGGGCATAGCGGTCACAAAGGGGGCGGTCACGAGCAACCTGTTGAACGTTAAAATAACGAATGGGATACCCTAAGGTCTTGTGGCCATTGTCCGCAAGTCTGCAAGCCCGCAAGACCGTAAGTGCACATCGTGTGTTCAGTTTGGGGAGGGCTGTGGGTCATCCCACGAAATCAGTGCCTTTTCCACTTGGAAAAATTGAAAAATAAAATAAGTTTAATCCAAATGTTTTTAAATATCCATGAAATGAAGACACCTTAAAATGACAAGAAACTGTATTGTGCCATCTCAGGCTATGTAATTTATTATTTTATGACAATTTTTCTACCTCATGTTTTGTCAACATTGTTAGTGTTACTATATGCTATAGTTTAATTAGAACTCATATGCCACTGAATGATATAGGCATTAGCTCAATAATATACTAAGGGTGACCTTTAAAATGTTTGAATTTTACACAGACAATCTTTTAAAACAGGGTCAAACCTAATCAATGTTATCCCTGTTTCCCACATGTCAAAACCTGTTATTTTAAAAGTAATATGTTGACAGTAATACAAATTTGCTAATTGCTAGCTAATAGTCATGTTCACAAAAGTTCACAAGTATTGTACACTTTGAAAGGATTTTACTTGTAGATATTGATTAAATTAAATGTAAGCAATACTTTAAATACTCTAAATACAGCAATACTTACATTTTAAAAATGGTAACATTTTTAACATTAATATGACATTGCATAAGCCCCCCCTCAGTCAAGCCTCATAAATCATAAAAAATAGAACATTACACAGGAGTGTGAGAGACATGTTTGTGTTTTAAGTGTTGGGATTCTGTTTGAGAGATGATGTAGCCTCCTAGAAGTGATGTCACTTGAATCTACATTATTTTACAAGGGTTTTTTTGATAAGGGTAACAGGGCTGACATGAAATCAGGGGACACCAATAAACTCATTTATATTTTATAGAAAAAATGCATACTTATGACAAAAACATTGCTTAACAATAAGACTATATTTAGAACAATATGCAAATATGGTTTTTATACCATTTTGCTTTCATTTTGAAAATTAAAAGTCCTGTTGAAAAAGAAAAATCATAGTGAGTGAGACAGGCCAAAAACCTTACCCATACCAGCATAAATGCTATTTAAATTATTTTAAATAATGTTTATTTTGACCTTTTTTTAATGTAATATTGATGAAAGCAGACATAGTATTGTTGTTTTTAAATTGCAGATTTATTTGTTATTATATTAAATCTATGTTTGTTTATTTCTTAGGGATGCAAAAGGCACTGATTATGTGGAATGACCCAATATATATATATATATATATATATATATATATATATATATATATATATATATATATATATATATGAAAGCCTATTAAGATTGAAGTAATTTTTAAAGCACTCATATTTTTGCAGTAGTATACTTTATTTCAATGCACTACAAGTCAATATAAGCATTAGTGGTATTTATTATATTTTGTCAAGTGCAGTACTAGTACTACTGAAGTAAAAATATATTTTAAATTAGTGCTTAATTAGTGTATAACTTTTGCAAATTTAGCAGAATGTAAAAAGAATACACAGAATACTGTAGAATACATTTTTGAATAACACAAATATATTTGCTTCTATTTAAGTATTTAAGTATTCAAGTATACTTTATTTCTACCTGGGAGAGTTCACACAAAATTGAAAATTCTGTCATTTAATAACATTTATTATAGTATTTTTATCACTGCAAAAAATTGTTTTTCTTAGATTTTTTGTCTTGTTTCCAGCAAAAATATCTAAAAAATCAAAAAGGATTTTCTAAACGAGTAAAAAATATTGTCTTGTTTTCAGAAAAAAACAAATCAAAATTAAGTTTTTACAAATGGTAAGTAAAATAATCTTGTTTTCTGTTTGAAATAAGATTATTTTGCTTACCTCACTGGCAGATTATTTAACATGTTCTAAGCAAAAACTCACTTAATTTTGATTTTATTTTGACAATAATTCTTACTTAGACAATCCTTCTTGATTTAATATTTTTTAAATATTTTGCCTGGAAACAAGACAAAAATCTAAACCCAGAAACACAAAACCAAAATTTATGTGAATATCCTGACCATATAAGACGAAAATACACCTAAAATGTGGACCATAAAGTAACTTTGTTTCATTTTCTTTGAAAGAATTACTGTATACTATTTCAAAACTCCAATAAAAAGTCCAGCAAATGTATTAAAAAAGTGGTCCATATTAAAACGTATTTTTTAAAAATGGGCTCGATATGCACTACCATTAAAAATGTAGGGCTTGGTAAGATTTCTTTGTTTTTTCAGTTGTTTTTGAAAGACGTCTTTTATGCTCACAAAGACTGCATTTGCAATTTAAAATAGCTTTAAAAGTGCTTTGTATTTTAAATGTAAATTATTTCTGTGATGGCAAAGCTGAATGTTGAGCATCATTAGCCCAGTGTCACATGATACTTCAGAAATCATTATAATATGCTGTTTTGCTGCTTAAGAAACATTTTTCAGTATTATCAACTTTAAAAAACAGTTACAGTTTTCAGGACTTTTTGTTGAATAAAACAGCACAGGATTTATTAGAAATAGAAATCTTTCATAACATTATATAAATGTCTTATCAGTTAAACTGATCTTGTTTTAAGAAGTGCAGTTCGATCATTATAAATACTCTGTCAACTGACAATGCTCTGACAATTCATTATAAATTTGTTCTCTTCATTTGCTACAGTAGTTGCTTTCCATTAATCAATAGCAGAGGCAGGCTTTATTAATAAGGAGACCGCGTCTACATTTTTGTGTCTGATGCCTCTCTCTCTTTCTCATTATCATAGGAGCTTTAGTATGCCCATGTCCAGATGGGGACAGTAATCATGCTGGTGAAAGATCCCATTGCTCATCCAGCTTGTGTTACAGTAAGTGTTGAGATCATTACGTCCATGAGTATTCAGTACAACATTGTGTTGTCAAGGAAAATTAAATGACCGATTAGAAGAACAGCTCTCTTGTTGCTTTATACTGTAAATCCAATGATGTTTGTCATTATTATGATGAAGTAATGTAATCCAGTCAAACTACCAATATATACAATCCAATGACGCACAGGTGCCGCAATGATGTAATTTGTTTTTAAGGGAGAGCGGTGGGTCTAATTTTAGATGCATTTAAAAATAGCTGACTTTTCACTACCACGATTTGCATTTCTCACACTTGATGGCTGATTTGCTTTCTCTCCGCAGATAATCCAAAGATTACTTTAGCAGTTTGGAAGCCAACACTGCAAACCACTGCAAACTTTTTACTTCACGACACAGCCAAAAGGTTTAAGGGTTGATTAAGCATTTAGAGCTAAACTATGTCTATAATAATGGAGAAAAAGAGAGGCAAAGTGAAACAAGATGAGGAGGAGAGGGCTGATTTTGTTGTCTTGGAGACTGTTGCTAAGTAGCAATATCAGGGAAGCATAGTAACAGAGCTAAAGGGAGACACTTTTTGAGATTGTGACTTAAAAAATGGGCAATAATAGATTAGACACATAGGGATGGTAACAGCGGTTGCACACTTTTGAAAAATGTGTAGCTTGCGAAGTGCACTCATGAGGGTTGGAGTTAAGTCTAGACTTGAATGACCAGAATTATTTTTAGCCCACCTCAAGCAGTGAGAGACCCCTGGAGAATGGGAGCATTCAGAGATTTAATTATGGCAGAGGAGGAAGTGTGTGTGTGTGAGAGATAGAGAGAAAATGTGAGCACGACTGATTTAATCAACAATACATACAATTAGCTCAGAGGACATTTAAAACTGTGAATTAATTTGAAATCAGAGAAGCTACATTTGCTTTATTTGATCCAGTGGTGGATTAGATCACTTGGAATGTGTAATAGAATACGTAATGATGTGTATTCAGCTGTGACCATCATCCCACTTCCACCCAGGAACATCCAGTCATTTATGGCACACCTGAGGATGTATTTTTAATAAAAACAGACATTGATGATTCAGACATATAGTGTATATGAACTGATATGCTAATTACAAACTGCCATTTCTAATAAATGTACAACCACACACAAAAAAATTTGGTTCTTCAGCGGTTCTTTGACACCTCAACCACCTCAAAGAACCGCTGAGCTTAACAGGTTCTTTATACAGTAGCGATGCTATATAGAACCTCAACCACCCCAGAGAACCACTAAAGAACCGCTGAAAAACCTTCTACCCCTTTTCCACCAAGGCAGTTCGAGCTCAGAGCTAGAGCCTAGATTTAAATCTGTTCTTTTGTCTTTCGGTCTGACTGGACCGGGCGGCATGTGGCGATACCACGAGAGGAATTTAAAAGCTTAAAGAATCGTCTGCTCTCCAATCACTTTTGCGGTGCTTTGGCACCGGTACCATATAAAGAGCCTGTTAAAGTCTGAATGGTTCTCCAACGGTTCTTTGTGGTGGTTGAGATGCTATATAGCACTGCTACTGTATAAAGAGCCTGTTTAAGGTCTGAATGGCTCTTCAGTGGTTCTTTGGGGTGGTTGAGGTACTACCAAGCACCACTACCATATAAAGAGCCTGTTAAGCTCAGTATGGTTCTTCAGCAGTTCTTTGGGGGTGTTTGAGGTGCTATATAGCATTGCGACATATAAAGAGCCTGTTAAGGTCTGAATGGTTCTTCAGCGGTTCTTTGGGGGTGTTTGAGGTGCTATAAAGTACCGCTACTGTATAAGGAACCTGTAAGGTGTGTATGGTTCTTTAGCGGTTCTTTGGGGTGGCTGAGGTGCTGTATAGCACCGCTACCGTATAAAGAGCCTGTTAAGGTCTGAATGGCTCTTCAGTGGTTCTTTGGGGTGGTTGAGGTACTATCAAGCACCACTACCATATAAAGAGCCTGTTAAGCTCAGTATGGTTCTTCAGCGGTTCTTTGGGGGTGTTTGAGATGCTATAAAGTACCGCTACTGTATAAGGAACCTGTAAGGTGTGTATGGTTCTTTAGCGGTTCTTTGGGGTGGCTGAGGTGCTGTATAGCACCGCTACCGTATAAAGAGCCTGTTAAGGTCTGAATGGCTCTTCAGTGGTTCTTTGGGGTGGTTGAGGTACTATCAAGCACCACTACCATATAAAGAGCCTGTTAAGCTCAGTATGGTTCTTCAGCGGTTCTTTGGGGGTGTTTGAGATGCTATAAAGCCCTGCTACTGTATAAGGAACCTGTAAGGTGTGTATGGTTCTTTAGCGGTTCTTTGGGGTGGTTGAGGTGCTATATAGCACCGCTACCGTATAAAGAGCCTGTTAAGGTCTGAATGGTTCTTCAGTGTTTTTTTGGGGTGGTTGAGGTACTATCAAGCACCACTACCATATGAAGAGCCTGTTAAGCTCAGTATGGTTCTTCAGCGGTTCTTTGAGGTGGTTGAGGTGCTGTATAGCAGTGGTTCTCAGTTCCAGTTCTGGGGACCTCCTTCTCTGCACATTTTGCATGTCTCACTTTATTAACACACCTAATTGAGATTATTAGCTTGTTGGTTCAGTTCATGGATCTCTCTCCTTACAAGTGAATGAACTTAATCAGGTATGTTAAATAAGGGAGACATGCAAAATGTGCAGAGTAGGGGTACACTATCGTATAAGCTCCCTATGATTCCTTAGTGGTTCTTTGGAGTGGTTAAGTAAGGGATAATGTACATCCAGCCGGTTGCTCCGCTTCGCGGAGTAAATAATTGAACATAAAACATTGATCGGAGTTGAATTATTTGAACGTAAAGCTTCTGTGAAGAAAGCTGTTACTAGGAAGTGCCAAGTTTAAACTAGACGGACGTTTAAGGGAGACGGTGCAGTCATACCACATTTCACCACATAAATAATTATGGCGCAAAAAAGTTGTTAGACAACAAATGATTCAAAATCTTATGTTTGTTAGTTATCTTATAATCCATTACTGTGTACAAAATGTTGCAAAATGACAGCAGCTGCATTTGTATGAAACAAGAGAGCGAGTCTGCGATACCACAATGACACAATTAATTAAATAATTGTACTCATAATATTGAATAGAGTTTTAATATTGTATTAGCCAACCAAACGCAAAGCTTCCATGAAGAAAAAAATGTTCCCAGCGAGCAAACAGCGCCGACGGCAGGCAGTTTCCTGGATGAGCCTGTGTTATTAGCCTTTACCGGTTATTATCTGGGAATATGGAGCCTTGGATTGTGGTGACTGACCAATCAGAGTCGAGTATTCCACAGAGCTGTGTAATAAGGTGCTATATAGCACCACTGCCGTTCAAAGAATCTTCAAAGGTTGTCTAACTCTCTCTTAAAGAATGTCCATTATAAGGTGAGATGGGTAAGATGCCCTACTTTTAAATTGTAAAATACACTCACCGGCCACTACACATGTCTACAACCAGGTTGGACCTCCTTTTGTCTTCAGAACTGCCTTAATTCTTTGTGGCATAGATTCAAGAAACAAGGTACTGGAAACATTGCTCAGAGATTTTGGTCCATATTGATATGATAGCATCATGCTTGGTGCATATTTGTCAGCTGAACATCCATGATGCAAATCTCCCATTCAACCACATACCGAAGATGCTCTGTTGGATTGAGACTGGTGACTGTGGATGCCATTTGAGTATAGTGAATCTAGTATGGAAGGGATGGAAGTAGCCATCACAAGATGGATACACTATGGTCGTAAAAGGATGGACATAATCAGCAACAATACTCAGGTGGTGTTTAAATGATGCTCAACTGGTACTAAGGGGCTCAAAGTGTGGCAAGAAATGATCCTCCACACCATTACAGCACCATCACCACCAGAACCGTTGATACAAGACAGGATATATTCATGCTTTCATGCTAAATTCTGACTTTACAGTTTGCAGCAGAAATCAAGATTCAACAGACCAGGCAAACATTTTCTAGTCCTTTACTGTGCAATTTTAGAGAATCTATGTGAACTGTTTCTTGTTCTTAGCTGAGTGGCACCCCGTGATCTTCTGCTACTGTAACGCCTGCTTCAAGGTTCAATGTGTTGGGCATTCAGAGATGCTCTTTTAGTAACTTGTATGTGAGTTACTATTGCCTTTCTGTCAGAT
Source organism: Labeo rohita (assembly GCF_022985175.1). Taxonomy (NCBI): domain Eukaryota; kingdom Metazoa; phylum Chordata; class Actinopteri; order Cypriniformes; family Cyprinidae; genus Labeo; species Labeo rohita. Next base: position 12,472,547 of record NC_066876.1, on the reverse strand, counting down.
CTAACCAGTCTGGCCATTCTCCTCTAACCTCTAGCATCAGCAAGGCATTTTCACCCACAGAACTGCCGCTTACGGGATATTTTATATTTTTCGGACTGTTTTTTATAAACCCAAAAAATGATTGTGCATGAAAATCCCTGTAGATCATCAGTTTCTGAAACAGTCAGACCAGCTTGTCTGGCACCAACAACCATGCCACCTTCAGAGTCACTTAAAACACCTTTCTTTCTCATTCTGATGCTTGGCTTGAACTTCAGCAGATTGTCTCGACCATGCCTACATGCCTAAACACCTATAAGATGTCTAAAACTAATGGTAATAGTAACAACATGCCATTTGAAGTCTTTTGTGCATCTTACCCAAAAGGACTAATTTTATCTTTTCACTTAACAACTCCACAAACATTATAAGCATTCATCTGTCCACAAAATTTTGATAATCAGCATAATACAATATTACACTGCATGTTTTCCAGAGACACAAAATTAGCCCTTCAGCTGACTAAAATATTTTCAGATGAAATTACGAGATTTTGTGCCATCTGTATTCAAAAGAATAAACATTTAATTTTATCCTGACTTACCTATATAGAAATAAAACAAACAATACTTACAGTATGTCTTTTTTTTATTGCTATATATAGAATTCAGTGTATTATAATACTGTATTTTGTATGGGCCAACATAGTAAAAGAGCTCCCCCTGCTGGTTACAGGACTCTCAGTCAGGATTTTGCTATGCTGCTGTTACACTTTCAGAAACTTTGTACTACAATATTACTGTAGTAACAATAACATTTATTTTGGAAGAAATATATATATATATTTTTCAGTTTAAATGCATTTTATTGTATTGCATTGGCCTAATTTGACATTAAAGTTATCATCATTATCATTATGTTTAGCATTGTTTTTAAAACTGGTCAGTTATATTTTTACAAGAGCACTACCACGGGTGTCCAGCAATCATATACAGAGACTCTCATCAATAAAGTAAATGAATTTACTTTAATACGTAATTTTAATGCCCACATTTTTGTACATGTTTGAAATGTACCTAACTGGCAATTGAGCTTAATGCTTCCAGCTCATATTTTAATGTGCAGCTTTAGTACATACTTGTTCATAATTGGCAATGTGCATTTTATATGCATGTTTAGATGAACGTACAGCTTGGGGACAGGACACTATGTGAATATTTTTTTTTAACGCAAATCTGCATAATATTGCAGTGTATAGCCTACTGGTTGCACAAAGCACATTACCAATATAATCCGACGGCGACCATTTTTTCTCCTCTTTCCAGTCAGTGTCTCCATTCAGGTATGGAGCCTATCTTTTACATTGTTGTTGAAAGAGGGCCTTCTCTCTCTGTGCAAGGTCAGGTTTAAGCCCCCGCATATACGGCAGCCACCATGCGCATACAGTATGTCCACATGGTTTTGGGAGTCCTGCCAACGTAGGGGGTTTCCTACTTAGAATCAGGGTTACAGCATTTACTTGCAATTTGGCCTCTGTCGCATCTATAAGCGTCTTGTACTCAGCATCTTGTACTTTTACAATAGGTTACAGGTTTACAGATGTATTTTTGGCTATTGGTACAAATATACCCCAGCGACTTAAGACTGGTTTTGTGGTCCAGGGTCACATACACATCTTTATTTTGCGATAACAACTGGCTGAATGTACATTATCTCACTTATTACACAGCTGCTTGATAGATTATTTAGATTTTTCGTGTCAGAATAATTGGACACGAAACACTGATCTGAGTTGAAATATTTGAACGCAAACCTTCCATGAAGAAATCAGTTGCTAGCAAACGGCAAGTTCAGACTAGACATTTTAGAGATACAGTGCAGTCATACCACTTTTCTTACACAACATTTCACCACATAAATAATTAAGTAGTAGTACTAGTTTGTTAGTTATCTTATCTATAATCCATTACAGTGTACAAAAAAAAAAAAAAAAAAAAAAAAAAATGGCAGCAGCTGCGTTTGTATGAAACAATAGAATAAGTCCACGATACCAGGATGACAGAATTAAGAAATTGTCCACATAATATTGAATTAAGCTTTAATATTTTATTAGCTAACCAAATGCAAAGCTTCCACCAAGAAAAATTATCAAGCATATCGCACTGACTTAAGCTGTCCCGAAAGAGTCTGAGCTGTGTAATAATTTAATTTAAAGCACAGCCACCACAGATTCAGACTTTTTATTTTTTTTACTTATATTTTTGGGCTTTTTATGCCTTTTATTGTGATAGGACAGTAGAGAGATGACAGGAAAGAGCTGGGAGGAGAGAGGGGAGCGGGATCAGCAAAGGACCTCGAGACGGGAATTGAACTCGGGTCACCGTGAGCGCAGTTGCGCTATATGTCATAACAAGATCATAACATAAATAACATCATAACAAGAAATAGTTTAATAGCTATGATACTGGGTTTGAAATCAAATGTTATGACAGAAACCACTAGCATCTAACAGTGCCTTGGAAAAAACAATCTTAAAAAATAAAGTTTATGCATAAACCCAAATAGGAAATAAAAGAGTTATCGAATAAGCATGTGTCCTATTCTGTGTCCTAAACTCCTGAAACATTGGTGTCTCATTTTAGAGCAGTCAGTGCAATTTAAAAGAAGTCAGTTAAATCTGTAAGTGGGGGTGGGTGTGTGAAAAAATTCAGATGTAATCCCCTTTGTAATCACTGGCATTTTTCAAAAGTAACTGTAATTTAATTACATATTTTTTCTCAGTAACTGTAACTAATTACAATTACATTTATTTTGTAATTAAATTACGTAATTCCGTTACATGTAACTAGTTACTCCCCAACACTGGTCATGGTTTACCTGAACAACTCTCTGTTCTGTTGTCTGGAGTCCATGGTTGTTGGAATGAACTCACGAAAAGTGACAAACATGGCGTCACGCTTCATTCTGGTTGATTAACATTCTAATTAGTGTTGCTGTGGAAGTTTTAATGTGTCAAAAACCTTTTTTTTTTTTTTTTTTTTTTTTTTTTTTTTTTAAACAATCTACAGTCAGTAACGTAGTTTACACTTGTATACTTAAGTTTCTAAAGAAAAGTGAGTGAGAATCTGCCACAGGTAATTTCCCAACATAAGTGAAAACTATTATTTGGAGTAAATTTTCTTTCAGAATCATCTATTGGGACTGAAACCAACATGCATACTGTTTGTTTAAGCTTATGAGAGTCAATAAATGTGTGAAGCCAGAGATTCTGTTAATAAAAGGAGCAGTTCACTCCAAAATGAACATCTAATGGAAGACATTAGAAACAGCAGACAAGCTGTTTCCACAAAAAAACAATTAAAGAAGCATGCTGAAGCTCTTCCTCTTTTGACTTTCATTCAAACAGAACAGCTTGGAGTAAAAAAAATACTATTTCATTCTTTCTACTTCAAATTTTTAAGTTTATTGCATTAACTTACTTTCTATTTCTTTGTCATTATTTGTAAAATTTACTAGCAAATTCTGCATGAAGAGTGTTTCAAAGTAAATCTTGCACCAAATTTTCATCATTTTTAGAAAAGCTGAAAAGTAAATGGTCTGTGTCTTTTCTTGAAGCATATCCTGTGGTGACTTTATTGTTAGAAGTTTTATTGTTTTTCTTAGATTTTTGTCCCTGCTGTCAGTATGGATATGAAAAAAACAGCACCTTACAAGAATATTCACTTCTAAAGTCTATTTACAGATGTACAGTAGATTTAATTCTGTAAACACGTTATAGATGTGCTGTAAATGCACTGTAGACCCATTAAAATAGATGTTTCAATTATGATTTGAAGTGAAACAGCCCCCTCTGCTGGCTACTGTAAATACTTATTCCACAACAAAAATGACTAAATGAACTTTAGCTTCTCCAACTCAATGATTTTGAAAACGCATCCATGAAATGTAAACTACAATCTGGTATGATTTACTGTGACATCAGTCTCCTCACGTAACCCTTATTTTCCACGATACGTAATTTGATTTTAATAATATAAATGGCAGTAATATTGAGATGGTCTTTAAAAAACTTCTTAATATTTTACATATGAAAATTTTTTTTTTGTATTTGTTGAGCAAAGTAATACAATTTCTTCACATTATTATTTTAGAGAGTAGAGAGGTACTTTTATACCGATCAACTTGACTACATTAGCTTGCACCAACAAAAGTCCATTCAAATGTTTTACAGCCTTCCATGTTTTTAAAGTTTAATAGTCATAGTGTTTTAGAATAAAGATGTTCGTACATGTCTAACTGAATCTTCATCTTTCGCATTTTAATGCACTTACATATGTTATAGATGAACACATTTTAACACATTTTAATGTGTTTTAAATATGCATTTTTAGATTAATATGCAATTTTAAATTAAATATGCATTTTTTATGCAAATATGCAAATATGCATATTTTTTTTTTTAAGTACACACTTTAATGCAAATATTACAAATATTATAAGCCAATGATTCAGTGACCCATTAATAAAGACATGTGCTTTGTTTCTAAATGAATCGGCAAATCAGACTGTATAATATTTTATAAGACAGTGAGAGCAGGCAAAGTCCATCATCTGAACTTTAAAATGAAATTCTCAAACTTAATGTCTTGGACAATTTTATTTACTGGACAAATGTGTAAAAAACACTGAAAAGTCACAGCAGTTACTTTTAAAATTCATCCTTGTGCTCATACTACAACAAAAGGGTGACGTGCAGCATGATCTACATTGTGCAAAATTATCTTACTATACATACATTGATTTTTAGGGGTAAAAGAGTGCAAAAATGCTATGGTAAGAACCTGTTAATTGGTTGTTGGTAAGTTCCCTAAATGTATATGTGTGAAAAACTGTAATAGATCTAATGCTCTGTACAAAAGGGTTGTGTTTTTAATGGTAAAAGACTGTAAAAATACTACAGTAAAAACCTGTTAATTGGTTAACAGTATGTTCCCTTACTAAATACATAGTCCAGTAATTTGGAGTGTCACCTATAGTGGCCAATAGCATTTTAGGGTTGGCGTGTGTCCATGCTGCTGGTCTTATTTTAAGCTGACACATCAGTTTAATAGAAAACTGAGTCATGAATGGATTGAGCTGATAGACTTCTTCTTTCCGGGTACTGTAAAGGAAAAGTGTTCAGATTCACTTTTTTCCTTTTCATTAGAAATTACAAACCAAAAAGCGAGACACCCTGTGAATTTTTAGACTAAATAATGTATATTGTTAAGCACGGGTTGTGCTCAGTTTACATAAATCATGCGTTTCATCATGATCATTTTAATACTCACACTTATTATGGGATGTTCTCTCATCCCCTCCTGCACTGCATTTCTCCTGTTTTTGGTTTTCATTTATATTGTCTGTGTGGAAAATGTTAATTATTACAAAAATTTTACTGGAATCAATAAGTGAACAAAGGAACAAAAACATACACTGTAAAAAACAATTTGTTGATTCAACTTAAAATAATTTGCTACCCAGCTGCCTTAAAATTTTCAGTTCAGCCAACTCAAAGTTTAGTCAACTTGAAATGTTAAGTTGTACTAAGTGACAACTTAGATATTTGAGTTTATTCAACTTACAATTTTAAGGCAGCTGGGTAACAAGTTGTAAACAAATTGTTTCGTCAACTCAAATATCTAAGTTTTCAACTTAACATTTCAAGTTCACTAAACTTATTTGAGTTGACTGAACTTAAAATTTTAAGCCTGCAGGGTAACAAATTATTTTCAGTTAAGTAGACTCAACAAATTGTGTTTTTTGCAGTGTACATACATATATACATATAGTCATTGTGTTAATGATATTTAAAAAAAATATGCCTTTTAAGCATATCTATTCTGTAACTCAGATGACTTAACTCAGACTTGAGATACACATTCACCACTTATAACACCAACACTCTGAGCTCTAATTATTATTAATTACCCATATAATGTTATTATTTTTTTTAATTTCACAATGCCATACCCACCACATGCAGATGCTGAACATGTAGAATGTAAAATCTCAGAGCCATCTGACAAGCTGTCATTATTTTTTGTCATTAATGTGTCATCATCACTGACTACAAAAAAATAAAAAATAAATAAAACAAACAAATAAATCAATAAAAGGGACACAGGAATGACAAAAGAGATTGTTGGATATTATTGTTGTAAATATGTATGGGTTTACTTGTATGTATAGTGTGACTTACAGTCTAAAAGTGAGCCTTTGCTCTGTCTGGTCTTTTTTGCCATCACACGATGTCTGTGATCCAACTCCTTTGGTATTTCTGTTTTGAAACAGTATAACTGTATTTAACATATATAGTCTGTTTCAGTTTTTACTTTCAGTCTGTTCCCTGTTCTGCTTTGCTAGTATAGGTTTTTTGTAATTTTATCAAACCAAACTTTAAAGCTTTCTTGCACTCTTTTCTTGTCAGTACAAAAGACAAAGCAAGTATTAACAAGTATTCATTGAAATTATGGTCAAAAATATTCATGTATGGAAGGTTTTTGTATCTATAAATAAAGTAATATAAAATGTCTGACCTGGCTTTTATTACACTGTTCACATCACTCTTCTGAAAGAGGTACTTTGACTCAGTCAAGCAACAGGCTAGAAGGAAATGCAAATTAATGCGAAAACAAATGTATTTCTCTGTTGACAGTGCATCCCCTTATTGGACCGAAAATGAACCAACAGGATGTATGCAATGCCAAACAAAAGTATTTATTCAAGTCAGTGCACAGTACAAAGATGTATGTGTTGTGAGTATCAATAATAACACTGCAGTATGGATGTGCCTGTCTCTAGAGCAAATGCTGCTTTTCAACATTCTATGAGAGACTCCTTTTTTCCTCATGAATAATGAAAGGCAAACAAACCCTTCATATGCTTGGTGAGACCTTAAGTCATAGAGATTATTCCCTTGTAGTATATACACTGTAAAAAATAAAAACACAATTTGTTGAGTCAGCTTAAAATAATTTGTTACCCTGCTGCCTAAAAAAGTTCAGTCAACTAAAATAAGTTTATTCAACTTGAAATGTTAAGGTGTACTAAGTAACAGCTTAGATATTTGTGTTTGCTAAACTTAACAGATGGGTAAGTAACCCAGCTGCCTTCAAATTTTAAGTTGATTCAACTCAAATATCTAAGTTGTCACTTAGTATAATTTAACATTTCAAGTTGAATAAACTTTTTTTTGAGTTGACTGAACTTTTTAAGGCAGTCAGGTTACAAATTATTTAAAGTGACTCAACAAATTGTTTTTTACAGTGTCCTTGGACATTTACTTATTTTAGTACATAAATTTGGAGGTATGTATTACCTTGTCTATTGTGTAGTCAGTAGAGAGATTGAGTTTTCCACATACGACTACAAAATGTGATGACAGCTCACCAGACACCACAAAAAACTTTTTTTTAACTAATTTGTTTGTAAAAATTCAAATTTTTGGAGTTTATTCAAAGAAGAAAACAAGGCAATCTCTGTTTCGCTGAGCATTTTGAAAGAACCCATTACAGATGAGTTCCTTATAGAATGTCAAAAAAGTGGTAAATTTAACATTATATCAACATTATAATTATGTAAAGGATAAAGCATGGCTAGCTGTGTATTAAATCATTTTATACAACAGTTCTTTCTGCTCTTCAAATCTGACTGGCTGATAAGAGTGTGATATTAGAATCCAACAGGGCGGCCACCCAAATCCATTTTCACAAAAAAATCATTTTAAAGGTATTACTGTTTTTGTGTCACAGAATGTAGTTTTAAGAGGTTTTCAGATAAGAAAGTACGTGTTTATAGCTCAAATATGCCGTTTTCTAAAAAAGATAACGTCTATTTAAAAATTGGCTTCAATGTTTTCAGAGATGTGACATTATTAAGATGAAGAATGAATGCTGTATCAGATAAAAATTGCAATAAAGATTATCGCATATAAAGTTTGGTATCACCCATTCCAAGTTTGCTCCCTGAAATTTCCCACAATGCACTGCAAAAGTGAACATCTGATGGGCAATGCTGTTTCCAGACAACTGATCTCCTATATCTCCTCCTTGGTTCTTGGTTGTTGTTGTTTTGTTTTTTTTTATGTTGCAATGGACTCTCTTTCATGTGTAATTTTGTAGTACTTTATGATTATGACACAATGTCATGTATAAGAAAGAGTAATACGAAAGAAAATTTCACTTTTTTCTGTGACTAGACAGATTAGAAGATTTGTTGTGAAGAAACGTTGTGGTAACGTTGATGATGAATGTGAGCTGTTCTCGGCTGTTTATTTGTTTTTCTGTGTTGGATCTTTTCTGTGTCTTTCTATCCTAGCAGGTCACTTTGTTTTTATGGATTAGATTTCTCCTCTGGCTTCACTCCTGGTCTCAACCACTGCTAAAAAAATCTATAAAACTCATGACATTTTGTTCTGAATAAAGAAATACATGTTATGTAGATTTGACATTTATGCCAATGAAACGACATTTTTAAAAAAGCAATCTACACTAAAGCTACTAGTGAGCTCTGGCTCATCTTGTTCAAATCAGTCACAGAAGCAAGATTACAGTTTATATTTATTTTTAAAAAAGGTAGTCAAGATAATGACTTTTACACTGAAAAAAAATTTCTGAGCTCAAGTCTAATTTAAAAATACATTTAATTTTATAAAGTACTGTACAAAATACACAAGCTTTTCAAAAACAAAAACAACAACAAAAAACATACATATAAACAATACACAAGCTTTTCAAAAAGAAACAAACAAACAAAAACATACATATAAACATACAGTATATACAGTATAAAAAGCTTATACTAACACAGCAGGTAAAACAAGGTCTTTACAACAGAAGCGTGTTTGTGTGTAACATGCAGCATCATCATCATACATAGCATACTCTAGCAGTGTTTCATTTCGGATGCCTGTGCACACTTCCCCCGCAGGTCGATTTTTGAATGACCAATTTCTGGACAGTTATCAGGGCAGGGACTACATTCACAGAGCCCAGGTCAAAATTTTAATGGGTGATTTCCCTAAAAAAAAAAAAAAAAAAAAAAAAAATACACCTTAAAGTAATGCCAAAGTATTATTTATTTATTTATTTATTTATTTTTGGTACATATTTCCCTACTTCAAAAATAATAGATTTAAAATGCATTTAGTTTATACTAGTTCAAGTCTATTAACATATTTATTGACATATCACTCAAGACTTACTAATTAAAAATTTGTAATTAAACTTTATTTGGAGTACTACTTGTGCACAATTCATATTTCTTAATATTTAGCCTAATTGTATGATCTTTAAATAATATCAGTCTTTGAATGCAAAATATTTAGTGTACCTAAAGTATTTAAGGTACAAACCAGGAACAATCACAAACAGTGAAGTATAACTATAGGAAGGTTTAGAGCTCCAGAGTACAGACTTTAACTCATGATTCAGGCTGAATTTCATAGACTAGGGGTCCAAAACTCCTGGAAACCGCAGCCCTACAGAGCTTAGCTTCACAATTACATGCACCTGATCCAGCTAAACAAGACCTTCAGGTTTCTTTTGTTCTGAAAAATACAAGGTATGTCTGCTGGAGCAGGGTTTGAACTAAACTAAACTAGAATATATATATATACAGGAAGCACCGAAACTCACAAGTTACTAAATACATCTACATGTACACCAAAACTCAACTGAGTTATTTAGCTCTTCAGAGTCTGTTTCTTTCATGCTGTAATGTACAACAAACGCTTAACTACCCAACACAATGAATTAGTAATGCACCTGAACTAAATCACTTCCATATATTTCATTACCTTTTCAAGGTAAAAAGGTAATGCATGTATATGGCAGTGATATAGTAAAATTATTCAAAATTAGTTGTGGCTTAAAACTATAGCTATTACTAAACAGGTACTGATAGATGGAATGTCACCAATGCTCACATTTGGCACATTGTTTTTCATTTGATTTTATGTTTGTCAAGCAAAAGTCTTACCTGACTTTTATTACACAATTTAAAGCACTGTTCTGAGTGAGGTACTCTCACACAGACTCAGAGTCCAGCAACAAGCTAAGAAAACAGAAAATAAAACCTACCTGATATAACATGACCAATACCGGTTCAGCAGATATAAACACATCAAAACATCGAAGCAAAAAGAGTTAAGTACAATGCACAAATGTTTCATCAGTTAATTTAAAATATGCTTTCTTTAAATCAGAAGTCAAATAGTTTTTAATATCACAAAATCAACCTGACATACATTAGCTTTTAAATGTGTAGTAATTTTGCTTTCGCCCACCTGGCGAAATGGTATATTTGCGTCATCAATGATCTTATGATTTTTGGATCACATGTCACTTAAGGTGCGGTTATGAGTACGCCAGATAAGAAAGGTTGGTTAGCTATCTAACTTGTAGAACCTCTTACTATAGTATATATATATATATATATATATATATATATATATATTATCAGCACAAGTAAGAAACACGTGTAATAAAATAATTTTGTTAACAAATAATAGTCAAGAGTAAACATCAACTACTAAATGAATACCATGAAAGTAAAGGAATAAAGTGCATAAGAAGCATAAAATGCAAGTGATTAAGTTAGATGACAGTTGGCAGAGTTATGTTATCTCATTAAGAGATAAACTGAGACTAATAAGGTAATAAATGAATCATTTGTTATTTGTAAATGACAAACTCATTTGCTGATAATGTGCAATAATCTTACAGTCTCTGGAAGAGGAGTGGATTTTTACATTCTCTGTGGGTAACAATGCAGTGGAATCCATTTTGACAGCCTTAAACACAGTGCTGTAGGATGCTGATCTCCTGGAGCACCAAAGGGTCCTAAAATCTGTAACGCAGACGTGGCCCTGGAGGAGGTGCAGAAGGAAAGTCTGGAACATGCAGATGAAAGTATCTTGAAGTGATGATTTGCTTGCTGGAGCTTAACCATGCAAACATCTGGAGGTCTTCCACCTCTCTGGGCTACAGACGCAGAACTTGGTCAATCCCCTTTGTCTCTCTAGGATGGAACAGTTGTTGTCTGTTGTTGTTGTCTCGCTGGATGAAGAGTCTAAATGTGGAATATCTCTTTCCTCACAGGCTGGAAGCTCAGAAAGTCAGAAGATCGTATCTGTTACTGGCTCAAAAGCTGGAGACTCTGGACTTGGTATCTGTTATTGCCTCTTCCCTTCAATCTCCTACCACGCAGGCTGGAGACGCAGAACAAGGAGTGTCTTTTGGGAGGCTACCTTTATCCCTTTCCGATGAGGAGGAAATTGCAATTTGGCGCTTCTCAATTTCCATGCTGTGATTGGCTGTTTCAATTAGAGTGGGGGAACACGTTGTGGCCCACCCTTCTTTCCTCCTATGAAACTTATTTGCATAGTCCAAACACACATTTAGGAAAGTGTCACTAAAGTTTTACCAATCCATTTCTCACTTTCCAAACCAGAGTACTTTCGGGCAATGTTATGAATGCATTAAGCCCAAACATGACGGAAGAAGGTTGAGCTATCATGCATGCATTCATTTGTCCATTAACAGCTGAGCTTGTTTAAGATGTTGCACTATATCGCTGTCACTGAGAATATTTATTTCTCTGAGTAAGCAGATGGGTGTGTTGTGGTTTGCATCCGTTTTAAATTTTGAAAACTTAGTTATGAATAGATTTAGATGGATCTTTGTGATCTCTTTTTGTTTCACCCACTACTGCTGCATTTAGGGGTCCTAAGGAATTTGGCTGTCACTTAAAGGAGCAGTCCACTTCCAGAACAACAATTTACAAATAATTTACTCACCCCCTTGTCATCCGAGATGTTCATGTCTTTCTTTCTTCAGTCGTAAAGAAATTGTTTTTTGAGGAAAACATTTTTGCATTTTTCTCCATATAATGGACTGATATGGTGCCCTGATTTTGAACTTCCAAAATGCAGTTTAAATGCAGCTTCAAACGATCCCAAATGCGGTTGTAAACAATCCCAGCTGAGAAAGAAGGGTCTTATCTAGCGTAACAATCTTTAATAAAAGTAATACAATTCATATACTTTTTAATGCCAAACGCTTGTCTTGTCTTACTCTGCCTGGACTGTTTTTGTTCTGACATAGATGAATGAGCTCCAGTTTTCTTCAGAATATTCTTGCAAGACAAAAGTTTCATTCAAAACATGCTTCACAAAATGCATTTAATTTTATGAAGTACTGTAGAAAATAACTTTTTTTTTTTTTTTTTTAAATAAAATCCCCAAAACTGTACAATTGCTTGAACATTCAGTGGACAAAAATACAGTATATACTTACATAAAAAAAAAAAAAAAAAAAAAAAATATATATATATATATATATATATATATATATATACATATATATATATAAAATCAAAATCTTAATGTGTGGTTTCCCTAAAAAAAGACTTAACTAGCTAAGCTAACTACTCTGCACACACACAGAAGGAAAACTCTAAGTAATACAAAAGTACTTTTTTAGATATTTGTTATTGCAACATTCCTTTTCAGCCTACTGAATTAATATCACATCACATAATTTTAGCCTTGACTTTAGTACAACTTACAAATGACAATAAAGAGAGAGACCAGTGTGAAATGTGAGGTAGTTTATGCTCTTCATAGATGTTATACTGACAGCTCTTTACAACTCTTTACAACATTCCCAAACATTATATAATGCTTTGCAGATCAATCGTAAAAATAAATTCATGGATATTCATAGTCATATCATGGATATTCATAGATGAATATCATTTCACAAAGTACTTTGTTACTGTTTATTGATTAAAAAACTGTTCTGAATGATTCACTTTGTAAGTGAATCATAATTCTGACTGAATCATAAACCAATTCACGGCCGGTCATCATTCAGATATCTGGAGTGTCACCTGGAGTGGACAGTTAAACTTTAGAGGTGGCTAATGTCTGTGCTGCTGGTCTTATTCGAAGTTGTCACATCAATATTTTTTCCCCCTGTTCATCATATTCAGAGATGGAGAAAATGCATGTGCCTCTTCTTGAAGAATATCCTGAGTCAACTGAATTGACGGAGATCATAGAGTGTCTTTTTGTCTCTACTGTGAAGGAAAGACATTCAGATTAATTTTTTCTTTGTTACAAATTTTGGTAATACTTCAGAATACAGTTCCGTCATTAGTGAAACTACACAGGAACAAATGACTAATGCACTATTAACATTCCAGTAACTACTATTGACTAACAAGAAATTCTGATTAACGAATCAGTTAGTAATAGTGCTCAGTTGAAAGTAGTAGGTCGCTATTAGCTACTCAGTAACTACTATTTTTTTCATATCTCCCAAAGAACTACTAAGAACTACCATATACATGTTCATAATTAATGTGAATGATGCAAAATGTATAATTAAGTGTTACCAAAGCCATTGGAAGTATGACTATCCAGAACCTTACAAAAACCTCAATAGTTTGAAGTAATGACTTCAGTCATTACTAAGGATTTATCATGATCTTCACTTTAGAATACGGATTCAAATAATTAGTAATTCCTTCTGAAGTATTTGGTAATACCCCAGTCATTACTAATGGATTACCATGATCTTCACTTTAGAATTAATTATACATTTTGCATCATTTACATTAATTATGAACATGTATATAGTAGTTCTTAGTAGTTCTCTGGGAGATATGAAAAAAAAAAAAAAGTAGTTATTGATTAGGTAATAGTGAACTACTATGACTTACTGATTTGTTAATCAGAGTTTCTTGTTAGTTAATATTAGTTACTAGAATGTTAATAGTGCATTGGTCATTTGTTCCGGTGTAGTTATTCATTAATGATGGAACTGTATTCTAAAGTGTTACCCAAATTTTGAGTAATAAATCAAATGCATAAAACCAAAGTTTAATTTAGGATAATGTGGCAGCTTTTATTGTTAGATAAGGATTATTTTATACTTAGTTTAAGTGATGTGTTTGGCCATTTGAACACTTACAATTATCAGATGGTGTCTCATCCCATGCTGGATTGCATTTCTTTGGTCTTTGGTTTGGATTGAAAAACTCTGTGGAAGTTGTTGATTACAAAAATGTTACTGAATGCAAATTGTGACAATATTGTGTTAATAATGGTTTTAACATATGCCTTTCAACATATCAATTCCATGATATGTCTTAGATATTGTTTTTTTTTATTGTCACCCCTGTCTTTGGTTTTCATTTATAATCGCTACGTGGAAATTAGTTGATTATCACAAAAATATTACTGAATGCAAGTTAAACTAGTCATTAAGTTTTTTTTTTTAACCCCATCATATTCATTCTGTAACATAGAGGACCTGAGATATTCACTCATTACATAGAATGCATCAAATTAACACTTTTTAACATATGCCTGCCCATCATATCATATGCATTCACCTACCATGACACCAACATTTAAACCTTGAGTCATCTAAGACACTGTCTTCTGTCATTGGTATTGCTGTGTTTTCAGTACTGACTAGAAAAGAAGAGAAGACATGTATGTAGGAGAATATTTCAATAAGCCTGTCTGTTATAAATAAAGGTTTACTTTCATGTATGGTATGTCTCACAGTCCGCAGTAGTGTCCAAGCTCTGTCTGTTCTTGTTTTTCATATTAACGCCAGTGTTTTCTACTGCCATATCCACATTCTTCATCTCTGTGACGTCTGTGATTGGTAGCATCAATGATGTTTTTAAATATACTTTTTCTATATATTCATTCTTTTACTCAGATGAAAGACTTTCACTCACCACATTTAGAACACCAACAACTTATACTGGTATTTATTTAATGCCATTACATTTTACAGTGTCATACGCACCACATTCAAATCTTGTAGGCTGACATTTCTCAGAATTATGTGAGATGCTGGTTTGTCTTTTAGGTATTGATGTGTTCCCAGCATTGACTAGAAAAGAAAAAGAACCACAGTGCACTTGAAAGACTTACATATATAAAGGTTTACTTTTATGTATGCATGACTTACAGTCTAATGGAGTGTCTTTGCTCTGTCTGAGCCTTTCTGTCATATTGACATTAGTGTTTCTGTCATCACATTGTTTAGCTCTGTGACCTCTGTGATTCAGCTCCTTTGGTGATTTCTGTTTTGAAACAATGTGTATTGTATAAGGTACAAATAAATTTGACTTAACCTTTTTTTTTTCAACTTATCACCAATATCTCAAAATACATGGATATCAAAATATAGCCGCATAAGGACTACAATGTACAACAGATTAATATTAGCTACCAATACAGTGAACGTGTCGTGCATTTAAACTAAATCACCTCCATATGGTCTCATTACCTGTCCATTTGCTGTATAACAAAAGTTAGTCAAAGCATAAAAACTATAGCTATAACTGGAATGTTACTAAACAAGTACTCACAGACAGAACGACACCAGTGCTTACAATTGGCACAATATTTTACATATGAAAGGTTTTTGTATTTGTTAATTAAAATGATTATAAAAAGTCTTACCAGACTTATGGCACAATTCCCATCACTGTTCTGAGCAAAGATGTGTTACTTGACTGAATTAAACAAAAAGTAAAAGGAAATGCAGAAACAGAAATAAAAAAACTTCCTTCTCGTCTATCATGACAGTACTGGTTTAGCAGGAAGTGTGAACAGTGCAAAACATCAGAACAAACAATCTTTTCACGCACACTATATAAATGTAAGGTCAGGTATCCTAAAATGTGCTTCATTTAAATTAGAACTCATATTTTAATAAGACTAATTAGAATATTTTAGAATATTTAGAATATTTTAATATGACCAAATTAACCTGAACATTAGCTTACAACAAAAGTACATTTTAAAGGTATGATGGAGCAGAAATTGCTTAGTTCAATAATTTTTTTTTTTTATCATAGAAATACATTTAACCTCATAACAAATGTGGAAACAAAATGCAAAATGGCTAAACATAAAAAACAAACTTACAGACATATTTTCTTCCTTTTTTCAATTTACAAAAAGATATTCCTTATGATAACAGCTACACAAAGTGGCCAACAATGCAGCTACATTTGTCAGTTCTCCTTTTAGCGCCTGTTCCTGTTCTGTTTCACAGTTCAGTTATTCTATTAAAAATGATTAAATTAGCAATGCTTATTATTTGATTTATTTTTGCAAAATGATGCTTTATATATAATTTATGTATCTTTATTATAGAAATGTATTGTAATCTCTTTGCAGAACACACTTTTAGTTCAATTTTAGCTCAGTCAATCTTTTTCATAACTAGCACCAAACAACATAATTCTTGTTTACAATAATAAGTTATTAGACTAGAAGATTAAAAAAAAAGTCATATCCAGCAATTAGGCGGTGATATGCACTAAGAATGTAATTCACCTTCAGTGCCGGCCCATCCAACAGGCGATACAGGCGGTTGCCTAGGGCCCCGCCTTAGGGGGAGGGCCCTGTGGCCGCGAGGTTGTCAATTGGATTTTTGTCAATTGGTGTGCGCAGCCCAACTTCAAGCCGCACACAACTTCTGACTACATAACTAGGGTGATGCACCAGGGCTGTACAGTGCGGCATACGTGTCGAACGAATGAAAAATCAGTCTGTGCGTCAAATTGACCTCATTAGAACGCGTGCATGGATTTTGCATGTGTTTGAGTCTGTTTACAAACCTGTTGTCTAAAGAGAACATTTTAATGACATGTTTTTGCTTCAAATTCATTTAATAACAATATCAGTCGACAAATAACTAATAACTTTTGTGATCTGACGTGGTTTCACATCACAGAATGAGGCAAAATTAATATTTGATATAGTATTCTATAAAGTGATAAAGGCTGTTGATTAGCATTGCATTGCATCTATAGTTTGTTCATATAAAATACTTGATATGGTTTAAAGAACAGATAAACCATTTAGTTGCAATCGTACAGATATGTCTCCATGTTTCATCAGTTAAAACGTCTCTATCTGAGTTTTATTCAGCTATGCAAAAGCATATAGCTTTGGCCATATTAGGGATTTCCTGTATGAATGAAACTATTATATTGCATGTGTACACTCACCAATGTTTTAATAACACATTATATAACACATTATTTTGGGTAAAAACAGGAATAATAATACTTCTAAGTTTTTTTGTTTTTTTTTTCCTGCAGTGTAGTGGAGTTTTTTCCTCTCTCTCAGTGAATGCATAAGATTTTCTGACTTTTTTAAAATCATAATTTATAATAAATCCTTATACCTTTCTAAACATTTATAGCTAGGTCTCCTGCATTTTAACAGGTCATGCTGCTGTTTTCTGCAAAATATATTGATAATTATTAACAATAATTATTGTTTTGTTTAATTTTTTTATTTAGTAATAACAATAATCAGAATTAATCATTTGATAAAAAACAACATTTTGGCCAAATTGTGCAGCCCTACAAACAGGCACACCAAACTCAGTGTTCTTTTTCATTTCTGGTAAATAAAGTCTGAAAACCTTTCTTGTTACAGTTCAGATTTTGTTGTTATGGCTTAGAGTTTGGAATTCACTTAATATTGCCTCTCAAAATATTCTCTCGAAATTAAGTCTTGTTACACATTAATGCTATTTTTAAATGATTTGAAATGAAAGAATGATAGAGAGCTGAAAAAAAGAATGTTTTGACTGCTATGTACATAATATGTATTGCTGTATTACTTGTTTTCTCCATGCAATGATGCCCATGATCACAGACAGACTTGCCATATAAGGAAAGTTTATGTTTATGCTCTGTTTGTTTATGCTCTGTTTATTTGATTTAGTTTTTGTGTATACTTCATTTATATTTTATTTGTGTTTCTTGTGTATCTGTTTACTCAAGCTCACTTTTTTTTTTTTTTGCATAAGTTTGTTGAATGTGTTATACACATTCATACTTAAATATGGAAATAGTCATGTTATGTGCTTTCTCTTCACTCGTCAAATTTCTATGACAGTTTTTTACACTAGTGGGGCCCATTTTCATTATCTTGCCTAGGGCCCCACAAACCTACAGGCCGGCACTGTTCACCTTTAAACAAAAGACTTAGAAAAAGAGTTAGGTCATTTGGCACACTTCTTTATAGTGTCCTTTTCTATGGTGACTACTTGACTTTTGCCAAATTCGTGTTCTGTACACACACAAAACTGTCATTTATGGGATTCACTCCTGTATTCATATGGATTTGTCACTCTTGAAACTTTACAGCGTGTATATTGCTGTTTTGACCTGCACTCCAGTGGTTCCTTTATTCTCAGTTCACTTGTTTGATTTGTTTCATGGTTACTTGAATCCTCACACATGTCACTGGATGTTCTCTCATTCCATCCTATGTATTTGTGTTTTCTGTCAGAAATTAGTGGAGGTGTGATACTGGCATCTAATACCGTCGTTGCTCCAATCTCACTGCTCACTAGAAAGGAAAACATACAGACGAAGAATTAAACAAAAATCAATATGCTTTGAGCTTACTTTTATGAATATTTACAGCTGTACTACTGTCATCCTCTCCATATTATACAGCTGTGGTCTGACTTTTGTTTCCATCTTTCATTTTATGTAACATTTTTAAAACCACAATTTGAAAAATCTGTTTTAAAAATGATCCCAAGAGAGCATTGTGTCAGGATATTGAGCTGTGTAGCTGTGTAACGTAAGAGATCAATGAGCTTCAGTTTTCTTTAAAACTTTTTGTCTTGTTAAGACAAAAGTTCTATACGTCCAACTTTATTTAAAGTGTAACTGCCCCCTCTGCTGGCTACCTCCATTCCTAACACACAACACAGTTATCTTGCGCAACTTCTAACCCTTTCCAACAGTGACTGTTTTTGAGAAACTTAATTGCCTGTGCTTTTCTTTGAAGCATATCCTGAGTCAGTTATTCCTTCCAGGAGTTATTCCTTCCAGGTGCTGTGAAGGAAAGGTGTTCAGATTAACATTTTTCTTCTACATATCAAATTACGAGTAATAAATCAAAATGCATGAACTTTAGTTGTGTCTCATTTGAATACTCACACATATCACCAGATGTTTCCTCACCCCATCCTACACAGTATATCTTCTGTCTTTGGCTTTCATTTATATTCTCTGTGTGGAAAATGTTGATTACAAAAATATTACTGAATGCTAGGGGTGTAACGGTACACAGGTGTCCAGTGTTGGGGGTAACGCATTACAAGTAACGCAAGTTACATAATATTATTACTTTTTCCAAGTAACTAGTAAAGTAATGCATTACTTTTTAATCGACAAGAAAATATCTGAGTTACTCTTCTCAAATAAGTAACGCCAGTTACTTTTCCCCCCATTTATTGATTAAAATCTCTCCTTTCCCCATGTTGAGAGAAATCAGGAGTAATATGTTAGTTCTAGAATATATGTGAATATGCATTAATTCATCTCACTCACAAAAAACAGATTCAGTATTCCTCAAAATGAATAAAAACAGTAAAATTCAACTCAGAATATGATGCAAACCTGCAAATTAAATATGTTAAATAATACAAATATCCTTTATGCATTTCATACCGCACCTTCGATGATCCAATTCAACCATAATAATAAGCAAAAAATTACTCAAGGTAATCTAACATTTGTTTTCCTTTTTTTTTTTTAATTGCTGAAGTGTTGACATTTTTTTATTTTGCGGTCTACTGTACAGACGTGAATTTACTTTTCTCAAAGCCTGAGGCTTTTTGTGTGAAAAGGCTTTTACATTTGCCAAAAATATAACTTTTTATATTAAAAACAAACAAGCAAGCCCTACCCAGATTTAAAAAGTAACGCAAAAGTAAACTAATGCATTACTTTCCATTAAAAGTAACTAAGTAGCTTCGTCATGCCAAAGAGGACGCTTACAGATGTGGGGATAAAATCTTGTATAACCAGGCCGGGAACAGACTAACAAAGGAGATCAGAGTGGCTAAAAAGAACTACTCTGAGAAACTGAAAAAAGAGCTTTCAGCAAACGATCCAACGTCAGTATGGACTGGTCTGAAGAACATCACCATGTACAAGAAACCACCCCCACAGTCTGTGGAGAATCAACAACTGGCTGACGATCTGAATGTGTTCTACTGCCGGTTTGAAAAGCCCAGACTCACACCCGACTCCCGCTCTGATCTGCACTTCACACATTCACCCACCCCCCCTGCAACTCCCCTCCCTCCCTCCCCCACCGCTCAACCTGTGCTGGAGGTCTGTGTAGAGGATGTCAACCGAGTCTTTAGGAAGCAGAAGCCTAGGAAAGCTTCTGGCCAAGACGGTGTTTCACCTGCCTGTTTAAAGGTCTGTGCTGACCAACTGGCTCCTGTCTTCACACAGATCTTTAACAGATCACTGGAGCTGTGCTTAGTTCCCAACTGCCTCAAACGTTCCACCATCATTCCAGTCCCCAAAAAGCCCAAAATCACTGGACTTAATGACTACAGACCTGTCGCTCTCACGTTTGTGGTCATGAAGGCATTTGAGAAACTGGTCCTGGCCTATCTGAAAGACATCACTGGACCCTTGCTGGATTCTTTTCAGTTTGCCTACAGGCCTGCAAACAGGTCTGTGGATGACGCAGTCAACATGGCACTGCATTACATCCTGCAACACCTTGACAGAACTGGGAATTATGCAAGGATCTTGTTTGTGGACTTCAGTTCGGCCTTCAATACCATCATGCCTGACCTTCTCTCAGACAAACTGACACAGCTCTCTGTGCCCACCTCCATCTGTCAGTGGATTACCAGCTTCTTGACAGACAGGCAGCAGCTAGTGAGGTTGGGTAAACTCACATCCAGGTCTATCACAACCAGCACTGGTGCCCCACAGGGTTGCGTTCTCTCCCCACTGCTCTTCTCTCTCTACACAAATGACTGCACTTCAAAGGACCCCCCTGTCAAGCTCCTGAAGTTTGCGGACGATACTACAGTCATCGGCTTCATCAAGGACGGAGACGAGTCTGCTTACAGACAGGAGGTTGATCAGCTGGCTGTCTGGTGCAGTCTTAACAACCTGGAGCTAAACACTCTTAAAACAGTGGAGATGATCATAGACTTCAGGAGGAACCCCCCTGCTCTCCCCCCCACTCACCATCATGGACAGCACTGTGGCTACAGTAGAGTCATTCAGATTCCTGGGTGCCAACATCTCTCAGGACCTGAAGTGGGACAATCACATTGACTCTATTGTGAAAAAAGCCCAGAAGAGCTGCTAAAACAGTTCTACTCGGCCATCATTGAGTCTGTCCTGTGTTCCTCTATTACTGTTTGGTTTGGTTCAGGTACCAAAACAGACATCAGAAGACTACAACGGACAGTCAGGGCTGCTGAGAGGATTATTGGTATCCCTCTACCCAACCTCCCTGATCTTTACACCTCCAGAGTCAGGAAAAGGGCTAAGAAAATCACTCTGGACCCCTCACACCCAGCCCACTCTCTCTTTGAACTGTTGCCCTCTGGCCGACGCTACAGAGCGCTGTGCACAAAAACAGCCAGACACAAGAACAGTTTTTTCCCCCAAGCCATATCCCACCTGAAACACTCTTAACACACCTCAGTACTGGTCATGTGTATTTACTTAACAAAATTTTTGTATATAGCACATATGCACATTCATAGTTCTGTCTATGGGCATCTTTTTTTTTCTTTCTGTATATTTTTATTACCACTGTTATTTATAATTTATTGTATATTCTTTTTTAATATTAGTGTTTATTATTACCTTAACTTTATGTATGTCTGCACTATGTTTGTATTTTCTGTACTGGAAGCTCCTAACACCAAGACCAATCCCTTGTGTGTGAACACACTTGGCAATAAAGCTCTTTCTGATTCTGATTCTGATTCTGATTCTCTAAGTAACGTAATTAGTTACTTTTTTAGGAAGTAACTCAATATTGTAATGCATTACTTTTCCCCAACACTGCAGGTGTCACGGTTTGGTACGCACCTCGGTTTGAGGGTCATGGTTCGATACGATTTCGGTACAACAGAAAAAAAAAAAAATCATTTCATTTATTTTAAACAGACAGTAGTACAAATTACAATTTTTTCCACCTACGTGTGAAAATAATAAATATTACTTAAAATTAATGTCATATATAGGCTATAAAACCTGCAGTACATATATACATACAAGTAATAAATACTTATAAAAATATATTTATTCTAGTTAACTGATAGACAAGGAAAAACTGTGCAGGCTCGGTGAGCAGAAAAGACTTAAAACATTAAAAAATCTTACTGTTCAAAAATGTTTGACTGGTAGCATACCTGTTTGCTTTTGTAAAGTAAACTACTGCATTCTGATTTACCTGACTACATTGTATATGGAGGTTGTCACGTTTGCACTTTAACCACGCAACCGGCTTAAAGGAAATGAAAAACTCTCACGTTCACACGTGACCAATATCCTCTTTCGAACGGTAATCCAGTTAGTCTCGGCCTGTTTTATCATCCTCCACAAGATGGCGCAGGGACTCACTCTCCCCCTCCACACTGTCCCAGTCTGGCGTACCAAAACAAATCCTCCATCCTTCCGTGCAATGCGATCCCACACCGCCTTCCGCTCTCTCAGCAAGTTTGTGTGAGCCAGCCTGAGATAGCGTTCATAGAAAGGCTAAAGTTTATCCAGAGGTATAGGTGTGAGCAATGGTGTCCCGGTGTGATCCATGCAGGATAGAGCACCTAAATAACAAGCGAATCACCGGCGGCGGAGCCGAACGTTAACCAGCGATCAACAGGACGCTCGCTCCGGTCTATCCCGACAGACAGCAGCGAGGTTTGGTTGAGCTCGGATCCCAAACAGCTCACACACAGGTGGGACAGACAGACGGCTATTTGAAGTTAACGAAAAGGTGCGTAAAGTAAAATATTGAGCTTTTTTTGTTTATGTGTTTACCTGCTTTAAGTCACGCTGCTTTTGTTGATCTTCGGAATAGATGGGAATAATGAAGCAGGCTAGTCAAATCAGCTAACAAAGAAACGCGAGCTATTTACATTTCTTAACATTACAAAATATACCATGGCAACCAAAATTTACGCCAAATTACCATAGTTACTGTATGTTTTGTTACTGCAGCAAAACTGAAGTTTTTCTTTTGAAAAAGTTAGTGTTATGCTATTAGTATTATGGTAATAAAAATAATCTTGTCTACAAAATAGAAACAAAACAAAATGACAGATATTGCGAAAACTTCTTACACTGTTAAAAAGGACCATAATAGCATATTAACTAATTCATTTCATCAGTAAACTGTTTTTTTTTTTTTTGCAATCGTGTTTTATTTTATTTTAATGATCCTTGTGCTTTTATTTCACCATTGTATGGATAGACATTCCATAAAGATCGAATAACAGCTATAAATAATTATTTAAATCATTAATTTCATTATAAGATTTAGTTGAATTCGACTGTAGCTGTTTATTTCGGGTAGTTGTTAATCTAGTTTTTCTCCAGTTAGTCAAGCTGTAGATCTATTGTTATGGTCTGTGATTTTGTTCTTGGTAACATTGTGACATTGTATGCACGTCCTACAAGTTTCTCAGTCAGCTTTGTTCTGTCTTGAAATATTTGCATACAGTACATGAGTTGGTCTTTAAAGGGGACTGGATCATCTACACTACCGTTCAACTGTTTGGGGTCACTTTTTTTTTTTTTCAGCAAGGATGCTGGAAATTCATCTAAAGTAAATGTAAAGAGATTTATAATGTTTCAAATGGTTTCTTTTTCATAAAAAAATATGAAGCAGCACAACTGTTTTCAACAACAATATGTTTCTTGAGAAGCAAATCAGAGAAATTTTTCTTGAGAAGGAAATCAGCATTATTAGAATGATTTCTAAAGGATCACGTGACACTAAAAACTGGAGTAATGGCTGAAAATACATTAGAAGATGGTGACTTAAAAATACTGCATTATTACTAATTTGAACACATTTTTGATTCAATAAATGCAGCCTAAGAGACGTCTTTCAAAAACATAAACAACTAGTGTATGCATCTAAGCTGTTGATCAAAGTAAATTCAGTCGAATCCTAATGATTTCAACTAAAAATGGCATATTTATATATCCTTTCACTTTTTGGTATTCACGTTTTTCTTTGTGATTCCACTTTCCAAGTAGCAGGTGTGCTTTAAATGATTTTCTGCTGGTTATTTACACACAGATAGGCTATATGATGAATGGCATCATCTGTGTGTTTGTGTTCAGGTGATGAGCTTCATGTGTGTGTACTGACGTCCTGCCAGTCCTGCTCATTCGTTGGTGTTGTTGCTCAGGTCGAGCATGGAAAGTATTTTCCTTCTGCTAAACTGGCTGAACCAGAGTGTCAGTTGTGCATGCACACACATTGAAAAGAAGACAGGAAACACAGTGGCGTAAAAAGGTTTCAGGGCAATCTGTTGCTGACTTGGGTTCTTGCCAGATTAGTTAAAAGATGGTAAAATTATACAAACAAATTGATACATTTTTTCATAGTGTGTCGATCACCTCGTGCTCGCTACTGTTTTTAAAATGATTTTCAGTTATGGCTTAAATATTTTTATTTAGTTTGACTTTTAAACAGTTTGGCTTGTTTGTATTTTTTTTTGAATAATTATTTTTAGCTTGATTTTCTTTGCAAAGTTAGCTGGAAGGAGGGTGAGGTTAAGAGCATTGTTGTTGTCCTAGAATCACTTTCATGTAAAAGTACTGAGAAATTTAAACTTGGGTTAAAGTGTGGATATTTTCTCAAAGCTATACTTAATGAAAGTCAAAGTATCTTACATAAAACATACTGTAGTGAAAGTACAAGATGTTTCTGAATGGACTGAAATTTAAGAGACGGAGGAGTTTTTCACGTTAAACGAATGGTTCGCCCATTTCCTAAAAATGTACTCACTCTCAGGTCATCAGGTCATCAGAACAGATCTGGAGAAGTTCATCAGCATTACAATACATACCTTGCTAACTAGTGGGTCTTCTGCAGTGAATGGGTGCCGTCAGAATGAGAGTCCAAACAGTTGATAAAAGCACAATAATCCCCAAGTAATCCACACAACAACTGCATTAATGTCCTAAAAGCTGTAAGAAGCATTCACCATTAAAGCATTTTAACTTCAAACCATCGCTTCTGGCCAAAATACCAATCTGTAATCCATAATAACGCGTCCTCCAGTGAAAAAGCCCATTAATTCACCAACGTACTTGTTTAAAACTATTTTGGACTGTTTTACTTGTAAACAGTGCTTGATCTATTTCTCTCCTGATTCAGACAACATGAGCCGTATTATGGATTGAGGACTAGTATTTTAGCTGGAAGCAACAGTTTGAAGTAAAAAATGTCTTAATTAATAATTTGGTTCTTCTACAAACATGCAGCTTTTTGCTTTATAACAAGTTAATTGATTGAGTGGAGTCGTGTGGATTATTGTGATGCTTTTCTCAGCTGTTTGGACATTTCTCCAGGCCTGTTCTGATGAAGAAACAAATTCATCTACCGGTGAGTCATCTTGGATTGCCTGAGTGTAAGTAAATAGTTAGCAAATTTTCACTTTGGGTTAACTATTCCTTTAAGGCTATACAACACAGCGGATGTTAACTTGACCTTTTTTTTTGACACTTGAATACTGTTTTTACACTCATGTTTGTCCTCAACGATGGTTAATTAACACAATTACAGTGAACTGCTGTAGGACAAAGACTCTTATGTTGTGGGACTGATGAAATGTTTTGTCACAAGCATGAATGACCATAGTTTTGGACAATCACTTTTTGCTTAAGTAGTAACATTCACTGTAA
Source organism: Labeo rohita (assembly GCF_022985175.1). Classification (NCBI taxonomy): domain Eukaryota; kingdom Metazoa; phylum Chordata; class Actinopteri; order Cypriniformes; family Cyprinidae; genus Labeo; species Labeo rohita. Next base: position 12,446,765 of record NC_066876.1, on the reverse strand, counting down.
CGTGAGCGTAGTGAGACGGTACTTAATTTTTATGATGATAGATTTACGTCATGATGATCAGTGGCATGTGCACCTTGTACTTTGAGTATCTAAATGAAACTGAAAAGAGTAAAAAGTGACCTGGGTGATCTACAGGAGATACCATCCCTCTCTTTCATCTACATTCCTAAACTTCTTATAAATAAAAATGAAATTAAACCCAATGAAATAAATGTAATTGAGTAGTTACAAAGGATATTTATAAGTAATTTACTCACCCCTTTGTCATCCAAGATGTTCATGTCTTTCTTTCTTTAGATGTAAAGAAATTGTTTTTTTTTTTAAAACATTGCAGGGTTTCTCTCTATATAGTGGACTTCTATGGTGCCCCTGAGTTTGAACTTCTAAAATGCAGTTTAAATGCAGCTTTAAAGGGATCTAAACCATCCCTGCCAAGGAAGAAGGGTCGATTGTTTTTTTTCTTAAAAAAATGTATCATTTATATACTTTTTATCCTAAAACGCTCATCTTGTCTAGCTCTGCGTGAACTCTGTGCATTCCGGTTTATGATAGGGTATGTTGAAAAACTCCCATCTCATTTTCTTCACCAACTTCAAAATCGTCCTACATTGCTGTTTTACCATTTTTGTAAAGGCCGCTTGATCTTTTTTGCACGTTCACTTTGTAAACATTGGGTCGGTACTTCTGCAGCAATGTAGGATGATTTTAAAGTTGGAGGAGAAAATGAAATGGGAGTTTTTTGACATTCACGCAGAGCTAAATAAGATGAGCGTTTGAGGTTAAAAAGTATAGAAATTGTATTTTATTTTATTTTTTTTTAGAAAATAACCAATCGTTTTGCTAGATAAGACCCTTCTTCCTAGGGTGGGATCATTTAGAGCCCTTCGAAGCATTTAAACTGCATTTTGGAAGTTCAAACCTGGAGGCACCATTGAAGTCCACTATATGGAGAGAAATCCTGAAATATTCTCCTAAAAAAATAATTTTTTTACGACTGAAGAAAGACATGAACATCTTGGATGACAAGGTGGTGAGTACATTATCTGTAAATTTTTGTTCTGGAAGTGAACTTCTCCTTTAAGGCTGGATAATCTGCAAGCAGGTTTCCTTTTCATTTTTCTTCTTTATCTCTCTGTATAGGGCTCCTAAAGTCATTAAATCTTTATTGTATTGAAGAACAGTAAATTCCATTTGATAACTACACAATGAGTAATGTCTGTTTTTATATCTGTTTGAACCCATGTTACTCTTTTATTCTGCCACTCCTAGTTGAAGAGCACGTTTGCATCAGTGTCACTCGTTTTCTTATGATCTGACTTGCACAGGAACTTTGGCTGCTTCTTTAAATGACAGTTGTTAATTTACATTCTTTGAAGGAGAATGATTTTCTTGTTTATCTTTCACTGGAATCTGATTTGATCGAGTGATTTTTACAGCCTTGGTTTATGTTCAAGAGCTTGACTATGTGGTGCTGATTGTGTTTTAGTATTGTTTTGATGATGAAGGTCAGGCCAAAATTTTGAGACCAGGTAAACATGGTGGGAAAGTTTTGCATTTAGATTGCAAGTTGAATGCTGTATGAAAACTTATTTGGTTGCACTAAAATCTTTCATGGTGGCAGAATATTTTGTGCTTGCCCATTACCAAAGTATTTGGTTCATATAGTTGATTTATTTCAGTAGGTATAGATTAAATGGTGGTGATTTCTTCTGTAAATAAAAATGAGTGGGGAAAAATGTATTAAGAAATATCTAGGTAATAATTGATCAAAGGTAAATAAATAAAAATAAGACATGATATTTAATCTAAAGAAGGTAAAGCCTATGTTTAGGACCAGTTAGGTCTCATTGCTGACAGTCACATTCCTTATTGGTGTGAAGTGATGCACTACCAGTCAAAAGTTTTTGAACAGTAAGATTTGAAATGTCTTTTCTGCTCACTAAGTCTGCATTTATTTCATCCAAAATACAAATGCAGTAATATTGTGAAATATTTTTACTATTTAACCGCTTTCTATTTTAAAATGTAATTTATTTCTGTGATCAAAGCTAAATTTTCAGCATCATTACTCCAGTCTTCAGTGTCACATGATCCTTCAGAAATAATTCTAATATGCTGATTTGCTGTTCACAAAACATTTATTATTATTAATATCATCCTTAATATTTAAAACATTTTTTTCAGGATTCTTTGGTAAATAGAGAGATCCGAAGATCAGCAATTATCTGAAGTAAAAAACTTTTGTAACATTATACACTATATAATTCAAAAGCTTGGAGTCAGTATAATTTGTATTTATTTAATTATTAATTTATTTTTGAAAGAAATGATAGGAATTAATACTTTTATTTAGCAATTAGCTTAAAATTGATCAAATGCAATGATAAAGACATGTATAATGTTACAACAGATTTCTCTTTCAGATAAATGCTGTTCTTCTGAAATGTCTAATCATCAAAAAAACCTGATAAAAAAATTCTGCTTTTCAACAATATTTATAAATGTTTTTTGAGCAGCAATGATAATGATGCTAAAAATTCAGGTTTGAACTCACAGGAATAAATTACATTTTAAAATACATTTGAATAGAAAACAGTTATTTTAAATAGTAAAAATATTTTAAAATTGTACTGTTTTTACTGTACTTTGGATCAAATAAATGCAGGCTTGGTGAGCCGAAGAGACTTCTTTAAAAACATTAAAAATCTTACTGTTCAAAAACTTTTGACTGGTAGTGTATAAACAATAAAAATGAATAATAACAGTATTAAAATAGGTTGAAAAAAGTATAACTTTGAATCTTTTTAGATTCATTTTTACATATATTATATAATGTAACTGTTTATATAATTCTTTTAAAGACACATTATATAATCCTCTAGCGTTTGGGGCATAAGATTTACTGTTACCAAGGAGTCTTCCAAGTTCCAAGATTTGAGATTTGCAGTGTGACTTAAGTGCTGCTAACCTTAATACGGAGGTGTAAAAATCTGTTTTGAAGTTTCTAGGTTAATGGCTAGATCATGTTTGTGTGTAAATGCGTCTCCACGGGATGCCAGAAAAACGACTTCCCTAAACACTCTGGTTTTGAAGCTGTAGATATTAAACATTCCAGCTGCCGAGGCGTTTCCTGTCAACAAACGACTGCCAGTCCGTGCACTCGGACCAGGATCCTCCTCCTTTCCTTCCTTCGCAGGCGCTCTCCCTCTTTCTGTTCATCCGTTAGCCGTCCCTCCTCCTACCATGTCACTACTTCTGTCCCCCTTGCGCAACCACACAGCTAAGATTTCACTACCGGAGACATATCAAATGTTTTGGTTTGCTTGGTAATCTGTACATGTAGGTCAGTCGTGCTGGTAAATATCTGGCTTCGATCCGTGTGTCTGCTTTCTGTGTGTTCATTTGTTTGTAAAAGAGACTGATCAAGCCTAATTTGCATGTTGCAAAAATTGTGATTTCGAATGCGTGTCTGTGTTTCAGAGTCTGTGCTGTGTCTCGAAAGTCTTTGTAATATTCTCGTCTGACTTTTTTCAATCAACAAGAAGTTTACATATGTGTGCATGTATGGAGGCTTCCAGATTACAATGGTCATTGATACCTAAATTGTGCAGAAGTAACTGTGTCTGACCATGCTGTATTCCCTGCAACAGAGTCTGGCTCCGCCTCCTCTCCATATGATATGACATCACTCTGCGGTTACCACAGAAACCAGGGCTCCACTGCAGACGGTTGACAGCCAAGCAGGTGAGTTATTATTGTGGTGTTGGAAAACTGCAGACAGAGCACAATTTGATAACTGCAGCATGGCAAACGCATGTGCATTTACACAGGCATGTGAGTGTGTTATGAGTCACGCTGGCTTTCTGTGTAAAATGTAAGTGTGTGTGTGTGTTGTGAAAGTCTGCGTGCCCATCTAAGTGTGAACACGTGTTTGTGTTAGCGCTCGGCTTCCAAGAGCGACATGTGTATTGCATTAGCAAATATGGTTCTTTGGATCCTCCTGTGAATTCCTTTTGTTTGATGTGTATCTGCCTGTAGTAGCAGGATTTTTACGCACAGCCCCGGTCTCAGTCTGGACTCTTAATTCAGCAAATTGATCCCTCCCTCCTGGGCAATGTCCAATCATTCTGATTTAATACACCCGTACACACACGCACTCTCACGGCATGATTAATGATGTGTCAGTAAGGCGTTCGATGCTCTTGTGAGCTCTGTATCTGCCAAGGCAAAGTCCACAGAACAGGGTTAGAGAGTGATTTTCTTCAGCTTCGTAGACACACCCCACCACAACAACATTTCTGAGAACACTGTGTTTGTTTGCGGTATAAAATCATAGTGCAGAGATTCAGCTCAGCATGTTGGATTTTAGACCGTGCTGAAGCTGGAAAGTGGTTTCGACTGGCTGCAGACTTTTCCCGCCAACTTAAAGGAAGGTTTGCACTGACAGCATTGAGCTGTGATAAGTCGGCTGGATATTTTTTCCCATGAGAGCCTGTGATTTCTGGTGACAGTTGGCAGTGAAACAGTGTTGAGCCGAGCTTGACTTTATGCAAATGAGCAGCGAAGAGATTTGGCATGACCAAATGGAGTAGAGAAATTGATCAATTGCCAGATACAGTTGAATACCTGACAGTGTTAGGGCTGGATATTGTTAAAAATACCTTGACTTTGATACCTGTTCATGAATTATACTTTTTTTCGATACCTGTTTTAGAAGATTACATTACACATTACTCCAAAAATACTTTGGTTTTACACTTGTTGATGTTTTTACAGACTCAAAGACTCATCTCCTCAGACACTGCACAGAGGAACAAAAAGTAACCAACACAATCAGTGAAAATCATTTTAATAAACTTCAAAGGGCTCATAACATGAATTTTTGTATTATTTTAATATGCTCCTTGAGGTTTACTTATAATGTTAAAAACGTCATGTTTTTTGCACAAAACAAACAAACATGTAGAAAAATTATTTTCAACCCTCATTCTGACCTACGGTCTTAAACAAACTGTTTCAAGGGGTGTGCCCTTTAAGGCTTGTCGGTAATCTGCCACTGTTATCGACAGTATAAATGCCCCGCCCCCTCACTATTGCATGTGAGTGTTTTAACAACATGATGAAAATAAAACTGTCATTTCCAGATAATGCATTATGCAATCATTTACTTACCATTTGTGATGCAGCTGCAGTCAGATCTGGTGGGGAATGTGCATTAATGCACTAATGTGCATTCTGTACTAAACAAGTTAAATTTGCCAAGATATTTTCAGAGATGATAGACAAGATGTTATATAATAATAATTTAATGGAAACCTAATTTTGACAAAAAAATTGACATTTAACCTATTTTTCTAATTTCCTGAAAATGTCCCAGCATGACATTCGATCACATCACATGTATTTCAGCAACATTACATGGCAAAAACACACATTTGATAACAATCAGAAGTTATTACAAACACTTAATGGTGGTTTAAAGTGAGTTTAGAGTAAAATCATAGTATAGAAATTGTCTTATGCAACATGATCTTACAGTGTGCATGAATGGTCACGTAAAATGCGTTTTTGGTTGTGTAGTGTGGACGGAGATCTTTCCTGAAAGGCAGTGGAAACGCCAGTGTGGAAGAGCATCTTGTTTTTTTTTTTGTTTTTTTTCCTCTATGGAATTTTAAAACTAAAACACACTAGCGTTAATGTAGCCTTACATCTATGGGGGTTGGAACGCTTACACACTACAGCCTCACGTGTGAGCCACGTCTCTGGGCGTAACTGGCATAAACTAATGTTTTTCCTTGATGCCTCACCAGAACCAGTCACATCGAGGCACATCAAGTATGCTGTATGCTTATTGGTTCACTTATGTAACGTCAAGACATTTTGATACTTGTTGGTATCGAGGCAATTCGGTGCCTAAAAAGTATTGAACTTGACACTCAGCCCTAGACAGTGTAGGGCTGCCTTCTACAAACTGACAGCCTAGTGATCTACAGTTTATTCACTGTGAGAAAAAATGACTTATTTAATGATTGTTACCTAACTCCGGATTTTTTTTCTTCTTGTTTCAGGTGGTGCAATGGCTGCCCAGGTTGAGGTAGATGCTGGGCGGCCATGTGTGGTTGGGAGTCGTCTGCACCTTAGCCCCCTTATAGACTCTAGCAACAAGAGCTTGATGGAGAGTTCAGGTGGCACCCAGGGGTCACTTATTTTTTCCTCTGAGCCTAACAAACCAGTTCCAGGCCCCAAGCCTAGACTCACTCCAAAACCTTTCACTGTGGAGAAAAACCCTACTATACGCCCCATTCTTGCTCCCAAACCACAGCCAAAACCAAAACCTGAATCCAGTCAACCAGTTTCCTCCAAACCAGACCTGCCCAGCACACCTAAACCACAACCAGCCAGTAAACCCAGTCTACCATCTGCCTATAAAACGGGCCTGAAGCCCAGCGGACAAACAAACAAACCTGTGACACAACCCTTTAAACCAGCACCTACTGATTCCAACAAATTTAGAACAACCCAAACCACTGATGTGCTGAGAAGAACAAGCTTTGGAGCCACAACAGCTCGACCCAAAACTGATGTTCAGGCCTCCACTTCTGGTGCCGAATGGCCTTTTGCTTCTCGGAAAAAACAACCCGGCCCTTCGATCACTCGTGCTAAATCAATGGGCTTCCTTTCAGAGATTGGACTGAATAATGAGGACGCTAAAGAGGATTCTGGTGCCAAGGATGAGTGTCCTCCCACTGTTCTTCGCTCCCAATCTAAAGGTTCAAGACCCAGACCGGTTTCAGCTGTGTTCCTACAAAACCCTGCTAAGTCTGAGCCTCAGGTTGTAACCCCTACACCTGCTCCTCGTTGGGCAAAAGGACGACCACTTTCATCTGACCTTACCTCAAAGTTTGAGTCAATTGGGCTGTCTCTAAACCGGCGACCTGCCAGGGAGGACGGCAAAGAAAACACTCCTGAAAAGCCAAAGAGTGTTGGAGCTGTGACTCAAGAGAAAGAACAAGGTGCTGAAAAGGTAGAAGGGCCAAATAAGCCCTCTGTGCTTGAGAAAAGGACTCAAAAGGTTGAATCGAAAGAGGAGGACTCCAAGACAGACTCTAAACCTGAGGATACAGGAGGTAGCAGTATAAAAAGACGCATCAGCCTGCTCATGGACTCTTCCTCGTCCTTCTCAGTGGCGCGTGGGGATACTCCAGGGACTGAGCCTCGCTCACCTGTCTCTGATACTGACGGAGCAGTGGGGGTGAAACAGCGAATCAAAGAACTGTCTGAAGAAGTGCCTACTACGCTGTCACCACCCCAGAAGCCACAGTATAAGCCACGTACCCTAATATCTGACCGCACTAAAAGGTAAGGTCCAGTGGTTTTCAACATTTATTATTGAGGTCTGCTAATAAATACTGAAGTACTTTGCAGTAGTTTTACTGCCTTCAAGTTTTAACAAATGACTTTCAAGTGTTTTTTTATGGGAATAAAGTAGATGAGGTGGGCAATGTCTCTTTAATTCCTGACAAAGAAGAAAGTACAAAGGAAGTGTTTTAGTGTATTAGTGCAACAAAATGAGTAGTAAAGGATCTACATTATGTGCATTAAGTGATTGTTTATGTACAGTTGAAGTCAAACGTTTACATACATCCTGCAGAATCTGCAAAATGTTAATTATTTTACCAAAGTAGGAGGGATCATGCAAAATGCATGTTATTTAGTACTGACCTGAATAAGATATTTCACATAAAAGACGTTTACATATAGTCCACAAGAGAAAAATAATAGTTGAATTTATAAAAATGGCCCTGTTCAAAAGTTTACACACACTTGATTCTTAATACTGTGTTGTTACCTGAATGATCCACAGTGTGTTTTTTTTGTGTTTTTATTTTAGTGATAGTTGTTCATGAGTTTGTTCTTAACTGTTAAACTGCCTGCTGTTCTTCAGAAAAGTCCTTCAGGTCCCACAGTTTCTTGTTTTTTCCCCATCAAATTTGTCTATTTGAACCTTTTTTAGCAATGACTGTGTGATGATTTTTTTTTTTTGGGAGATCCATCTTGTCACACTGAGGACAACTTAGGGACTCGTATGCAACTATTACAGAAGGTTCAAATGCTCACTGATGTTTCAGAAGGAAAAACAATGCATTAGGAGGCAGGGATGTAAACTTTTGAACAGAATGAAGATGTGTACTTTTCTTTTTATTTTGCCTAAATATCACCAAGCTACAGAAGATACTAACATGTTCCCCAGGAGACAAAATAAGTTAAATTTACCCTGATCTTCAAATTCCAAAAGTTTTTACCCCCCTAGCATCAGTGAGCATTTAAACCTTCTGTAATAGTTACATATGAGTCCCTCAGTTGTCCTCAGTGTGAAAAGATGGATCTCAAAATCATACAGTCATTGTTGGAAAGAGTTCAAATACACAAAAATGCTGAAAAACCAAAGATACTGTGGGACCTAAAGAATTTTTCTGAAAAAACAGCAAGTAGTTTAACTGTTCAGGACAAACAAAGGACTCATGAAAACAAACAAATTAAAAAAAAAAAAAAAAAAAAAAAAAAACACAGCTGTGGCTCATTAAGGTAACAACACAGTATTAAGAATCCATTGTATGTAAACTTTTAAACAGGGCCATTTTTTTTTAATAAATTATTTCTATTATTTCTCTTGTGGACTGTATGTAGACATCTTTTATGTGAAATATCCTATAGAGGTCAGTACTAAATAAAACATGTATTTTGAATGATCCCTCTTATTTTGGTAAAATAATTAACATTTTGCAGGTTCTGGAAGGTGTATGTAAACTCTTGGCTTAAACTGTATATGTGCTGGCACAGAGATTTTTGAAAAGTGTAATTATGTCTCACATACCTACATATAATTAATACCAATTTGCTTTTGTGATGATCCACATTCTCTACTCTCAAAATCAAAGCTAGTATTGGTTTCTAATGAATCTGATTTGTTTACAGATTTGAGGCAGAGCTTGAAAGCCATAGTTCCCATGAGCCCAAAGGCCCCCACCAGGTTGAAGAAGACCTTAGCAAAAAGGTATGGGAATGTGAACCACTGCTATTAATCATACTGCCACAAATAAAGCATCTTTGCAAGATGCAGTAAGGTATGTTTTGTGTTTAGAAGTTTAGTTTTTCCATAAAATCTAACATTTTAATATTTTTTTAAAAACAAATTACACCAGATCAAAATCAGAAGTACATCTGTATACTTAAATCAAAACATGATATGGACTAGGGTCTGTGAATATTTAAATATGAATCCTGTGTGTTCTGCATGTCTCTATGCGAAGCACATGTGACACCCACTGTGTTTTCATCCTCTGCCACCTCAATATATGAGTACATGAACACGTAAACAATCTCTAGAACTGCTCTGAGAGTTACTTCATCAGCATTTTAGTGTTTCATCTGAGAAAACTACCATCATATCATATACAAACTTAAAGGTCTTCATGGCAACCCATCAAAATCAAAGTTTGAGAAAATTACTTAATGTAATGATAGTTCTACTCCTACTAATAAAACTATTATTATTAATAGAAATTCTATTAAAATGTATTTATTATTAAAATTTAGTGAAACCATCAAAATGAAATCCAAAAAATTAATGGAAAACACAGAATTTGGTAAAAGGGAAAAATGTATTTAATAGAGCCTTAAAAATTAAATTTATGACATAAATTTGATATAATTTATGGCCTTTGTGACATTTGTCACAGTAACTGCCCTACAATGGTCACAGCCTCAAAAAAAATGTTGATCACTCCTTAAAAAAAGAAAAAGAGAGATTTCACTTTGAGAGAGAGAGAGAGGAATAGAGGAATAACAAATGAGGTTGTAAAAGGCGCTTCTGATGTCACAGGAGGTGCGGCACTCCAAAGACGTGTAACCTGAGTTGTAGCGTTAGTCATATAGTGATTATGAAACATGCACGCTTCGAAGGGAGGGGGGTGGGAAAGGTCAGTTTGTGAGAGAAGAGGACGCTTTGATTATAGCCCCTCCAGGCCCCACCCTGCTTTATGAGCTTTGACAAAGAGCGTACAGATCCCATTTCACTGTTCTCAGTCACACGCGTCAAGCTCCTCTCCCTTTTCACGTGCTCTTAATGTTTGCTTCTGTCTCCATCCCCTCTCTGTAGTACTTTCTCTGTTTATTATGGACTTTACAGTACAGTGCTTTACATATCAGTTTTCTTCATCTGTCATTATCTTGTACTTCCTCCTTTGGTTATCTTTTTTATACCCTTCTCTGTAAAATAATAACTTAGATTTGCAAGATTTGATAATCTGTTGTTTATTCAGACGAGTCTGTATTGCATTCTTTCTGTGACTGATTTGCCCTTTGGAGTAGAAACGTATTCTATTTCCTTTCAAAGTTTGCCTCTAAATCAGTTAAGTAATACACATAATATACACAGACGCCCTAATGACAGCTCATATCGGAGCACAGAAAATGTTACCTCTAAATGCCATACCTGTCAGTGAAAGCTTTAATTACACATGGGGGTTGTCAAAGGCTGCTTCTTTAAGGATAACAGTTGTAGACAGTGCTCACCTTGTTTGTTTGAAAGTCAATCCAAGTTCTGGGTTCTTGCTTACTCATTAAAAAGGAACTGAGACAAAGAAGGGAATCCTGGCAAAGTGAAATCATGTAAAAAATATACTTAATTGTATTTTTAATTTATTTTGTAGTTTGATTACTCCACGACTGAAGGACAGTTCACCAAACAGGAGGACAGGAATGCATCATCACTTGGAGTGCAAGACTTGCCTATCAGCAATAGGGACGGAGTGCAAACAGTACGAGCGTCTATGTTTGAGCATGTGGTGGAGAGGCATAATGTTCAAGTGATGGAGGATAACATTTCACAAGAACCAAGAGCACAGCAGGAAAGCACAATTAAGCCCATGCCCAGGCGAAACCACTCTTTGCGTATTCTAGATAACTCCTTTAAAGCTCCTGAAGATGATGATTCTGTTAGTTTGGTCAAAGCAACCTATAGAGAACAAGTTTCTCCTTCCAGCCCTGTACGTGTGGAGCATGTCTTTGACACTGTGTCTTTGTTCGGAGAGAACCGTGCTGTTAGTGAGGTTTTGCCACCCGCTTCCCTTGAGGACAAAGCTCATACACTGCGTTCTCGGCGATCAGCTCCTCACGGTAAAGAGGACAGACCTACCCATGAGATAAGTAACATGCTAACGGATGAAGCAACCACTCCACGTTACCTCAGAGTGGGGGCCTTGCAGAAATGGACTATCACAGAGGCAGGCAGAGAGATTGAATCTCAGATGGAGCAACAGAAAGAGATATTGAGAAATATGGAAGAAGAGATACAGAGGCAGATGCAATTGCACATGACTGCAGCAGCAGCATTGGAGGAAGAGGACAGTGAGAGCGAAGCAGAATGGAAGAAACAGTCAGAAGCACAAAGAGACAGGGAGAGGGAACGAGAAGAAGTTGCAGCACCCAAACGGCCTAAGATGCTAGAAGCCGAAGAACAAATGAACAAACCTAGAGCCACTTACTTTGCTCTGACTGGTCAGATTCAAGAGCCTGTGCATCAAGGTGAGAGAGTGGATGAGGAAGCAATCTTTGGGAGAGTTAAACGAGGTATGGTGGGTGGAGAGGACAGAGGGATGAAGGAGGTTCCATTTGATGATTTCACTGTTAGAGCAGCGCAGTGGGGCCCTCAGAATCCACCTGCTCCATTTAGAAGAAATCCTTCATTGGATGCTGCAATGCATAGAGATTTGCAAGAGGAACTGCAAAAAAATGACACTGGACCAAGAACAGATCACAGATTACAAGAAAGGGAACGGCAAAAGGCAGTCAGGGAGGAGATGGAAATAGAGAGACAAAGACTAGCAGAGTTTGATAAGAAGATGGAATTGGAAAGGCAGCGAGAATTAAAGAAACAGAGAGATTTGGAGATTGAGAAACAAAAAATTGAAAGGGAGAAAAGGAGAGATGCTGAGATACAGAAAGAAAAAGAGAGACAAGAGTTGGAAAGACAGAGGGAGTTGGAGAGACAAAGGGAAATGGAACGACAGAAGCGAGAAAAGGAGCGACAGAAACAAATTGAATATGAGCGAATGAAGGCTGCAGAAAGAGAACTAGAACAGCAGAGAGAGTTTGAGAGGCAACGACAAAAAGAGTTTGAGCGAGAGAAAGAGAGAATGCTTGACCAAGAGAGGCTTAGGCTCAGAGAATTTGAAAAACAGAAGGAGATGGAGAGAGAAAGAGAGAGACAGCTGGAGTTGGAGAGACAAAGGGAAATTGAAAGACGAAAGCAGAGAGAACTTGAAAAACAAAGAGAAAAGGAGAGGCTAAAGGAATTAGAAAGACAGCGAGAAGTGGAGAGGCAACGAGAGTTGGAGAAAGAGAGGGAAAGACAGAGACAGTTGGAAAGGCAGAGAGAATTGGACAGGCAAAGGGAACTTGAGAGGCAACAAGAGTTGGAGAGACAACAGGAAATTGAAAGACAGAGGGAGAATGAAAGGCAGAAAGAACTGGAAAGACAGAAGCAGAGAGAGCTGGAGATTGAGAGATGGAAGCGACAGAAAGCAGAGGAGAGAGAGGTCAAGAAAGAGCTGGAAGAACTCGAAAGGATCAAGGAGATTGAGAGACGACAGCTTCTTGATTTTGAGTCGCAGAGACAGCGGGAAAGGCAAGAGCAAGTGAAACAGAGATCGAAAAAAGAACGAGAAGAGAGACAACATCAGCAAGGAGCAGAACGACATCGGATGGAGACCGAGCCAGAGAAGTCTCTACCTACATCTCCACTTCGGCCCAAAGTTCTAGATCTGGATGCGGTGTCTCTTGGTTTGAAGACTGGTCGAGACAGCCGTGACAATAGCCCCACAGCCCGATGGAAGCAGCCCTCACTTCGTCCTGATGAGCTTTACAAACCTGGCATCTTAGACATTGATTCATTCAGGAGTCAAACCCAACCTGATGCCTTTCCTTTAACCGGATTAGGAGGTTTAGAGTCAGGAGGTGTTGGTTCAGTGATTCATGCTCGTCCACAGGCCACACAACCAAATGTTCTCCAACCCCAAACAACATCTCAAGTTCAGTCTCCTTCTCAGTCCCAGTTTTACCCTCAGTCCCAGGCTTACTTCCAGCCCACCCCAACAGAACGTATGAGAACTCAACTCCCGCCACCTCTGCAACCTCAAATTCTGCATCAATCCCAACCTCATTCACTGCCATTTGCTACAGAAAGATCTAGGCCACAAACCCACTCGTTGACTGAGACTTCAGATTGGCCCTTTCCCATTTCATCTTTGCCCCATTCGCAAACTAATGCTTGGGGACATACTCAAACAGAGTTGGCTGTAGATGAGCCCCTTTGGGTATCCTCCATGGAAGGATCCAGAAGGCCAATTAGCACCAGACCTGGTGGCCTTGATCAGCAACTCTTCCGTCATGAGGATAGAGGTTTAAGTAACATTTTGACACCCAGTTCAACCTCTTCCATGAGTCCCATCTTTGCTCCTGTACAGCATCCCACAGTCGCACCACCCATGGTTCCAATTCAAACTTCTGTGCCGACTGCACAACCAGGTTTTGGACAAATTCAAACTCATGTGCCGACTGCACAACCAGGTTTTGGACCAATTCAAACTCCTGCACCAACTGCGCAACTAGGTTTTGGACCCATTCAAACTTCTGTGCCGACTGCACAACCAGGTTTTGGACCAATTCAAACTCCTGCGCTGACTGCGCAACCAGGTTTTGGGCCAATTCAAACTCCTGCGCCAACTGCGCAACCGAGTTTTGGACCAATTCAAACACCTGCGTTGACTGCGCAACCAACCTCTGTAGCTTCTATACTGACCCCGGAGAGATCCTGGACCTCAGCACCTTTGAATGTGGGGTCAAGTGGAGGTTTGGTTCCTTCTCTCACAACACCATTAGCTAAGAAAGAGACTTCAGTGCCCCCTAGTCAGATTGCAACCACCTCTGTCACCGATCCTATATGGACTCCAAATTGGGAGCTGGCATCCCAGGGACAGAGAGAGAACCGTACCTCACACAGGGACAAAGTACAGCAGGTAAGGAAGAACACACTCCGGCATAAATTGATAGATCTGGCACTGTAATTGCAGAACCACCGAACTATTGGTATTGAAAAATGTTCTTAGGAGTGATCAAACATTGTGTCAGCATATCCCTAGTTGTGTTGCATTGTGCTGTCTTTGATATTTTTTAAGGAAGCTTGATTGTGGGCCTTTCTATGTTTGTGTAGAAACGTTCAAGGAGTATGTGTCGAAGATCTACCCCCACGGAAAGCTCTGCTGATGGCCCGTCTACCCATGTGAGAACTCGCAGAAGTCGCAGTGCACACAAAGAAAGAAGTGGAGAGAGCTCGGTAAGTACAACCATGGTCAGACCTAAAAATTTTGTTTTTCTTTGTCTGTATGTCACTCATTTTCTCATACACAGGCTTGCAAACACAACTTGTTTTTTGTTCGATTCCTAACCTAAAACTTGTAAGGGAGCACACAGTACTGAGCCACAATGCCTTGCGAAAATATTCATACCCCTTAATTTTTGTTATGTTGCTGCCTTATGTTGAACTGCTTTAAATTACTTTTTTTTCCCGCCACATCAATCTACACCGCATACACCATATTGAACAGGTTTTTAACATCTTTGCAAATTTATTAAAAATAAAAAACTTAAATGATTCCATTGCATAAGTGTTCATTTTCATATCCATATTTGGGAAAGTTAAAATTTTGCTCAGGAGCATTTATATTGCTTGTAGATGTTACTACACTGTGAGTGAAGTTAACCTGTGGCAAATTCAAAAAAAAGAGTATGATTTGGAAACTTCCTAGAGCTGGCCTCCTGGCCAAACCTTCCAACAGGACAATGACCCTAAGCACACAGCAAGAGTGGCTTATAGACAACTCTTTAAATATAGTTGAGTGGCCCACCCACAGCCTGGCCTTGAACCCAATCAGATATTTCTGGAGAAACCTGAAAATGTGCGTCTGTCCCCATCCAACCTCACAGAGCTTAAGAGGTGAGGAGAAGAATGTCAGATAATTACCAAATGCTGATGTGCAAACCTTTTCGCATCATACCCAAAAAGACTTAAGGCTGTGAAGGTGCTTCAACTAAGTACTGAGTTAAGGGTATGAATACTTATGCAATGTACTTATTTCATTTTTTTTGTTTTTTTTTTAATTTACAAAGTTGTGACAATTCTGTTTTTGCCTAGTCATTATGGTGTATGTAGTGTGGATTGGTTTGGAAAAAATAATTTTAAGCAATTTAAACAAAAAGCAGCAACATAACAAAACGTGAAAAAATGAAGGATTATGAATGCTTTCGCAAGGCACTGTATATTTCAGATATTGTCAAAAGGCTGAAAAAATTAAGATGAAATTACCCAACCCTACTTTGCACATGGGTAAGCAAACATCTTACATAAGAGTCAAGTTCTTCCCCATGTTCTAATGGAAAGTGTACAAA
Organism: Labeo rohita; assembly: GCF_022985175.1. Classification (NCBI taxonomy): domain Eukaryota; kingdom Metazoa; phylum Chordata; class Actinopteri; order Cypriniformes; family Cyprinidae; genus Labeo; species Labeo rohita. The sequence continues at coordinate 12,431,258 of NC_066876.1, read as the reverse complement.
AATGAAGAATGGAGAGCTTGCTTGTTGACTTCTTGATGATGTCACCAGCTTTTAGAGACCAGATGTTGGAGGAGTTCCCTGACAATGTGAATACCAGCTGTCATATGACCCTTTCTGGCATGTAGTGCTTGGCTAATGATGTTTGCCCGTATCTGATGGACGTAATAGACTTGCTAAAGCACATAATGAACTAGTTATTTAGGCTGAGGGACATTAAAGCTGAATGTTTATATTTATATGCATGTTTGTCAGGTATGGAGGCTAACTAGCTTGAGTTTTATTTGTGTGTGTTAGAGTGGGTGGTGCAGGAATGCAGTCTGATGACAGAAAGGAGTGCCTTAAAGCTACTGCGTAATGGTAGAATGTTTTCCAACATGGCTAAACTGCTAGCAGTGAGTAAGAATGTGTAAATCAAAGTAAAGACAGACGTAATCATCATCATAACAACTGTGTGAAGAGGTGTGAACATGTGTGGACAACATTTTGTTGAAGAGCTTAAGAATAATCGCTGCTTTGTTTTTGATTGACGGTTTCATTTAAATTTCATACAGATTCTTGGATGACGAAGTGTTTTTAGCAAAGAGGAAAGTTTTTCCACCTAAAGACTTATTCCAAGGCAGTTTTAGTCTTTTTTGTTTTGTTCTGAGGACCTCTAAATGCATACATAGTGCCATCTGCTGTATGAATCAAGTTATTACAGTGTTCATTGTTATGATTCACAGCTAGCCGTGGCTATAAAACATGGCTAATCTGACCGCTGAGAATATCCCATTAGTCTTTTAAATATCGTTTGAAACTGAACCCTTTCAAGGACTGATAGTTGGTTTCTTATTTTAATGTTTGAGTTTATTGTTATGTGGGTGTCTACGTGTGGGCTTCAAGAGGAAGCATTCTCTCTCTCTCTTGTTCTCTCACTCTCATCTTTTCTCAGTATTGGTCATCATAGGAAGTGTAATTTTTACATCACTGTGTGCTCATGGCCACAGAAGATTTACACAGACACTGAGAGAGGCAGAGAAGTAATGAACATTCAAATAAACTTCACAAAAGTCAAGACTATAAGACATTCTTTCGGACTAAATAGACGGATTTGCTGCATAGAAACATGGCATATCACTTCTGTCCTTCCTGCTGTTGGTGGCCGTGGGTAAGCTTACTTTATATTACTCTCAAGATGGTCAAGCAACTACACTTACCACTACACAACCATAACATTTCATGCAATCTGAGATAAGTACAAACAAAAGCTAGTCTCTTGTCATAGATTGACTTATTTTTTCTAGCATAGATGCATTGTTTTTTTTTAAAGCAGATTGATTTGTGAAGTTGTTTCTTCTCCTGTGATTTGTGCGTATCATTCTGTTCAATAATATTATCTTTATGTTGCCAAGGTGAGGCCTCTGTAGATGCTTCCTGTTGTCTTGGCTAAATATATAGGTATTGTTTTCACTCTGTTCTTTTAATTTCCTGAAAGTGATTCAGTTGATCAAGGTGGACAGATGGCTTACTCTCCGTAAAAAGTAGTTTTTTGGTTTTCTGTCTCCACAGGCATCTTTGAATGAATCAAGTATGGGTATACTGTAATTTTTTGGTATCTATTATTATGTTGTTAAAAATACAGTAGTGTTTTCTGCTTGTATTGTGCTAACATGAGCCTTGTACTCATATGCATTATCAGAATCATTAAATATAGACGCATATCATAGATTAGAGGTTTTAAAACAATAGAATTCACATTTTGATTGGCTTTGTGCATCCTAAAGCATGTGCCTCTGTAGCATTTTTATGGTTTTATCACTTGTCAATCATTTTAGTATGCATACCAGCTGTGAAAACCAGTTCTGTTGATGTAAATGCCCAAGACAGTCTCAAACAGTGCACAATAAACTTATTTAACTAACCAAGTCAAGTTCCCTTCTATATCATCTGCACATCAGCAGCTTGTCTTTAATTCTCATATGAATATACAAGCTACTTTTGGTGAAAAAAGAGAGTTTAAACTCTAAGGAGTTTAGATTGGTTCATTTCCCAAAACTAATTGAGCATCTAAATGAGCAAACAGATCTCTTGTGTTAACAGTGCTGTGTCAGACGAACTGTCAGCTTGCACTGAGTCATAAGGCAGGGCTCAAATAAAATGAATCATGTCACAGATTTTGTTACATGGCTTGGTATGTGAAACGCCAAAACATCCACATACGTCGTAGCCTGTGCCACCACCTGTGTATGCTGTAATTTTCAGTTTTGAAGTGTAAAACGCAAAGGAAGTAGCATCAGTCAGTGTTACCCTTCCTGTATGGGCCACATGTCGTTTAAAGAGGAACATCAAACTAATTTGACCACTTGTTCTGTTTGGACTTTAGAATTACTCTTTGTTATCTTGATTCAGTCAGAGTAATAGGATGTAACCTAGTAATCAACCTTATTATGTTGTTGTTTGCTGTTAAAGGCTGAAAGCTAACCCTTTAAAATGTGACTTGTGACCCAGACTAGTGGAACCAAAAATGAGGTCGTGAAATATACCTAAACCACATATGAAGTGTAGGGATATACACAGTACTGTCATATTGGGGCCAAATTTATTTGAAATGTTTATGTTGCACTACATTAGTTAGACAGCTGTAGCTATTTGACAGCATTGCGAAGTACATTTTCGACTAGATTTTGGTTTGCCTTTTAATTGTCCTGTTAATAGCCATGAGGTTTTCAAAACTAGTAAACCTCCCTATAAAATATACTGGTGATGTATGTTACATTTTATGAGCTGCACTATCTATGAGTGATGTCTAAATAAATATGCAGTATGATCAAAACAGTATTTCATAAAAAATTCGGTGAGCAGGAGGTTCTGGTTCTTCAGGTGGTTTTACCATCAGGCAGATGACTGAATCATGAGCAGTGCCTCTGTGACTCATCTTAATGCCAGACTGACATAATGGTTTTGTAGTGATGATACATTCATAAAAGTACAGTCATCATTTTACCACTCAGCACTGTGGCTAATGCATTCATTTAATCAATATATGGATGTTAGCCAGATCCTCCTCATGTCAGTTTGTATCGTAGCTGTATTTTAAAATCTTTGTTGATTATTCTGTTATAAGATGTGTGTACCAACTGTAATGGAAAGCAGATTCCACCTACATAACTATTGCTCTGTCTCTATAAAAGGAACAAAAACTCATTTGCTATTGATTGGCTTTTGCCATTTGTAAGACTCTTTTGTCTTGCTCTTCCTTAATCTAATCTTAGTGATTTGTGTCTTATGTGCCAGCTTAAACTGGCCTGTAGTGTTTTATTTAAATTGTTTTAATGTCTTTTAAAGGACAAGTTCACTTCCGGAGCAGAAATTTACAGATAATTTACTCACCCCCTTGTCATCCAAGATGTTCATGTCTTTCTTTCTTCAGTCGATAAGAAATTCTGTTTCTCGAGGAAAACATTTCAGGATTTCTCTCCATATAGTGGACTTCTATGGTGCCCGCGAGTTTGAACGTCCAAAATACTGTTTAAATGCAGCTTCAAATGGCTCTAAACGATCCCAGCTGAGGAAGAAGGGTCTTATCTAACGAAGCGATTGGTCGTTTTTCTTAACAAATTGATATACTGTTTAACCTCAAATGCTCATCTTGTCTCGTCTCTGTGAAGCGCGTGTGAACTCTGGGTCAATACAGTTAGGGTATGTTAAAAAACTCCTGTCTTGTTTTCTTCTTCAATATCAAAATTGTTCTACATTGCTGTTTTACCTTTTTTTGTAAAGGGCATTTGATCTTCTTTGCATGTTCACTTTGTAAACACTGGGTCAGTACTTCTGCAGCGATGTAGGACGATTTTGAAGTTAGGGAAGAAAATGAGATGAGAGTTTTTCAGCATACCCTGACTGTATTGACCGTACTGAACCAGAAAAAAACAGAGTTCACACAGACTTCGACAAGGCTAGCGTTTGAGGTTAAAAAGTATATAAATTGTCAGTTTGTTTTGAATTTGACCGATCATTTTGCTAGAGAAGACCGTTCTTTCCCGGCTGAGATCATTTAGAGCCATTTGAAGCTGCATTTAAACTGCATTTTGGAAGTTCAAACTTGGGGGGGGGGCGCTATTGAAGTCCACTATATGGAGATAATTGTTGAATTTTTTTCCTCAAGAAACATAACATAATTTCTTATCAACTGAAGAAAGGACGACACAAACATCTTGGATGACAAGGGGGTAAGTAAATTTTTGTTCTGGAAGTGAACTACTTCTTTAACTCATGCAAGTTTTATTGTTAGATTAGTGATCTAAACAGTGCAGAAATTTGCATGCTTTATATTAATTTTGTCACAATATCTAAAACATATTTTTATAAAATTTAAATCAATAATTCTTAATAATTCTTAGACTTTACACTGTATGTGTGTAAAAAAAACAGCTTCAACTGATTTAAAGAATTCACTTCCAGAATAAAAATTCCCTGGTAATTTACTCACCCCTATGTCATCCAAGATTTTTCTTCAGTTGTAAAGAAATTAAGGTTTTTGAGGAAAACATTACAGGATTTTTCTCCATATAGTGAACTTCAGTGGGAGCCAACAGGTTAAAGGTCCAATTTGCAGTTTCAGTGCAACTTCAAAGGGCTCTACATGATCCCAGCCGAAGAATAAGGGTCTTATCTAGTGAAACGATTGGTCGTTTTCTAAAAAAAAAAAAAAAAAGGATATAGCTTTAACCACAAATGGTCATCTTGCACTAGCTCTGCAATGCACATGACTTTCTTTGCACTTTCACTTTGTAAACTCTAGGTCGGTACTTACGCCTACGTCATGCGTGACCTTTCCAACGTGACTACATAATACATCGAGCTAGTGCAAAATGAGCATTTGTGGTTAAAAAGAAAATGACCAGTCGTTTCACTAGATAAGACCCTTATTCCACGGCTGGGATCGAATAAAAGCGCCTTGAAGCTGCATTGAAACTACAAATTGGACCTCAACCTCTTGGCCATCACTGAAGTCCACTATATGGAGAAAACTAATGTACTGTCTTCCTCAAAAACGTATTTCTTTTCAGCTGATGAAAGAAAGACATGAACATCTTGAATGACATGGGGGTAATCATCAAAAAAAAATTATTTTGGAAGTGAACTAATCATTTAACCCTTTAACTGTCACTCTCATTTTTGAACACAGACATAAAAATTCATGAATGAAAACATGTATGAATTTGTAATATGATTTTAATGTACATTTTCCGTGGTAATGCAGTGTCTGATTTTTATGATGATTTTAGGATGAGGTGATTTTGAGATTTTAAGTGAACTTATATTAATTATATTAATTAATTTCTTATTATTTCTAAAACGTGATAGGGAAAAAGAAGAAGAAAGTCTTTTGTGACAAAGGTCAGAACTCATGTTATGATGTAAATATTTTTTTTTTTTAAGTTGCACTCTTGACATATATTAATCTGTTAATTTTTCTACATAATTTGTAACACAAAAAATATGGTAAAATGTCTATTTAGGAGTCTTAGACCTTTCCAACGATGTTTAGTTTGTCATGATTAAATTAGGATTTATTTGTAATATAGTGAAGTCCCCCCACAGAGGGGACGGTGACAGTTAAATGGTTAATAAAGCGACACACAAATGGTGTATGTTATAATATTAATATTATTATGATTTAGATGTAGATTTGGTCTCAGGTGAGGTTAATATGAGATTTTGTTTCTCCATTTACATGATATGGTGTAATTCACTTTCAGTCCACCAGTGGATGCTAAATTGCACCTCAGCATTGCCTCTGTCTTCTCCTTTTCCCCCCATTTCAACTCATTATGTTTAATTCATCAATGAATCCAGTAATTTATTAAGTAGTACAGAAAGATTTTAATGTTATTATGTTTTTTGCTTGTGATCTGTGTTGATTGCCAAAAATCAGAATTCAGGTTCTGAAGTTCACTAAGCGGATATGGAAATAAACGTCGGGCCGTAAAAGGACAGCGAGATTTGGTTGCTCGTCAGTGATGTTTGCATGACAGATTGTGTACATTTGCAAAGCAAACTAACTCATGGTACCATGTGCTTTAAACTCCTTACAACCCAGAGTGATTTACTCTAACAAGCACAGACATTTGCTACCAAACCTTTTTTAATTTATTTATTTCATCAAGAATTCTTCTGCTCTCAGCAAAGTGAGCTGCTGACAGTATTGCATAACCAGTGCACCTCTCTCCATCTGTGTCTCTCTGCTTCTCTTTCTCTCTCAAAGCTGGAACAGTAGCAGGGAACACTGCAGTGCATATATCTTCCTCTCCGTCTCTCTCTCTCTCTCATACTCGTATCACTGGCTTCCCTTACCCCTCCCTCTCTGTCTCTGTTCTCGTTTTCCTCCTCCCTCTGTTTTCTCCTTGAGCACAAGTCCTGTAACACGGGGGACGGAGGCAGGAAAGCTGACGCATTACTGTTCTACCTGCCAGTACCTGCAGGGACGCATTTTAGGACAAGACCACCTCAAAACAGTCTTTATATTTTAAAGCCTGCGAAGCCACATGGATACTTCTGGCACTTGATTTCCATGTTTTACGGACAGACTTTCATCCTGGACTTCTGTGTACTGAGCTTTCTAGCAACAGAGAAATAAGGAAACACTCATCTTGGTCTCCAGCTTTCCGCTTGACCCTACATTGAGAGTTACGGACGCTTTCCGAATTGACAGGTGGACAGTTTTGATGCTTTTTGAGAAATGCAGTTGTGTTGAAGTAGCTTGCGCTGCCTGACAGGTTTGAGACGTGACTGGGAAAGTGTGTGTGTTTTTGACAGCTCTGATTCATAAGTTGACTAGCGTTTGTTTGAGTATGTGACACTGCTGACAGATCCACTCAAAAGACGCTCAAACATTCATGTAGGAGTGGTGCACTGCTTGTTTCAGATCATCTACAGTGACGCAGCTTGAAGCGACATGACGTTTCTTTATGAAATGTGAATGATATTTGCGTGCTGTTTGTTCTTTTATGCACTGACTGACTGATTGAAATGTAACTATTTAACAAAAGAGTTGCTCAGGTCAGTAAGTAAGGTGTATTGAATCAGCTTCCATGACATCAAGCCACTCTGTTTTTTGTTTAGGGATGTAATTGCAGGTGCCTCTGTGGTTACATAATAACTATAACTTTGTTGCTTTGTCACTGAGCATGAGGCATTGCAGAACTGCTGTGATCTCTGGGACAATCCAGTGTCCTCTTTTCTAGCTTTTATTATGGTGTCTCGGAAAACGTTGACTCTATCAACAGTGAGTCATTTATGAGCCTAGTAGGTCCATGCAGTTTTAAATAATTGCTTTTGAGAAATCTTAAATTAGGTCTATAGTGACTTTATGTTACAATCTCTGACTCACAGTTGAAAATGTAGCTATTGAGGTATTTTACTGAAAATAGTCCAAAAACTTTGGTCAAGCACTGTTGGAAGTTAGACCACGGTCGACTGCTTAGTGGCAATTTGTAGTTTCGTACTGCAGTGCAGAGTGGAGCGCAATCTGTTCTGGCCTCGCTCTGGAGACATGGTGTACCAGAACAACACTTAAGTTGCTGGATTGGACTAAAGAGGAAGGTCCAATGAGTTTAAACACAGATGCACTTTCAACTGGACCTGACTGGATTGGATTCCCTTGTAAATCGAGGCCACTTCCCTGAGGGTTGAATTGGACTACCATCAATGGACCTTAGAGCCTCCAGTTGGGAGTCTTGATTGGATCTCTACAGTGTCCAAAGTTAAGGAACTTCACTGAAAACCTTGACATTGAGCTCTATAAGGACGCAAACCTTTGTTAAATTTACTCACTCTGAATCCTGAGAGATGGAGTACCTGGGCGACAAGTTGTCTGTGGCCCACTCGCAAGTGTCGGGTTGGATGGGCAATGTGCGGCGTTCCCTTCAAGGTGCCCTCAACTTGGTCTCCAGCAGCGTGGAGAGAAGATCCGCAGGAGGAGGTGGAGAGGATGGAGGTGGCTTTAAGAGGGCTGCCTCTCTACGCAGCTTGGCCAGTCGCAGCCGAGAATCCTTCCGCAGATTCAGCCTGCGCAGCCAACAGCGCTTGTCCCTGCGCAGACGAACCACCTCGCTGGCTTCACCGAGCACTCCCTCATCTGTAAGAGAAACATATGCTATTTCTATCTCTGCATTACTTAAAATCAGCTTTTTCAAAACCACCCATCTCACCCGCCACAAATACAGAGTAGTGCATATACTGATTTTGAACCTGGCAGCATGTAGCCCTCAATTTGTGTCTAGGTGGTCACTTTCCATTAAAAAAAAACTGCTTAAAGTTTTTCAGGTTCATTGTCTGAACCTGGAACTGAGCTTGCTTCTATAGTTATCTCAAGCTTTACCTTGTTTAGCTGCATCCTCTATCAAACACACATGACAAATCTAATTTCAGAAGTCTTCAAGGATTAGTTCACTCCTGAATTAAAATTTCTTGACAGTTTACTCACCCTCATGTCATCCAAGATGTTTGTGTCTTTCTTTGGTCGAAAAGGTTTTTGAGGAAAACATTCCAGGATTTTTCTGGACTTTAGGGGTGTAGCGGTACACACATTACGGTTCGGTATGTGCCTCAGTTTTAATGTCACCGTTCAGTATGAGTTCAGTACAGCAGGAGGAAAAACTAAACTCTTTTTGCTTTTTTTTGTTTACATAAACAGTGGTTTACTGAACAAGTTGCTCTTTCTTTAAATAAGTTCAGTTATAATTAACATTTTCGTAGTTATAAAAATCTAGTTCAGCTTATTCTTTAAACTATAGGTAGCCCTTTTACATTATAAGGTTACAATTAACAGCTTAACCCAAACTTAAATTTAATTACTATTTATTTTAAAATATAATAATCAACACTTAAAAAAAAAAAAAAAATATATATATATATATATTATATTCCCAGAATCCCAATCCCAGAAGCAGCTCTCCGAGGACTTTATACAGTGATCTGTCATGCCACGTCTATGACTGTCAAAGCGCCATTTATTGTTTGAATTTCCTGTGGGAAAATGCTGTACTTGTTCGGTACACATACATACCGAACTGAAAGATCCGTACCAAAGATTTTTGGTACTAATACGTGTACCATTATACCTGTAGTGGACTTCAATGGGGATCAATGGGTTGAAGGTTCAAATTGCAGTTTCAGTGCAGCTTCAAAGGGCTCGACACAATCTTATCCAAGGAATAAGGGTCTTGTCTAGCAAAACAATCTGTCATAGTCATTTTGATCTCATGCGTTATGTAATCACGTTGGAAATGTTACGCACAGTTAGTTCTTCATCTGTGAACTTCGGTTCAGAAAGCTAGGACGGGGTGAAAAATTCCATCTCATTTTCTCCTCCAACTTCAAAATCGTCCAACATCGTTGTTTTACGAGACCTTTCCAACGTGACTTTGGAATGTGTGAAGTCGAGCTAGTGCAAGATGAGCATTTGTGTTTAAAAAGTATATAATTTTTTTTTCCGCTTTGTAAATGTTGGGTTGGTATTTCCGCCTACGTCACGTGTGACCTTTTCAACGTCATTACGTAATGTGTGAAGTCGAGCTGGTGCAAGATGAGCATTTGTGCTCAAAAAGTATATACATTTTTATTTCGCTTTTTAAACACTGGGTCAGTACTTCCACGTACGTCACAAGTGACTGTTCCAACGTGACTATGTAATGTTTGTTACACTAGACATGACCCATATCCCTCAGCTGGAATAGTACTGAGCCCTTTAAAGCTGCATTGAAACTGCAGTTTGGACCTTCAACCCATTGGCCACTATTGAAGTCCACTATATTCAGAAAAAAACCTTGAATGTTTTGACTGAAGAAAGAAAGACATGAACATCTCGGATGTTGGGGTTGAGTAAATTATCAGGAAATGTTAATCCAGGAGTGAACTAATTCTTTCAGGATTGCTTAAAAAATTACCGGCAGGTGTGTCTGATTAGGCCCTGTAGCCTTGCTTTACGGAGCCCCTAAAGCAGGGTTGCTCAATCCTATTCCTGGAGATCTGCCATCATGCGACGTTTAGCTCCAAAAATAATTGAAAAATACACCTGAACCAGCTAATTAAGATTGTCAGGAATTTTATTACAAACAGGTATGTTGGAGCAGAGTTGAAACTGAAGTTTGCAGAAAAGTAGATTTCCAAGGAAAACAAACAGTCACTTCTGCCTTATAGTAACATTCGCAAGAAAAAAACCCTGAGGCTTTTAGCTCTGAGAATTTCTGGTGGGTTGTCTGAATGACTCAGAAAACTGGGCTAGTTGAGATATGTTCATCACATAAATGAAATAACATAAATGATCCCTGTTCCTGGAGGCACACAAACACTATACATTTTCAAACTCTTCATGATTAAACATATCTGATTCCACCAGTTTATTAGTAGAGATTCCAATGGTCCATCTGAAATCGCATACTGTCTGAGTATGTATTTAGATGGATGAGGAACAAACTTTATATGACCATAAAGTATATTCTAGAGTTGTCAAAAGGTACCGGGTTCGGTACTTTCGGTGCTGAAATTTTAAAAACGTCCATTTCCCGCTCACATTTGAGCGCTGTTGAGCCGATTTTTAAACCGCTGATTGGTCATAGTGTTCACGCGCTCAACAGACATGACTGTGATTGGCTACAATGATAAGCGCAGTTCACGCTTTCTCACCGAAGAAGGCATATTCGTATATATATCTTATATATTGTAAACATTTTCTTTCTTCTGTACCCGGTGCTTCTCCTTCTCTTACTCTGTTTGTGTTTGTTGGTGGCCTGACCTTTGCAGTCACATGAGAGAAGCTTTGAGAAGCACAGAGAGCCCAGAAGGGCATTCTGGGAAAGCTAGGTCAGCACGATTGACACAAAATGTAGGCATCGTCTGCATGGGTACAGTTTCATGCATACTGAAACCTGGCAGTACACTGCAAGGACGGTTTGCATAATCTCCTTGAACATTTACATGCATGTTCTCAGCGTTTTCTCTTTTACGCCAAAAGATCATGCACATTTGTGAAGTATTGTGTCGTTGTTTGAGTTATGCCTCATTGTCAGTGCCTGTTGGTATTTAGGTATGTATAAGCCAGGTGAAAGGGGTGTTGTCCTGCATGTTCAACAAAACACTGAGTGATCTCAAAAGCTTGAAGGTTCTGTTTGTCTAAGTCCATCAGAGAATGCTGGTGGGCAGGTTTTTTGACTAGTTTATAAACCCCTGATAGCTGGGTTTCAATTATGTCACATCTCATAATGCTCATTCACTCTGCTGTCAGTCAAGGGTTTTTTCTCCATCACTCAAACTCTGTTTGTGTGCTTGTGTGTCAGAATAATCGAACAAAAGGAAGAACTGTACTGTACATTGATTCTTGGTTTCAGTGTCACAGGAAACAGTCAAAACAGGTATATAATCATTGTAACAGAATTAACTGGCTATAATAGAGTGTTTCCTGTGTCCTTCGGCCGTCACCACGCTCTCTGTGACATACAGGCAGAGTGCTCCATTTCCCCTTCAGCTGTACTATATTATCACACACGAATGAGCTGAGATATGAACGCTTTGCTTGGAATAGTTTGAACTTTGTAACAATGCCTCAGGGTTACAGTCTCAGTAAATGTGTACATTAGAAGTACTTGATGCATATTATTTGAGGCAAAAGCTTTAGTGAACTCAGATTAAAATGTTAAAACTGCACACTATAGACTGACTTATATATATATATATATAATAAAATGTATAAAAATAGAAAAAAATGTAATAATATTTCATAATATTACTGTTTTTACTGTATTTTTGATTAAATAAATGTAGCCTGGGTGAGCATAAGAGACTTCTTTCAAAAAAGTCTTATGCTGCGTGCACACCAAATGCGAAACAAATATTCTCTTTAGGTTATTGCTCTAGTTTACTCACAGGATGTTTTTTGTGTCACTCACGCAAATAAAATCATTGCGTAATGGTGTGCACACCAAAAGCAAATTTAATTATTCGCTCAAGTAGATTACATACAAAGTCAATGCAAAGATGTGAATAGACACGAATTTGCGCTGAGCAACGTGAATGACATCAATTGGGCACAAGTTGAAAAATTTCAACTCGAAAAAATTGGGGGTCTGTAATGACTAGAAGTTTAAAAAGTTTGGGGTCTATAATGGCTATAATTATTGGTGAAAATATATTACATACGGAAAATTAGGGATCTATAATGACTATAATTATTTGTGCAAATATATTACATACAAAGTCAATGCAAAGACACGAGTAGACTGAATTTGTGCCGGGGTGACGCGATTGTTGTGAATGCACAATATCGTGTCTTTTGCTCGAAAATCATTGTGTAATAGTGTAGAGGTTGACCGATACTGGATTTTACCGATACAGATAACTAGGTCGGACCACCGATTAATCAACCGATAGTTTTTAAAATGGATACTGAACGGAAAATAAATAGTGCTCTACTATAAAAAAAAAAAAAAGGTAGCCTACTGAACCATACTTTGTAAATGAATAAAATTATTAATATTAATTATATATTGATCATTACAGTTAGTTCATTGTTCATTAATGTTAACAAAAACAACTAAAATTTTTCACATATATCAGTAAATGCTGAAATTAACACACTGTAACAAGGAACAATACTTCTCTTCTACAGCTTTTATCAATCTTAATGTTACAAATGGATTCATATTGTAAAGTGTTACCATTACATCAACAATCAAGCTAAAGATGGCCATCTTTAAATATCTACACAAAGGCCACAGTATTGAAATTGCATACATATGGATATTGTGTACTTTCACAATTTAACTGCTTCTATTCTAGAACATTTGCGGTTATCTAATCAAAATATAAAAATACGTTAGTCACATAACAGGCAAATGTGCAGCTCCGTGTCTAGAAGAACTCGCAGCTATCTGGTATCACACACACTGGACGCGTCACATTCAATTCAAGCGGCGGTCTACAAGACTTTATTTGATCACCAAACGGGCAAAAGTGTACTGCTGTCCTTTCTCCAGTAATGCAGCATCTAGTCAACAAATTCATCGCTAATGACATAAAAACATGCAGTACAGTATACTGTACAAACCATTTCGTTGTCAATGTTTTAAATCCACCTTTGAAGTGTCCGACTTTGTGCACCGGGCAGTGTCACGTGTCTAAACAAACGGCACGTGCTGTCAGTGATTTCCGGCACTAGAGGCCGATCTCGTGCTGCATAACAAAGACTATAGGGACTTGTATAATGTATAATGATGACCTTCTCAGCCACTCCAGCAACGGACCCAACCCGGGAAAAAACTTTCGGCATGGATTTTTGCCGATAACCGATAGTTCTGCCGATCAACTATCGGTGCAATAAGTTCTTCTCTTATTTGACTTGTGAGACAACGTGCCATGGAAATTTGTGCGGAAGACGCGACAACATCATCTGTCGTGAATTCACGTCTATTTGTGTCTTTGCATTGACTTTGTATGTAATCTGTTCGCACGAATAAATATAGCCATTATAGACCCAAAATTTTTGTATGTTTTTGATAGTGGTTTTGATAGTGAACTTTTTAAAATTAGCAGTCAATTCTGAAGTACCAGAGACTGGTGTTGTCTTAGCACAGTTGTATTTAATGCATGTAAATTCAATCTATCAAGCATCTTACACTGCTTCTTCACAGCCCAGTAATATCAGCTGTTAATGTTTGATTTTCCCTGAGGTAAATGTAGCCACACCTTTGGTGGGAATGTTTTGTGAGAATGCCAGTAGATGAAAATGAGTCTAAACGTGCACACACACACCAGTAAACACATAGAGTAAATGCACTATTGGAAATAAAGAAAGGCTTGATCGCTTGTTGAGTGAGAAGTCACACTAATAATAGATTCGCATTTAAAGATGAGACTCTCACAAGTGTAAATAGAAACACAAACACATCTTTTTTAAAGGCCAAACATCAGCGTGTTGGTGTCAAAGCAACGACTACCCTTTTCTTTCTACCTCTCATCTTTTCTTTCCATCCGTTCATTGTTTCTTTGCTTCCCCTGACGCACTCTTCCTGTTCATGTAGAGATGGCGAGGTTTTTGGCGAGGTTTTTCAAGTTCTCTCTCTCTCTCCGTTGCTGTGTATTTGTTATTTTCACACTGAAAGGTTCAGATAAGAGTGTTCTTATCCAGGCCTTTGCCCTTTAAAATAAGATATTGTTCTATCTAGACCTACACCCTTATGTTGTCAGGGTAGCCCTTTAGGCCATTACATCTAATGTTAGTCCTGAGTACCACTCCCTCTCAGTCTGTGTGTGTGTTTATTTTTGTGTGGTCGGCAGGCACAGAATATCAGTCGCTTTCCAAGGTGAGCAAGCAATTCATAAGGTGTGTCTTAGTTGGAAGTGCATTAGCAACTTTGTTTGAGACTCGGAAGATTTACCTGCCATGAATAAACCGAATGGTTTGGATAAGCCAAAAATGAAAGCATTTCTAACCGCACACACCCATTTCTGCGACTTTGAGGGCAGACATATGCAAAGATGTGCAAAAGTTCAAACAGGCATTTTGCTGATGCATTGTGTTCGTAGCCGCTGCTAATGAATTAGCACTGCATTACATGCTAAAAGCTTTAGGTTAATCAGCCACCAGCTGTTTGAGACATTCCTCTTGGCTTTTCTGGTCAAGTGATTAGCTTAAAAAAAAAAAAAAAGAGTAATTCCACCCTGTGTTTTGGATTTGGATTTGGATTAGGTATTCATACAGATTTTTTTTACTTGACACAAAGATTAAGAGAAGCTTTGTCAAAATATACTTTTTCTGGCAGTAGCTTACGCAGAAGCAACCTTTATAATTAGCATTATTTAAAAAAAACAACTAATGTATTTTCTCATTTAGAAAGCTAAGTGTGTGTGTGTGTGTGTGTGTGTGTCTGATGAGGTGTTTGTCAGGTGGGAGCACTGCGCTGATGTTGTCCGGTCTGATTCTCACTGCTCTCTGTTGCTGGTTACTCTTCCTGACAGGAAAGGCAAAGCTGATGAATGACATCCTGTGCTGTTTTCTCTAATGCAAACAGCCTCAACACACACTCTCCCTCTCATTCTGTCACTTAAACACACACACACAGTCTCTCTCTCATCATTACTAATGACTTAATGCTCAGGTCGATACGGTTGTCTTAAATTCTGAATTTTTCTCTGGGGACTGAGTTTTAAGAACTGGCTCAATTTTTAGTTCCGTTTTCCAGTCATAAATGAATGTGCATTTAAAGTGGTTTGGCCACGCCTCACGGGATGTTGAATTCGAATGGCAGGAAGAGGAATTTACTGCGATTCGAGGAAAGTCACACATCAGAGGAACTTTATTAGTCCACCACAACAATTAATCAAACAAAGAACAGGTTACTTGTTCTGTTAAAGGCGTCTGTGGTGTAAAACTGTTTCATCTTGTTTGGCTACATTTTGAAAGTAAATTAGAGCATTTTGAAAAATGATGCTCTATATATGTTTGTATGCAAATATTAAATACAGATTGTTATAGGTAGCATTTTACACATTGCTTAGTAATATCATCTACTGCTTCTATAAATAACATTTATTATGAAACGTAAAAAACGTTCTAATTTAAAAAAAAAAAATTAGAAATGTTTTTAATATTAAAATTAGAGTTAGAATAATTATATAATAATAATAATAATAATAATAATAATAATAACTAACATAAAAACATAACAAAATTACCAAAACAAACTAAAATTAAAATGAAAACTGAAAATATGAAAATAAAAACTAATTAAAAATATTAATGAATACTAATAAAATGACAAAAAACAGTGTAGAAGCTGGTATTAAAATAACACAGGTATATATTTGAATAATCTGAAATAAAATATATGTAATTTGAAAAAAAGTGGAAATAAAAAATGTTAATTATAATAATCATAATAAAAATAATAATAATAATAATAATAATAATAATAATAATAATAATAATAGTAATAATTATAACTAACATAAAACATAACAAAATGTCCAAAACAAACTAAAATTGAAATGAAAACTGAAAATATTAAAATAAAAACTAATTAAAAATATTAATAAATACTAATAAAATGAATAAAAACACCATGTAAATTATATTAAAATAAAGGTATATATTTCAATAGTCTGAAATAAAATACATGTAATTTGAAGTATTTAAATTACTAAAAAAAAAAGCTGAAATAAAAAAGGCTAATAATAATAAGCATAACAAAATGACCAAAACAAACTAAAATTAAAATGAAAACTGAAAATATAAAAATAAAAAAAGATTCAAAATATTAATAAATATTAATAAAATGAATAGAAATAGTATATAAATTATATTAAAATAACACGGGTATATGTTTCAATAATCTGAAATAAAATACATGTAAGTTAAAGTACTAAAATTGCTAAAAAAAAATTAAAGCTGAAATAAAAAGAGAATTATTATTTATTATTTATAATAATAAAAACAAAAATAAAAACATAACAAAATGACCAAAACAAACTAAAATTAAATTGAAAAATTTAAATATAAAAACGAAAAGAGAAAGACAAATTCGAAATATTAATAAGTGCTAATAAAATGAATAAAAACATTGTATGTTATATTAAAATAACACAGTTATATATTTTGATATTAAGCTATTATTAAAGGCTACATAAAAACTTTGTATCTGAATTATACATATCTTGACTCAATTCTGCTTGTGATCAGAGAGCTGATGACTCTGTTTGTGTGCGAGTTAGATACACTGTCCCCTCTGTAGTCACCTCATTAAAAGAGGCACGGTTGAATGGATGCGCTCACCAGTTCAACCAGTAGATTTCTATGAGGTCATCGCAGCACTTTCATGAGAGTCTTACCAGTATCTTCCTATGCTGCTTTTCCTTGTCATTCATTTTCACCCGGTCACACTGTTTTTATGACTTTGCTTCTGATTTATCTGCAAGTCATTTTCTATATATTACACTATTGCCTGCCCAGTTATGACATAAGGATGTCAGTTTCATGTTGTTTCTGAATACTTGAATACTGAATACTGGTGCTGACTGGGTTCGTAGTTGTAATGTGATCAGGGTTAATAGTCCTGCTGTTCTGTTCTGTGATTCACACAAGATAGTTTTATGACCCGCTGGGCAGATTGCATCTCTTCACTCAGTGATTGGCTAATGTCCAGCTCTGGTGCTGTGATGTCACACCCAAAGGGAGTGGCTGGGTTTTTATGACTGGGTTTTTCAGTGTGAGATTTAGCTTCACCTGGTGGTTGTTTGCAGTGCTGCAGGATGATTCAACTCCCTCTATATCTTCATTCATGCTTCTCCACAATCAGAAGCATCTTGCCCATTCAGAAAAAACAGCAGTGATCACTGACTATTAACTTCAACTCAAGTTTTTTGGTATATTAAACAACATTACAAAATATTACACAGTTTATTTATACACTACTATTCAAAAGTTTGGGGTTAAACTTTGTTGAAAGACACTACATCATTTTATTTAAAAATGACCATAAAGACTGTTACATTAAGAAAACATTAGTGCCGGGAAACGATTAATTGCGATTAATCGTGATTAATCGCATTCAAAATAAAGGTTTTTGTGTACATAATATATGTGTGTGTGCTGTGTATATTTACTACGTATATATAAGTACACACACATGTTCATATATATACATTATATACATTTAAGAAAAATGTTTATATATTAAATGTATTTGTATATAATATAAATTATATGAATATAAATATATACATAATATTTGCAAAATATATACTGTGTGTGTGTCTTTAAATATACATAATAAATATACACAGTACACTCATATATATAAACAAAAATGTTTATTTTGGATGCGATTAATCGCAATTAATCGTTGCCCATCACTTGAAAATATGTTGAATAAATGCTGTTCTTTCAATGTTTATATTTAATAAAGAATCATGGAAAAAATATGCTTAAATCAATGTTTCCACAAAAATATTAAGTGGCACAACTATTTTTAACATTGATAATTAGTAATAATAGTAATAATAATAATATGGATCATGTGGCACTGAAGACTGTAGTAATGGATGCTGAAAATTCAGCTTTGTCATCACAGAAATAAATTACATTTAAAAATGCATTAAAATAGAAAACAGTTATTCTAAATGTTATATATTTCAGAATATTTTCCTGCACTTTTGATTAAATAAAATGCAGCCTTGATGAACATAAGAGGCTTCTTTTAAAAACGAGCAAAAAAAATAAAATCTCACAGACCTCAGTGTTTTGAAAGGTATCAGGATTTGAACACACGTCTCCATGGGTACTAAACAAAAACAGTTGAGAATGAAAAAAAATTACCACTAAGTTGGTAAAAAGTATTTTTAATTTTTTTGGGGGGGAGGTAATTTCCTGTCTCATTCAGATGGCCACTGGTACAAAAAAAAATTACAAGACATCCCTGTTTACAACCTTATTAATTTGCAGCTTTTTAGTTTTAGAAAAACATCCTGTTTTCTTTCTTCTCTTTACAGGAGCTGGTAAAGCAGTGTGTTGGTGGACCGGGGGGAGAACAAAGACACGGACAATCTGGTGCAGGAGACCGACAGTCAGTACGGCACATGGGAGACTGGACTTCGCACAGATGACAGGTAAACACAAAACCATATGAAGCCATAAAACAACCATCTTTGGTCCTACATATACACTATACCTAAATGCCTCCCAAAACTGTCCTCAGTCACTGTTTGTAACTCAACACCAGGATCAATTGCATCTATTGAGTGGGTCATCTGTAACAGAGCTATAATGCTATAATGACCTCATGGACAGAAACACAGGCAGATACATCTTCATTACAGAGTGGACTGGGCTTGTCAAAGAGGTTTGGTTACAGCAGTGACTAATGCAAGGGATTCAGATGAAATGAGAGCTGATGTATTTGAATCATTGGGTTGGATTGGTTGGATTTGTGTCCTGAAATGATCTTTGGATGGGTGGATGTGTGTTGTCTGTCAACAGGGATATCGCAAAAGGGTGATTTTATTAGGAAGTACAAAATTATACATGGTTTAAATTAAATTATTTGAACGGGAGTCTGACCAACACTCATGACGTGTGCAAATCAAATTGAAATCGCTGGGCTACAAACCATCTGCTATTAAATTGGTTATGTAACGGATGTAGTGACAGATCCTTATTAAATATTTTGCCATATATCCAAGTATATGGGATTATTGAAATAGAAAAAAATGTAGGGTGGGAACTTGGTTCTAGTCATTGGTTGTCTGAATGCGAGCTTGTAGTCAGTTGTAAGGATCGTATTATAAATACCACGCATAAACATTGTTTTCTCAAAAACATAAACATGTACATTCATGCTGCCCACATATTATTGTAGCCCAGTTTGTGCTGAATACAGTGTTATCAGACTTTAGCAATTAATGTGTTTTTAAGATACTGAAAAAAAGCACAAATGTCAGGGCATGTCAAAACTTCTCCAGGGCTCCAAAACCCCCTTAGGCCCCAGAGGGTTAAGCAAAAACAAACAAACAAACAAACAAACAAACAAACAAATAAAAAAACTGGTCTGGAGTCCAGAGAGAAGTCTGACATTTTAGCGGAAGATTGTTATGATGTTTCGATTAAAAATTACTTTCAGCATGTCACCCCTCACCCTTCAATTTACTTTTACTTTGGAGAAATGTTCCTTACATAATATGAGGGAACAAATATGAGGAAGACAAACAGAAAGTGTCTGTTTTTGTGCTGCTGCTTCTTGTTTATCTAATGTTGCAAGCGACAAATTTTACCATAGCAAATATGAAAATAGTGTCAAAACAGTAATAATAATAATGTGAAATACAGTTTCATGATTCGTAAGAAATCTTAGTAGTTAATTGAATATGTACACTGTAGTATTTATACATTTAATTTATTTACACATAAATCAAGCTGCTTCATTTTTTTTTTTTTTTTTCAATTCAATTCACTGGAGCCTCTTAGCAACCTAATTTTACAGCTATGTTTTTTGTACACTTTTGTCGTTCCAAACCCGTAAGACCTTTGTTCATCTTCGGAACACAAATTGGAGAAATTGTTGAATAAAATTGTTATTTTTGTTTTTTTTGTGCACAAAAAGTATTTTCATAGATTCATAGCATTACGGTTGAACCACTGATGTCACATTATTTTTAATGATATCCTTACTACTTTTCTGGGCCTTGAACATGTCAGTTGCATTGCTGTCTATGCAGGGTCAAAAAGCTTTCAGATTTCATCAAAAATATCTTAATTTGTGTTCCGAAGATGAGCAAAGGTCTTACAGGTTTGAAAGAACAAGAGGATGAATAATTGATGATGAATTATAATTGAAAGCGTTTAAATGTGTGTTCAAGTATCTCTTCTCTTCTCCTCAGCCTCACTCCAGCTACACCATCTTCTGATGACAACCTCACCCCGTCTCCACGGAAGCCCACCCCACCCCACACGACCGAACAACCACTTCTCATCGACACAACAGATGGCTCGACCACGTCTCCTCAAAAGCAGACAGAGCTCCCATTCCCAGAGGTCAGTTTTCTCCCATAGGGATAGTTGTCCTAATAATGAAAATTGTATATGTACTCACCCTCATGCCGCTAAAAACCCATAAGACATGCATTCATCTTCAAAACAAAAATGAAAGTGTTTTTAATGAAATGTAACAGATTTCTGTCTTCAATGAAACCAAAACCTAACACTCCAAAAAGTTTATAAAGAGATTGTAAAAGTAATCCATATGAATTGACCGCTTCACACCAAATCATCAAGGTTTTTTAAAAACAGATTTAATTTGGACTTTTATTCGTGAATTAAAATACTTAAACTGAAAATTTTGTCATTAATTACTCAATTACTCATGTTGTTCCAAACCCGTAAGACCTTCGTTCATCTTCAGAGCACAAATTAAGATGTTTTTGATGAAATCCGACAGCTTTCTGACCCTGCATAGACAGCAACGCAACCACCACATTCAAGGCCCAGAAAGGTAGCAAGGACATTGATAAAATAGTCCATGTGACATCAGTGGTTCAACCATAATTTTACAAAGCTACGAGAATACTTTTTGTGTGCAAAGAAAACAAAAATAATGACTTTATTAAACAATTTCTTCTCTTTCATGTCAGCGTTCACAAGAGTACCATCATTTATAATAATATAGTTTTCATTTTTTTGGACAACGATCTCTATAACACTCTCATTTGAGTGCGAACAGACAAAACTACATGCCATTTACGTGAGATGTCTCTGTCTTTCTCTATAGACCCCCACAACACTGTTAGACTCTAGTGCACTACGTGCCAGGGTCAGTCTGAACAAGAAGAGCTCTCGCAGAGCCCCGCCCTCTCGAGCCGCCCGTCACAGCGCCCTCTTATCACAAGTACCCGAGGTAACCGGAGCAGATGATGAATGGCGCTACAGGGACTCGACAGGTACTTACAAACATTTTAGCAGTGAGACACGTGCATATCTGCACATCTTATCCCATGAGGTTGGGATTAAATAGGTTGCAGGTCCTTTGTACTGTAGCAAAGTCAATAAAATCTAGTCTTCTGCACTCACTCCAGTCTTTCTCTCTGTCTGTAGAGGACAAAACAGACTCTCCCAAGCAGGGTGAGGAGTCAGACTCTGAGGACCAGCCCAAGGGAATCGAATCCCGGACTTCCTCCGTGTCTCAGCCGCAGAGAGTGGCGCTCTTTCCTGGCATGGATCCATCTGCTCTGAAGGTGAGGGCATTTTGGGGATTTTTTCTACTAGTTGCATTTTCTTAACCTTGTACAGCTTGACATGTCTGAAAAATCTATTTTTTGGAAATGGAAGAGTTTATTATAAAACGGATAGTTCCGGTCCTTGATTCTGATTGGTTGATCTGCATTCTAAGCTGTTGTAAATTACTCTACAAACACATTTGTTTACGTTTGTGTGTTACTTGCCACAACCGTTTCCGAGGAACTACATTGTTTGGCAGAAGAATAATGTTTGTATTAATATTATTACGCTTTATTTGCTCCGTTTTATTTTGTGAAACCTTACTGCGTATATGGAATAACCGTTTTATAAAAGCAATAAGCCCCTTGAAGCCGTGGTTTACAGTGAATTTATAACAGCTAAGGGGGTTTTAGGCTTTGCGTCGTGCCTAACAACAACCCTTAGCTGTTATAAATTCATCATAAACCATGGCTTCTTGGGTCTTATTGCTTTATTGAACCATTAGACAAAATCTAAAGAAAAAAAATATTAGTTGCTAGATAAAAATGCTATTTGATGCAGTTGCTGATATTTACATGTGAGATAAAAATCTGATCGCTTGTAATGTAAATCAACGAGATACAGTATGATAGACTACTTAAAAAAATGTATATATATGTTATCTCCCAATAATGTCTTAGTAAGATGATATAATATGCAGTGGAATGCAATGATGATTAAAAAAATGTACAAGTTAAAAAAAAAAAAAAAAGCCTTCCTCAAAAAGCCTGATGTAGTATATTTGATACTCGCATTTTAACATAATTTTAAAATAACAAAAATAATAAAATAAAATAAAAATATTTATGGGTAATCAAGTAAACCTATATGTGTCAGTCCAGTAAATGTTCATCTTTAAATTTTACTAAAAATATTTATTCATTTACTTTAATCAGTAAAAAAATTCACAGCAAAAATATAAGTACCATGATTTTGAAGGTTAGAATTATTATTTTTACTTGCTAAAATAGTATGAACTATCAATCAGACAACGAAAGGCATCAGATCATGTTAAAAATAGAAATTTGCATATCAGATATGATACACATGGCTTCATGGTCTTAAGAAAAATAAATAAATCATGCTAATTAAACAGAAGAACCTTACTAACAATGCTTGTTTTAGGTCTTACAGGCTAAAACTTTTTGAATATTTTTGGAAGCTTATCATTTTGCAAGTTGTGTGACAAGAAATTTGTTCATTCGTTTCAGGCTCAGCTAAAGAAGAGAGGAGAATCTGACAATCAGACAGACGGCCCTTCACCCCCTCACCTCTCACGCTCACCCAAATCTCCGTTCTTGCCTCGAGCTGCCCGTGTGCTGCCTCCTGCTGGCGGCAAAGAGAATGGGTGGGTGATTTTAGGTCAATGGACACCAAAAAAATGTCAGAATTGTCTATTTTTTGGCAGTACTGACCATTATGGTGTGTTTCTGATTTTTTTTTTTTCTTTCTCGCTATTCCTTCACAGAGAAGAGTCCTCTCCCCAGTGGCTGAAAGAACTAAAGACTAAAAAACGTTTGAGTCAGTATGAAAATGACAGTACAGCCTGAACAAGCAGGTAAATCAGTGCCTGTATGTGCAGTTACATCATAACTAGGCTTGCAACATGTTTTTGTTTTTAAACCCAATTTTGATAACCATAGCTAAGTTTTAAGTTTTTCTCATTTTTTAAAGAAAAATCAAGTTTGCTTTAAGTGCTTTAAAGGATTAGTTCACCCCAGAATTAAAATGTCCTAATAATTTACTCACCCCCGTGAGTAAACCACAAATGCTCATCTTGCACTAGCTCGACTTCATGCATTATGTGATCACATTGGAAAGGTCACGTGTGATGTAGGCAGAAGTTCCAACCCAGTGTTTACAAAGTGAATGTGCAAAGAAAGTCAAACATCCTTTGCAAAAAAGGTAAAAAAAAAAAAAAAATGATTTTGAAGTTGGAGTAGAAAATGAGATGTTTTTCGCTCTACCCTACCTTTTTGAACTAAAGTACACAGATGAAGAGCTAGAGAAGTGGCATGTGAAAGTTTGGGAACCCTTGCGGAATCTGTGAAAATTTGAATAACTTTAACTAAATAAGAGAGATCATACAAAATCCATGTTACTTTTTATTTAGTACTGTCCTGAGTAAGATATTTCTGCAAATGCTGAAATTATCAAAATAACCCCCTTCAAAATTTTGGGAACCCTTGGTTCTTAATACTGTGTGTGGTTATTTGGATGATCTATGATTGTTTTTAAGTTCAGTGATAGTTGTTCACGAGTCCCTTGTTTGTTCTGAACAGTTAAAAACCCCTCCAGGTCCTGCAGATTCTTCAGTTTTCCAGCTTTTTTTGCATATTTGAACCCTTTCCAGCAGTGACTGTATGATTTTGAGGTCCATCTTTTCATACTGAGGACAATTGAGGGACTCAAAAACAACTATTAAAAAAAGGTTCAAACATTCACTGATGCTCCAGATGGAAACACGATGCGTTAAGAGCCGAGAGGTGAAAACTTTCTGAATTTGAAGATCAAGGTAAATTGTACTTAATTTGTCTTCCGGGAAACACGCAAGTCTCTTCTGTTGCTTCCAAAGGGCAGTACTAATTGGGGAAAAAAGGATATTTCAAAAAATAATGCAAATTTCTTCATCCTGTTCAAAAGTTTTCACCCCATGGCTCTTAATGCATTGTGTTTCCTTTTGGAGCATCAGTGAATATGTGGACGTTTTTTAATAGTTGTTTGAGTCCCTCAGTTGTCCTCAGTGTGAAAAGATGGATCTCAAAATTATAGTCACCTGTGGAAAGGGTTCAAATATGCAAAAGATGCTGGAAAACTGAAGAATGTGCAGGACCGGGGGATTTTTTTCTGAAGAACAGTGCTCAGTTTAACTGAACTCATGAACAACTATCACTAACAAAAAAAAAAACAGTCGTAGATCATCCAGGTAACCACACACAGTATTAAGAACCAAGAGTTCCCAAACCTTTGAAGGGGTTTATTTTAATAATTTCAGCTTTTTGTCTCGTGGGCTATGTAAGATCTTTTATGTAAAATATCTTACTCAGGACAGTACTAAATAAAAAAAAATAACATGCATTTTATATGATCTCTTTTTTTTGTTAAAATATTCACATTTTCACAGATTCTGCAAGGGGTTCCCAAACTTTTACATGCCACGGTATACATTTTTTTTTTTTAGTAAATGACCAATCGTTTCCCTAGTTAAGACCCTTATTCCTCAGCTGGGATCGTGTAGAGCCCTTTGAAGCTGCATTGAAACTGCAGTTTGGACCCTCAACCCACTGATCCACATTGAAGTCCACTATATGGAGAAAAATCTTGGAATGTTCCTCAAAAACCTCAATTTCTTTTCATTTGAAGAAAGAAAGACATGAACATCTTGATGACATGGGGGGTGAATTTTCTCCATACAGTGGTCAGTGGTAACCAAAAGTGATTACTAACATTCTTCAAATATCTTCAGAATTTTAGTTTTTTGGAGAGCAAAAAAAAAGAGTATTTTTGAAACCACTAATTACAACATCTCTTACTTTTGCACAATGCTCCTGCTCATCTAACACAAACCATGTGTGTTTTTCCCCATCATCTCAGGATGCCTTATAACTGCAGTATCTGTAGCTGTAACTCGTGACAGAAGCCTTAACCTTTGACCTGGAGTTGACGGGAATTCTGCTGCTGCTGCTGACTACGACATCATTCTGTTTCATTGGTTTTTCTGGCCTTCCTCTCCAGCCTGAGTCGTGTTCATGTGCATGGTGCCTTTCTAAAAGATTTCTGACTGACATAAAGGGCAAAGCAGAGATCTGTGTGTGAAGCGTGAGTCCATGTATGTGTTGTCGAGTTTCTCTTGAGCTCTTCGTCATACGAGAGAGAATTATTTTTGCATAGAGCCACTTTAACCTCTAGTGAGCGAGAGATCATCCTTTGTAGTGGAAATGTGGGACCACACGCACCTACAAGTAACCTTGAAGTGCTTCATATAACTGGAGTACGACGGTTTATTTTTACCCTTTTATGTTCATATTAGTAGAGCTTTCATGCTAGTTTGTTTGTTTGTTTGTCTCATTCTCATCGTTTTGACAGTTATAGGCATCAGTTGCACATGCATTTCCATAGACGATCACAATTTTATTTCTGAACGTTAATAGTCGACAAATCAGTGCTGAGCTATCTGTATAGAAAGTGTATTTAGTTATGACGAAATGTTAATCACAGAATGTTATATTTGTATTAATGTCGGTTTGAAAGGAAAATGGTAATTGTTTAATGATCAGTTGTTTATGAACTGCGGTCTTGTATGTGTGTTGATGTGCGTGTGGAAACCTGTTCGGATGGGCCACTGAATGAATTTAGTTCATCTTTTGTTTGCACATGTCTTCACTCCTTACAACCTATATTTTTGTTCATATTTGAGACATTTAGACATGCAAAGGTCTTAGTTTGTTTAGCATCATGTCACATTTGAGTCCATTATAATATCATGTTTGGAAAATTGCGCATGTACAATCAGTCATTCCCTTTATTACGCTTTATGTTCTTCTTTTTATCCCAGAACTTTACTTGCTTTAGCAATGGGCCAAAATGATGATAGGAAATTGCACAATCAGCATTTAAATCTGTTTTTCTTCCCACAAGATAATAACATATGAATACAGAAGGGAAAACGTTTCATTTGTGTCCTTCACTCTGGGTTGCACACATCTCGAGTTCATTTCTTTTGTTTACTTATTTGCTAAGGGAAATTTGAAATGTCAAAGTACTGTAAACAACCTTCACATTACATTGCACACTTGTTACCGTGTTTTCGAAAAAACGCCGGGCAGTTGTGCCGCTCCCACCTAACAAGCACTTTTCACCTGTTAATGAACAGCGGTTTTGACCGGTAGTCACTTTTGTAACGCATGAGTCTTCACCCGTGATGTCAATGTTGTGATGTTGGTATGCTGACGTATGTGAGTAATGTGTCCTACAGTTTGTGTTTTTTTTTTTTTTTTTTTTTTCTATTATCAGCTTCTTTTCTTTGTCTGCCTACAGTTGTTATAGTGTGTTTAAGGGTAATTTGTCCTTTTTATTTTAAATTTGACTGTAAAGATGTTTATTGCACTGTTGTAATGCCAGTGTCCAATACTGTAAATTCATAATAAAATTTACTATAAATATATATTTCATTCCTCCTCCCCCCACCCCCCCCCAAACATGTGTTTTTTAAGACTTTTTCTACAAATGTTTTTGCATATGGGCCCAGGGCTGGCTTGCTATGCCAGTGATTTCAGTGTCATTGAGCATACAGTTGAGGTCAAAAGTTTACACACACCTTGCAGAAACTGCAAAATGTTAATTATTTTACCAAAATAAGAGCGATCATACAAAATGCATGATATTTTTTTTTTATTTAGTACTGACCTGAATAAGATATTTCATATAAAACATGTTGTCCATAAGTGAAAATAATAGTTGACTTTATAAAAATGACCATGTTCAAAAGTTTACATACACTTGATTCTTAATACCGTGTTGTTACCTTAATGATCCACAGCTGTTTTTGTTTTTGTTTTTGTTTGGTGATAGTTGTTTATGAGTCCCTTGTTTATCCTGAACAGCTAAACTGCCTGCTTTTCCTCAGAAAAATCTTTTAGGTCCCACAAATTCTTTGGTTTTTCAGCATTTTTGTGTTTTTGAACCCTTTCCAGCAATGACTGTATGATTCTTTTCACACTGAGGACAACTGAGGGACTCATATGCAACTATTACAGAATGTTCAAACGCTCACTGATGCTTCAGAAGGAACAACGATGCATTAAGAGCCGGGAGATAAAAACTTTGAATTCGAATATCATGGTAAATTTTACTTATTTTGTCTTCTGGAAAATATGTAAGTATATTCTGTAGCTTCTGAAGGGCTGTACTAAATTTAAAAAAAAAAAAAAAAAAAAGATATACAGGCAAAATAAGAAAAATGTACACATCTTCATTTTGTTCAAAAGTTTACACCCCTGTAAACCCCGGCTCTTACATCCTCAGTGTGCAAAGACAGATCTTAAAATCATACAGTCATTGTTGGAAAGGGTTTAAATACGCAAAAGATGCTGGATAACTAAAGAATTTGTGGGACCTGACGGATTTTTCTGAAGGACAGCAGGCAGTTTAACTGTTCAGGACAAACAAGGGACTCATGAACACCTATTACTAAACAAAAAACACAGCTGTGGATCATTCGGGTAACGACAGTATAGAATCAAGTGTATGTAAACTTTTGAACAGGGTCATTTTTATAAAATCAACTATTTATGTATGTAAATGTATTTTATGTGAAATATCTTATTCAGGTCAGTAATAAATAAAAAATAACATGCATTTTGTATGATGCCTCTTATTTTGGTAATCCCATCTTTGCATCACATCTTGCTGGATTTGAATCATGAGTTTTAAGTGTTTAAATCAAGACAACAACACAATAATCATTCAGTTTCATCTCGAGTTTATTGCATTTCATTGAATATCATATCTATATTTGATCTCATTTATTTTCCTCATTACTTTGAATATGTATTTGATTTCTATCTACTCATAAATATGGTTTATAGCAGGTGTTAACAGTGATTAACAACCTTTACTAATGAAGGACGGAGTTGGGTGGGGTTGCTATAAACCATTAAAGCTAATTTGTTTAGAGAGAATAACCACCCCGACCTCCTGTTGTCAATCACCGTGTCACACCCCCCACCACACACAACACACTACACCACACCGGTCATTTACAACTCTACCCGGCCCCCCCTGCACACCTACAGGCCACTACAGCCCGGGGGGGGGGGCAATTATACCGACTTAACGCAAACTCGTGCCGGTCAAAAGGTGAAGTACCACGGGGTTACTACAGGGAAACGTCTCAGTAATCCTGCAGCAAAATATGCCTGGTTTGTTCAGTTCAGATGCATTGTTGACATTCATTGGCACCAATATGATAACGCGTTATGAAAACACTCTATTAACGTTAACTATACAATGTTTAAAATCATGATGTAAACAAAGGATCAAATAAAATATTTCAGTATTTATTATTTGAATGTGATTTACATATATTTTTCACAAATGTCCTTATAAGATGTGGTGTTATCAACATTGGATTTTATATATTAATTATGGATCAATGAATAGCCTCTATCAACTATGGATTTCAAAAAATCGAATTCACAAAACAGTGAATGCCCAAAAAACAGCTCAGAAACGTTCATAACGCAAAATCACTTATTTATTTCTCAGCAGTAGCAAATAGAATCACTGACACAACTGAAAAGGTCAAAGATAAGCATTCAGAGGTGAAGAGTAAGGAAAGGATGGGGCGTTTTAGAAGCTGTAGGGATTGAGGAGAAGTGCTGGGAACTTAGGTTGAGGGTTGGAAGGCTCCTCTTGGGTGATACTGCATGTCACGGATGCGCCTCACGGACTGGATCTGAGGCAGCACGGCCCCAAACTCAGAACACTCCTTAAACTCTCCTTTCTCAAACAAGTACTGGTAGCCTCTGTATCCTGGGTACTGATAGCCCACCCAGCTGGAACCGAGACAACATCAACAAATGAATGAAAATCATTACTATATACGAGGACTTTGAAAGATTAGACTGGAAAGTATTCAGAAATTGTGAGGTTTTACTCACGTGCCACTCTGCACACGAACTGAAGAGACTTTCTCATGGTATCCATGAGCGTGGAAACTGGGAACATCATCATCTATGATCTCAATCTTCTTCCCAGTGAAGCTTGGGTTCTCATAGAGGACGATCTTGTGTTCCTGGCTGTCCTGCAAGGATATAGGAAGTGTAGAATAAACACTTTAATAAAAAACAAAAGTTTTATGATCTCAAAAATGAAGAAAATGACAACATGAAGAAGCTAAATTATTATTACTTAGTTTATATGTTTAATGGTGACCCTACTATTTTTCTAAAATGTGTAAAATAGTCATAATTAAGTATGAGTGTCGAAACTTTTTACTAGTACTGTATATACAAGAAAATTTTGTAATCCTAGAGTTAGTTTTTAGTTACCACTTTGATGGGGCGGAAGGCGACGATGCAGTCACTGCGTCTGCTGTTGGTCCAGGCGTCCCAGCGAGGATACTCACCCTTCTCAAACACATACTGTTCCCCCTTACAGCCGGGCTGCTCATATCCCACCCACCTGGACCAAAAAGTGAATAAGTGTCATACTTTCTTGCTCATTCATTTTTCTTTAAACAGTAGTTCTCCAATCTGATCGGACTAAGAATACTGATATAACCAACAAGTCCAACAGAACTGGGACATTTTACTGTTGTATAAGTGGAGTTGTTTCACTGTGTCTGGAACAGGGTTGCCAGATCTGTGTAACAAAACCAGTTCCCGTGTCAACCAAATTTAGCTCAGTGTTCAATTTAACAAGCCCAAATAGCCTACCAAATTCAAAATATACCACTCCCATACCTAAAATATATATTTTACACTCAAAATTATGCATTACACATAATCATTTTTGAATTATTTGAAAATATACTATTTACAGTTTATAATCTAAAATAAACATTTCAAGATAATACAGATATAAAATTTATGAATGGATGGCAAATGCTTATATGACATAAAAAATATTTTTTTATTTACTAGAACAACTCTGGAGAGGATTGCCAGTGCCACTCCCTCACAAAATCCCATGACTACCTTATAATCTAGAGCGTTTTATCATTGATAGATTCTAAATTGTATCATAATATATAATATAATAAACGCAAATAGAATTAATGCAGTATATCAGACCTTCAACACGTGGGAAAACACAACCGCAACCGTTTAAAAGTAGCCCGCGAATTTCCCCGCATATCGCGGGAAAAATATTTATGTTTTCCCACACTTCAGAACACGTTTTTCAAGTGAAATGAAAAACCCGGTCGCTCCAGTCCACTCGCATATTGTAATCCATATCGTGTGTTGCTTGGCATTAAGCAAACCCCACCGTGACAAAAGACAAATTAACCCTTTATAATTAATGATGCACATGAACTTCTTGTTTGTTAAGTGTAACGCAATATTACACTCGCAAGCATGCTATTTTCTCTCACACACAAACTCACGGTCCACACAGCACCAGTACTGAGCCCACTTTCGCCACGTCCGCCTCCTGGATGTTGTTACAGGGCCCAGTCAGCTCATGACAGCGGCCTTGGAAGTTTTCCTGTTCGTAGATGACCAACTATGGAACAAAAAACGGGAGAGAAGGCATAAAGAAAGATAAGCAGGAGTAACGGATAAGTAACGCACACCACAGATACTCTAGGAATGTGTTTGTACCTTGAAGTTACTGGCAACTGGTTGTTTTTGCTTGGTTGCAGGGTTCTGGTGATCAGTTGCCATAGTGAACCAGGATGGGTGTGATGAGCTTTGTTCAGAGATAACATTAGGAATAGAATAGGAAGCAAACAATATGTTAGTGTCAATTGTGTAGATAATTTGATATTGCAAGAGAATAACAGTGCATGAATGACAATGTTGAGTTGTCATACTTGAGCAGTTAAAATATATGAAAATGAAACACTAACAATAATAAAGCAAGCAATAATATGCATATCTTACCAGATCCAGGATGTGCCAGTCGCTGTGGGGTGGCATCAGCCGCTCAATATATATGGCAAGCTCAGGGGCGGAAACCTTGCCAAAACATGTCTGTGTCTAGAACACGCTCATAGTCAGGTCCTAATAGGCTGACCGGCTGGCACTGGGAGGGCTGAAGAAGTACCAGCCAAACATCCTCACCCTCGCCATCCTACCCTCCCTTTTCTTTTGATACCCCACAAAGTTATTTCATTAGTTGTCAGTTTTTGCCCAGCCACGCTTTGTTCTATATCCCATGATTCAGCACAACCTGTGCCAAGAGTCCAGGACCTACAACAAGAGTGACCAACTCTGGAAGTGGAACTGAAAGAGAGAGGCTGATGCATCTTTACTATTCACAATTATGGTGAATCCTGTAAGATTTCGGAAAAAAAGCTTGTAACTAAATGTTTCATAATCATAATCAGTATTGATAATGTATTTCACCAGTGACATATTGTTTGGGGAACAAGCTAGCTTGGAGAGTCACCTTGTTGTTAACATGGGTGTTGCAATTATAAACTGTTCTGTTGTTTTACAGGATAAACAAAAGGTTTTTAAACCAAAAAATACAATAAATTAAATGAAAATATAGCCAGCGTTAAGGCATAAATTACATTATTACATATTACAATACATAAAATATATTAAGAGGACATAAACATTGAAAAGGAAACAGAATATAAGCAGGTGCCAATAAAACAAAAACTACACAGCCTATTTAAACAGGTTTTTTAATATGAATTAAAAAGAGAGATTCTCTCTAGAATATCTATTCCAGTCATGGCTCAATTGGGCCTTCACTGTAGAGGCAGTGGTTCTCAACCAGGGGCCTCAGCAAACCTCCAAGGGGTCCTAAAGATGACACTGAATCTAAAATAAGACATAACAATCATTAAAATGAGCTAAAACAATCATTTAAAAACAATATATTTCTTGTTTTAATTTACCCCCTCAAACGCAGTTTCAGAAAACTTGTATATATTAAGTAGTCTAATTTTAAAAGTAAATAATCCAATAAATCTTTAATGACTAGAAGTGTCATGTAAATTCATTGGTTAAAAGAGTTAAAAAGAGAACACATTCAACTCATGGAATCCTGAAATGTAATTATTTTAATTATAATTAATGTGGTTACATTTTAAATATACATAAACTAGAAGTTCCCATAAATTAAAGTATGTTTTATTAAAGTTTTATTACCAAAAACAGCAATGGGGGTGTTTTGAAGCAAACAAAATGTAAGGTGGGCGGATCCATATGCAAGCTTTTATTAAACTGAGACAGAGACATGGTCATACACAGGCAGCGTCAACACCAGCAAACAGATACAAACAGGGCAAAACACAAGAGTAATCCAGGGACAGGCGAGGGTTGATCGGTGGGCAAACGTAATCCAGGGGGAGAGGCAAATGGGTAATCCAAAGAGACAGTCTATAGTTTAAATGAGGAGCGAACAGAGTCCGAAACGGCAAGACAAAGGAAATCCAAGACAGGCGATAAATCCAAAGCAAGCTGAAGGCAGACAAAATGAGATAACCAGGCTAGGATCAAGACATGGATGACTAGGCTAGAAAACAACTTAACTACTCAGGAAACTTGGAAGTGGCTCCGTAAAGTTGCTCTCACTAGGAGAGCGATAAACGCAAGACAGTACTCGGCCCAGAATGATATTTATACAGTGTGTGATTGGCTGCAGCTGTATGCGTAACGGGTGAAGTGGAGCATGGGAAATGTAGTCCAGGGTGTAGTGCAACTGTCTGTGTAGTGTGAGAGGCAATATGATGGCAAGGCGACCTCTGGTGGTGGGCAGACCTGACTGGACTTGTAACAGAGGGCTTTTGAAGTCAAAAATGCTTTTGGGCCTTGGAGTCAAAAATGCTGAGATCCACTACTCTACAGTATATGCTTGCATTTGTTTACAGTATATCTAAATCTTGGACCAACCAGTTCTAGGTGTGATTGCGGTAATGTTTTATTCATTTATGAACAGTATTTGAACTGTGTTCTCTGGACATTTCATAAAAGACCATAATCACCAACATGTATGCTGGATGGTTTGACCAAAAATCTGTATCATGTTTTTTTCAACCTGATCTCATAACAAAAACGTAGACGGGAAATATGTTCCATGTACGTTTTGTGACATTTTCGATGTGAAATGTTCACTGAATTGCACTAAAAGAGTGTTCTTTTTCCCCCCCGGCACAATTAAACGTACATATGGTTTTATAACGTCACCATAGTTCTGACTTGAAATCCATTGAGTGGCGCTATAACTAATGCTCCATGATGTTTTAAAATGACGTACCACCTGCACTACACCTAAACCTACCTGATAGTATGAATAAAACTGAATGTGACGTAAAAATGCAATTGCAAGCATGCCATTTTAGCTTCTTTTTTAATCTCTCAGCTCTTTAATTGTGAGTCATGTTTTTCACAGGATTCATACCCAAGGATTCCACATCCTAAGTCCAATTCCATGCCAGCTGAGCTACCGAGCAAGCTTGTTACATTGAGAAACCGAAACATATGGAGCTGTAATCATAACTGTGTACGAAAATGATTCCCACTTCTAGTGTTCATTTTTGCTGGAAAACTCCAGTGATATGTACTTGTTGGTAAGTATTTTATGTCTTGTTCCCACAGGTACGTTTCCGTCATGAGATCAGGTCTTCCCCGCCCCTGTATGACAGCCTCAATCCATATTGCATTATCTATATATAAAACATAATTCTGTGAATTCTAATGTGTCCAATACGTTTTGTGGTCTGCGGCAACTCGCGCATATGATCCGCTCCGTGCTCTTCTCTGTGGACCGGAGCCAGGTGTGTGCTCTCTGCGACGGTTGTGTACACAACGTGAATTCAGACTTCATGCGCCCCAAAGGAATGCATGTTTTACACTGTCTGAATCGTTCCCTATCCCCTATATAGTGCACTACCAATTTACTTTACAGGAAATACAAATTCTGTGAACAAATGACTGATTTCAGCCACAGCTTCAGCTTCTGTTTATAGTGTAGGAGGCGGGATGTCTCGGATTCTAAAGAGCATTTAATTGGACAGAAAGTTTGATGAGAAGCTGAAGTGCAGGGTGATGTCATCAAAATCGCTGATCCATATTATAGATAACCTTAAGGCTAAAATATTTATATTAAAAGCCAAAAAAAGTAGTTTAAATATTACATTAATATGCATAATACAGAGGTAAAATGAACAGAAAATGCTATCTAACCTTTTCTGAAGACAGTCAGTTCCCCTCAGAGATACATTCATATAAACCCACACTCCCAATTCAGTATTTAGGATTTTCTTCCAATATTTCACGAATCGTGAACAGTAAGTTTACGTGCTACAGTATTTTCACCTCTTTACGTTCGTCTTCAGCATCTCTGGCTTCTGTTAACGGCCGTTTACAGAATTAGTTGTGTGTTAAATATAGTTCTAAAAGTTCTCCAACCATTTAGTTGTAATTGTATGCAATTGACAGGGATCCCCTTTCAATTCACTTTCTATATATACTTTTTTTTTTTTTTTTTTTTTTTTTTTTTTTTTTGAAAATTAATACCATGAGGGTAATTCAAACCGGTTTATCGGCCAGAACTAAATGACCTTATCTCTATAACAGTGAAAATACTTCAGACAGAATCAATATCTGGCCCTCGAGATCCACTGTGTGGCACAATTTAGCTCCAACATCTTAATCAAACACACCTGCTCGTAATCCTGAAGACTGTGGTTAGATTTTTCAGATGTGTTTGATTAGACTTGGAGCTAAACTCTGCAGGATAGTGGATCTTGAGGGCCAAAGTGTCCCACCCTGAAATCTTTTATAGGCCACTCAGGATCTTACGGTGCCATCAGTTGTAATAGCGCCAAGATGTCCATGGTCCTTTTCAAGCAGTGCATTATTTTTAGTACACTGGTTAAATGTGTTTAGCAAAAATCGTTTTTAATAAATCTAGTTATTTCTTTCTTATCATTATTTATTTATTTAGCAGTTTTCTCTATTTCCTTCTTTTCCCAGAATGCATGGCTCAAAAATGCTAATTATTTTCCCGGTTTTATGACTGCAAACAGATTTTATTTTAAAGTCGAAGTGTACAGATATACCGCCACCTGGTGGTAGTTAGCGTTCCCCCGCTGTACATAACATTCTTTTAATCTCCGTGTATCGTTTCTTAAACTTCTAATACGCCACAAAAATTCACTACGATTTTTCCCCCTGCACTTCTGGCATCCAATGGGACGAAGCTGTGAGGTCGCGGCAGTGGGGGAGGATAGCTGTGTTTATTTTCTTTCAGCCACAGATGGTTTCTGAGGCTGTGAGGCTAGACACGCAGAACGACAGTCGGGGATGAAGCCGCAGCTTTGGGAAAAAAGTTGCATTTATTGCATGCATAGCCTGGCCACGAGAAATAAGCGCTCACGATGTTAATGCACATAGTTACGTTTGCCGTTTTGGTTCTGAGCATCAGAACTGCACACGGTTTCCCCAATTACAAAGATGACTATATGGACGAGGACTTGGCCACCTTTGACTATTACAAAGGGACGGATGAGTTTGATGAGAGAAACAGGACGCAGGAGTGTGAGGAGTGTGTGCCGGAGTTGTGCCCGCTCCTGCTGGGCTGTAGAGCGGGGCTGGTACAGGACAGCTGCGGCTGCTGCTCTCAGTGCGCCAACCTGGAGGGACAGACCTGTGATCTCGGCCAGAGAACCGTCTATTATGGACTGTGCGGAGAGAACCTGGAGTGCAAATTGGACCGCTCGGATGGAGCGGACGGAGAGGAGCCAGAAACTCAGTGTGTGTGTTTGTCCCAGAAACCTTTGTGTGGCACAGATGGACAGACTTACATGAATATCTGCAAATATAAAGAAGCGGCTTATTCAAATCCTGGACTTAATGTGAGCGACGGGCCGTGCAGGACAGGTATGAACAACACAAACGAGCTTTTTTTGCAACCAGTATATATTTATTTAGCCGTTTCTTTATTGACTTTTTTTTTAAATACATGGAACGTGTTTTTTGATGTTCTTCTTGTTTTTGTTCTGCCAATTTATCTTATATTTAATTAATGCTAGCTTTTACTAAGTGTTTTTCAAACATTTATTATTATTTTTTTAATAATCAGAGAGATGTCTCAAATGTTTTTTTTCCTTCTAAGCAGCATTTATTTATTTAAGGTACACTTACCTTAAAAAGTTTTTTCAGTTGGATTTAATTTTTGTCATTACTACATTCATAAATAACTACATTTATTTATTTAATTAATTTATTTATTCTATTTATTTATTTGTTTGTTAACTTACACAGAGTCAAAGTATCTCAAGTATTTTTAAACCAATATTTACTTATTATTATTATTATTATTAATACATGGAATAAACAAGAATGTTTTTTAAAACTAATATGTGGTGGTGGTGGTGGTTGTAGGGGGTGGGGTTATATAAGATAGAACAGTAGAGAGCAGACTGGAAAGTATTAGGTGGTGGAGAGAGTGGGGTGGGATCGGCAAAGGACCTTGAGACTGGAATCAAACTCGGGTCGCCATGAGCACAGTTGTGCTACATGTTGGCGCACTAACCACAAGACTATGGGCACCGGTTTTCTCTCTCTTTAAAAAAAAAAAAAAAAAAAAAAAAAAAAAAAAAAATCTGAATTGTCTCAAAATATTATTTTTCCTCCAACCATTATTTTATTTAATTTGATACTGAATTTATTTTTATTTTTTAATAATACATGGAATAAATAGACATGGTTCAACTGTGTTTTTCTATAACCAGTATTCATTCATTCAAAAGTATCTTAAGTATTTTTCCAACCAATACTTCCTCTAAGCATTTATTTATTTATGGTTTGTTTGATTGTTATCTTAAAAGTGTTTTTTTTTTTCCAACAATTATTTAATAAAATTTGATATTGAATAATTTTTTTTGTCATCCTTTTATTTATACATGGAATAGACAAGGTTCAGCTGTTTTTTTTTTTTTGTTAATAACCAGTATTTATTTATACATCAATTGATTTTATTTTGTGTTTATTTAATTATTTGTTTGTTTATTTATTGTATAGTTACCTTAAAAGTTTAATTTAATCTTGAATTTCATTTTTAATACATGGAATAGCAAGGGTTAGTTAGTTGTGTTTTTTATAACCAGTATTCATTTGCACATCAATTTATTTTATTTATGTATTTTATTTATTTATTTACTTACTTACTTACATGGAGTCAAATGTAGTGTTTTTCCAACCAATATTTACTTTATAATAATAATAATAATAATTAGGGCTGTCAAACAATTAATTGCAATTAATCACATCCAAAATAAAAGTTTCTGTTTACATACTATATGTGCATGTACTGTGTATATTTATTATGTATATGTAAATACATACACATAGATGTATATATTTAGGGAAAAATGTTTTAGATTTATACGTAAAATATTTATAATTATTTATATATTATATATATTTATAATTATCTAAATTATATACAAGTATAAATATAAATACAACATATACAGTATATAGAATATATACATGTATGTGTATTTATATATACATAATAAATATACAGAGTAAACACACATATAGTATGTAAACATAAACTTTTTTTTTGGATGCGATTAATTGTTTGACAGTCCTAATAATAATAATAATCATTATTATTATCATTATTATTATTTAACATATGGAATAAACATATCTTAAGGGTGTTTTTAATATTTATTTTATTTTTTAAATAATCAGAGATGTCTTAAAAGTTTTTAGAATTATTCTTATTATTTACTCATTTGTTTGTGTGCTTGTTTGTTTTTGTTCGTCTCTTTCTTATTTTCTTTCACAACTGATTTGAAGTGTTATCTCAACAGTGTTTTTCTCTCTGGGCTCCCAGCACTTGGGAATTTTGGACCTGGCCCCTATAATTTTCCCAGTGACTTTAAAGAGGAGATTTATGACCTTTAAACAGCTCTTCAAGTCAGGCTGACATAGGAAGTGGTTTCTGAATGTGATTCCTGATATGACCTCTTTCTCTCTCTGTCTCTCTCTCTATTTCTGGTAAGTCCCTATCATCAAGGTGCCACCACATAATCTGGTAAATGTAACAGGCAGCAGTATAGCATTTCTCTGCGAAGTGTTTGCATTTCCCATGGCGCTAGTGGAATGGAGGAAAGATGGAAAAGAGATCATTTTACCTGGTGATGATCCCCACATATCGGTCCAGGTAAAGTACTTCCAAACTGAAACTCTGTAAAGTAATATATTACCTTAATTAGGGCCTTGCGGATGTAGATGAGTTTGTTTCTTCATCAGAACAGATTTGGAGAAATTTAACACTGCATTATTTGCTCACCAACGGATCCTCTGCAGTCAATGGGTGCCGTCAGAATGAGAGTCCAAACAGCTGATAAAAACATCACAATAATTCAGAAGTAAACCACACAACTCCAGTCCATCACTAATGTATGAAGCTGTCAGCTGTTTGGACTCATTCTGACGGCACCCATTCGCTGTAGAGGATCCACTGGTGAGCAAGTAATATAATGCAATTTTTTTTCCCAAATCTGTTCCAATTAAGAACAGTATATTCCTTTATACTGTATTTTTTGGCTAGTGATTCTATGTTGAAATGCATTACACTGATTTTTCCACAAAGTAAGTCAGCAGATTGTATGGGAATATTCATGTCTAATGATTTACTGCAGGTGTTTATAGCTTCAGGATTTGGGACATGGAGGGTGTTCCTGGTTAAATCCATTAATTAACTTGTCAAGAACTGCCAAAGTTATATATGTATTTCGTTGCTTAGTCGATAGGAAAAAGTGTGTACCTCAGCTTTTCCATTTATCTGTTTTTCCTTATAGTCACGAGGTGGCCCTCAGAAGTATGAACTTTCCAGTTGGCTGCAGATTGAAGAGGCCAGTCAGATGGATTCTGGCACATACAGGTGCATCGCTCGAAATGAACTTGGCCACGTCTCAGCCACAGCAATTTTAGGAGTCCTGCCACCAGGTAAAAGTTATATCCTGAGCTGTAATGGCCTACGGTAGTGTTTCCTGTTCCATTATAGCTTTATGTACAATGTAATCTGTTTTTTTTTTTTTTTACACAGATGAGATGTCTACCTATTTGGAACAAAACGTGAATGAAATGATGAGCTATGAGCAACTGCAAGACTACGACAGGGATTATTACTAAACTTCAGATCCCAACACCCCCAAGAAAAACAATGTCTTTTTACGTCTAGCCATTAAATTTGAGACATGGCAGGAAGACACTCAGGCAATGACTGTGAAAAAAGGAGTAAGCCTGTGAAAAACATCCCCCTCCTGAGCTTTTTCTACATCTGGATAATCAAACATGGAGACGGCGAAGAAGAAGCTTAAATAAATTCCCAATGGCACAGGCCTCTAAAATGGTTGAAAAACACACAATGAGAGAGCGGAGTCGTTTGGAAGCTGCTGGAAGCTTTGAAATTCAGTACAGAGAGTAGCTACTGAAGCTGAATGTCCCTTTTGTTTCACTAAAGCTCTTCTTCAGAGTGACAATCTGAATAACGAAACATAAAGAACTGTGAAATTTGAACATCTATTTTTTGATAACTTCATATTATAATTGCAGTTTTGAATTTTGATCAATAGAACTTTATATTTAAAATATTTTTTTGTGTGCTTTTCACTATGGTTGTAAACAAACCAGAATATACTGAAATGGAATGCTATAGTTGTTCGTTTCATGAATAGTTAATCACAGAAGCCTTAATTGTGATTATAAAAAAGTGTAACATTTATACAACAGTTTAATAAAGAATTTAATATTGAATTACTTATATAGGTAGAATAGTTACATTGTCCGTTTTTGTTCATTCAATGAAAATAGTTCCAAATGAATCCACAGAAGATTGTTGTGCATCTTCAATAGGATTGTGATGATAAATCTATGCATTGTGATTAGTGGATTGATTCTGAGGTTCGTTTTTAACAGCAGATGGCACTCAAATCTAGTTTTTAACTGCACACTTAAATGTTCATGAAAAAGGCCACTGAAAAGCACTAGTCAGAATGCTTTTATGACACAAGATTAATGTGCCAACAGCCCACTGTGAACACCCTTGTAATTCGCTTCAGCCTTTTCGAACTTTTTGAATGATTATTTAAGGTTCAAGTGTGTGTACTCAAGCAGAGTACAGTTGTTTCTAAAGTATGCAGTGCCATCTGCTGTTCAAAACTAAGCTCAGAATTGATTCGAGAGAATTGCAACACATTCGGAAAATCTCAGCATCGATGCAGAATCTTTTCTCGATTCACGATGCATCGATGTATCGTCACAGCCCTAGTCTCCATTGGCTTTCCTGAACGAATCAGTGATTTTTTTTAGGAATCTGTCACATGCTGCATTTGAATATGCATACTTCCATACTAGTAGGTAAAAAACAGTATGTGAAAAGAGTAGGATGTCCAAAGTCATAGTATTCATTTACGCTTTTCTATCCCATGAGGCCACGAGATTGGATTTTTTGTATGGCAGTGAAGTGACACAACTGATGCTCGGCTCGTAGGTCACATGACAGTGAAAGCATGGTGAATGTAGTAAGTCCAGATAACATTCACACTACAGACATTCATGCTATATAGGATTTTTAAGTTGCAAAGTAATTACTTATTCAAAAGGAGTATGCAATTTCAGATAAGCAACCATAAGATTCATTTCATGAATGTATCCGTACACTGTGTAAAAAAAAACTTGTTGCAACTTAAAAAAGTGTTTGTGCTGCCTTAAAATTTTAAGTTTACTCAACTCAAATATCCATGTTTTCATGTAGTTCAGCATTAACATTTCATGTTGACTAAACTTAACATTTTAAGGCAGCACTTACTTTTTTAAGTTGAAACAACTTTTGTTGTTTTTTTTTACAGTGTATTTCACTATAGAAGTCCATTTCCGGCATTGAATAAAAAATAAAAATAAGAGGTAATTGCGACTTTTATCTCACAATTCTTTTTTCTTGCAATTCTGACTCTTTCTCAGAATTGTGTAATACAAATTTACAATTCTGTAATTTTTCAACATAGTCTTTTTCCCATGAAAATAAACATAATTGCGAGAATTGTGAGATACAAACTCATTTTTGCAAGAAAAAGTCAGAATTGTGTTTATATCTTGCATTTCTGACTTTATAACTCATAACTGCGAGTTTATATTTTGCAATCCTGACTTTCACACAAAACTTTCATGCAGTTCTGAGTTTATATCACGTAATTCTGAGAATTACAAGTTTGCTACACAATTCTGAGAAAAAGTCAGAATTGTGAGTTTATATCAAGCAATTCTGACTATATAACTCATAATTGCAAGTTTATATCATGCTATTCTGAGAAAAGTTAGAATTGTGAGTTTATATCTCACATTTCTGACTTTATAACTCATAACTGCGAGTATATCATGCAATTCTGACTTTATAATTTGCAATAGCAGGTTTATATCACACTATTCTAAGAAAATAAGTTAAAAAAAAGTTTTTATCTCAAAATTCAGACTTTATAACTCACAATTGCGAGATTATATTACATAATTATGAGAAAAAAATCTAAATTACGAGTTTGTATCGATTCTGAGAAAAAAGTCAGAATTGAGTTTATATCTCGCAATTTTGACTTTATAACTCGCAATGCGAGTTTATCACACTACTCTGAGAAAAAGTCAAAAATGGCAGCTTATATCTTGCAATTCTGACTTTCACGCAATTCTGAGAAAAAGAGTCAGAATTATGAGTTTGTATCCATCCTGAGAAAAAATCTGAGAATTGTGAGTTTATACGAAACAATTCAGCCTTTATAACTTGCAGTTGTGAGTTTGTATCACACAATTCAGATAAAAAAGTCAGAATTACGAGTTTGTATCATAATTCTGAAAAAAAAATAAAAAATCTGAGAATTTATATTAAACAATTCTGCCTTTATAACTTGCAATTACATTATTTTGAAAAAAAAAAAAAAAAGTCAGAATTGTGAGTTTATATCATGCTAGCCTGACTTTATAACTGGTAATTACAAATTTATATCGCAATTCTGAGAAAAAAAAGTCATAGTTGTGAGCTTATATCTTGCAACAGACTTTATAACGTCCAACTGTGAGACTGTGTCACATAATTCAGACAAAAAAGTCAGAATTGTGAAATGAAAAGTCACAATAGCCTTTTTGTATTTTTTATTCAGTGGCAGGATAAAAAATAAAATACTTGACTCATAAGGTCATTCACTTGCTGGTGTAACAATGTAAGACTAGATAGACTGACAGTCTTATCTTCTCTTGAAGGCCACTGCTGAGAACGTGCTGCTGTCTAATTTGTGCTTGACTTTCGTACAAACACAGTTCTTCACAATCCACCCGTTTCTACTCAAAGCAGAATGTGTATCAGCCTCTGAGTTTATGTATGTTTCCACATGTGGCATCTCTCTTTTACCAGTCTTTCCTTTGAGTGTGTGTCAGATTGGGGTGAGGCAGCTGAGCACACAGCTGGCTTTAATATATCCTTATGATCTCCTGTCTTAGGACATAAACACAGGGATCCTACTCTTCGGTACATGTGCCTACAGGTTAGACTTCTTTTGATGAAAATACAACAAACACCATCAGGCTGGTAAGTAATATACAGTACACATCACTTAACCCTTTAATTTCACCTTTTAGTGGAGCAGTGACCTGTATTTAACAGAACAGGAGTAAATAACAGCCTTTTAACCCCCATTTTTTCTTCTGCCCTCTCATGATTTTCTCTGGTGCCTTTAACTCGGGAATAATTATGATAACAGCTATGCATTTATTTTAGGTTACATTTTTGATGCTACATTACATAAACTGTGTAAAAAGATTGACATTCATGTAGAGTTATACACCATTCTGTATTTACAAAAACAGTACGCGTAATAAACCAAATGTAACAACATGTGGTTTAAGGGTCCATTTGCATGACTTCCACCCAGCAGTCTACTGTTAAAGCAATTAGCCTGCAGTAATGTCTAAATCATTTCAGACTGAGAGCACCTTGGGACAGAGCTGTTTCCTCTTGCCTTAAACAACCAAACATTCTGAAAACTCAAAACACCTTTACTAGACATGCTAAATATTTTGACTTTATGGGTAGAATATACCACAGAGGATCTCCATGGGCCCCCTTGTGATGGAGTTTGGGGCAAAAATGAAGTTTTGCTGAAAACGTACTCACCCTCAGGTCATCTCAGATTTAAATTTAAAGTTCTGGAGTCGTGTGGATTACTGCAGGATGTTTTTATTAGCTCTTTGGACTCTCATTCTGACGGCACCCATTCACTGCAGAGGATCCATTGGTGAGGAAGTGATGTAATGCTGAATTTCTCCAAATCTGTTAGGATGAAAAAACAAGCTCATTTACATTGTATGCAGTGGCAGATTAAGACTCTTTGGTGCCCATGGGCAATGACACCTAAAGTGCCCCTCCGCCTCCCCCACCTCCCCCAATACTCCACCCACACTTTTTTTATTTGCAAAATTTCATATTAATAAACTTATCTGATAACAGAAGGCTACATCAACAGAAGTCATTTTAAGCTCAAGTAGAAATCCTTACAAAATCAGGTTACTACTTTTTAGTGTTCTAAATCTGAACAGTTGAAACCAGAAACCAGTTGTTACAGGTATTATAATAATCCAATCTGTTCATCTCATCAGACTCTATGGCCAACAAAGAAAGTGTGGATAGTGTTTTTAGAGTCATTATTGTCCTCAGTTCATTTTTTATTCATTTACATTTAATTTACAAAATAATTTTCAAGCATTTTACTCCCGTCAAAGAAAGGTGTAAAACAGGTGTTTTCAGAAATGTGACAATGAGTGCATTGTCTATTTAAAAATTATATTTTGAATCTTTGTATTTAAATACCTTTGGAAAAAGTCAAATGTATTTTGTATTTAAATACATTTAATCTTAGTATTTTTGTATTTAGTATTTTGTATACTTGTTGATACAGGAAATCAGCAGTCTAATAAAGAGGTTGATTGGCAAAAAGTATTTTATGTGTTTTGAAAATACAAAAAATACTAAGATGAAATGTATTTAAATACAAAATAGTATTTTGTATACAAAATAAGTATTGGTGATTA
Organism: Labeo rohita; assembly: GCF_022985175.1. Taxonomy (NCBI): domain Eukaryota; kingdom Metazoa; phylum Chordata; class Actinopteri; order Cypriniformes; family Cyprinidae; genus Labeo; species Labeo rohita. The sequence continues at coordinate 12,386,702 of NC_066876.1, read as the reverse complement.
CCAAAATCACTTTTAATGTTTCTGTAATGGTTAATCCACCAGTATGTGTAAGGTCTTTAGTCAAAGTAGTGTTTCTAATGCTAAAATATAATTATTGTTGGGACTGAATGGATTCAAGGACAGATTGTACAAAAGGTTAGTCAAAAGCAAATCTTTGGGAGCAACTATAAATTATTTGGAATATAGCTACATATGTTTTATGTACCGAAAATAAAACTTACAAACTCACTTGTTTACACTCTGCCCCCTTTTTGATTGCCAACGGCTGCAAAGTACAACATGAAAGCGCAAGGCTGACGCTCTGTAGCAAAATCAGTTAAAAAGACGTGGTGCCCCTGGGCACTTGCCCAATTGCCCATATGGTTAATCCGCCTATGATTGTATGGCCTGAGGATAACTAAATTTTGTTCATTTTTTGTTGAACTGTCCATTTAAGTTTTTACCTCCTGATGCTTTGTGATTTTAGTCAGAATGACGGTTCCCAAGACTAAACTCCAGTTGTTTCCAGCAGTTTAAGAGAGTCTATGGTTTCTGTTTCATTGCTCTTAGTTATTTTTCTTTCCCCCAAATTCTATGGAAAATTGAAAAAATATTCAGGGGATCGTGTGAACTTCCAGAACCAGCAGCGAGGGGCTTCCCATCTCTGCCCAAGAATCCACTAATATCCTGTGTCATGAAAAGACATTACTGGCACAGAGTAGGAGGCCGAAAGCAGACTGAGGTAGGCCTGAAATTCAAATAAATAGCTTTAGGAAATGCAGTTGACAACCAAAACATGCATTTATATGAATTTATATAGCTTACCAGATTTAGTTATTGCTGGCTGGGAAAGCATAGTTAGGCGAAGAACAAAAGTAACAAAATGACTGTTGTTCACTTTTCCCGTTTTGTTCTCCATCAACCAGCAGACACCACAGGCACTCGAATTCCCCTGCAGCATTCATTGCACAGCTAATGCTAAACCATGATAGCCACTTAAAAAGGGCCTCTCTGCTCTCCAAAAGAGCTGCCTCTGTTTGATTTAAATAAAGGAAAGCAGTTCCAGACTCTTAAACAAGTAATTTCCATGCTTTTGTTTTCCTTCCAGTTTTGTGGAAAATGAGATCCATGTGCTGTGTGAAAGATCATCTGTCTTCTGAGTGGATTTATTGTAATCAATAAAATGAGAGTGGAAGACAACAGGAAGAGTTTGTGTTCATGACTGACGAACAATAACAAATGACGAACAGCACAGACGGAAAAACTAAACAAATATATCTAACTTATGAGGCAAAACTGACAGTTTCTTAAATCATTAGAGATTAAGGTTTGCATTATATGCAATATAAGTTAAAGTACTAACACAGAAATTTGTTCAGTGGAGCAAAACAACAAGATCGGAAGGGATAATGATGACGATAATAAATGAGGAAAAACACGAATCTCCCTTCTCTTTTTCTGCCTTCGTTGCCACTGGTTTATTGCTTACACTGTAGTCTTCTATAACTGAATCATGTCATTGTTCTTAGTATATTATACTTTTAAGAAATGCGTGCTGTCAAACCTATTCAACTGTCAAAAAGCGATCTGTAATGAGAAGTGAATTCACACATCATGTTCAGTACTGTTTTGAGGCCCTAGAGGGCAGTGAGAAGATACTACTTAGAAGCATTCAGTCTGTTTATTGCTGTTCAAATTTTGATTTTGAGGTATAAACGAACCCTTAAGTATTAAACTTCGACATAGATTTCAACCTGCGCTGTTTATAAAGCAGACAAAATGATAATTCAAGTTATGGAGCTCGGTGAGCGGAGGAGAGCTGTTGCTTTAGATCCATATATGGCTTGTTTTGGCTACCCTGGTGAAAAAAAACATGCAACATGACCAGCATAAACATGACCAGCATAAACCAGCATCAAAAATACCTACCAGCATATGCTGTTTTTTTTACCAATGATAAGCATATAAACATACATTAACAAGTAGATTTGAATATTATAGAGACGCAGGATGGGCTCATTTAATTTGAACCAGTAAGCAACCACACAGTATATACGCTACTAATGTTTTTTTTTTTTTTTTTAAAACACCCAACCTTTTCCCTACAAGCGGGCGTTGTCATTTGGGGTCTGGCTTTTGGTGTCAACCGTGCCCAGCTACTTTTAGCTGTACAAAACAGCTTGTTTTGCTGCTTGACGTAGCAAATTGGTGTGTTTTACCATGTTGTTTTAATGTATTATCTTATTTCTGAACACAGTGGTTTGTAGTGCAAACAGTTTTACCGTTTACTGCACGGTGTTACTCTTCTCGTTGTTTCCCTATAGGGGGTTTGAGCTTACATCACGATTTGGTCAGTTACCTGGATGTGCAGCCATATTGGCAATACTTGGTTAATGTATTAGCCTACAGAATATGTTGTTCTGCTAATTTATGCTGTCTAAACCACAGAACAACTGTGTGGAAGTTGCTCAATTATATAGAGAAGGACTTAGTAAGTAGGAAAGGGCGCAATATTTTGACAAACTAAAGTTAACAGGTGGGTAAAGATACGTACAAGCAGTATTAATTAACATATTAGCTTACCTGACCGGAAATGATAAGCACAAACGTGAATGTTGTCAAGATTCTTGCCCTGGAAATCCTGGTTTAGTTAGGTCAACCACAATTGCCTTTTGTTCCTCAGACTCTTTTCTTTAATTTGTTATAACTTTTGGCAGTCTATAGTCCTCCAAATGTTTTTTTTTCCCGATCTGACCGATTACAGCCCAAAACATGACAATAATTGACCATTTTCAGCAGCAGTAATCAGCAAAATATGTTAGTTTTGTTTGGTTCAGCGGCATTGTTTACATTCAGTGCCGCCAATATGGCCGATTGATGACGCGTTGTAGTGACTAATGAACTGGGAATCTCATAGGCTTACTTCCGTGTTAAAAAATAAGATTGATGGCGACGCCCTGGAAAACACCCACAACATCTTGTCGTCGTGGAGGCAGGTTTTTAACAGGTATGCAGCTAATTTGTTTCAAAAAACTATTTGGGACACAATTCTGTTCGAGTCAACTAAATGCAGACTTCCCTTGGAAGAAGGGCTTTGTTTGTAGGTCTGACAGCTGTGTTGCATTAATGTTGCAGGCCAAACTAAAAGGCAGAGGCCTAATGAATAAATATAGCAGTGCCATTAGATCCTTGCATGATGAGTAAATATTTTTTTATATCAAGGCCTTTACAAATTGTATACCTATACTAAAAATGCATATCTATTTTTTTTATTTATTTATAAAAGTAAGAGTGTGTCTCTTAAAAGTAAGAGTGTGTTATTGTCGTTGTCTTTGTCTATCCTAACACAGAAAGATGCAGGCATTGGTCAGTAAAGCATCCCTCATTTTCTGGAAAGTAAGTTGGTTTGTGTTTTGTGCTTGTGTGTGTGATGGAAACTTGACATGCCGTAGAACAGGAAGTTTGCAATTGACCACAGACCCTAAAAAATAAGCCCTCAGGCCTAAAATAGCTCATGTGACAAATATAAATCAGTGACGTTACTTATAGTACCTTTAGTTTAAAAGTTTACCTTTTTAAAAAACAATTAACTGCTTAAATTCTCAACATAATAATGTGAAACAATCATATGGAAATGCTCAGGCTTCATGCAGTCAACCAAAAAATGTAAAAATATTTATTTTGCCTGATTTCCTAGGTTTGATAAGTTTGTGATGTTTATAAATATAAAATACCATGCTGTGTTCTCTCATTTGGTTACAAAAGAACATGAGGAAACTCATCATCTTGAGTAATCATTGTGGCTTTGGCTCTCATACACAGAGGCTCTTGCACAGCTCTGCAAAAGAAGTGTCAACTCTTTTGGGCTATACAGGAAGTACATATGGCGGAACTTGGAGATGCTGTTTGCGTCACAAGCAAGTTTAGCAGAAGGAGCATGATACAATAGATGAGACAGTCTTAAGGAGCTGGGTCGGAGACAAGACCGAGAGAAATGGAGGAGGACATTAGAAAGAGGGGGATACTGTATTTACAACAACAGCGGTTTGGGAAGGTAAGACACAACGTGCTTTACTTACCACGAGGCGGGCGAACGTTAAAAGACGATATCAAAGAACAATCGTGTTCTTTTACGGTAATGGTCTGTAACTGTTGTCACAGAACAAAATGAAGTCTGTACTAAATAGACTCGATTAGACTGACCGCAGGATGTAGCTGCTCTCTTACATAATTACCACAAAATAATGAAATTCATGAATATTGTAAAAACTCTTTTGTTGGATTTTGTCTGTTTATTTACTTGCGAAATGTTCTGTCGCAAAATTCTACTGGACAGTTGGCCCTTCTTTAGTTCCTGTTTAACACCTACAATTTTGTGTGCGGTTGTCTGTAAAATTGCAAAACAGCTGTTCATATTGCAGACAAATGACAGAATAAAATACATTATAAAATAATAATAAAACAGTTAATAGGTTTGTTAATGGAAATTTGTTAGTTTGACACCTGTCCAAACATTATGGCCTCAAGGAAACAAACCGGTAATGTACTCTTGAGTAGTACTGTGTTACAAGTGTATAGATCAGTTCAGGTTTTTTTTTTTTTTTAATATTAAACCTGCACTGTATTAAAAAAAAACAAAAAAACAAAAAAACAAAATCTGAAATTCACAGTAAAAAAAAAAAAAAAACTGGAAGCTGTGGTTGCCAGAACTTTACCAGGAAAAAAAATTAAATAAAAATAATTAATTGATATAACGTTAAAATTTCTCAGTTCAGCTGACAACCAAAGTATTACAATCTGTTTACAACCACCAAAATACACAGGTGGTCATGATAAAAGCCACATGTACAGTAGATTTTCAGCTCATCACAATTATCTTGCCCACAAGATGAAGTAAATATGAAAATATTGACGGTACACACAGTGTCATGCTTACAGATATAAAACACCATCATAGTAACACACATTAAAATCATAATGCAATACCTAATTAACAGATTTTTTACAGTTTTACAGATTTTTGGCATTAAAATGACACTTTTACAGTGTGGGGATTGTAATAAATTGGTTGAATTAGTTTTACCCTACTTGCATAAAAATACGCAATACTGTTTTTATAAGGGTGTAAAATTATGTCTGTGACAGAAATTCTATTTCAATTCACAAGTGAATTAAAAAGATAAAGACTTTTGCATTGCATATTTGTGCGCAGCTTGCTGGGCTTATAAATTTCAATTAGCAGCCTTCACTTTGCCTAATTTGAACCACATGTTTGTCGCCAAATACTCCCTATCTATAGAGCAATTACAATAATAGAGAAATTCATGAATCATATTAAGCTCCCTGGCAGTGTCATGAGCAGCTTCCTGAACTGTGAACGTGATCCACTTTAACTTGTCCGTATTCTCATCTAAAACCATTTTCGCTTCATTTTGATTGATGCCACTGATAATATTGTTGGTTCCACCATATGGGACTGCAGTAGAGGAATAGCCTGTTGGCATAATTTAGAGGACTTATGGGCTGCTGGAGTCCATTAAAGTGAGCTAATGTTAGGAATAGGATCAGCGCTGTCTCTTTAGGAAACCACAAGGACTGTGTTGCATCTGTAATAGATTATGTGCTGTTTGAGGCCATGAATTTCTCTGAAATGGTAGTTAATGTCCGTACCACAGAGATTAGTTAAACTCTGCATTTTATTACGGGTATTTCCTGACTGAGGAACCTCACACTTTAAGTGCTATCAATTGATAATCCATCCATCCTTAGGCACTTGAGACAATGTTAAAGCTCGAATAAGTTTTCATTATCCTAAAATTTCATTATTGTACACATTTTACCATTGGACTATTTGTGAAATTTTTGCGTTGTCATTATGAGAAGATGCACTCTGGCTATTTTTACATTAGACACTTCCCATTTTGTAGTTAAGCTAAAGTGCAAAACTGTTGGTAATACTGCTGACATCATGAAAACTATATTTGTTTTATATTGTGATTTACAAATACATGTGAGTAACTTTAAGAAATTGTTTTTGCATGTCGAAGTCACTTTTTGACATAGCAGAAGAAATACATTTAATTTTACAGTTTAAAAATATACATGATAGTGAATTTATAAAACTATGCAAATGATTTGTCTAATGGCTAAGCATTTATTTAAAAAATAGCGTGGGGTAAGTTTTGCCAATGTTATAGTAGGCCTATTTCATAACAGTCATTGCATGCTTTGCTTCTAAACACAGACATATTATACCAAAAAATAAGTATGTTAATCGTTAGGCCTGGGTTTTGACAGAAATTTCACGTTTCGATTCAAATTCACAAGCTTGCAATTTGATTCGATGCTGATTATTTTGGATATATATCAGGTACAGTAACTAGGAAGAAAATTCAACTAATGTTGTAAAATATACCTGAGAGTCAGTTGGTACTACATTACCATAATATTGAAGGTTAAAATTAACGGATTTGTGTACAACTGCTTAAATTACACTATTTTCTGTTTTTTTATAGAAATAAAGCAACAATTACACAATTCTATTTCTACTCCAATTCGTTTTTTAATATAAACATTTAAATGGTGGCTGTTATAAAAACTTGACAGAGTTTTTTTTCTAGCTGACGAGTTTTATATTCACAGAATATTTTTTTTCTGAGGTAAATGTGACGTTACTTGACATATTGTTTACAAGCTGTTGATGGAGTGATTACATAAAACAGGATATGGATTTCAGTAAGTTGTAGGCCTACTGTTTCTTTTAACAGACCTGCGGATGTTTATTAATGTTGATTTTGTGCTGAAACTAATATGTGACCCTGGACCACAAAACCAGTCATAAGGGTCAATTTTTCGAAATTGAGATTTATACACAGTCTGAAAGCTGGATAAATAAGCTTTCCAATGATGTATGTTTGTTGGGATAGGACAATATGTGGCCGAGATACAGCTATTTGAATAGCTGGAATCTGAGGGTGCAAAAAAATCAAAACATTGAGAAAATCGTCTTAAAGTTGTCCAAATAAAGTTCTTAGGAATGCATAATACTAATCAAAAACTACGTTTTGATACATTTACAGTAGAAATTTTACTAAATATCTTCATAGAACATGATCTTTACTTAATTTCCTAATGTTTTTTGGCATAAAAGAAAAATCTATAATTTTGACCCATACAATGTATTTTTGGCTACTGCTACAAATATATCCCAGCGACTTTTGTGGTCCAGGGTCACATATTAAAAAGGAGGAGATAAGTTGACATTACTCTACAGTGGTCTGTCAATCCACATTAAACAGCGCCAAAACGGCAATTATTGTTCGAATACTGTAATAAAACTGACATAATTTGGAATCTGCGACTTTGTTTCATACCAAATGTAACAAAACACGAAGCTTACGTCGATTTATTGAATGTGAGGCACGCTAAAGGTACGTTCATTAACTAAAAACAGGCTAGGCTAATCAGTTGTTGGGATTTAAGAATCTGTGTCGTTTCGCAAAAATGAGATATTTTAATATTTTATATTTTAATCCTATTAAAGTCCTATTAATAGTTTCACTACATTAAACTGTTCAGAATATTAAACCTGTTTCTGGCCGCTTATGATACTGTGAATAATGTGCATCAGGATGAGGATTGTGCCTGTGTAATTTTTGAATACGAAAGTTTGAAATGTAAATCATACGACCCAGTGACTCAACCTACCCATCAACGTATGAGTCAAGATTTGTCACAAGATGATGTTTTATGTCTCTAATAAATGTTTCTCTAATAAACAATGAATGTTTTACAGATGTTAGGTCTTCTAATGTTGTTTGATATTAGACATCCTGAAATACAGCAAGGTCCATTAGTTTTGTATCTCATTAATGTGCATGCCTGGAGGACATTGCAAACACGTCACTTTCAGCAATCTTCTCTCTGTTTCAGAAATGGCGTAAGGTCTGGTCCGTGCTCTACCGAGAGAGCTCCTGCTCCATCTCTCGCCTTGAGTTTTTTGAGTTTAAAGATGGAGCTGGCAACACGCTGGAGAAGGCCAACCGCAAACAGGAAAACAAAAAGGTGAGCAACAAACTGTGGAGCTCAGATTTTCCATGTGATGCAAACATAACAAATAAGACATGGCGTATCTGAAGAGAGCGATGTAGATCCTTGATGTGCTACGGCACATGAACAGTCAAACTCGGTGGGGGGTCATGCAAATGGTTTATGTGTGGGCGAACATGTACAAACAATTTGCAGAAGTGCCAATAAATCTGTTCCCATTTCTGTTAACAAAAATTATGAGAAACAAAAATTCCCTCTTACATAAAAAATAGGATTTTCACAAAAAAACTATCTTATGAAATGACTGCACATGGATAATGATCAGATCTGGAAGGAAAGAAGAAAGAAAAAAAAACGTTCATGCGTTATATTATCCATGCACGCAAATAGCAAATCTTGAAGCATAATTAAAAGCTGATGTGTTTGTTCACTTGTTGGGTAAACATTTCGAAACAACTGGAAAATAAAAAAAACATTGCTTTTTGAGGGTTAAGTATTTTAAACCTCAATTTTTGAGTGTAATGTTGTTGTTTTTTTTGACAGGTGATAAAAATGAACGACTGCATTCGTGTTTCGGAGGCCGATGTCGAAGGCTGTCCACGGGATTGTGGACCCTTTTTGGTGGAGACAACTGAAAAGACATTTGTTTTCGCCGTTGAGACAGCTGAACTGGAGGACTGGATCCAGAAACTGTGTGAAATCGCCTTTCCGGTATTGTGTCTCTTTTCAGTATTTTAACACTGCTTTTGAAAACAAGAAATCCTGTTTTGGAATATTGTGGTGCAGCACCTTGCTTGACACCTGATTGCAAAAGTGTAGAGCGGTTATATCAAAGTTTCCAGGTTTGGTCCTGTCTTTTGTTCCAGGCTTTGTAGTAGCAATAGTGTTTTTGAAGCTCTTGTTGCATGCCAATGTAACAGACATTTATATTTACTTCTCCCATCAATGGGATCTCCCACAACATGCTAAAATTTCTGCAGACGTGAGGATTCAAATTGCGGCAGCTTGCCAGGGTTTTTTTTGTCACCTCAGCAGATGTACAAGCCCTTCAAAGCTGATCAGAAACTTGCTCGTGTGACTCACGGAGTTTCTCATGCTGCTCTAGTTCACATTTGTGCAAAGAAAAGCTTCTGTTTCCACTGAATGTGTGTTTTTTTTTCTATCTTTATAGAAGGGAAGTTGTTTTCATATCTCATTGTACCATATATTTGTGTTGTGAGTGACAGTTATAGTTCAAATAAAGGAAGTAACAACCAAGTAACATTGACTTAAAGGGGTCATCGGATGCTAAGTTCACTTTTTCATGCTGTTTGAACATTAATGTGTGTTGGCAGTGTATGTACAAATCTACCGTATAATGATAAAAATCCATGCAGTGGTTTTCAATTAATCTGTAAAAATAATATCCTCTTTTTCAAATCGTGCAGTTCTCAGACGCCTGTCATTGTTGCGTCACACCCACGATAGTTGACTGACATTAGCGTCTTAACTGAGATCAGTTGTAACAGTCCAACCTCCATGTTTTGATGCAGGAGCAGTGATGTAAGTTAGACAAGAATTGAGCAATTGAGGTGTTGGGTCGCTGGATGTAATAATGAACATAGTGGTCGTCATTTACTCCCAACATCTGAGCTGCTGAAGATGCAGTAGATTACATTTGTTTGTGAATGGAATGCACCTCCCGATCTACATATATCGCCTATGTTTGCACGAATCATTTGTGATCCAGCTTCACTTACAGCAGAAGTGAGCATAAGGGTTTTTTTATGAATCTTTGCGATCGCCTTTTCTAATAATGTGCTAGTTAGCAAGTTTAGTGGCTAAATGCGGCTAAAGTAAACAGGCTAGTCAATCCACAGAGAGAAGAGAGGGGCGAGCAGAGCTCATTTGCATTTAAAGCAGCCTCAACCAGAATAGGATGATTTTTGCAGAGCTGATTTTGGCAAGGTAAAAAGGGTGTTGTTTTACACAACCATTGAGAATTTTTAACCAAAGTATATTATAGACTTTTCATTAAGACCCTAAAGAATCATGTCAACTTGTGGAAAGTGGGCATCCGATGACCCCTTTAATGGATGTTAGAGGTTCATAAGCTCTCTTTGGACAGTTGCAAATTGTTGAAGCTCACTGACCCATGGGTTACAGTAAATGCTCCATGACATTACATGAGCAAAGATGTATGCTTTGAGCAGTGGGGCCTGTACCCGAAGGGTTGACCTTATGAAGCTTCTCCAATTATAACTTCTTATTTTAACACTAAAGCAGTATAGTAGGTCATACCCGGTGGTTTGACCTTACATTTTTTTGAGCTACAGTAACACACTTTTATTGCTTTACTTCTATATCCACATGAAGTACATTTTAACACCTTCTGAAGTAAACGTGAGTGATTCCTAAATGGTTAAAATGTTGCGTTGGTCTCTAGATATTGTTGGGTTTCCTCCTGTGGAATTTTCTCTGAATTTTCCTGACAGGAAGAATTGTGCACCATTCAGAATTAAATTGAGATTGCCTGTTAAACTCCAATTCAGTTACTGCTTTAGAATTAAGGTAGAAAACAGGATGCAGAATTGCAATTCGAATTTGAATGTAGGGACATTGAATTAAAATGTAATGATTAATAAATTATAAAAGGCAATTTATTTGTAGCATATGTACGCATATGTAGCATATGTACGCATATGTAGAAAGACAGATAGCCGGATAGGAATGTGAACAGATGGATGGATGGATGATTGGATGGATGGATACATACATACACTGCTGTTTAAAAGTTTGGAATCAGTAAGATTTTTAATGTTTTTTAAAGAAGGCTTTTCTGCTCATCAAGGCTGCGTTTATTTGATTAATAACACAGAAAAAACAGTAATATTGTGAAATATTATTGCAATTTAAAATAGTGTTTTTATATTTTAATATACGTTAAAATGGAATTTATTCCTGTGATGCAAAGCTGATTTTTCAGGAGCATTATTCCAGTCTTCTGTGTCGCATGATGCTTCAGAAATCATTCTAATATGCTGATTTATTATTAGAATTATCTACACTGTAAAAAAAAAGTTGTTTCAACTTAAAATAATTTTTACCCTGCTGACTTAAAATTTTTAGTTTAGTCAACTAAAATTTTCCAATTGTCACTTAAATTAACATTAAGTAACGTCAACATTTAGTCAACATTACGTTGACTAAACTAAACATTATAAGTCAGTGGGGTAAAATAATTTAAATTATTTTAAACTGAAACAACTTTTTGGAACAATTTTGTTTTACAGTCTATGTTGGCAACAGTTGTGTTTTTTTTTTTTTTTTTTTTTTTTTTTGGAACCTGTAATACTATTTTCAGGATCTTTTGATAAATAAAACATTAAAAAGAAAATAATTTATTTCAAAAGAAATATTTTGTGACAATATACACAACTGTTTAAAGCTTGGGGTCAGTCAATTTTTCCTTTCTTTCTTTGTTTGACCGAATAAATGGGACTTTGAGGACCAGAAGAGACATCTTTACTTTAAAAAACTGCATAGATGATAGTTGGATAGATAGACAGATAGATGCTATAGCTAGGTTTTATAGATAAAGAGATAGATAGATAGATTCCCTTTCCTGTCATCTCAATTTAAATTCAACTTCATATGGGGTGTGACAAATTGAATTTATATTCTAAATCATGAATAGAATGGGAGCCAATTCTTCAGTCTGACAGATGAAAATTTGGCTTCTCTGTGATTGGAAAATAATTAATTATGTCTGTAGCACAAGCAGTGTGAAACAAGCTGCAAACTTTAAAACTTAGGCTTAGAGGTTTGTTCAAATCCCCACACCTTAGAATGAGAATCAACAATAGTGATGCTTGCCAGATATGGGATTGAATCATTCAGCTATGGATTTCAATATATTGATATACAGCAGACCAATAGGAATGTCTCCATTTCCTCCAGCTTTTTTTTGCTTTTTCTAAAACAGGCTGCTTTGAGAATTCGAGTCTGAAGTGGCGCTACAGAAAGCCAACAGTAGAAGCTGTGTTGAATGAGGAAGGCTATGTGGAATAGAAGAGCTTTATGTAATGCATTGGGGGAAGGTTTCTGTTGTGCAACATAATATGATCACTTCGGCACAGTTTTAGAGAGTGTTTGTTGGCTCAGAATGTGGTTCCTCAACAAAAGTCATTTGTCCGAAGTTGTATGGTGAAGTTTAACGGCCTTTTTTAACTGGTGCAAAAATAAAGAAGTGTAGTGAGAATTTCCATAGCACATATGTACCACGGAAGATGACACTTGCTGATAGAGGACTGACAGTGTGAAAAAGACTATATTTTGCTGAGTATATTTAGCAGTTTTAACAATAATTGTGTTGTAACTGTTGTGAGTGCTTTAGACTGTGGATCTCTGTTACGCAGTGGAAACGTACTTAGAAAAATCTAATGGTTTATACATGCCTGTGATCATCATATAAGAGTGGATCAGTGTAATTTTAGTATTTTATATTCAATCTTTGTATAAATGTGACCCTGAACCACAAAACCAGTCTTCAGTAGGACGGGTATATAAAATGCATTGTATGGGTCAAAATGATAGATTTTTCTTTTATGCCAAGTAAAGGTCATGTTCCATGAAGATATTTTGTAAATTTCCTACCGTAAAAATATCAAAACTTAGTTTTTGATTAGTAATATGCATGGCTAAGAACTTCCTTTGAACAACTCACAAGGTGTTTTAATATTTTTATTTTTGCACCCTCAAATATTCCAAATATTGTCCTATCCTAACAAACCATACATCAACGGAAAGACTAATTATTCAGCTTTCAGATAATGTATAAATTTGACCCTTATGACTGGTTTTGTGGTCCAGGGTCACAAATATACTTTTATTTGTATATATTTAGTTTTAATTTTAATATGTTTAATGTTTAGTAATTTTTGTGTATTTGGCATTCTTATTAGCTTTTTAAAATTTCTGAATTTTTGTTTAGTGTGAGTTTTTCATTTGTACTTTGTAATTTATTTAACTTTATTAATATTAAGAAAAAAATCTGTCACTTTACACAGAAATCTACTATACAAAAAATATATTCAAAATATATATATTCATAAAAACATCTGTAAAAGCAAGTAGCAAATCTGCTGACATAGTAGCCGAAAGTTTTTTTGCTGATCAAGAAACATTTCTTATTATCATCATCAATATTTAAAACAGTTGAGTACGTTTTTTTTTTTTTTTTTTTTTTTTTTTTAGGATTCTTGGATGAATAGAAAGATCCAAAGATCAGCATTTATCTGAAATATAAAGGTTTTTTGGGGAGAAATGATAGAAAATAAGATTTTTATTTCGCAAGAATGCTTTAAATTAATCAAAAGTAATGATAAAGACATTTAAAATGTTACAAAAGATTTCTATTTAAATAAATATAGGCTTACTGTAGTGAATCAACACGGTAAGACAAAACTGCGTTGTGTGTTCTAAAGTGCTGTACTTTTGGGTTTGTTGTAGATGAGCTGGACAGAGAGAGGAGCGGTGAGAGGAAACAGTTTGCATGGTGAATCTGATGACGTCACGATGGCAGACAACACTCTCTACTGCAGCAGAGAAACTGGTAAGAAAGTGTAAAGTGTGTATAAAACCACAGAATTACAACAAAATCATTCCAAAACCACTAATACAAATGCACACAAGGCTAAAGTCGCAAAAGGAGTTGCTTGCAGAACTGCTGTGATGGATGAGCTCAGAGCTGGTTTCAGAGATCTGGTGAAGTACCTCACAAAGGTCAGAATGCCAGCTCATCTGACAGTTGCTGTGAAAAAGACATGCAAAAGATAGGACTCATGGCAGGTACAGAGCTAAATACTTAGCAGTTTGGTACAAACCTGACACTCTTACGCTGCGATAGGCTTGTTCACTAGTCTGACACCTCTAGTTGATTTTGCGCTGTGAATATTGTAAACCAGCAGCTAACTTCTTCATTCCTCTGTTACGTAGTGGAAAGTTGTGGCTCATCTTTGTTCTCTTGTGGTGGAAAAAAAAAAATCACACAAATGTCCGCCTTGTTTGCAGATTGACCACTATCTGTGTAAATGCGCAATATCCTGCTGTTCTCAAAGACTGTTCAGTGGCCTGTTTGACTTCCTTTACATCCATTTTTATTTTTATGTCTTCAGTAATGCTGGGTAAGTGTTGTTTGTTTGATGGTCGGCACAGTGTACTTTTCTTTGTAACACTGTCATTTAGAACATTGTTTTTGGGAGTGCAATTATGTGAAATATTGATAGCAGCTGTGTGTTTTTTTTCCTTAACAGACCATGCACATATTTTCTCAATCAGACGTTCTTATACGTCGGCTCAGAATTATATTTTAACTTTTACTTTAGAACGTTGGAGTATTTGAGAATGTGAACACATGTACAGTTAATAAGGAGAAGTCAAACATAAACATACATATATATATATATATATATATATATATATATATTATTCTATAACATCTTGGCTATCATCTCTGAAAATATCTTGCCGAAATTCACTTGTTTAGTGCAGAAAAATAGCGATTTATTGCAGCAAGCAGAAATTATTTGAGTCTTTCTCTTATGTCCTGTGTAAACTACGGCACGCAAAGTTTTTTATTTATTTATTTTTTTAATATCCTGAGATGGCGGAGCCCAACAACGCCGTCTAAAGAACTGCAGCTGCGCACTTAAGCATTTTACTCGTCTCAGTCTGCTCAATCTTGGTGATGTCAGTGCCCTAAACGATGTTATAATGGACTATTTCACATCGAGAGATGAAGGATCGGATGATGAAGTTGTTAGTGAGGACGAGTCCGCTCACAGTCTGTTTTATGCACAGTGTGCAAACAGTTGCGCTGCGCTTGCTTTTACTACAAGGTAGGCTGCATTATCTGTGCTATTTAAACATAAAATGGGTGATCAAAAGTTTGGAGACCAATGATAAACAACGGAAAACAGACGTTAGTCTGTTTGTGTAATGATGCAGTATATGCAGTACCGACTGCTCTCGTTAAACCTGAAAAATGAAAGTGAAAGCCTTATCGCTTTAAAGCCGTTTTTCTCAAAATTCCATTACGTTCAAGCTATAGACAAAATAAAAACAGTTTTGGAAGGGCTTTCATATAGTATAAAAACCTAAAAAGGTAAAATTTCTCCATGTGTTTGGTTTTCCTAGATCACATCATATATATATATATATATATATATATGTATATATTATCCCATATTTATATATATATATATATATATATATATATATATATATATATATATATATATGTAACCTCTATATTTTATCCCAGTTTTTTTTTTTTCGATGTTTATATATATATCTATATATATATATATATATATATATAGTTCTGTTTTTATGCTCACCTAGGCTGGCTTCTTTTAATAAAAATACAATAAAAATAATTATATTGTAAAACATTATAACAATTTGAAATAACTGATTTCTATTTACATATAATTTAAAATGTAATTTATCGCTGTGATGCAAAGCTGAATTTTCAGCGTCAGCACACCAGTCTTCAGTGTCACATGATCCTTCAGAAATCATTCTAATATGCTGATTTGCTGCTAATTTTACAGTTGTGCTCATATATATTTTCGTGGAGAGCATTATGCATTTTTCAGGGTTTTTTTGTTGAATAAAAAGATCAAAAGAACAGCATTTCTTTAGATAAATGAAGAAGGAATATATATATATATATATATATATATATATATGTGTGTGTGTATATATATATATATATATATATATATATACACACATGACCCTGGACAAAAAAAAAGTCATAAGGGTCAATTTTTTCTGAAATTGAGATTTACACATCACCTAAAATCTGAATAAATTAGCTTGAAAAATTAATTAATTGAAAATGAATAAATTCATTGAAAATCTGGAATCTGTGAGTGCAAAAAAAATCTAAATATTGAGAAAATCGCCTTTAAAGTTGTTCAGATGAAGTTCTTAACAATGTATATTACTAAATATTACTAAAAATTAAGTTTTGATATATTAACGGTAGGAAATTTACAAAATATCTTCATGGAACATGAATTTACTTAATATCCTAATGATTTTTTTGGCATAAACGAAAAATATATAATTTTGATCCATACAATGTATTTTTGGCTATTTCTACAAATATACCGTCCTACTTAAGACTGGTTATGAATATACATATATATATATATATATATATATATATATTTTTAATTTTTAATGTGTATTCATTAATTTTATTATTATTTATAATATTAATTAAATATATTTAAATTAATGTTGTCAATCTTTTAGTCCTGACTTTTATTATTAAAAAAATATCTCAGTTTGACTACTTCTTGCACAAGTGGGATGAATCCATTGAACTCTCTGCATTTTCTTCAGTCTTTGTACTTGTTTCTTCTTCCGTCTGTTCGGTTACAGCGAGCAAATTGAATAAGAAGCGAACGGACTATCAAACAAATGCACAAACACAAAATAACCAAAACACATCCCCAAAGATTGCAAAGACAGATAGAAGTCCTCAGTGGACATGTTTTGCATTGTGGCTTTCAGCAAGATGACAATCAGGAGGAGAAGTGGAAGTGCAAAAACACACATCACTGATGCAGCAAAGGTGCCAAGCAATCTGCC
Source organism: Labeo rohita (assembly GCF_022985175.1). Lineage (NCBI taxonomy): Eukaryota > Metazoa > Chordata > Actinopteri > Cypriniformes > Cyprinidae > Labeo > Labeo rohita. The sequence continues at coordinate 12,370,028 of NC_066876.1, read as the reverse complement.
CCAGCCTGTCTAACTTCATTGGACATTCGAACACAACCCTGACTTTTTAATTGTAGTGATTATGTTACTATATTTCCCCGCATTCAGAAATGGTGTTTAAACGATCTCATTACACTAATTGACTTATTTCTGTCCGCAAAAAGTTGGCCCATATGTCTGTGTGAGCTTCTGCATTCTGTTGCTTTCTTTCCGCTCTGCAGTGTGTCGGGCTTGGGGGATTTTCAGATTCAGACGGTTTATCAAATCCATCTGTTTCAATTTAAATATCAGAAGGCCTTGTTCTGTCAAGCGACAGCAGGGTAACAGGGTGCGTGAGGAATTCAGTCAGAAGGGAGCTGTAAGACTGTAAAACTACTGCTTATTTACAGCACGTACAGATATGCCAGAATTTAACGTTTTCACAACAAACACAAAGTCATCAATGAATCAAACCCTATGGTGAAATTAGTGATACTAAAAAGCTGCAAACCACATCAAATAGCAGCAGATCACATAGTATATGAAACCACATGCCAGATTCAAAAACAGCAGCATTAGGAGGTCAGAAAAGAATGCGGCTCACTACTCATCTTGACTGCGCCAGTTTATTTCTGATGCCAAATTCGTCACATTAGTAAAATCAAAACTTACAGCTGGACAGAATAAAATAACACTACAGTTAAAAAGAGTGGGGAAGATGTTGGATGTTTTTGAAAGTCTTTTACGTGGAAGCTCGTTTCCACCACTGAATAAAAAAAAAAAAAAAAGGAATTGGACTTTTTATCTCACAATTCTGAATTTTTTTCTCACAGTTGTGTTATTGTGATATACAAACTCACACTTCTCAGAATTGTGAGATATAAATGCGAAATTGCAAATTATAAAGTCAGAATTGCATGATATAAACTCGAATTTATGAGTTATAAAGTCAGATCTGCGAGATTTTCTCAGAATTGCGTGATATAAACTCAAAATTCTGACTGTTTTCTCAGAATTGTTATACAAACTTACACTTCTGACATTTCTCAGAACTGTGAGATATAAACGTGAAATTGCAAATTATAAAGTCAGAATTTCATGATATAAACTCGAATTTATGAGTTATAAAGTCATATCTGCGAGATTTTTCTCAGAATTGTGTTATACAAACTCACACTTCTAACTTTTCTCAGAATTGTGAGATATAAACTCAAATTTATGAGTTATAAAGTCAGATTTATGAGATTTTTCTCAGAATTGCGTGATATAAACTCAAAATTCAGACTGTTTTCTCAGAATTGTTATACAAACTCACATTTCTGACTTTTCTCAGAACTGAGATATAAACTTGAAATTGCAAGCTATAAAGTCAGAACTGCAAGATCAGTCAGATTTATGAGATTTTTCTCAGAATTGTGTGATATAAACTCAAAATTCTGACAATTTTCTCAGAATTGTTATACAAACTCACACTTCTGACTTTTCTCAGAATTGAGATATAAACTCAGAATTGCAAGTTTTGAAGTTAATTGCACGATACACTCGAAATTCTGACTTTTTTCTCAGAATTGCATGATATAAACTTATAAAGTTATAAAGTCAGATTTATGAGATTTTTCTCAGAATTGTGTGATATAAATTTAAAATTACGACAAAGATGATAGTTGCTGAGAAATAGTCGCATTTCTCAGAAATAGCAATGCATATTACTAATCAAAAATTACGTCTTGATATATTTACAGTACGAAACTTACAAAATATCTTCATGGAACATCATCTTTACTTGATATCCTCTTGATTTTTGGCATAAAAGAAAAACCCATACAGTGCATTGTATTACTGGGTATTATTGTGGTCCAGGGTCACACATAATTTTTAAATGATTACTTTTTAATTTGTACCAATACAAAATAATGTAAAAGCTTGACCAAAAAAAAAAAAAAAAAAAAAAAAAACACTTTTGGAATAGATAGGGGTTTCTCTGCCTTATGCTTGACCAGTAGCGGGTGGATAGTCACCTCTTGCTAGCAAATTTGATTGGATGCCACAGGAAATCCTTCACCTGTTAAAATCGTCTGTTTATGGCACCTTAACACAGCAGGGCTGGGGCTGTGAATTTTACATTAAAAGAGCTGTCAGACTTTTAGACCTCACTCTATTTATGTCTCGCATGAGATGCGTCGGTTGCGTCAAACGTACCTTTACGATTTTACAACTTCCTGAACACAGCACACACCTGGAGGGAGTAAGAGATAAAGTGTGAGTGAGTGTTATGCAAATGAGGTCATGTGGAAAGTGAGTGGAAATGGGGGGTTACCACCACAAAACAGTTGCTGTGAATTTGGTGCAGTGCCAAATGTAGAGCAGTACAAAGAGAGAGAGAGAGAGAATCTTGCATATGAATCTTACCACTTGTTGCTCAGTGACAACAGGATGTAAATGTGGAAATGAGTCTCATTTTTACACTAGTCTGTATATAGTGTGGCTTTTTTGTTCTTTTGCAGGAAGTGCCATTCTTTCATTTGCTGCGAGGTGTGGAGTGTTTGCTTCTGTTCTGACAGCTGCAAACAGAAGCTAGCATTGTCTCTGCAAAGGCAAACTTCCTCTCAATGAAGTCGACTGTGGCTGGAGTAGCCACGTTTCAAACGGAAAAAAGATACCTCCAAACCACATCGCAGCCTTTGTCGTTTGCTTACTCTTTCTCTCTCTTCCCCTTTCTAGTATGGTAATTAGAACAATTACGCAAAAGAGTAACAATGGCATAACATAAAGTAATGATTGTAGTGTGAGCCATGGTCTCGTTGGCAGCGCTATGACACACACCGTCGTGCACCGTGACCCGGGGTCAAGTCCTAGTTCCAGGTCTTTTGCTGTTCCTGTTTATGTTCATGTTCAGGTTGTTTCCTCTCTCGTCAATACTGTCCCATCCAAAAAGCCAAAAAAACAAAACAACAACAACAACAACAACAACAACATCAACAATTTTTACTTACTTTTCTTTATGGATTTCAGCTCCATAACTAAACTGTGACAATACAGTAGCATGAACAAATTAATTGACGAAACTTTATACATACAAACATGCAAATGGGATTTTATTCCTGGGTTATTATTGTTAAATAAAACTAAAACTATGACAAAAAAAATATATATATATATATATTAAAATTATTAATTAATTAAATAACATTTTAAATGTAATATAATTTAATTAATTAAATTTTAAGTTAAATTAAAATTAAAATTAAATTAATTAAAAATGGTGCCCTGGCAGCTAAATGAAATAACTTGAAGTTTAAACACTAAAATTATAAATAAACTAAAACTGAATTAAACCTAAATAGTGATATTCTAAAAATAATAATATTAATATTCTAAAACTTTATACAAACATGCAAATAGGTGTTTATTCCTGGGTTATTACTGTTAACTAAACCTATCAAAAAAAAATTTGTTAAATTAAATTAAAATTTTCATTAAATTTAAATTAAATTACATTTTAAATTGTATTTTTTTTCATTTAAATTTTATATTTAGTTTTAAGTTAAGATAAGTTAAGTTAAATTAAATTAAAATGTTGCCCTGGCAGCTAAATGAAATAAGTTTAAACACTAAAATAAAACCTAAATGGTAGTATTCTAAAATAATAAAATTAATATTTTAAAACTTTACATAAACATGCAAATGGGTGTTTACAACATGCAACATGCAAATGGGTTATTATTGTTAACTTAAACTAAAACTTTTTTTTTTAAGGTTAAATAAAATAAAATGAAAATTAATTTAATTTAATTTTTAATTAAATTTAAATTCAATTCAATTTTAAATGTAATTTAATTTAATTAATTACATTTTCATGTTGCCCTGACAGCTAAATGAAATAAGTTGAATTTTAAATACTAAAATTACACTTGACATAAATAAACTAAAACTGAAAAAAACCTAAATAGAAATATTTTTTTAATAATAATAATAACAAAGCACACAACAAAAATACTATAGATTAATATAAAATTAAAACTAGATAAACTAATAAAAACTATCTTAGTATATAAATAATACTAAAATATCACTTTGTTCATATATTTTTGGTACATTTCTGCTACATGCTTTTAACAGTAGCTTTTACATGATTTTACAGCTTTCATAATCTAAACCAAAAAAAAAAAAAAAAAAAAAAAAAAATCTCTCTCTCTCTATATAATTTAAATGTAAGAGTAAATATTTAAATATTTAAAGCCACAATTTTATTTAAAAATAATAAATCACAGTGTCTTGAAAATGTTTGACACAAATTAAGCACCCAAATATTGTTTATTCCATCCATCCATCTCTAACAAAAGGATATATTTCAGAACTTTTAACTACTGATGTGAAATGCTTTTAAACATCTACATTTGTATTATGTTTATGCATTTAAATGATACGCCACGCTGTAATGGGTCAACAGTTTTTGGACTGAATGGCATAAACTGAAAAATCTCCTGACACTTCACCTCAGGAAATTAATAGACTTTCATCACCCATGTCTGCTCCTGCATAGAAAAACATCTGCATGTAGAGCTCTTTAATAGACAATCCCTCTGGAGCAGCAGCAGAATCATGAGCACCATACAGTTCAGCCTGCGGTTCAACACTAACGAATGGGGTGTTGACCTTTCTTAACAGAGAACATCTAATAAATGCTAGTTTCTCAGCAGTGCATGTGCTAAATCTGTGTACTTGTGTGAAAAACCAATTAGGCTGTGTATATGTCACATCTAAAAAAAATCTGCTTTGAATTATCGTACATATGTGAGAATGACCTCTGACATACCACCTGCTTCCAAAGTTGGTACGTTAAAATGGTGAAAACAGTATATTCATTTACAGAGAAAAGCCTTTAAATACTATCTTACGTAACTTATTATATATGTGACCCTGGACCACAAAACCAGTCATAAGGGTCAATTTTTTTCAATTGAGATTTATAAATAATCTGAAAACTGAATAAATAGGCTTTCCTAAATACAGGATAGTATTTGGCCGAGATACAACTATTTGAAAATCTGGATTCTGATACATATAAAGTTGTCCAAATTAAGTTCTTATCAATGCGTATTAATAATGAAAAATTATGTTTTGATATATCGGTAGGAAATTTACAAAATATCTTCATGGAACATGATCCTTACTTAAACCCTAATCATTTTGGGCATAAAAGAAAAATCGATAATTTTGACCCATACAATGTACTGTTGGCTATTTCTACAAATATACCCATGCTACTTAAGACTGGTTTTGTGGTCCAGAGTCACATATTATACATTTTTATTATTATACATAAAGAATCCTATTTGTGTTTATCCACTGGATATTTTGAAAGATACAATCTTATAGAGACTCAAGCCTCCAGTAGCCAAGTGTGTTTTGTCTGAAAACATCTTTGACTGTCAGTTGGCTAATATATATTTTGTTCTTTTGCTTCTCCTCCCTGTTGTCTTCAGCAATGAAAGACTTTAAGGTGACAGTGAGGCGCACAGAGGCTTCTGAGAGATGCGGCCTGAAAGGAACAGTGTTGTTACGGACTGATTTTGATAGCCTCCTTCTGAAGGAACCGAAAACGGGAGAGGTTCTCTACTCCTGGCCCTACCGCTTCCTTCGCAGGTTCGGACGGGACAAGGTATGGCTTTGACAGTAATCTGCAGTCATTCATTTAATATTAGCGACGAGGCCTAGGGTGTGTGCTCTCTGTCATTCATAATGCCCCAGTAGAGTGATGAGGATATTGTACTGTAAACAGACACTGTCTTTTGGATTAGATGTTATTATGATGTCCAGACTTGTGGGAAAAAATGTTAGAAAAAAATCTTGCCACCAAAAGTTTAGGAATGCCCAAGGCAAAGTTTGGACCATGGAAACCCATTTCCACCACTGAATAAAAGAGATTAATTGTAACTTTTTATCTAACTTTTTTTTCTTAGAATTGCTTAATACAAACTTGCAGTTCTGACTTTATTCAGAATATAAACTCGAAATTGCGAGTTATAAAGTCAGAATTGCAAAGTTTAATAAAGAAATAAAGTCAAAATTGAGAGTTTATAAGTTTATATAAACTCGCAATTGTGACTTTTTTTCTCAGAATCACAAGTTTATATCTCACAATTCTGACTTTATAACATAAAATTGTGAGTTATTAAGTGAGAATTGTGAGATATAAAATTATAGTTTATATTTTGCAACTCTGTTTGCATCGAGTTTATATCTCACATTTCTGACTATAACTTGCAATTGCAAGCTTATATCGTACAATTTAAAAAAAAAATAGTTAAAATTGTGAGGTGTAAATTTTACTCAAAAATAGAAAATAAATAAATAAAGTAAAATATAATTTGCGCATTTAATAATTAAACTAGCCTAAGGTAGTTTTCCAGTCTCCCAGCCTGGCTTGTGTCTTGGCTGGCACTTTTAATGTGGTCAGACTGTTTTTAAAAAGATTTTTAAAAAGGCTGTTCCTTTTAGAATCCTGAAAGAAATGTATCATGGTTTCCACATAAATATTAAATATTACACCTGTTTTCAATAATAATAATAATAATAATAATAATTTATTGATTTCTAAAGGATCATGTGACACCAGTAATGGCTGCTGAAAAATGCAGCTTTGCCATCACAGAAATAAATGACATTTTAAAATATATTACATAGAAATAAGTTGTTTTATTATTATTATTATTATTATTTTTTTAATTATAATAATATTCTAATACTATTCTATACTATTCTCATTATTACTAGCTGGTTTTCCAAGTGTGAAGTGAATCTTTTCAAAGTTTTCGAAAAAAAAAAAAAAAAAAATCGTAGAAAAAGTGAATTAGGTGCATTTCCATTTCCATTTTCCATTTCCAATTAGTTAAATGTTTGTTACGTCAGAATTTATTTGGCAAATGCGTTTCAAAGACCAGCTCAAATTTTATCTTTTTCGCAAATGAATGGTTTTCTTTTTTTTCTGAAATTAGTTACTATCACTTTTTGATTCAATCCTTCAAATTGTGCATTAAAACGTGGTGATAGAAACATAGCTACTGTTTTACTGTGTTTTCAATCCAATAAATGGAGCCTGGGTGAGAATAAGAGACATCTTTCAAAAGCATTTTAAAAAAATCATACTGACCCCAAACTTTTGGATGGTAGTGTACATGCATGGAAAAAGTGGAGTGTCTTAGAATCTTTTTACCAACTACTAATTAAACGTCTCATTTCTCCACAAACAGGCAACATTCTCCTTTGAGGCTGGGCGAAGATGCGACTCTGGGGAAGGAAACTTCGAGTTTGACACAAAGCAAGGAAACTCCATCTTTCAGTCTGTAGAGGCTGCCATCAATCTACACAGAGTCAATTTACCGCAGAAGCAGGTATCAAGTGGGGAGCGAGATACCACGCCCTCTTCACCTCGAATGAGAGCTGGGGCAGAGGATCCGAGTATCTACAGCATGGTGACTGATGGAGCCAAACAACCCCAAAACCCTCAGCAATCCAGACTCGAAGCCCCTGCGGAGAAGCTTCTGACTGGAGTCAAGAGTCTGACCCTGGACACCAGGCCTCCGCCGCGTAAGAGCCAGGTCAAGAACTTCCGCAGCTGTCCTTTGGTCAACAGTGAGGATGAGATGTATTCCCGAGCCATGGCGCCGGATCCAGATCGGGGAAGTCCAGGGGAGAAGAGAGAACCGAAAGACCGACGTTCCACATGCTCCAACCCTGAGGACTCCGACTACTCGCTGCCCTTCGACACCATTGCCAAAAACGTTATGGGAGACATTTTGTCCGCATCAAACCCTCCACCCATGTTTGTAGAGCCCAACTGTGAAAACGACAGGAAAGGCAATATAGAAAACACAGAACCACTATATGACATTATAGATGAAACTGCAATCAGAACCCGTTTCTCAAACAGAAAACCAAATTCTTACAAAAGAGTAGAGCACATCTATGATGAACCAGAGGGTTGCGGTGTGGCCCCGAGTGGGCTTCCATCGCTCTATGATGAGCCGGAGGAGGTCAAAGGTCATGCTTGGAAGATGTTGGGCACAGTAATGGATCCGAGCGGTCATGAATATCCATACAACGCTTCTGCCGACGACTACGCGGTTCCTAAACCTCCCAGGAGGGCCTTGCTGTCAAAACAGAAGGACAGTGAGGAAGAGGACAGCTCACCGTATGATAACATTATGGTGAAAGGAGTGCAAAAGAATAACTAAGGACTGCCTCAGAATCAAAGGACAATGAAGTTAAATATAAGTGAGTGTGCGAATGAATGAATGATATATTTAATCAATTAATGTGCAAAATGAATAATAGTTATCAGAGTGCATTACTGTTATTCAGAAAGGTGTGATCTGCAACACATATCATCAGATGTCAGTAGGTCAAATTCAATTCCAACCCAACATTAAATCTCTAAACTAACCAAATGCGCTAAAATTGCGCTGTAATATGAATGTTTAAATTGTCATGATTTTATTCACAGACACACTTTTTAATGTAAATTAGGCTTGTTTTAGATCGCACCTTATTCAGAATGTGCATCATTATTTGTGTTATTAACATTGTGCTATACTGATAATGTGAACATTTATTTTTCAAAAGAAATAGCCTGGCATTTATTCAAACAAGCACACTTTTTGTTTTTTTAAGAGCACCTGTAATCAGTTGAATCAGCTAAATGCACTAAAGTAGCATTTATTTTAATGCATTAACATGCATTACTATTTGCCAGCGCAATATTGCATTATGCTGATCAGGTGAACATTTATTCATAAAAACTTTATTTATTCAGACGAGCACACTTGGATTTTTAAAGAGCACCTGAAATCCCAACCCGTTCTCATGGCAATTTGTGCAGATTTTAGAAGTCATACGAACTTGCTTGTACGAATTTGTACGTTTTGTGAAAAATCATACATATTTTACGAGGTGGCGAGTTTGTAGGAATTCACACAAATCATACGAATTTGTATGAATTAGCCACGTCGTAAAATACGTACAAATTGGTTGTGAGATAGCATTGGTAATCTGGTTTAACCAGTCAAAAATAACTAAACTAAACTAACCTAGGAATTAAATACATATATACATAAAAATAACAGGTTTTTTTAAAGTGCTTCTTTATAATTCTATGTTTATAAATTAGGCTCATTGTAGACTGCCCCTTCTTCACAACTTGCGTCGCTATTTGCCATTGTGACATATTCATCATGAATATTCATTCATAAATATTTATTCGCAATCCAGTTTAACTATTAGCTAAATGCACTAAAGTAGCGGTGCTAACAGTTACGTCACTTTTGGCTTGCTGTGTTTTAGTGCAAAAACCTGCTTTTTATGTGCTAACCACCCACAAATGAGTTTTTAAAATATATAAAAAACTGTGCTGTCCTGTGAACCCTAGTGAAAAAAAAAAATCCTAAAATAAATTTGAAATACATTGATTTTGTGCTAAGTATCCTAATAATACATTTACATATTTATGCGCTTAATGAAAATACTGGTATTCTTAAAGTCTGCTAAATTGAATTAATTTTGTGCTTTATGTACTTTAATTGTGTGAAAGTAGTACTGAAAACTAAAGATATACTGAAGTATATGATTATGCTAAAGTGGAACTATTGTAGGTGTACTTTACATTACATTAACAACCAATAATATTCAAAGATCATACAATCCTCATTAATAGTGACATTAAAAAACATTTTGGCTTAATATTAAGAAATGTGCATTGTGCACAAGTAGTACTCCAAATAAGTTTAATACATTTATTCGGCAAGAGATGGTGAATATATATATATATATATATATATATATATATATATATAATATGTATTTGAAATACATTTATTTTGTGCCGAGTATACTACAAATACATTTACATATTTATGTGCTTAATAAAATACCTTTTTGTACTTTTGGTATACTATACTGGAATACTTAAAGTCAGTTAAATTGAAAACTTATACAGAGATCATACAATCTTTAATAAAAGTGATTTTAAAAGTAAAAGTGAGCGTTGTGCAATAAAGAAATACTCCAAACTAAGTTCAATTATAGTTTTATAACAGTGATATATCAATAAATATGTTAATAGATTGGACGTATACTTAGTATAATAAATGTATTTTAAATCTGTTATTATAGCATATGTTTTTTTTTTTTTTTTTTTACTAGGGGATGCACAGAATATATATTTGTTTTTAAAACATATATATGTCTCGTTAAAACTGCACCTTAATCACAACCTGCATTGCTATTTGCCATTGTGGTTGCGTTACATTAATCGTGAATGTTTATTTGTCCAATTTTAGTTTAGACAAGCCCAATTTTGACTTTTTAAAGGAGAAGTCCACTTCCAGAACAAAAATTACAGATAATGTACTCACCCCCTTGTCATTCAAGATGTTCATGTCTTTTTTCTTCAGCCGTAAATAAACTACGCTTTTTGAGGAAAACATTTCAGGATTTTTCTCCATATAAAGGACTGGTATGGTGCCCTAAATTTGAACTTCCAAAATGCAGTTTAAATGCGGCTTCAAACGATCCCAAATGGGGTTGTAAACAATCCCAACCTAGGAACAAGGGTCTTATCTAGCAAAACGATTGTTATCATTAAAAAAAATACAATTTAAATACTGTTTTAATCTCAAACGCTCGTCTTGTCTTGCTCTCCCTGAACTCTGTGTATTCTGCCTCAAGACAGTTAGGGTGTGTTGAAAAACTCCAATCGTATTTTCTAACTTAACTTCAAAAATCATTTAAAAATCATCCTACATCACTGCAGAACTTCCGACCCAGTCTTTGCAAAGTGAACATGCAAAGAAGATCAAACACCCTTAACGAAAAAGATAAAACAGTGATATAGGACGATTTTGAAGTTGAGGGGGAACATGAGATGAGAGTTTTTTGACATACCCTAACTGACATGAACCAGCACAAAAACAGTTAAGGCAGAGTAAGACAAGATGAGCGTTTGACATTAAAAAATATCTAAATTGTATTATTTTTATGAAAATAACCGATTGATTCGCTAGATAAGACTCTTCTCCCTTGGCTGGGATTGTTTACATCCGCATTTGGGATCGTTTGAAGTCACATTTACACTGCATTTTAGAAGTTCAAAATCAGGGCACCATACCAGTCCAAACATAATTTCTTTATGGCTGAAGAAAGAAAGACGTGAACATCTTGGGTGACAAGGGGGTGAGTACATTATCTATCAATTTTTGTTCTGGAAGTGGACTTCTCCTTTAAAGATCACCTGAAATCCAGAAAGGAGTGTGCTAAAACAGTGATTTCTAAAATAGAAAATACACTTTTAACAAACGTGCCTCTTATGTAAATTAGGGCTCATTATAGACTGCACCTTTTTAACAACATGCATTATTTTTTGGCTATTCAGTTAACATGGAATTTCTGGTTACACTTTATTTTGATAGTCCACTTTAGACATTTTACAAACTATAAGTAACTTTGCAACTACATGTCAACTAATTCTCATTAATTTGCAACTACATTTCTATTAACTCTCAGAGCAGACTATTAGGTTAAGTTTAGGGTTAGTAGAATAAGTTGACATATACTTGCAAAAGAGTGAGTGTTAGAAGATATTAAGCAGACAGTCTACTAATGCTCTAATGACTAGTTGACATGCATTTGCAAAGTTACTTACTGTTAGTAAAATGTCTAAAGTGGACTATCAAAATAAAGTGTTCCCGAATGTTTTTTTAAGCCAGTTTAGTTGAACTAGTCGCTAAATGCACTAAAGTAGTGATGCACAGTGAATATTCTTTTTATTTTTAGTTCTCCCAAAAATGAAAACTCGTAAGACCTTCGTTTATATTCAGAACACAAATTAAGATTTTTTGATGAAATCCGAGAGCTTTCTAACCATGACTGACACGAAAGAGAAGAAAGTTTTTAATAAAGTTATAATTTTGGTTTTCTTTGCACACAAAAAGTATTCTCGTAGATTCATAAAATTACAGTTGAACCACTGATGTCACATGGACTATTTTAACAATGTCCTTACTATCCTTCTGGGTCTTAAACGTGGTAGTTACGCTGCTGGGTCAGAAAGCTCTCGGAATTTATAAAAAAAATCTTAATTTGTATTCTTTGGTTCACAGTTTTGAAATGACATGAGGGTGAGCAATTAATGACAGAATTTTGGGTGAACTTACTATGTAAATGAGACTTATTATAGATAACATTTTATTCACAAAACTTGCTTTTTAAAAAACGAATTTCTATGTCTGAATCTGTGAAGTATAGCAGATTGTTGTAGTCCGCTGTAATCTCCACACGAACTAACACTCAAGACGAGCGTTCAGCGCAACTTCTGTGGACGTGTTTGCACTGTTAACTGATTTGCATAACCACAATTGCTAAGACGGCACTATCAGCAGGCACAGTGCATTCTTGGTGAATTCCCCATTAAGTGTCCTAATAGCACACAAGCGTATCTACAATGACCTTCACTGTCTACAAAGGCGAAGTTGATTTTATCCGGTTGTAAATCAAGGAGTAATTTAACTTCGGTTGAACACGGGCCTCTAATAGCCCTTCTTCCCTGTCTTTTCTTGTTCTCATTTCTACGGGACTGTGATGAGAGCTCACACAGGTAATTAAAGTCCTGCAGATCTCTCCTAAGAATGGACGGCGCCCATCACGTAATCCTCCGCTCGCTAATGATGGACAAGGGAGTTCCGCCAAGTGTCATTGTATTATTCAGGCCAGACTCTGACTTTCCCTCTCACAGGCTTCCTATTTTGAGGAACACATGAATAATAATAACTTGACTTGCAGAGGGAAACTGGGGCACTGTTAGGATGCTGCTGGGCTCCCTGCCTGCCACGGTTCATGAGTCCCGCACAGTCTCGAGACTTTTAAAAGTCTGAAAACACTTTACAGCTCTTATCAATTCAGTGTCTTCTTTCTTCACTGCGGCACACATGATGTGAATGGTTTTTTCTGTATTTTACTGTACACTGCCATGCTTTAAATGCACGCAGCATATTGTTATCGTTGTAATTAGACTGGATGCAGTTCAAAGCATACGTGAGGGCAATTTAAAGCTATCCGCTGCCATCCGAGTGAAGAGAGATGTGGTGGCAATCTGCTACTAGAACATTTTAGCATAGTTTTGCAACTCATTAGCTGAGTAAACTGGTGCAGACTTAAGACGTCATTACAGTACACACTGATGCACTTATTCCAGCTTTGGAAGTCTGGTGTGAGATGAGCTCTGCATAAATGCCGGAAGAGATAAAAGCTTTGCTAAGCGCCGACTCTATGGCCTAGTTCCTTGTGTAAAGTATGCTGTTGAACAGCAGGGGGCACTGTTTCTCCTCAGTAGGGAGCCTCTGCAAAAACACTGCGTGGTTGGAGTCATGGTGCGTGTCGTTGTGAGAGAGTCGAAAGCTTGAGGGGTGTTGATTTTTTGTTAATAAAAAATATTTTCTCTCTTATTGTTGCACAGAAATCGACTTGGAGTATTCAGTGGTATGTTTGAAATTATTAATGGGGGAAAAAATCTACTGAAATGTAACTGAAATGTGCTTAGTGTTCCTTTACTGAATAAATAATAGTGTTGCAAGCTTATTTTAGGTGGAGATCATGAGCCTCATGCCAAGTTATGTTTCATGCCCACGATTTCTTTGAACCAGACTTGACACTAAGGCAACGCGAGTCTAATGTGGAAACTCTGAAAATAGACATTACTGATAGTTGTTTCAGATGTGAAGATGTAAAGTGATACAACACTGGCATCATATGGCACTGCCTACAGTGAGATCCATGAAAGCTGGATATCTCTCAAATTATTAGTAAAAACTTGCTTAGTGTTCCCTTATTAATAAATAGAATCAAATGTAACTGAAATGTTCTGTTTATATATTATCCTAATGTTATTATAATTAAATCATTATTGTTATTACATCTTTTTATATTTAAAAAAAAATTAATGACAAAAATCAATAATTATATTTAATTATTTGAAATATAGTAATTTATTCCTCAAAAATATATATTTATTTAGTTAATACTAAGAATCACATTAGACATATAGATGACATTATGTTTAACATTTTTAATGTGAAAAACTTAATTCTATATTTAATTATATTAAATATAATAATTTAATCCTCAAAATAATTCTTTATACACACACACACACACACACTGTTTAACATTTGTAATGTGAAAAAACAACTTAAATGTAACTTATATTTCATTATATGAAATATGAAATATTCATAATATATACACTTTTAATATAAAAAATATATATAGGAAAAAAAAAATGTAATTTTTTATATATATATATTTTGTAATAATATATATTATAAAATATAAAATTATATATATGCAATTAACTAAATAAATATAGTAATATAATACATTATTATATAATTAATTATATATAATTGTTATCACTATTTTATTATATATATATTATATATAATTTTATAATATTAATATATTACTATATTTATTTAATTTTTATCAAAATATTTCTAATAAAAATATTTATATTATATTTATTATATATATTAAATTAAATTTTTTGTCAGACATAAAAGACACTAAATAAATATAATAATATAATATATTATATAACTTTTATTATTTTTTTATGTTTTGTTTATTAAAATATCATATATAAAATGTATTTAAAATTGTAATAATTTATTTATTCCATATATATATATACACACACATAGAAAACATTCTGAAATTTTTTATAACCTACCAGTGTACCATGGAGGAAATCAAACAGAATAATCAAATTTCAAAAATACATATTTGAAGATGGTGTTGTATTCAAGAATGCTAGTAGTAGTGGAGGCAGCCAAATGCTTGAAGCTAATAAAAAGCTTACATGTTCAGTCCCAGTCAGTGAAGTGTTGAGGTACTGAGTTCACTGTCCTGCTCAGTCATTATTGTGCCCTTGAGCAAAATACTTCACCCCAGGTTATCCCATGGGCATTTTGCTCAATTAGCGCACAGTAAGCCACTTCACATGAAAGCATCTGCTAAAATGGCAAATATCTATCTGGAATAATAAAACTGCATCCCAGATGCAAATAAGAGCTTGTTTTTCCAATGGAAGTACAAACTCGGTATAATTAACCATATAACATGTTTAGTACATGTGTTGTTGAAGAGCGAGAAGTGTGCCTCACAATGCTGATAACCCCACTTTAAAGCAATTGTGTCTGATCAATAAATACATGAGGATGCGCAGAGTTCAGTGTCTTCGAGTGGTTAATTGGCTCCAGTGGATCCAATTTACCAGTGGCACTTTCTAATGATAAGCAACTACCTAATAGAACAGGCCGAACTTAACAGCCGCTTCATATCCGAGAGCGACGCCTTTTAAATTCCAATTCATCATCATTGATTACACTAATGACAGTATAAAGATTCCTACGCATGCGTTAGGGTTGTCATAACCCTACGCACTTTAATTTACACTCAAGTGATTTTTTTTTTTTTCTTTTTCATGACTGAAGAATCTATTGTTTTTGACTCACTGCACGTTCATATCAACGTGTCCGCTGCTCTATTTCAATCTGACTCTCGCATCGCCTGTTGCAGTGACATCGGAAAATGGAAAGAATTTCTTTTCCAGCACCCTGCATGAAGCAATGCTGTTCTGACAGCTTAATGTATGGCATTTAAAGCCATTTCACCAAATCACTTCTACCCTCCGCACCGCGTGTCATGCGGGATGACAGCAAAGTAGGGGTCACTGTCACTTTAAAGATGTATTGGCACACATTTGCATATATATATATTTAAAATAAAGTGCACCGAGTGTGGAAACGCCTTCTGATACGATGCTGGGATCGAATATATTTTTTAATCTCTTCAAATGAGTATGATCTAGTTCTTGCAGTACTTGACTCGCAGCGAATTAGAGATCTAACTGAATAACTGGATGACGGCCAACGGTAGATTATCTTGCTCTGTGCAATCTTTGAGGTTATATATAGTGATTAGAGATATAACAGCTTACAATCTAGAGGTAGCTTCTCACCTCTTGATTAGCTGTGCTGGAACGGCGTTATACTGTTAAGAGAAATATAGTGTTTATAGAGTCTAATGGTGAGGTCACAGAAAGGGAGAGCTGTGTCCTTATGGAATTGGTGCTGCCAACCCAATCAGCTTTATTTAAATTACATCTAAGTCCAAATAAACATAGTGAACAAGACTACACTTGCTAGACCTGCCCATATGATTAACTGCTGTGCAGAGGTGAATAGCAGCAAATAAACAGAGTGTGCAGACCTACAGTGCGTGAATGTGTATTTATTAAAAATGGTAACACCAGTAATTGCTATGTAAAAAAAAAAAAAAAAGTGGAATACAGCTAAACTGTCTATTTCATTTAAAATGCCACTCAGATCAGAAGTGACCCTAAGAATTTTAGGTTTAAATTTGATTTATTTCAAATCTTGGTCAATCACTGAGTGAGCAAATGTTTTTATTTAATAGCTGCTAAACCAGCAAATTTTGCATACGACTTTGGACTGTTTTGGTTCGTATCAATGCAAGTTGTTATAGCTAATTAGCGCCATCTTGTGACTTAAAAGTTGCTACAACTACACGTTTTCTGAGAGTTAGTAAAGGGAAGTTCGGATCATTTTACCGACTCGGACCTTTGAGTCTCGTTCAACAAAATGAACGAATCTTTTTTCCGAGTCATTTCGTTCATTTAAGCAAACTATAATTAAAATGTTACGTGTTACTTCCCTAACACATCTACTGCTTACACAAACGTTGATCACACTACAAACAAGACAAAATGCTATAAAAAACAAAACAAAAACAAAAACAAACAAAACAACAACAACAACAACAACAAAAAAAAAAACAGAAAAGATTCATTAATTGTTTACCTGGGTCTTCAGTCTATGAATAACTCACCTCACCTCTTATCTGACAAGTCTATGGGTATGAGTTGTTCATCAGGTGACAGCTCCATAAGCATAACCAATGCGGTGTGACACGGAAAAATAATTGATTATCGATTATTATCTTCGGGTTCGAGTCTTCGTTCATGTATAGGATGTTGCGCAAATGCGCATGCGCGACTGAACGAATCACTCCCTGAGACGACTCGTTCTTCCGGAGTCACATTAAAGATTCGTTCAAAATGAACGAATCATTCAAGAACGACCCGTCACTACTGAGAGTCGCTTAATTCGCTTTTCTACAAGAGGTTTTCTGACCAATTGAACTAAATTAAGTTTATGCTTCAGAACAGCTTTCTGCCAATAAATTTTAGAATTAAATTAGGATTAAGTATTTTTCTGAGCCCACTGACAGATATTTGTACTTAAAGGGGTCATGAACTGCCTTTGTTTTTTTTTTTTTTTTTTTTTTTTTTTGTGCTGTTCTCTGAGGTCTTATAATATAAATTTTAAGATTTTTACTTCAAAAAACAATAATTTTTTGTCTTGTTTTGACCCCCTCACTAGAAATCTCTGTTTGAATAGACCAATTATCTGTTTGTAAACAATCGGTTTGCGCGCGCATCTTGAAGCTGAAAACCCGGAAGAGATGGCCTTTACTCCTAGTGAATTACACGAATATGGTACAAAATAGTTTTTAAAAAAAAAAAAAAAAAAGATTATATTGATTAGATGTCATTTTCAAAATGTTCTCTGCATATTACAAGAGCTTGTCACCCAGCGAAGCACTGCTATTCAACGAAAATGACGTTAAATAGTGGGTCTTACAGATCCAAAATAGGGATGACGTTTTTGTGGGTGGTTCAAGTAGCAGTCTATGGAGCCATGGAATAAAAGAATAAAAAAGGTACATTTTGTACATTTTTTTTTTTTATATTTCAAAATTCTGACTTTATTTTCGCAATTCCGAGCTCTAATAGTTCTAATAGAGAAAAAAAACAAAACTCGTCATTCTCTCAGAGTTTATCCCACACTTCCGGCTTTTTTCCCTCAGAAATGAGAAATTTACTATTTTCAAGTTATAAAGTCCGAATTAGGAGTAATAAACTTGCATACTGCAAGAAAAGTCAGAATTGTGAGATAAAATAAATAAATGTTAATGTAAAAATGTTAATAATAATAGGTTTAAATAATATTTTATGCTGTAGGGATAATACAATACATCCCTTATGAACAGTATATGTGAATATTATGTAGACCTATTGTTTAAATCCAAGGTATGCTTTAAAAGTAGAGTAATCATAGCAGGTTTCATCCATAATATGTCCGTTTAAATGTTTGCGTTTAGCTTCAAATGACGTCTTGTACTGATGACAGCAGTATTCTGTAAAAATTATTTGCATTCTGATTTTGACATCAAAAGGCTCAAAAATATTTTTTTTTCTTATTCCATGGATTTTACCTGTTTACCTCCACTTGTTACCAGTGTTTTTCTGCAACCACTATGCGTGCGCAGCTGCAAGTGATGTAACTGTGACTTCTACTCCAAAATAGTCTGTAGGCGTGACGATATTGTAGACTCGGAGGTAAATGCCCGCTGTTGTGATTGGCTTGTATGTTTGACAGCCTACATCCTTCACAGATGGACTCTGCTGTGGTTAAAAACACATAAACACTCAGTACATATCTGTTTAACAGACAAAGCCATAGTGACCACATAATAAAAACAGTTACTCACACTTGTGTTACTCTCAGATCCTAGTTAGATGGCACAGCGTAGTCTTTAGTTTCAATCTTGTTGAAAATCCCACGTTGAATTGTGCCTTGTTTGTAAATGAATCCGATGTAAAATGGAACTAGAGCTACATAAAAAATAAAGTTCATTTACTCTTTTTTCTAATGTTGGGTTTAGAAGGAAGGCAATGCAAAGTCTGTTTTTCCACAACTTAGCACTGCACAGCATCTTCTTGTCTTTAGAGCCAGTTTTATCGTTTGGTTTCTGCATAGACTTGCGTGTTCGCCTCTCTAGTAAAACAGGGTGGGCGCTCCAAAATAGGGCGTGGCTTCCTCCCTTTGACAGACAGGCACATGACACGCATGCACAATTTCCCCCCCAATCCACTTCAGCGCAAACTCCGCCCCACAGCTGATTTTAAAGATTTTATTGGATGTGTCAATTACAGTGTTGATTACCTACACTATGCTACACAAATGCTAACCCCTAAACCTACCACACACCTTTCCCTAACATTAACCAGTGAAATTGACTGCAGAGCGGGATTGGCGCTGAATAGCATGGCAGATAAACAGTTAATAAGATTATGCGATATGAGATTGTCGGGCCGTTCTGTAAATCCCCAACTGGACCTCACCAGAAAATTTGACCTTTTTAGTTACATCCAGTGTCACTACCCCCTCACTACCCCCGTTTATATCATTAACCACTGGCCACAAGCTTTGGGGCTCTGCTGTCACTGAACATATTGATTTATAAAGCATAGTTTATTTTATTTGAGATCAACTACAAACTGTTTATTTTATAAAGTTTAGTTTTGAAATGTAAGTCAGTAACACTAGGCTGAAGCTAGAGCCAATGGGGAAAGTCTTTGCGCAACGAGACCCCGCCCCATTTTGCAGGTTCTGCCCACTTTTGGAGTTCCCGCCCAATTTTGGAGATCTCTGGTCTGCAGTTTTATATACTTGGAGGCAACACTTAGGCTGTGTCTGAAAACCTAGTCAGCTGACTTGCTGTCTCGCTGCCTTATCAGGCAGTGACTTCAAAGGCTGTGGAGGCAACACCGGGAACAGTTTCGGACAGACTTCAGAGGCAGCGGAACGTGGCGCCGTTGCTAGGTTACCTAAAGGTTAAGTTGTAGATTTTGGAGAAAAAACGATCTCATACAGTTACCCACCGCAGGTCTGTGCGTCGAAGAAGACGACTGAGAATGGCAGCTACTTTTTGCTTAAAAAAATTAAAGCACTGATGTAAGTAATATTGTAGAACAGGTCATTGTTATTAGTGGCTGTTTCGTTATTATTGGTATATATTGTAAATATTATTCTTATTTACTACTCATTTGAACCATTTTAACATTTTTTATTAAATACTATTACAAACAATATTAATTATTATGCTTTTTACTAGGGCTGCATGATAAATCGCATGTGATATACATGCGCATTTTGTCATTAAAGCCGGTTCTGTAATCAGCAGTGAATCTCTGTGCGTGCATGCTTTCAGACAGAGCAGCGTCAATACACAGAGCCGTAGTTCACCGACAAGCTACGCAAAAACATTTATTTCAGTAAAAAAAGATAAGCCAAAAAAACTCTGTCAATATTTTGAACAATAGGGCCCTACAATCTTTTTCTTTTTTCAGAAATTTGTGTGTGTTTTCATTTTTCTGATAATCAAATACAGGCATTAAATATTTATCTATTTTTAATGAAGTGAAAATTAAACCTTTTTATTTGTTGCCAAACAAACAGAGTTTTTCTGTTATTTCTGTTATTATTATAATTTCTGCATTTAATTGTTTAATTAAATTTGGCAGAAATAGGAATATTTAAACACCTACATTATACTGTACAAAAGTAATACAAGACTAATACATTTCTGTTACATGTTAAACCGTACTTTTATTTTGATAGGTTGCCGATTAGTTTTTGTGTATACACACTTCGGTATGATGTTAATTTTCTCAGATGAAACGGTAAAATGTACATTAAGTGACTCTCACAGCAGTTCTGGAGATTAGATTCATGCGTTTATGTCGTCATATAATGAGACGCAGAGGCCGAAAATAACCGCAAGCGTGACGTGTGCTTCATTATTTGTGTAGCCTTCTGTGAGATGATGTGGCTTCTTACACAAAATAAGGCATGCAAAATATTTTATTGCATTCTAAGCAGTAATAAAAGCAATGTCGAATACTGTTGCATTATTATATACTGTACTATAAAGAAAATTATAATAAGAAGTCAGATAAACCATATATTGTCGTAGTTGTGTGTTTATTAGTCATGTTAAATCAACGAAGGCAGTTAAATCTGTTTATTCAGCTGCAGTGATTGTGTTATTTCCTGGATTTCTTCTTCGGGGCGTATTTGGAGTTTCCGCGCGAGATCACCTCTGGACTTCAGATGGTGATTTACTACTGATCACAGAACCGTGCTTCACTGACAAGATGCGCACATGAATATTGCAGCTTTTCTTAATGTCGATTGCGATATTGTCACAATTTACACTATTACGATTCATAAAGTATATCATGGACAAGATCTCATCTATTATATAAAGTAACAAGTCTAATTTCACCAGAATCTCTTTATTTATATGACGCACACACACAGGATTGTGGGAAATCGAAGGCAGCGAAGGATACATCTATGCTGCCTTCAAAATTCGATCAGAGGAAGGTACCTCCGGAGACAGGAAGTGAAGCAGAATTTGAATTTGGACGTGCCTTGATGCCTTCCTGCCTTGGAATGCTGCATCCGAAGGCAGCATTTTAGAGCTTTCGGATGCAGCCTTAATCTACCTATTACATCATACATAGGAACATCCCAAAAAGCTGTCATTTTGGCAGACTGCCGTCAATCAAAGTCCCTTTAAGGCAAGTCATTTCACGCCATCTTTGAAACGCCTCTCGGCATGCAAGTGCAGCTCCTATCGCTTTGAATGGGGAAACATCAAATTCTCCCAAACTCTTCACCTAGCTTACGATTAAATTTCATATTTGAAATCTGACAACAACGGCGAGATCAGCCAGTGCGCATGCGCAGTACTGAGCGCACATCTCGGAACGCTGACTGTTTCCATTGCAACCTGGACTTCTAACGGCAGCTGCAGTGATGCGCTGACTTTATTATTCAACGATTGGCTCTTTCGTTAAGAATGCGGGGTTTTGCGTCCATAATGAGTGTTGCATCTTTCCCCATTCAAAACTATATGAGTGAGAAGTCTTGGGTATTTTATAGTCTTTGCTGCAATATAAGCTGTTTTTAGACTAATGACGAAGTTTTGAGTTCTGAAACTTACAGGAGGTTTTCATAGTACACTGACCTGTCAAAAGATAAAGGGGATTTTGGTTTCTTAGTTCATGACTCCTTCATTTTGATCAGCTTCACAGAAAACAAGACTTCATAAACGTCTTCTAACGTGTTCCTTTAAGGTAACAATGTACTACACTTTCACTGGCAAATAAGGTACAGGGGTGTTTTGTACATTTATTCTGAGTGAGTGTGTGTAACATGAATTAACAAGTAGGCCTAATGGTATGAAGTTGTATTTTCAAACTGAACTGATTGTGTGCTCCTATTTACATTAGAATATCAACATATTATGTTCCCTTCAATTTATACTTTAAATATTCTTTACTTGACCTTAAAAGAGGGATAGTTCACCCAAAAATGTCATTAATTATTCACCCTCATGTTGTTCCAAACCTGTAAGACCTTTGTTCAACTTTAGAACACAAATTAAGGTATTTTTGATGAAATCTGAGTTTTCTGACCCTGCATAGACGGAAACGCAACTGTCACATTCAAGGCCTAGGAAGGTAGTAAGGACATTGTTAAAATAGTCCATGTGACATCAGTGATTCAACTGTAATGTTATGACACTACAAGAATATGTTGTGTGTGCAAAGAAAACAAAAATAACGACTTTATTCAACAATTTCTTCTCTTCCGTGTCAGTCTCCACCGGCATTCGCGAGAGTAACGCAACACATACGTGTGGTGCTGCTGACAAGGGAGCCGGCACTCTGACGTAGAACATGGATGTGCTGCACCTTGTTTACAAGCAGAAGATGCACGCTGTACAAAAAACAGTCTTTATAAACATGTTTGAAGGTTTCGACAGAGAGAATGACTTGCAATTTTTTGCCCAGCCTTACTTATTGGAACCAAAATACAGAGACGAAGAGAGATGGACATTCTACATCAGAACGCCGGCTCCTGCGTCAGACTGATAAGACTGACAAGGACGAGAAGAAATGGTTGAATAAAGGCTTTTTTAATTAATTTTTTTTTTTTTTTTTCACAGAAAAAGTATTCTCGTAGCTTCATAATTTTAAGGTTGAACCGCTGATGTCACATAGACTATTTTGTCAATATCCTTACTACATGGGCCTTGAACCTGCCAGTTGTGTTACAGTCTATGAAGGGTCAGAAAGCTCTTAGATTTCATCAAAAATATCTTAATTTGTGTTCCAAAGATGAACGAAGGTCTTACAAGTTTGGAATGACATGAGGGTGAGTAATTAATGACAGAACTTTCATTTTTGGTTGAACAATCCCTTTAATCCCCTTCGTGCCATGTGAAACATTAGCTGCAAAAGGTCCTTAAAAATCTTAAGTTTGCCTTCATAAATCCAGCACAGACCATAAACTAGCTGACTGAAACAAAAATATTTATTTAACCACAGTATAATTTTAATAGAGCATAACACGTTTAATAGATGAACAGAAGCTCAGGAGTCTCCAGTTATGGCAAGAAAATGAAAACATCCCTCATAAGGACCAGTATGAGATACAAAAGAACTGGATGACAGAGATAAAGTGGAGTAAAGTAAGTGAAATAGAGTATGGAGTAAAAAGAGTAAGAACTTGGAATGCAGATTAGCTAACAACAATTTATGAATTAATATTTGAATATTGTTCCATTTGTCTTGTTGCTTGCCTGGCCCATTGTTTCAAATGTAATAAGTGACTATTTTTCTTAAGTTTATTTTCTAAAGCATTAAGACAATCCACAAGTAAGATCAAATTAATTTCTCATGTCCATGTATTTATTTATTTAGTAATTAGCTTAGGCAGGATAATTTCGGGCAGGCAGTCGTTTATTATCACAAAATAAACCAAGACCTGCTTTACAGCAGGGTCCTGATCTCCTTTTAGGGTTTATTTTGAAGTATAACCGTCATCATCCCTTACATAACTAACTGGAAATGCATTACAACATAAGCTACAAAAAATAAAAGATTGATAATTGATGTGCTGATGCTTTAGATAGACCCTCAATGACGTTACAGAGAGCATGTTTTAATGAGCACAGTTTGGTGTTCTGAACGTGTAAAAATAGATGTGAAGTCTCATGTACAGTAAATGTGATGTCAGTGGTTATTTTTACATTGGTTGATAGCCTGTTTCATCTACTGCATTTTAGTACTATTAATACACTAACTCTATTAAACAAAACCCGGCATTTGTGTGCACAAATGCTTTAACAAAAGATCACAATTAAGAGTAGTTTTAAGGCTCAGGCCTTCAGAAGGGGGCAATAAGGCTATCGAACCGCAGCCCAGTGCGAATGTCGACTGTAAAAGGGCCACTGGGCCATGCTGCCAACTCCCCCATTCCTTACACAACACGCCAACACGACTCAAAGCACATTACCGCTCTCTCACATATGAACACACACACGCTCTAGCATTAACTTCTGTGGCCAACGGCATTGTGAGAGTTCTGACAGGTCAACGTCGAGTGCCACTGGCTGCGTGACAGAAAGAGAAGAGGGAGAAAAAAGAAGAAAGGCATTGTGCGGAGAGCAATGGCCGCAATTCAGAACCCACGCAGCATGAGGACAATTATCCCCATTTTTCAGTCCACCCCCTCCTCCTCCTCCTCCTCCCTCTGCGAAGTCTCCTCCAGCTAGAGCGAGCACAGGAGGAAAGCGCCAGAATGGTCTGCGTGACACCTGCATCTATTACCCCACTGCAGTTCTGCTCAGTGAGACGACTAGTACTGCTCTCGCAACAACACGACTGGAGCTGTAGCGTTGCTGTTTGCATAAACCCCCGTGTGTGTAATACTATCAAGCCGTTTTTGCCAAACGCTTGGCTAGAAATCACTAAAAGTTCTCAAATCTAGCCACTCAAGATGTGCACATGACTGAAAGATGAAAACAGGACGGATTTGGCGGCACCGGCCACATGGCACGTCTCGTTCCCTTTCATCCGTACACCTTCTGGGAAATGATAAAAGTGAGAAAGCGAGGGAACGGAAGGCTGAGGGGGAAAATACAGGTATTTCACCCCTCCCTCCTGCTGAGGCTTGTCATCATAAACACAGAACAGGTGTCAGTTCACACCTGTTACCTGTGTGCAGTCTGCTCCCACAGCCAAAGTCTACCAGCCCAACAGGAATGCCAAATTGATTAGTATTTCATGCTCGGTGACCGACCACAGGGCTTTCTGTATTCTGCACAGTGCCTCAGCGATGCCTTGTGGGCAGCACACAGTGATGGTTACCGTGTAGGGCTTATTTAAAAAACGTTCAGTGCATCTGCAAAGACATGAACTCTCTTCCAAAATCTAGGAAGCTGCCTTGCTAGCCACGTCATAAATTACTGATTTGCTGTGCAAAATCTATGCGTCATTTCTCAGTTTATCACAAGTGCAGCCTCTCTGTCATATGGCATTGTTTTTTGGAGTGAAGCAATGGCATTCTACAGTTACAAGGGATAATTCACCAAAAAATGAATATTTGGAACCAAAAATGGAGTTTGGAACAACTTGAGGGTGAATAATGATGACAGAATTTTCTTTTTTGGGTAAACTATCCCTTTAAAGCAACCGTATGTAATTTTGGGAGCCCCCTACGGTTAAGTTAACTACCTCATCTCATGATGAAAACATACCTGTGGGAACTTTTTTGCAAGACGTAAAAATACATACCAATAATATTCAGTTTCCAACAGACTTGAACACACGTAAAACAACATACAGGTGGTAAAACAGTGAGCACTTATGATTACAGCTCCATATGTTTTGTATTCCAGTGTTGACCCCTGCCAGATTACTGCCCTTCTAGTATTGGTAGGTTTAGAATTAGGTATGGGGGAGGGTTAGGATTATTTCAATGAGAGGAGGTAATAATTTGGCAGGGGGTCGAAAATGGACACAACACCCGACGTAACAAGCTTGCTCAGTAGTTCAGCCGGCACGGAATTGGACTTAGGATGTGGAATCCTTGGGTACGAATCCTGTGAAAAACATGGCTCATAATGAGAGAGCTGAAAGATGGGAGTTTGAAAAACAAGCTAAAATGGCATGCTTGCGATTGTGTTTTTACTTAACAGTCGCTTTTGTGCATACTAGTGGGTAGGTTTAGGTGTAGTGCAGATGGTATGTTATTTTAAAATGTCACGGAGCATTAGAGTTATAGCGCCACTGTGGTGACACATACAAAACCAATGTCACATAAATCTGTTCTGGGGATAAAAAAAAAAAAGAACATTCTTTTAGCGCCACTAATTGGACATTTCTGTTGGAAACTGCAGTGATATGTACTTTTTGGTACGTATTTCTCATCTCGCGAAAAAGTTCCCACAGGTACGTTTTCGTCATGCGATCAGGTTGCCAGTTAATCTGTACCAAAGCCACTTTATGGCAAGCCTCCAAAGTTAGTTAAAAGAAATATTAACAAAAATTAATGCTGTGGTACACATCGAAGGAAACCGAAGGCCTTTTTTTAATAGATGTTAGTGGAGGAGAAGCTTCACTTCGCTGAATTAGCCTATCAGCTATTTCTCAAAATGTTTGCCATTAAATATTTATCTTGCATTTACCTATTTTTAGATTTTACACTGAAAACAAAATTGTTTTATAAGAGAAGTCACAGATATGGAAGCCCATTTTCTGCCAAAAATGTAATTATGACTTTATCTCACAATTCTTTTTCTCAGAACTGCAAGATATAAACTCGAAATTGCAAGATATAAACTCACAATCCTGATTTTTTTTCCTCAGAATTGTGTGATATAAATGCACAATTCTGAAAAATAATAAAAAGTTAGATATTCTAACTTTAGAACAAATTATTAAGCCAGAATTGTGAGATACAAACTCAGTTCTGATTCTTATATCCTGCAGTTGAGAGAAAAAAGACAGAAATGAAAAGAAATTCTGACTTTTTTCCCAGAATTGCATGATTTAAACTTCACAACTGTGAAAAAAACCTCTCAAAATGCGATATAAACTCAGTTCTGAGAAATAAATCAGAATTGTGAGATACAAACTCGCAATTCTGAGAAAATAGTCTTTTTCCCCCCTCAGAATTGGATTTTATAACTCACAGTTGCGAGTTTGTATCTCACAGTTCTGAGTGAAAAAGTCAAAATTGTGAGTTTTATGCCGCAAGAGAAAAAGTCAGAATATATATATAAACGCGCAATTCTGACTTTCCTCAGAATTGTGATATAAACTCGCAATTCTGAGAAATAAAGTCAGAATTGTTAGACATAAAATCTCAATTGCAAGTTAAAAAGTCAGAATTGTGAGATAAAATGTCAGTTTCCATTACACAGACAATTTTGTGATAGTTTTGTAGAATCTATGGTATCTGCAAACTGTATTTGACTGTCGCACAACTTCAAATTCAGTGACACCAAGCCCGTGATGTGATTTGTTTTCAAGACACACATGACCGGTCTGTTTTCTACAGTGAAAGAGTTCATTGGACCTTGGTATCGCCCAATATTAAGACAATGTCCTGCTGTACAACTTGAAATTCGTACCCGCTTCCAAACTGACATAGACAGATGTTTGGGGGAAGCATGGGAAAGTAACAGAAGCGATTTGCCTCAATTTGAGTACAAAGACAAAATATGAGAAAAATGTGTGTTCTGAAAATAAAGAAGAACAAAAAGAAAAAAAATCAATTCCAGAAGAATTCCAGGCCTGACATGTTGACTGACAATGATTCACACTGACATTAAAGGTCAAAGGTTACAGTGTTTACACGTTCCACGAACGTCAGCCAACAAACGGTTTACTTGTTGTTGTCACTGCATATTAAGCTGACACTGAAGGGTTTTTTAACAGGAAAAATTCCCACATCACCTTTAATGTAAAGAGATTGCTTTATTTCACATCTTCTGTTCTATTTGTGTGCATCTGAAAGACTTGAAGTACACAGTATTAGTCATGAAAGAGTTAAAAGAGGACAGAGAGAGAGAAGATTAGTCCATGATACACAAAAGAAGAGTCTAACCAGTGGCTATATGTCCATCTAAATACAGGGCAATTCATCCCGTGCTGCCAGTCTACATTGTGTAGCATCTGTTTAAGATCATCCCCAGGTTTTGTTCTTCATATGCAGGCAGACCTCATCTTGCCCACAGTAAAACCAGACCTCAAACTCACTAGTCAGAGACAGATCCTGCACGACAGCTAACTGATAACTTCGGTCCGTTTCACTCATGGCCTTTGGCAAGACTCTTAAGCACAGAGCTCAGTCCCAGCCTTATTTGTTGGACCGGGCCTGATCTTTATCATTGACTTGTTATCCCTCTCCAACAAATGACAGAGGAAAAGAGGACCAAGCCTCCTCATCCCTGTTTACTGAGAATAATTGAGCCCTGGCTCTTTCCCGGTCTTTTCCAGCGGATTCTCCCTGAGCTGCCCTCAAGGGAAAGCTGGCAGGAAATGAAATGATAACATCCATCCACACCTGACGAAGAGAGGAGGAGGTTCGGAAAGGGGATAGTGGAAAAAGGAGAGAGTGAAAAAGAGCGGGAAAAGAGGGAAGCATTTCCTCATAGGAAATAAAAATCGCAAATGAGATCTTTTTAATATCTCAATTGCTTATCTTGGACAGCTATGAGATGAAATGAAGAGCAAATGAAGAATTCTGCTTAAATCTTCTGCTTCTCAGATTTTTCTTTTGAGAAACAGACCGCATATCTCACATGGGTCTCCTCAGTGTTTTCTACTTGATCTCGCTGAAAAAACATGCTAAAAGTACCACTGGCACAGAGAAAATGAAGATTATAGAGTATAATATTATCAAAAATATTCCATGTTATATGAATTTGATATACTGGTATAAAAGTCCAACAGAAATAACTTTTTATATCACTGTCAGTCTGTGTAATGGCTGTGGGGATTTTAGTCGACCAATAAGTGGCGACAAGAGACAGTGTGTATGAGTCACTAAATCGTTATTTCAACCGATTAATTCAATACAAAACATAAATAACTGAATCGTTCAAGAAGTACACATCAACTGCGTTGCTTACTGCGACTTTTTTGGGAATTTTCGTGTATGGAACAAAAATGGGTGAAACTACTGGGAATACTGTGTCTAAAATGTAAGTTATTCCATGTTAACTTTTGTATGGAACTGTTTTATACTTTTTTTTAACCCTATAAAGGGTGTCGCATGTCGGACCTATATCTAGCGAACGACAGAGTGACTCTTAAAATTCAAACAAAGAATACGTGCACTTACTTACACTGACTTAGCCTATTATACTGTGTATTGTAAACTTATTTTTCAGTCATAATTTAGTATTTTTGTGTTTCGACACTTTGAATAAGTTATTTGAAAAAGTAAACCAAATGTAAAACTCACCATATTAGATTCGCTGTTTTGGACTGGTCGGCCGCCTTGAACTTGAGGACGCCAGTATGAAATGACGCTTCCGGTGGCGTGTTGTCCTTGTTACTGGAATAATTTACAAGGAATAGCCCAAGCCAACGTTCTAACATGATGTTTTCTAATTAGTCACGAAGGCTTGTGCACATCCATTGAACGGTTGATCATGAACCCATGGCTTAGTTCCACACGCGAGAATGTGTTTGGGAAGCTTCTCGGTTTTTCCGCTCTTATTTACATACTGTACGTGTCCATTGGACTTGCTGGAGAATTGTAGACTTATTGCATGGAAAATGGCATTCAAAATAATTCATTTTGTACTCTGCAGAAGAAAGAAAATCATATAGGTTTGGAGCAGTGTTGATGTTTACAGAAGTTTCAAAGTTTTAGTCATAGTTTTTCTTTAGAAAATGTAGTAAGTATTTTGTAATGCTCTTTTATTTTAGTAATTTTTGCTTACTAAATTGGCTTAAATTTAGTGTAACTTTCTACATGTAATATTTTAGTTGTAAAATCAAATATCCATTTATTTTATGTGTTAATTTATACATGTATTTAACAAAACCAGAAAGACTCATTTTTGTCTAAATTTTCATGATGCAACACAGCACATGCAAGTTTTCCGTACAGTTTTCCATTAGGATGGGTAGCAAACATGGTCAAGGAAGTGAGAGAAAATGAAAAAAAGTGGTTGGGAGATTTGTAAATGTGACTTTAAGTTACCAAATGGGGATGCAGTTATGCAAAAGGAGAGAGTTCATTTGCGTGAGAAAAAGAGTCAGTATGAGAGGAGAGTGTGCATACTCCAGGGTCTCGGCCTGACTAGCCTGTGCCTCGTAAAAAAGTTGCCGATTTCCATCCGTAATCTGCATTTACATACGTCTCCCCTATTAATAATAGATATTAGTCCCATTAAATTCTCATTTCACTCCACACTTCAGAAAACCACTCCAACTGCTTCCCTGACCGTTAACGTGAATGCTTCTTCTGCTCCTTTCTAGAAGCATCACACACACACTTTCCGTGGAATAGAGCGTGAGAAAGCATGTGTGCGTGTGTGTGTTCGGGTAGGTGGCTTCACCATCGACACATCCTCTCCGTCTGGCAGCGCTCCTGCATTGCTCCTTGTTCATGGCTATTTAAAATTTCAGTAGCCTGTCGCCTTGAGTAACACAGAGCAGTGCTGTAATGAGGACATGAGGGAGGTTGTATTGATTTACTCTCTTGCCTATTGTCAATCATTGAGGCTGGGATGTGTGCATGCAGTAGAGGGACTCTAGACCTGTCGCTTATGCTAAATGGCATTGCCCGTACCTGTTTGCCTGTTAAGCTATTTGTGTAATCTAGCTAACATTGTTAGCTGCTTCTGTGGCTGTAGTGCATTTGGACAGCAGTGCTTGTAAATTACCATGCCTTTGTTCATGTATATTTGCATTATGTGTCTCAGACTAACATATGTACCATGCTGGCATGAATTTGTTTGTGTGCAGTTTGTGCAGAATACAAACGCGTGGAACAAGGCATGGGAATACCAGGAGTTGTCTAGCGCCTTTGCATCTTTGGTAGTTTGAACCAGCTGTATCCAAAACCGGTCTCTGCTGGCACACAGTCTTTTCAAAGACTTTCTTCCAGTGCAGAACATTCATGAAGAATTCATGCAGATAGATAAAATGCAAAAAAGGGCCATAATGAAGTTGTGACCAGGGCAAGTGAGCATCTAAGGGTGTAGGAGTCAGTGGCTATATTAAATATAATGAGTCTATTTCTACCGTATGCTGCAGAGACACAGGAAATAATGAAATATATGAGAGAGATCTTTCCTTGTAATTTGTGCGTTCAGCGGATGTGGCCCCTCGCATATTATGATATCTACGTATCGTAAGATATAACAGTAAAGGGATGTTCACATCAGGGATGTAAACTGTAACAATAATTACAACTACAAAGTCTTGATAATCATTTTAAAGTTCCATTCACACCAAGAATGATAAAGATAGCCAAACTATAACAAAAACTATATTGTGTCCACATCAGCCAACAATAAATGTCTGTTTATTCTAAACTCACAGATGCCCTCAGCATACTATGTTTCTAGCACAATTAATTTAGCTACTGTGACCTAATGTAACAGTGAATTTAGCTCAACGTAGTGAAATAAAAACAACATGTATAGTCTTTTCACTGCAGCTTCAACAGAGGCAAGAAACTAGCTCTGGATACCTGAGGTAATTTAGTTTTATGTTACACTGTTTGCAAGCCTGACCTAATGATGTATCTCTGTTAATACTTACCACAGATTATACCAAGGGTATAACCAGTTGTTTTCCAGATACCCATCTTTTTAAAACATCTTTAAAGTGTTGGGCAATGAGCTTTTTTGCAATATTGCCAGCCATTTTAAATGTGCGAGCCCTTTAAATTTGAACAGATTCTGATTGGCTGTCATTGTTTTATCATTAATCAGCTGAAAAAAACATTTTTTATGTTAATAATGTTAATAATTGTACAAATTCGTACGTCCTCACTTTGTCTAAACCCTAGTGACGGGTAGGTTTAGGTTCGGGGTAGGTCATTCGTACAAAGTCATATGAATTGGGGAACTCATAAAACACTTACGATTTGGCAAAACTGAACGAATTTGTATGACCTCACTCGTACGATTTTGTACTATTTGTCTAGACCCCAGTGACTGGTAGGTTTAGGGGTAGGTCATTCATATGGATTCATAAGAATTGGGGAATTCATAAAATATGTACTATTTAGCAAAAATTTTATGAATTTGTACAACCTTTCTCGTATGATTTGTCTAGACCTCAGTGACAGGTAGGTTTAAGGACGGGGTTGGGGGTAGGTCATTTATATGAAATCATACAAATTGGGGAATTGTAAAATACGTACGATTTGGCAAATTTTTACGAATTCGTACAACCTCACTTGTATGATTTTGTACGATTGGTCTAGACCCCAGTGACGGGTAGGTTTAGGGGCAGGGTTGGGGATAGGTCATTCGTATGAATTCATACGATTTGGGAAACTCGTAAAATACTTATGATTTAGCAAAAATTGTACAAATTCATATGACCTCACTTACGATTTGTCTACGCCCCAGTGATGGGTAGGTTTAGGGGTGGGGTTAGGGGTAGGTCATTTGTACGGTGATTTGTACTCAAAAAATTTACGATTTGTCTAGACCCCAGTGACGGGTAGGTTTAGGGGCGGGGTTAGGGGTAGGTCATTCGTACGAATTCATACAACTTGGGGAACTCGTAAAATACTTACGATTTAGCAAAAATTGTACGAATTTGTACGACTTCACTCATACGATTAGTCTAGAACCCAGTGATAGGTAGGCTAAGGGGCAAGTTAGGGGTAGGTCATTCATACAAATTCATTCAAATTGGGGAACTTGAAAAATACTTATGATTTAGCAAAAATTGTACGAATTCGTACGACCTCAGTCGTACAGATTTTCTAGACCCCAGTGACGAGTAGGTTTATGGGGCGGGGTTAGGGGTAGGTTATTTGTACGGTGATTTGTACTCAAAAATTGTACAATATGTCTAGACCCCAGTGATGGGTAGGTTTAGGGGCGGGGTTGGGGGGTATGTCATTTGTACAAATTTGTACGAATTGGGGAACTCGTAAAATATAAATGATTTAACAAAAATTGTACAAATTTGTTTGAACTCACTTTTATGATTTTGTACGATTTGTCTAGACCCCAGTGACAGGTAGGTTTAGGGGTGGAATTAGGGGTAGGTAATTCGTACAAATTCATATGAATTGGGGAACTTACAAAATGTGTATGATTTAGCAAAAATTTGCCACCTCGTAAAATATGTAGGAATTGCCATGAGATCGGGTTGGAATACTAAAGAATACCAATATGGTGGCATGGTGGCTTTGATTTTTTTGACGTCATGAGCAATCCAGTTCTCTGTTATAGATCAGTGGTTACCCCACAGGCAACTTCTAAAGAATTTTACGACATGGTCAACTTCGAAACAAATTGGCTTTGATTATCTTTTACAAGGTCAGTGTCATAAAGTTTTAAGATTTCCACGAGCCAGTGTTAAGCTGTGTTTTGAGAAACAGTAAATAGCGCTGATAGACTTTTAATAGTCTCCTTTTAGGCTGACCCTGAATTTTAAGTGTTATAGACTAGCTATAAAAATAATAAATAGGCGGATATGATTAACGGAGGCAATAAAAGCAGTAAAAGCCAGGACATCAAGCTTAGTATTTTGATGTTGACTGGTATAAGAGAAATAACATTTTTAGAAATGTTCATTTCATTCATTTTGCAAAAAACTACATAAATCAAGTATATCAACCACTGAATATCTACCAAGCAGTTTGTATCAGTTAGCTTTTCATGCAGAGTGGCTTCAAGGCTTTTCACACTGCACTTAACCTTGGGTTAATGTCTTTTTAAACCCAAGCCAGGGTTAAGGTCGATTTCATCTCTGGGTTAAGAAAGGCTCTGGGTTAACAATATTTTAAGACCATTACAGTAAACGACTTGCAGAGATAGTCATAAAGCAGTTACCTCAGGTTAAGTGCCTTACTCCTGGGCATAACAGTGATAGAGCACAATTACAGTCTCGGTCGTCTCTAGTACCGTCTGCTCCAAATATAAGCAAATGGCTCTTTGTGGAGCCTCTCTCTTATTGCCCCTCTCATAGGACGACCCCCCCCTCCTCCTCTTTTTTCCCTATATCCTCTAGATTTTTGCCACTGCTCAGATAGTAAATAGCTATCGGAGGTTGAATCATCTGCTGCAAAATTGCTTTTCATAGAGAGCCAAGCCTGGTGGCAGTGCTGGAGCATCTCTGTGCCCTGCAGTCAGGTTTCTCCTCTCTTTAAGTTTTTTTTTTTTTTTAATATGCCTTTCTCTTTGAATAATATAATTTAACACTTTCACTCTGATATAAACGTGTGGAATTGTTTAGTCATCATGATGCATATATATGTGCTTAAATACGGAGCATACTTTAGTTTATATAACAAAATACAGCATTTTGCTAAGTATAATTACATGCAGAAGTGAACCCAGTATACAGCAGTTTTGTAAATAAACACAGCCCACTTGAATATTATTGAAATGTAATATTGGTGATGATTATGTTAATTATTGCTATATTTAATGTTTTGTAGTCAGCTGCTGTCAAAGTTAATTTATGAGGTTAATAAAAACACACCCTTAATAATAAAAGTTAATTACTTCAACAATCTTAAAAAAAATAAAATAAAATAGAAAAGGTCTCCTGGCAACTGAAATAAAATTAGATTAAATTATTATTATTTTTTTTTTTTTCAGTTAAGGTTCATTTTATTTCACATGTTTTTTTTAAAATGGTTTTAGTTTTGGTTAATGATAATAAACCTGCTTCTGCATCAGGTATTTTATGATGTTTTATTGACCCAAAAGAGGTAATGCATTAAACCTGGATTAATTGGAATTTTTAGAGGCAAACTCAAATAAAAAATAATGGTGCTGAGAGAAACCAGTAGACGTAATAGAATATATTTCTTTTTTTTTTTTTTTTTTTGTTTTTTGTTTTTTAACTTTCACATGCCATTTTGTCCGTATTGTAACTTTGAGCCTTCATTTCCTCAGAACAATTATTTAAATTGTACTAATTTGTAGGGTGATGAGGGAAAAGTGACAATATACATGAACAAACATGAAACACAAATATAAAAAGGAAAAAAACAAACAAACAACAGCAGCCGTAGGAAGTCAACATATCTACCTTGCATAGTCTCATTTTCAGATATTCACTGAGGTGATAACAGGATACAGCAGACTAAATTAATTAACTGATTTTATTCATGAAGCAGTTCCATCTCTTTAAAAAAGGTATTATAATCAGTATTTATCTTGTATATTAATTCCTCATATCAGGAATTTTTTTTTATTAATTCTTCTATTCATTCTTCAAAGGGAATAAATCCTGCAGACTTCCAGTCCTGGTGCATTATTCTGCTGTTTACATTTTTAATATGTTCCGCATTCTATCTCCATAGAAATAATAATATATGATGCTCATCTCTCGCTGTCATTGTGTGACATCAAATGAACTCGGGGGCCCTTTGCTTTCTACAATGCTGACTGAGCAAACTGCTTTCAAACCTCCATCCAAGACAGTCCTTGCTTTGCTTTAAAGAGGCCATTAGGAGTGTGAAAATTCAACTGAACCAATTTTGCATTCAGAACAGTATGTTTTTTAGGGTGCACAGACCTAAAACATGGATGATTCAGGCTCTGCTGTTGCACACATACACAGTGGCAGTTGCAGATTTTGCAGTGTATAGCTCTGAGAAGGATTAGAAACATCATCCATTGAGCCTATGCTACAAGACAACAGCAGAGAAGGCCTCAGGACAAAATACCAGCTTTGAGCACTCCATTGTTTTCTTCACACACTAGCAATAAAACTTGGAGCACTGTGGTTGTTTCCCTATTGGATGATAAATAAATTCCTCAGCTTACCTCGAGGACATATACTTACGAATTATCAACATCTCATCATATGGATATTAATTGCTTGGATATGCTTAAGTAGCGGGTTGGGTTGTTGTTTGTTACGAGACTAATTTTACCTCAAGGCAAATCTAATAAAATCTCTTCTAGGCTATTATGATCAATCAGTGAAGCAGTGAATCACCAACTGATTCACCACCAGTAAAAAGAGGGTTTATATCCAAAAGGCAATGTTTGCTGAATTTGGCAAGAGTTTCTGTATACAAGATAGCTGTTCTTCCTCTCAGCCAAAAGCAGCAGTGGAGGACTGCGCTCTTGTTGATGGACTTTCAAACTCTGGCGAGAATTAGCAGTCCAGACTCTAGCACTGATGTGTTTCAGGTTAGGGTGAGGTGTCATCGCTAAATGCTACAGGCTAATGAACAAAGTTTGCTAGTTTAAAGTTTATTTGTGTGAATCAGTTGTTCAGTAAAGAGAATGCTTTTTGTTCTAGCAGCTAGAATTTGTTTATCTAAAAAAAAAAGGCTCAGGCTAAGTCATCTCTTATAAGTTTTCCCTTTTGCATTATATACATTTGTATTAACCCTGCTAAAAAAAAAACAAAACAAAACAAAACAAACAACAACAACAACAAAAAAAAACAATAGACACCATCACCAAACTGGTTACTATGGGACTTGTATTGGTTTTAATGGAAATTGTAATGGACCCTGTTGGTCTCCGCTGGTAATTGGTCACCTTCTGTTGGTGGCTTGTTAAAACCAATAAATTCCAATGGAATATGTCCCAAAACACACTACAGAAAACCATTTTTTAATGGTTTTAAAGGTTAAAAGTTGATGATTTGTAAGTTTGTAATGTTATTTGTAGTGGAAACCATTAGAATATTTTGTGATGGTTCTATTGTTTTTTTTTGTTTTTTTTTTCAGCAGGGAAATTAAAAGTGTAAAATTAAGTGTAATCTGTGTTTGACAGTGTATTTGGATCGAATTTGTTGTAAAATCTCTGCTTTTTACTTGTCTAACTCACGCACACACACACACACATTCTTCTATCTGCATCTCTTAATCTCTTAAATTCTTTATCAAAGCATTTGCCGCTGACCGATTAAATTCCACAAAAAGATGCTTTTAAGAGCATTCCAGGTGAGAATGTACTTGTTCGGACTTCAATATGCGGTTTGTTAAAAAAGATAACGTCTATTTGAAAATTTACTTCAATGTTTTCGGAGAAGTGAACTCCAGGCCTTCAGCGGCATTCAGTGCTTATGAACCTGAACTGAGAGTGCCTCACCACAGCCAGATCTTCTGGAATTTACCACTGGCTCTGATGTCTCTGTAGTGGTTAAACATGTGATATAATTAACTTTTGGTCAACCTAATGGGCAGCATTTGGTCTCATTAATCTATTTTTGTTCCAGAGCAAATAGTTTTTTGCAAAATCGAATCATTATGTAGCTTCAATATCAGAGCGCAGCCTTTGTACTTTTGAGTGAATTCCCTAGCAGCGTTTATAATGGCTATTGCTGTTTATTAAATATTGTTATTCAATAAATAATATTTTATATAAATACTATTTTATAGTATTATTTATATTATTTATAGTAGTATTTAGTATTATGAAACGGTGTGTGTGTTCGTGATGGTGATTTTGTATTCAAAATATGTATTTTCTTAATGATCATTAGAATTATATTAATTCATGGAAAGATGGCAAAATTGAAATGTATTAAACATATGTATAAAAACAGCAAAATATATGCCATTTTTTTCTGTATGATAAGTAAATTAGCCAATTTTGTTTAAATGAAGGATTGCAGAAATAAGTACACCCTAGATTTAATTGAGCAAATGTAGAATATTCTAGTACTTAGTATGTCGTCCAGAACTTTAGTTATACTGCTCTGACCCTTCTTCGCACTGAGTGTACAAGTTCATGACAAATTTTCACATCTGTCTTGTTTACCTCCTGGAAAATGACCTTAAATGCCCTGGTCTTTAATAGGGTGTTTTGCTCAGCTCGTCTCTACAGAATCCCCCACAGCTGCTTGAAAGCGTTGAAAGACTGAGTGAAGTACATGTCCACTGAAGGATTTTCACCTTGGGAGAATGAATATATTCACTTTCATGCTGAAGAAAATGCCCAATAATGCAGGGAATGATGGGAGGTTAGCATCTTCTGTTTCAAGTTTTTGTATTACATCACACAGTGGTGTGTGAATTAATGATAGCGTTGATAAAGCACAACTCCCTCATACCTTCAGCACTCATACATAATATAAAAGCTTTACTACCACTGAATGTCACTGTGGGTACCAGGCACTATACTCACTGTACTCCTCCTCTAGCAACACCAGAACATTTTGGATGCTTTTGGATCCAAGAGAGAGAGAGAGTATGGATTCCCAGAAGTTTATATTTTGTAAATATGGGCCTTGGAAGAGGTTAAACGAGTTTATTGTGCTTTGGCTACAGTAGGTAATTCTAGTGGTGGCAACAACCATGCATGTCACTTCTGCAGGCTGCGTCATACTCTTTGAGATAAAGTGTTACTCTTTTCATAGCTTTTGCTGGCTCTGAGACAGTTGCATGGTATTTTTCCTGCTCTTTTTCTAGCAAAAACTCACTCATCACTAAACGAAAACTTAAAGTGAAGACCTGATAATTTCAGGAGCCTTGTCACAAGTCCATTGTTTTTCAACATTGATGCTAGTTCTGCTATATTTTCACACTTATATAATTTGGTATTCCCCTTGTACCATTGTCTTCTTTTATGCTAAAACATAAGTCTGGCAGTTCTCTCCCAAGTGGTTCAATTGCTGCCAGCATTAAGTCTGATTATGATTTAGTAGGCTACATAACACTTTCAGTTGTCAGGAAATTACTTGTCTTTAAAAGTTTTGGTTCAATATACTTACCTGTTGATCAAAAATAGCCTTAAACCTACACATTTTTTTTGTTTGTTTTATTTAGTAACTTTCAGGAGGGTGTACTAATTTTTGCACCACAACATTTTATCACTTTGATAAGAAAATCTTATTTTGCTAAATAATTTTGACATTCTTCTTTGGTAACTGATCAAGCAGGCTTGTTGGAACATTATATCTCCAAAGAACCCTAACATATCTAAGTAAAGAGTAATTGCTGAATTTGTTAAGTTTTAGAGGGGGTGTACTCGTTTATGCTGTGCACTGTATATATATGATCTTGTTTTCAAAGAATATATTGTCTTAAGCTGATCTTTCTTATCCCATTGGCATCATTTTGCTTAAATACTTAAGAAATACCTTGCTTAATTCAAAGTATAATATATTAAAGCTGTGGTCTGTAAGTTTTGCCTCTTTGTCGCCATCTCTGTTTGAAACCTGCAATTGCAGCTATTTACGGAATGGGTTGTGGATTGGTACAGCTCCTTAGTGTGGATGAATCTAATGTTTTAAGGTGTATGTGTAGGCTGTCAGTCAACGCATCAGCGTAGATATTCATTGTACTTTAGAATTACAGATACTACATCTTAGAAGTATGTCTAAAACTTAAAAAAAATCACAGAAAAATGTCATATGAACAAGTAACATGTCTACCAGTTTTGTTCTGACCAACTAAAAAAAAAAAGTTTTACAATATATCGCGATACTAAGCTCACATCACATCATACTGAAAATTATTCTTTTTATACATTGTTCTCAAATTGTTAATGTTAACATTAGCATTACATGAGTGTGTAACCTCAAAGAGCAATTTAATGTTCCTTATACTTGTTCTAAAATGACACAATTTAATTATACATGTGAAATTGCCTACTAGCCAGGACTCTTTCTTTATGTATACAGACGTGACATAAAAGTCGGAAACTGACCCAAGCCACTCAAATTACAAAATAAGCTTACAGTAGTGAAGGAAATAGTTTTGAACACTGATTGTTTACTTGCTCAATAACTGATTTTGGAGAATTTTTAACCAAAAAAAAAAAAAAAATTACAGAATGCAGAAAAGGTTACACCATTTCCTGTGGCGAAAATTTTCAGACTGTTGATTAATTTGGTCTGGAGTCATCTGTTAGTTCAGCTTCCTGTAGAGCATAAACAGTCATTACCTACAGTGGTTTCTACATCCTGTTTGCTATTGCCATTTGTACTTGTGTTTCACAGGGAACGGGCTCACGTCCTCGTTGTCATGGACACATACTCTCCGCTCTTTGTTTTTGAAAGATGGCTTTTAAAAGTGTACGTTCATAGGATGCAGCCACCCACAAACAACAGAACAATTCCAACTTTAACAAAGATGAATGTGCATTCATACAGACAAAGACGAGTTTCTTTAGAGGGTTAAAAGATGGTTCAGAATGAACTTTTAAAAAGACGTACCTCGAATGGATAAAGCAGTTTTTCACAAATTATTACATATAACCTGCGAGGGGCACAGAGAAGGTCTTATAATGAGTAATCCAGCGTTGGTGCTGCCGTCACCATTACAGGTCTCTGGACTATTGCTTTATGAATGCGTGTGTTATTACTCTCAGTAGGGCCACATTTCATATACAGAAAATAAGCACTTTTTTTCCCTAATAAAAAAGTGCATTGCAACGTGTTTTAGATATATCAGCACCTTTAATTTCCTAATATTAAAGGAACAATTCACCCAAATATGAAACTTTGCTGAAAGTGTACTCACACATAGGCCAAGGTCTAGATGAGTTTGTTTCTTTATCAAAACAAATTTGGATGAATGTAGCATTACTTGCTCACCAATGGATCCTATGCAATGAATGGGTGCCATCAAAATGAGAGTCCAAACAGCTGATAAAAACATTACAATAATCCACAAGTAATCCACATGACTCCAGTCCATCAATTAACATGTTGTGGATTGAAAAACTGTGCATTTGTAAGATACAAATCCATCAAGATGTTTTAACTTTAAATTCTGGCTTCTAGCCAAAATGCGAATCCATAATCTACAATAACGCTTCCTCCAGTGTAAAAGTCCTTCCCAAAGCACAACCCTGTTGTCCTCCCACATCAAAATCCATCAACACACTTGTTGGACTGGTTTAGCTTGTAAACCATGCTTGATATGAGCATATTTCTCTCCTGATTTAGACAAGACTACTTTCACTGGAGAAAGCAATAGATGATTTAGTCAGAAGCAATGATTTGAAGTTAGAAATGTCTTAATAATCTTAATTGATCAGTTGTACTACACTGTGATGTTTTTATCAGCTGTTTGGACTCTCATTCTGACGGCACCCGTTCACTGCAAGTGGTGTAATGCTAAATTTCTCCAAATATGTTCTGATGAAGAAACAAACTCATCTATCAAATATTAATTTTTAGGTAAACTATTCCTTACTTAGATTGAATTCTCTCTTGATTATTGGTTAGAAAGCTGATATGTTTGACATGCTGTCTAATAAATAATAATATTGCTGGAATTACAAAATAGACGTCATTGCTCTGACACGTTGCCTCGGTACATGCTTTAAAGTGCTTCCTGCAGGCTGTTTTGGTTGTTTATCTGTCTCCCCCCACAAAGACAATGTGTTATTTATATATGAGTGTGTGCAGTTGCGTCTGTGAGTTCCTATGAAATTCTGCTCCCCAGCCACAAATGCAGAAGAGCTTCAGAAATCAGATACAGAATGAAAAAAATATAGAGGTTTGCTGCTGCTGCTTTCCTG
This sequence comes from Labeo rohita, assembly GCF_022985175.1. Lineage (NCBI taxonomy): Eukaryota > Metazoa > Chordata > Actinopteri > Cypriniformes > Cyprinidae > Labeo > Labeo rohita. Next base: position 12,328,577 of record NC_066876.1, on the reverse strand, counting down.
ACCACTTTATGGCTTCTACTAACTACCTTCATGCTTATGATGAAATGAAATTCTGGACACATACTGATATAAAAATCAAATGCTCTCGCTGCAGAGTGAAAAACATAAAGGAAGAGACCTAATTTAACAGGGAGCTCAAAACAAACAAGCAATTAGAATAACATTTACAGGCCAGCCTTTGTCGCAACTACTAATCTCCAATCGTATTTTCTCCCTCTGCTTTAAAAATCATTTCAAAATCATCCTATATCGCTGCAAAAGTTCCGACCCACTCTTTGCAAAGTGAACATGCAAAGAAGATCAAACACCCTTAACAAAAAAGGTAAAACAGTGATGTAGGCGATTTTGAAGTTGAGGGAGAAAATACAATCAGAGTTTTTCGACATACCCTAACTGTCTCGAGCCAGAATACACAGGGTTCAGGGAGAGCAAGATAAGATGAGCATTTGAGATTAAAAAGTATATACATTTTTATGAAAATAACCGATCGTTTCGCAAGATAAGACCCTTCTTTCACGGCTGGGATTGTTTACACCCGCATTTGAGATCATTTGAAGCTGCATTTAAACTGCATTTTGGAAGTTCAAACTCGGGGGACCACAGCAGTCCATTATATGGAGAAAAATCCTGAAATGTTTTCCTCAAAAACATAATTTCTTTACGACTGAAGAAAGAAAGACATGAAGATCTTGGATGACAAGGGGGTGAGTACATTATCTGGAAACTGTTTTTCTGGAAGTGGACTTCTCATTTCTGGTCATAAAGATAAGAGTAATACATCTTCCGAATCTGTAAAGACTCTACGTTTATTTGTGTGCATGCACAAGAACAACGAAATGTTGTGCTTTTGTAAAATAATGAAAGCAGACAAAATGCGCTTTCTGCTGCCTCGGCCTCTGTGAATTTGAGCATGAAACTTTGAAACTCTGTTTATACTTGCAGGCATGAAAAAAATATATATAGAGAGTAAAATGTCTACTTTTTAATGAGCCAATTCAAATAGAAAACAAATATTCTCAGATTATGTAATGTATATAATTTTTAATTTAAAATCCCTATGAAACATATATATCACTACTGCGGAGTTGACGGGTCAGTGTCGGCGACTTAATTTCTTAAGATGAAAACAAAGAAAGTTTATCAATAAATTATTAAAACGTTAATGCAGTCTCCTTGCTGTTTTTCCCTTGCACATTCATAATTATTATATCTGCCGGTGCACAGGTTATTTTGTGTGTGCTTGAGCGCTTATTAGGCAATTAAAGGCTCATTATTATGATTTATATGGTTTATTAATAAATATGTGACTAATAGTTGACTAATGCTTAAAATTAATGACTACTAGTCGACCAGAAAAATCTTTAGTCGAGGGCAGCCATACTTTATATAGAATATACATTAACAATTACAACAGTTGCTGACCATACGTCAAGGGATCTAGTTCATGGACTTTAACAAAATTATTTAAATTTAGCACTGAAATTTGTGATTGTAACGTTCCTGATTGCTTAAAAGGATACTTCATCCAAAAATGAAAAATTACCCCATGATTTACTTACCGTCAAGCCATCCTGGGTGTATATAACTTCCTTCTTCTTTCGGACAAATACAATCATAGTTATATTTAAAACAATGTCCTGGCTTTGTCAAGCTTTATAATGGCAGTGAATGGCTGTTGAGATTTTGAAGTTCAGTAAAGTGCGTCCATTCATCATAAAAAGTACTCCACTTGGCTCCAGGGGCGTAAGCGAATCAATAAGTTTGTGTAAGAACAGAAACTTTATAAACTGTAATCTCTATCTTCTGCTAACTGTCATATCTGTGTAGGAGAAAATGACGTTCCAGCAGATGACATAAGACGCAAATATAGCGTAAGCTCCGGTGAAAATATGCTAGCCTCACGAGAACCAACCCAGCTGGCATCCGACCGACCTTAAACGTTTAAATGTGGTTGAAATAATGTCAGTTTATGAAAAAACATTCATTCAACGTCAAAACAACGTTGCATACCAAATGGTTGAAATGGTGTTGTTAAGTCACTACGGATTCAACATAGAAATAAAAATAAATGTTTTAGTTGTACGTCAAATCAACATTATTTTTACAACCATGACTTTTAAACATTTTGTTGAAAATAACATTCCAACATCCAAACAATGCTGATCAATAAACTGTTGAAAAGCAGGACTTTAGTGACGTTGAAATTTTAACGTTGATTGGATTTGCAAAATCTAAACTAAAATCAATATTGATTCAATGTTGGCAAATTCACCTATGTTGACAAACGTGACGTTGGAATGACGTTGCTATTTCAACGTTGATTCGATTTGCAAAATCTAAACAAAATCCAACGGTTATCCAACACTGACACCTGACGTTGATTCAACGCTGACTCCACGTTAAAATGCCAGCTGGGAAGTTTTGTTTACAGCAAAGGAAAACCAGTCTCCTCTTGGCTTATATTAAAATCCTTCAACATTATTTATTACAAATCCTTGTTTTGTACTTCTAATTAATAACCAGCGTCTTGTTTGTTTCATCACTATGTTTCACTACGTCCTATACATCATCCACCGGTACGACAGCTAGCTGAAGGTAGAGATTATTGAAGTTTTAAATATGGATATTTTTAAGCATTGCTTTGCTTCAGAAGGCCTTTATTAAACCCCTGGAACCGTATGGAGCACTTTTTATGATGGATGGATGTACTTTATTGGACTTCAAAATCTCAACAGCCATCCACTGACATTATAAAGCTTGGAAGAGCAAGGACTTTTTTTAAACTTGACTGTATACATCTGAAAGAGGAAAATCATATACTGTACACCTGTACACAATCATGGGGTAATTTTCCTTTTTTGGGTGAACTATCCCTTTAAGATATGCATGAAACCTGTTTTTAAGTCACTGTGCAAGATGGAGAGAACAGCTCAAAGACAGATACAAATTATGTTACATTTTAGAAGTAAAGGTAACCTGTACTAGCAGTAGAGCAGAAGAACTGAGCCCACCACCCCTGCTTATATTATACAGGAAGCTACAGACAAACAATGAATCAATACACCTAAAACAGGTGCCAGTGTTCTTTTCTCCTGAGCAACATTTCCTGACCTCTCTTGACTTCTGTTTTCTTACCCTCAGGTGAGTGGAATAACCTTCATACAAGTAGCTTCCTATCCCTCTCCTTCCAGCAACAAAATAAGAATAAGCACTCACGCTGCTACTACCAAACATCACCCTCTCTCTCTGTTCCTCTGTCATTCTTTTAACATCCTGGGAGGAAGATGTAGATGTGTTGATTATTCAGACTGAGCAATGCGCAGTGTGTTCACATCCTATGAGCATTCTGTCGTCTGCGGGAAAGAGAGAGGGCAAGTGTCCAGGGAACAAGCACATGGTATTCTTGCATTACAGGATCAGTGGTGAACTGATTCAGAACTCAGATTTCACATTGGACGCAGTAGCAAATTTGTATAAACAAGTAAACGTAAAAAAGTAAACCAAAATGTCTTTTGTCAAACAGTATTAACGCTTGAAATTAATATATATTTAATGCAGTTTGGATTGTAGGGGTGCGCAGGGCACAAACTAATGCGAAGTTAGTTGTAACACGCCTGGTTTAAATATTTAAATATTTTACTAGTTGCCATAGCAACACTATACAGAGAAAAAACTGCGCCAAAATTCAAAAGCCTTTTGAAGGTATTGCTAAATCTTTATTTTTCCATAGTAAAAGTAAATTTAATAATGTTTAATAATAATGTTGAGAAATTATTATTTCGAGAAATGTAAAGCATTTTGGACCGTTTATGTGTCTTGTGTTCTATGAGAGCTGTGTTTGGAGGGATGGAAGTGTTTTTCTGAATGTCTAAATGTGTTTCATCTATTGGGGCACATTGTTTTCAACTATACTCTATAGCTGTGTTTTGTGATCAGGGCCGTCCCATGCATGGTTGCGATGTGTTCATTGTGAAACTCAAAAAATTAGATGGTTTTTAATTCTTAAAAAACGCCATTATTTTATTTGAAAAAAATAATAATTTTATTGACAAAATATTTTAGTTTGGCGTGTATATTTTTTTTCATTCGATCACATAACATTTTAAGCTGTCATATGGTCATGTTACAATGTACTCCTCACATATTACAATGTACCCCACCTACGGGGCATGTTGTCACTTTTCACTTCCTTTCTTTTGAGGTAAATAACGAAAAACGTACACAGTGTAATTATGAGACAAGTGTGAAATTAACATGGATAAAAAATTATACTCTGTACCCCACATGGATTTTTACAAACGGAGAGATTCAAAAAGTGTTAGGTTGTGCCACACGTTCCCTTATTTTCTTTTATCCTGTAATGCATATCCTTATATATGCATTAGTTACATTTTGTATTAATTATTGTAACTCTCTTCTCAGTGGTGTTTCACAGAAATGTCTTTACAAATATCAAATGGTCCAGAATTCAGCAGCTCGGATTATTACATGAACACTGTTGATTGAGCATATTTTTTCCAGTTTTAACGCAACTTCATTGGCTACTGGTTAGATATTGGATTCAATTTAATATTTTACTTCTCACTTATAAGGCTTTTCATATTCTAGCACCTTCTGTTTGCGCAAAATTCTTCATGTGTTTTCACCTACCTGATTTCTCAGGTCTTCGACTTCATTGATTTTAGTTGTACCATGTGCATGTTTGTCTTGGGATGTTGAGCTTTTAGTTGTATGGCTCTGAGTCTTTGGAATTTAGTTTTTTAGATTAACTTCTTCTGACTGATATAGTGTTGTGTATTGTTTTTTCTTTCTTTCTTTATTGTTTATGTATCTTAGTATTTGTAAGGTGTCCTTGAGTGTCTTGAAAGGTGCCCATAAATACAATGCATTATTATTTGAAAATGAATTATTAATGTTATGAATGGACATGAGGGCATGTCAAATAACTGTGTTTAGTGACCTTGTTTTGTTATACTGTAGAGTTTTGTTGGATGAACAACCTGTATAGACAAATCTGGAAAGCATTTTTTTTACAATTATTTATATTATTATTTTCAACCAGGCTCATTGGAAATACGTGCCTCTACATACATTTCTGCAACACCATAATTATGTAGCTTACTGCATGTTTTGCAGCAGTTTCAAAGTGAAATGTCCAGAGAGTGGCGCTAAAACAGAGAGTGCAATTAAGTATATCAAGTAAAGGGAATATTAACATAGATAAAAATACATTCAAAGTGAATTATTTAATGTATAAAAATATGTGGGCAATACATTATAAATACATTTTGTATATATTTATTATATATTATTCTTATATTTTAAATACATTTTTTTTTTCTATGTATAATGAGCAGGAATAACTGCGTTGTAAATAAATTGTGTTACTAACAGCATTACTTTTTTCAGTAACAAGTAATCAAATGAATTACAGTTTCCCCCGTCACAACACCATTACCATTACCGACAATAAAATGTTGCGTTACTTGAGCTCACTGAAGCAGTTTTCATGCATTCTTCTTCTGAGGTAAATTCTAGCTATATTTCTCTCAGCGCACCTCCCAGCTGAGATGAACTTGATGAATGTTCACGTTTACATTAGAGATAATGCGCTTAGATGGGAAAAACTGGAGCTCACATTGGTATCATACAGATTACTTTATCAGAGAATAAAGTTTTCAACTTCATTATCAAGTAGACATTTCAAGCTTTTTATACATATATTTCATGACTGTGAGGCAGATATTAGCTGAGATTCAGGTTGTTTTATTTACGTGTGAAGACGTGATGGAGACAGAGACGGCAGAGAGCGCACCCTGTTTATTTTCTTTATTTTACAAAACCACATTGTTTACTTGCTATTATGACTATACACTAATAAAAGAAGACCCTTTGCAGTATCAATTGATACATTTTTTTATGTCTGTGTTAGACAGTTAAAGGGTTAAAAAGTAACACAATAGTTACTTTCCCTGGTAATTAGTTACTTTTATAATAATGCAATTTAGTTAATAACTCAGTTACTACACTGTAAAAAATAAAAAAAACACAATTTGTTGAATCAGCTTAAAATTTTTTTAAAATTTGTTACCCTGCTGCCTTAAAATTTTAAGTTCAGTCAACTAAAATAAGTTTAGTCAACTTGAAATGTTAAGTTGTACTAAGTAACAACTTAGATATTTGTGTTTGCTAAACTTAACAGATGGTTAAGTAACCCAGCTGCCTTAAAATTTTAAGTTGATTCAACTCAAATATCTCTATACTAAGTTGTCACTTAGTATAATTTAACATTTCAAGTTGAATAAACTTTTTTTTGAGTTGACTGAACTTAAAATTTTAAGGCAGTCAGGTTACAAATTATTTTAAGTTGACTCAACAAATTGTTTTTTACAGTGTATTTGTGAGAAGTAACTAGTAACTATAACTAATTACTTTTTTAAAATAACATGCCCAACAATTTAAAAGTGTATGAAAGATGGGTTCAGGTGTACTACAAGTGGTAGCTAAATATATTTTTTTAAAACACAGAGATATCCTAAAATCACAGTTTAGGTCACATGCATGGTGTCCCAAAATAGCACAGTTGAGTACACTTAGATGTTCTTAAGATTATCTTAAGAAGTACTAAAGAATATGTTTTAGTATATTAACTACAAAATTAGTGCTGCGAAAATAGAGCACTTTAAGTACATAATGGAAGTGTACTAAGTGTACTGAAATAAAGTGTAGTTTACTGTACTTTTTTTCACCTGGGAGATCTGATCCTGGAATTTCAATTAATGTTGTCAGATTTGTCAGGATTTACAGTATGCTGTTTATAACTAGCATTACATCACTCTCCTGTGTATCTGACAATGTTGGTCAAAAAACTATCTCAGACTGTACAGTATGTTGGGAATTCTACCCAAAAGGTTTTGTTAAAGTTGCACATCTGTCATCATTGAACTCTTGGCATTGTGCAGACTAGCTGTGCTTGGCCCTATAATTGCTCCTTGCAGCTATATTCTATATCTGCAATTAAATATAAGCAATGATGAACACCATGTTCATGCTAAAATTTAAATTTAGTAGGTAAATAGCAAGTTGTCATTTAGCAGTTGCTTTTCTCTCTTTACAGTATGTTTATTACAGGTGTAGCTCCCCTGGAGCAACCTGAGATTAGGTGCTCTGCTCAAGGACACAGTGGTAATTGCTCATAGTCGCCGTATGCAAAACCACTCGCAATTGATTATAACCTGAGGTAAAGTTAGCTGTGCATTTTAGCTAGTGATAAAACAGAATTAGTCACATTTACTTACAGTTTAAGTTAAGATGAAGAATGAATGAAAATGTGGAATCAGTAGGCTAAATAATAATAAAAACTGCAGTCATGATTTTTGTAATTATAAATTGTATTCAATATCAGATGTATTGTCTAAAATAGGGTTGAATGATACATTCATAGACACGATTAACCAGTAGAAGTTTAACAACCGGTAGAGATTTTGGACTCTCAACTTTATAGCGGTTACATGATCATGTGACGTTGCTGTGCTACGTGGTCAAGAAAACATATCGTTTGCATGTGATCTTAAGCATTGCAGTTTTAAAAAAAGTCATTTTAAGCCGTGGAAATGCAATTAGCAGCACAAGAGAATTCATTTTGCTATATACAGTACATTGCACTGTACATTGAGCTGAGGAGAGGCGCACCACGTGAACCGCGGGAATATTAAACTGATTTATTTTGCCGCTTTATAGGCATTGTACGGTTAAATACACACACTTGTATATGTCAAATATGCCTGTCTTTGCAAAGATCTTCATAAACACAGTAATTTAGGTCTTGTAAAAGCAAACAGCTGAGAAAGAAAACACGTGTAACAGTATATTAGATCCTAGCGGCTCTTAAAGTGACAGCAGTCTAATATTTCTGCTGTCTGTCATTCATTTTAATCAAACAACAAAAGAGAGAAAATCTCTCACTGCTCTTGACTAAATCACTTTTGTAACTTTACATGAAGAAATATATATATATATATATAATTTACACAGTGAAGAATATGCAATGTTTTTATACATTTGATTTAATCGCTGACTGTTTCTTTTTCTTCAGTAAGCTGTTTTTTTTTTATTTAGGATAGTATTAGTTTTTAGATTTTATTTTATATACATTTCTTCAGTATTTCTTGTAGGTAATGCCTAAAAATTGCTTAACACCTACCCATTAATTAACATTGCAATTTGTCATTTGTTCAGTTTAGATTAGAGTCTTCGTCAAAGTGATCAAATGTAACAGAATTATCCCTGCAGGTTGTAACTTTTTTTTTTTTTTTAAGTTAAGGCAGCAAATCAAATTAAGATTTTAATTTTAGTGGGCTGATTTTTTTTTATGGTGTTGATATATTTCAATAGTTGGCCCAATGTTCATTGCACACAATGGAGCAGAAGGGAGAGGGGAAAGGCAAGGCCTTTCAGATCCAATTAGGTCTGTGATATGATGTGGGAGTACTATAATCCAGAGAAACATTGTCCCCACCTCCATAACCTCACTATACACCAGAAGACGTTCGAGACAGAAAGAGAGAGGGAAGAGAGAGGCTTATCAAGAGGAGAGTAATGGATTTGCTGTTGTGTTCTCTCTGCTCTGCTCTTTCCCCCCCTGCACACACATTAATCTCTGTCATAAATGCTCATTTTGTAAGCGGCTGCTTTTGCAACCCACCATGTGTGGGAGAAGAAAGAGAACGAGAGCATGAGAGAGACTTCCAGACTCACCTTCTACTGTGGCAGTCGGGGTTATGGCACAAGAAAGATAGAGATGACTTCTGACAAACCCTGACTGAAATAAAGTTTCCAGAAACCCTCTGTGAAGCTCAGAAGAAAGCGAGACGGGGGGAAAAGCTGCTACATCCCTGAAAAAATGTTGAAGTTTTCCCTTGACTTTCATGTTCCGTCGAACAGATCAAGTGTGGAAGTATGTAGTCATCAATCCGGTGAAGTTCACAAGCCCCGTCTGTGCTTCACGTATCCGCCCTTTTGCTGTTGCCGCAAATGTATGTAGAATAATGGGAATTTGCACACCATCTGCTGTTGATGTAAAGTGAGTAAATGGCAGATACGCCACCACAGACGTGGTGCAGCGGTAAGCAAAAATCTGCTAATACAAGCTCTGCCGCTTTGTTCGGGTGTACTGTAATCACTTTTTTTGCAATAGACCAAATATCTTAGAAGCAGACCGTCAACATTTAGTTTGCAGGTATGGAAAATGCTTTTGGATTCATGACAAATAAACGCATTTGAATTATCTTAAGGATGCACAGCTATGAGGAAAAAAACAGCTGATTTGGCAATCCACACATGCATTCTAGTCTGAAAATGATGAAACTGAAGAAATATTTTGAGGAAATACCGCATATCGAGATGATCAGCCCCTCGTCCTTTTTTCTTATTACTCACAACAGAGTCACAAAAGGCTATTTTTTAAATTATTTATATGTTTGACTGCACAATAGTGAGCTTGGAAATCAGAATGGGATAGTAAAAGGTCAAAGGCTTGTCCAATAACTTTCCCTCCTGCAAAAAAATATTAGGCCTACTGACACGAAACCAGCTGCACTTGTCCTGAATTACACTGAAGTGGAAAAATGCAATAATGGTCTAAATAATCGCTTCACATGGAAAGCTAGCTCTGTGCTCCTAAAAGGCCACTTCATAATGAAAGAAAAGGTGTAGCGCTGACCCCCTGCTAAAGGTCACTGAAGCAGGCATTTTTCCATTCCATACAGTCATCTTACTCTGCAGATTGGTTTATTAAACCTCGATTTGATCTGTACTGTACGTGCATCGGTCCCACTGGTAATCCCTGCATCACATTCTGTTCTTTCATTTCTGAGATTGCTATTCTTTGGCTGCTGATTCCAGACCAAAGTAGAGAAACTTTGAGGTGAAGCACTGGTGTGTCCGTGTTATTGCTGCAAATTTTTATTGTGAGTAATTCTGTTTATGAGTAGATGGCAAGATGGTTCATTTCACACTTTGAAAAGCCTTCCCTAAAAACTGCTTGCTGGCAAAAGTAATATATAGACTACTGTTCAAAAGTTTGGAGTCAGTAAGATTTTTCTTAAAAGAAATTAATACTGTTATTCAGCAAGGACACATTAAATTGATTAAAAGTAACAGTAAAGACATTTATATTGTTACACAAGATTTCTATTTCAAATAAATGCTGTTCTTATGAACTTTCTATTCATCAAAGAACACAGAAATAAAGATGTCAAGGTTTCCACAAATGTATTAAGCAGCTGAACTGTTTTCAACTTTGATAACAAGATGTGTTTCTTGAGTGTTAAAAAAGCATATTAGAAAGACTTGAGTAATGGCTGCTGAAAATTTAGCTTTGCATCTCAGGAATAAATGACATTTTAAAATATATATACAGTATATAATATAGTATAAAATACGGTATCATGGCTTACACCCAAATAGATCATAATTTCATAAATAATACTGTTTTTGTTGTCACAGAATGTAGTTTTAAGAGTTTTTTAGGAGATAATGTACTTGTTTGGACTTCCAATTTGCGGTTTGTTAATAAAGATACTGTCTATTTGAAAATCTGCTTCAGTGTTATCAGAGATGTGAGCTCCAGAGCGTCAGCGGCAGTTCAGCGCTCATGACCCTGCTGAGAGCAGCCTCACCTCAGCTAGATCTTCTGGAATTTGCAGCTGGCTTTGATGTCTCTATAGTGATTAAACATGAGTTATAATTGGTTTTGGGTAAATCTATTGGACAGTCTTTGCTCTCATTATTTGTTCCAGAGCAAATAGTTTCGACTGAGCGCAAAATCTCAGAGTGTCAGAGCACTGCCTTTGTGCTTTTGACTGAATTGCCTAGCAATATTATGATGGCTGTTGTGGTTTATTGATTATTATTATTGAATACATAGTATTTTATATAAATAAAAGTAGTATTTAATAATAGTAGCCTATTTAGGATTGGGAAACAGTGTGTGTGTTCGTGATGGTGATTTTAGTTACATTATTCCGCTATTAGATGACGAAAAGAGACTGTTTTTATGAGTCAGCAGTAAAGACTTTTATGAAGGAGAATGAAACAAGGTTGTAAACAAAGTTATTTTTACCTTTAACAACACCTTGTAAGATACAGCCAACAAATGCACTGAACAGTGCTGTCATCAAATTCAAACTACCTTTTTTGTGAATATGAGATTAAGCTGAAGAATGAATGCTGTATAAGATGCAGGCAATCACACTTGCTCAGTCCATCTCTCTGTCATAATAGAGGGTTGGCACTTACATCACAATTTGGTCAGTTATCTGGATGTGCAGCCATATTGGAGATACTCGGATGTAAACAAAGTCATGGATTGCATGGTTATGTACTACTGAATACGTTGTTCTGCTAATTTATGCTGTCTAAACCACAGAAAAAAGCATGGAAGCTGCTAAATCATATAGAGAAAGACTTAGTAAGCAGGAAAGGGCACTACATTTTGACAAACTAAAGTTAATAGGTGGTAAAGATACATACGAGCAGTATTAATTAAGATATTAAGCCTAATATATCAACTCCCTGAGTGGAAATGATAAGAGCAAACACGAATGTTATCAAGATTCTGGAAATCTTGGTTCAGTTTGGCCAACAACAAACAACTTTTGTTCCTCAGACATTATTTGGAACCTCCTTGATTTGTTATATGTTTGGCAGTCTATAGTACTCTGAATGTTTTTCTCAGTCTGACCGATTAGTATAGCCCAAAACATGACAATAATTGATCATTTTCAGCAGCAATAATCAGCAAAATATGCAAGTTTCGTTCAGTTTTCAGTTCGTTCAGCTTTTAATACAGTAATACAATAAGTTTTCAATGAAGCAACTCAATGTTCTTTCGTTACTAGTTCTAAAGTGACATTTTCGAATTAGTAATGGAGGCTTGGGCTCAGCTGTTCAACTGTCAAGCTTTGATTTGAATCTGTGGTGGAAGGAAGTAGTTCTGCAGAAAAGAGGGTTGTTTCTCGCATATTTAAACCCTTTCCAGCAGTGACTATGATTTTGAGATCCATCTTTTCACAATGAGGACAATTAAGGGACTCAGACACAACTATTAGAAAAGGTTCAAATGCTCACTGATGCTTCAGAAAGAAAACACGATGCATTAAGAGCAGGGGGGTGAAAACTTTTAAGAAGTATGAAGATGTCCAAATTTTTGTTATTTTGTTGAAATATAATTTTTCCCTCATTTAGTACTGCCTTTTGGAAGCAACAGAAGATACCTGTATGTTTCCTGGAAGACAAATTAAGTACAATGAATTTACCTTGATCAGTGAATGTTTGAACCTTTTTTAATAGTTGTGTTTGAGTTCCTCAGTTGTCCTCAGTGTGAAAAGATGGATCTCAAAATCATAGTCACTGCTGGAAAGGGTCCAAATATGCAAAAAATGCTGGAAAACTAAAGAATCTGCAAGACCTGGAGGATTTTTCTGAAAAACAGTGCTAAGTTTAACTGTTCAGAACAAACAAGGGCCTCATGAACAACCATCACAAAACAAAAACAAACAAACAAACAAACAAAACAGTCATAGATCATCCAGGTAACCACAAACAGTATTAAGAACCAAGGGTTCACAAACTTTTGAAGGTTAATAATTTCAGCTATTTATTTATTTATTGTTTGTCTTGTGGACTAGTATGTATGTAGATGACTAGATGTAAACATCTTTTATGTAAAATATCTTACTCAGGACAGTACTAAATAAAAAATAACATGCATTTTGTATGATCTCTATGATTTTGTTGTTATTCACATTTTCACAGATTCTGCAAGGGGTTCCCAAAATTTCACATTCCACTGTGTGTGTGTGTGTGTATATATATATATATAAAGTAATAAGATATTTTGTATCTAGTGTAGTTACAGGCATCTACCACCTGGCCCACCATTATATAGAAGATATAATGCTCTTAGATTAAAATATAAAGCACGTTTCCTCAGTTGTGAAGAAAGACAATAAAGTGACACATAAAGTTTCAACAAACTTCTACAAAATGTGTCGTTCGAAGGCTCAGATGAAGATAAGCGTCAGAGAGTAGTTACAGCAGTGAGTGATGAGACAGAGCCAGGGATAATGGACAGTATCTATAAATCATTCCAGAGAAGACAAAGAGGAACAAGAAGACAAAACAAAAAGAATGATTGAGGACCAGCGGCGAGACGTTTTGCAAATAGCTCAAAAGAAGCAATCAAGAGAGGATGAGGAGAGCAGGACTGGTGTAATCCATGCCAGTCATCTCACCCAGTCACAAAACCCATCACTGTGATCTATCTTCAATTTATGAGTGTGACGGTTCACTCAAAGTTGAGAACGAAGACAAAAGATAATACACAGTGGACTGTCTATGCTGTGGGCCCAGCACACACGTCTTCATAATCGAAAACTTACCGTTAGTAACAAAAAACCTGAAATGCATTACTCTTTTAACTGTTCGCAACACCTTCCATCAGGACATAACCGTAAAATGGAGATAATGCGCAGATAATGGAGGAATTATCACGCTACGGGTCACACTTTGGCCATTTTCGACCAGACCCTTAGGATTCTTGCATCTCTCAGAGACTCTAATGTGATTGTGAGACGGGTTGTTTTTGGGGGGAAATACTTGCCCTTGTGACGTGAGGTGATTTGATTTGTGGTTTGCATTATTTGAAAAGAGCGAGAGAGAGAGAGAGTGAGAGTGAGAGAGAGAGAGAGAGAGAGAGAGAGAGAGAGAGAGAGAGAGAGAGAGAGAGAGAGAGAGAGAGAGAGAGAGAGAAACCTAATGTGATTGGTTATTCACTTCAGATTTACTGTGCCATCTGCCACTCTTGGGTTCCATATAGAGGCATTAGCTCTGTTCCAGAACCTAGTGTGACACTACGGAGGCAGCATTTTAAAGTATCATACGCCTTTTTAATTATGTAGCCTTCTGAGATTCCTTATTTCAGTCAAATTCTAAAGTAGTATTGCATTATTGCTTAAAAGGCTATCCCAGAATGCAATGAGTTAACTCAAAGAAAAATTAAGTTCAAGATTATGGACATGCAGAGAGAAATCCATTCATCCATCCATTTTCCAAAACAACCTGTAAAACGAGAAAAGAACATTATAAATAATAAATGGCAAATAACCGAAATAAAATAAGTTAAAGTACTAAAATTACTAAAACTTAAAGCTGAATAGAAATATTTAAAAAAAAAAAAAAAAAAAAAAAAAAAAAGACAAAAGCACAAAATTCTTATAAATGTAAAAATTACAACGAAAAATGCAAAAATAAAATATAAATGTTAAGTAAAAAAGTTAATAAATACTGTATATAAATAATAAAAACATTGCCTTGGCAACTAACTGAAATAAAATAAGTTAAAGTACTAAAATTACTAAAATTAAACTAAAGTTCAAGCTAAATAGAGGTATTTAAATAATAATAATAATAATAATAATAATAATAATGACAAAAGCACATAAAATAAATAAAAACGTAAATTAAACTGCAAAATGAATATAAAAGTTAGTTAAAAATTAAGAAATAATATCATAATATATAAATAATAGAAAAATTAAATAAAATAAGCTAAAGTATTAAAATTGCTAAAACTAAAATAAAAATAAATTTAATTTAATTTAAAATGAAAAGAAATTAAATACATTTAAATGTTTTGATTAAATGTTTACAAAAAACATTAAAGTACTGAAATTGCTAAAAAACAAAATAAAAAGCAAATTAAAGCTAAACACAAAATGCAAACGCACATAAAATTATTAAAAACAAACTAAAATTAAAAAAAGAATGCAAATGCAAATATAAAAAAAAAGTTAATTAAAAAAACAGTAAATAGCATATAATAGAAACAATGCTTAATTAAAAAACTGAAAACTGCAAATATGAATATAAAAGTTAATTTTAAAAATTTTTTTATAAATAACATCATAGTATATAAATAATAGAAACATTGCCTTGGCCATTAACTGAAATAAAATAAGTTAAAGTACAATAATTACTAAAACTGAAATAATAAATAAGTTAACGCCATATAGAAATAAACAAACAAACAACAAACAAATAAATACATAGAAATGACAAAAGCACAGGAAATTAAAAAAAAAAAAATGAAAAAGTAAAAAGAAAACTGCAAATATGAATATAAATAATTTATTATTTTAAAACTAATAAATTCTTTAATAATATATAAATAATAGAAACATCGCCTTGACAACTAACTTAAAAAAAACAAGTTAAAATACTAAAATCACTAAAACTGAAATAAAACAAATGAAAGCTAAATAGAAATATTCCAAAATAATAACAACAATGACAAAAGCACATAACACATAACATAACATAACATAACATAACATAACATAACATAACATAACATAACATAATAACATAACATACATAATATAATAATGTTAAAATAACACTAACTACCATAAGATCAAGATAGAACAACTGCTGTAATTCTAGATTGTTAGCAGCTTGTGCCTTTTAAACCCCAAAATTTTATATTTTAATATACGAGCTATGACTGTGTGTCATTTATGTAGTAGAACAAAATGTAATATTATCCACAGACCTTATTTTACTCGTAAATCAAAAACTACTATTCTAAAAACCTATTGAAAAACCTCCCCAGGGAAGCATGGCAAATTAGCCTTGCGGGTTGGCCTACAAATTGACGTCATGACTGAACAGCTCTATTCTCTCAGTCTGTTCCTCAGAGAGCGTCTTAGTGTGTCTCTCACACTGACAGTGGAAATGAAAGGGGAAGGGGTGTGCTAGCGCTAGAATTATTATTATGGTCCCGACAAACCTGAGAGTCCATCTGTGATCTCGTTCCTCTCTTGATGTGATTTGGGACCAGCGGATTCGTTCCTAAACCAGTGACTAGAGAAGTGTTCTTGTTAGTGACACCAGCGGTTTTCCGAGAAGAGCCTGAGCGCCTCATTCTTGATTATTACATTTCCTTTTTTCTTGGAGATAAATTGTGAGCACTCAGTGTTATTCCAGAGAGGCCCACGGCCGAAATAAAAGAACAGAGGAATAAGACCAGATGGTTTCAGTCTGTTAAATTATTTATCGTATGCTAAAAAGCTACGACTGCTACTCACTGCTCACTGTTCACCAGCCACATAATCAAGATTGTATGTTAGTGATAGTCATGATGAACTGTTTAATTTGAAACGATTTTGAAGTTAAAATATTTTAGTTAAAAAGCAACATGCTAACGTGTTAACATCAGTTTGTTTCCTTATCAGAACAGATTTATAGAAATTTAGCATTACATCACTTGCTCACCAATAAATCCTCTGTAGTGAATGGGTGCCGTCGGAATAAGAGTCTTAACAGCTGTTAAAAACATCACAACAATCCACACGACTCTAGTCCATCAATTAACGTCTAATGAAGCGTAAACTGTAAAGTGTTTGTAACAAACAAATCCATCATTAAGATGTTTTTAACTTCAAACGAGTCTTCTATCCATAATATTGCTTTCTATAGTGAAAAAGTCATTTTGTCTGAGTCAGGAGAGAAATATGCGCAGATAAAGCATTTTTTACAAGTGAAAACAGTCCAGTTCTAAACAAACATGTCAGTGAATTTTGATGTGAGATGCCAGCAGAGGATGCACTTTTTCACCGGAGGTAGTGTTATTATAGATTATAGATTTTAGCCAGAAGCAACACTTTAAAGTTAAAAAGTCATAATGATGGGTTTGTTTCTTACAAACACTCTTCTTCTTCTTCTTTTTTTTTTTTTTTTTACTTCACAAGACATTCATTGATGGACTGGAGTTGTGTAAATTACTTGTGGATTATTGTGATGTTTTTATCAGCTGGTTGAACTCTCATTCTGACGGCACCCATTCACTGCAGAAGATCCACTGGTGAGCAAATAATTTAATGCAAAATTTCTCCAAATATTTTCTGATGAAGAAACAAACTCATCTATATCTTGGAAGGCCTGAGGTTGAGTCTTCAGCTAATTTTGAACTATTTCTTCAAGCTAACCTTTCAAATTGGGTAAAATAGTTTGTATTTTAAAATAGTCTTTTTAACTGGATGCTTCATTATTGAATGAAATATAAATGTATTTCCAATCAACAAATCTCATGTTTCATCTGCCATCTAGGGCTGGGCAATATGGGCAAAAAATGATCACAATAATTTTTTTCATATCATAATTATTTTGATATAGATAATTATCATGATAAACTTCAAATATTTATTTATTTCAATTTCAAAGGCAGATTTTTGCTTGTAAATGAAAAGTGTAGAAACCAGACTATTAAGTGTGGTTTCCAGTTATTTTTTTCTTAATAAAATGATTATTTAAAAAAAAATAATAATGTTCTAGTGTCTCTGCATGTTCTAATGAATGATATTGTTTCGAATCATGAAGCATGTTTGTTGTCTGATAATTTTAATAATAATAAAATATTTTTTTTGTTTCCTAGAAATGCACATTTGATAGTAATAGTAGCTAGTTAGGATTTTTATGTTCATTTTTAAAAACAGTAACATCTGTAAAAATTGTAACGACCTCGTTTTTATATGGTGAAATTTGATTATTCTGATTGTTTGAGTTTTATTAAAACTAACCATTGGTCTTCTATTATAGCATACATTTAGATCATGATGACCACAGTTAAAACCAATAAGCAAGGTGCACACATACCCAAACCCAAAGAATTCGATATTAAGCCTTTCTTATAAGATGGTGTTTCTTCATCTGTTTTCAGCATTGTTTAAATGTTTTGATTAGTGTTTATTGATTAGTATTTCATTTGTATTGACTTGTATGTTTATTGGGTTTAAGTGTTGTGTGGTTGTTCTCTCCCCTTTTTTTTTCTCTTTCTCTTTCTCCCTCTCTCTCTCTCTCTCTCTTTCTCTGTGTGGGAGTAGATGTAATGATTGAATTTGTTCTAATTACCATGTCCACCTGATATCTATAAAGTGTTGTACCTTAGTTGATCTGTTGTGTACCTGACGAAGACCTACTGGTCGAAATGTTGTCGCAAATAAATTTCTATGGAGCAGTACCAGTGTGCGGACATTAAGCTTACTCTTTACACAGTTATTTGTCTAGTTATTTGTATGAAAACAGTAGACTATAAACAACATTTAGAACACAAAAAATACTGTAATTATATTCCGTTACTCCTTTAATACATTTAAAGTGGCCCTAATATAGATTTCTGAAAATTACCTTTAAGCAGTGTGTAACACAGCTCTAAGTGAATGAAAACATCCTGCAAACTTTTAAATTTAAAGGGGATCGTGTATAAAGTTTTTATGTCTCAAAAGAAAGAGTCGACTCTGAATCACTGAAACAAGTCGTTTTTAAAACGAATCTCAGGCATATTGACGTTAACATGAAACATTAGCATATTGCCCACCCACTTGTTGCGTGCACAGACCCGGGAAAACTTGAACCCCCTCCCTGAAACACTGTAGTGAATTCCTGTGGACAGCATCATGTTGAGGGTAAATCCGTTACAATTAGGGTTTGTCAAAAAAACTCCCATCTCATTTTCTCTTCCAACTTCGTCCAAAAACAAAATCGTCCTACATCATTGCAGAACCCAGTGTTTACAAAGTGAACATGCAAGTGAACAAGAATTTTTGTTTAAAAAAATCTATAAATCTAAATTTTTTCAAGAAAATGACTAATTGTTTTGCTAGATAAGACCCTTATTCCTCGGCTGGGATTGTTCAGAGTCCTTTGAAGCTGCACAGAAACTACATTTTTAACCTTCAATCCGTTGAGCACCATTGAAGTCCACTACATGCAGAAATGTTTTTCTCAAAAAACTTAATTTGCGACTCTTTGCGACTGATGAAAGAAAGAAAGAAAGACAAGAATATCTTGGATAACATGGGGGTGAGTAAATTCAGGAAATTTTAATTCCGAAAGTGTCACGCAAACGAGGAAATGAATCCCTGAGCAAATCGTTTGGGAGTCATTGAGCAAACAAGGTGAAAATAAATGCAAATTATAAGACAATGAAACCTTGCATGCATGTTGCTGGGGACTCCCAAAACCAAAATATGAACCTTTCATAATCCATAATAGGGGCACTTTATTACATGTTAATACATGTTTATTGAGGAAAATTATATTGCGATAATTGTCGTAATCGATTTATCCCCCAGGCCCTACTGCCATCTTGGATTTATGTTTTAACTGAGGTTGCAATGTATTCATGCAATGCTGCTTTTGGAATTTACCAAAAAATAGGTATATTACACGGCAATAAACTTAAAGTAATGTTGACTTCAATAACACCTTTTAATTTAGATTTCAGGATGTGCTTAATTTAATTTATGACATTTTTTTTTTTTTTTGTAGTGTAAGCAGCTCAATATTTTTTAAACTGAGCGTAGCCTATATCTTCTTCCTGCTCTTGTCAGGTTCTGCCATTTTATTCAGTTTTCAGCTCAGGCAGTTTGGAGAATGAATGAGCAGTGGATTTACTTATGGAAATCTACCAATTACCAGAGATGGAGGTTTTGTCAGGACATCTGAATGCGATACATTCTGAGAGGTATGCCAGTAGCCTAAATCCCATAATCCTCTGTGTCTAAGGGCATCTACTCTAATATGACGTATTCTGCTTTCTCTATCAAGGACACTGAGATTAACAACGCCTCTGATGTTCAAGAAAAATATAAATGCCACACATTTGATAACTTTATAAGTAAATAAGCTGTATTGTATTAAATGTGCACTTGTAATTGACGTCAAATTTTATGAACATCTTTTTAAAAAGTATGGTTGCAGATAATATAATAATAATAATAATGAAAGAAGGCCACTTCAGTGTACTTAAAAAGGGAGTGCACTTTCATGTTTCACCTTTAATACACTCTTTTAAAAAGTGCATATTATGTTATTATGTTATGATTCGTTCATCTTGAGGATGCAAATTAAGATATTTTTTGCTGAAATCCGAGAGCTTCCTGACGCTGCATAGACACAATTAAGGCCCAGAAAATTAGTAAGGACATTGATAAAATAATCCATGTGGCTTCAGTGTTTCAACCATAATGTTATGAAGCTACAAAAATAATATATGTAACATAATATATGTGTACTTCCTTTCAACAAGGGTTAGCTAATTTTTTATTCACGTTTGAGATTAACCAAAGCAACATTTACATTACAGAGCTTGCGGTACACAAAATAGCATGGACTAAGAATAGTTATATGATCAAATCTGCTTCAGTGACACTGGTAAACACATTCATTATGACAGCAGGTGAGGAAACGCACCACAGGTGGGTGGGTTACACAATCTCATCAACAGCTATAATGTCATAACACGCTGCAGGTTAGTAGAATTAGTTAGAAAGGTCTTTGCACAAATGCTTACAACATCCCAGGCATTAGCTACTCAATACTGTTAGAAATTACTAATTATAAAAGGCACGGTTCAGCTGTGAATATTAACTGGACGAGCTGCAATAAAATGACACCTGTGACCGCACATTCTATATTAAATCACCCACTTTTTGAGAAGGAAATGTTTTAACAAATAATACATGTAGCTGAATATTGAAAATCGGCATATTTTATCATATTGCTGGTGCTGCTGTTTTATAAAAGCCACTTGAGTCTGTGCAATACACTGACTTTTACCACAGCCTCTCATGGCTTATTACTTTATTTGCTGCGTTTCAGTGGTACACTCCAAAAATTGCTGGGTTATTTTTTAACCCACTTGCTGGGTTCAGACCATTGGGTCATTTTATTGGGTTCTTTTTAATATTTTTACCCACGTGCTGGGTTATTTTTTAAACCCAAATGCTGGATTTAACTTGTTTGGTCATTTTTTTGGGGATATTTGTAATATTTTTAGCAAGTTGCTGGGTCATTTTTAACGCTGGGTTATTTTTTTCTACCCGACCGCTGGGTTGAGCCTGTGTCTCCGACAAAGCAACCCAGCTACTGAGTTACAGTCCACTTTTGAGTACTCTAGAGAGAGCGGTTCTCAGCACCACCGAGTTGGTGCACTTCTTCATCAAAATAAAGGTTTTTGTACATCTTATTTCATTTCTAACTGTGCTGTAAATTATATTATTTTACGCAACGCAACATAAGGACGAGATCCCTGGTGAAAAAAACAGCATATGCTGGTAGACATGTTTTGATGCTGGTTTAAGCTGGTCCTTTGCTGGTTTTTGCTGGTCCTTAGCTGGTTTATGCTGGTCCTTTGCTGGTTGATGCTGGTCCTTGAACAGCAACATGACCAGCATAAACGAGCAAAGGACCAGCATAAACCAGCTAAGGACCAGCTTAAACCAGCATCAAAACATACCTACCAGCATATGCTGTTTTTTTCACTAGGGGATGTCAGTCAGCTGCATCAGGCGCGGTCACTTCGCATGATGGAAACACCTTTTGTCTTGCATAAAATAAATGGATTTTATTTGTTATTGTATTGAGTTATAGTACGGCATCTTTCAGCTACGAGTAAAATGTGAGGCCGTGGTCTGAAGTTCGCAGTTACCCTGGCGAACAGCAGCCCTTTTAGCAACAAACCGTTTCGGTAAAAGGCGATAACAGGGAACAGTTGAATACACTAAAATTAAAATGCTACTTTTTAATGTTACATTTTTAATGTATAAAATGCTTGTTAAACGAGTTTAAATGTATGTAATATTGTAAACCATGTTGTATTCACCCAAATAAATTACATTTGTCTTGTATTTGTCAATGTGTTCTTGCTTAATAATAAATGTTCATCTTTTGATTATTGCTGTTGACTCTAGTAATTCTGTGTGGGTTGTTCCAGTCAAAATTGCCAAACTACCCAAGTTGGGTTGTTTTTAACCCAGCATTTGTACACTCAAATAACCCAGCATTTGAGTGTAATTTTCCAATTAAGATTAAGTGATATTCACTTGTGCAGGAAACAAAACAGAGTTATGGGAAGAAGTGTCCATGCAATGTCCATCTAAGGGTAAAATATTACATTAGTACTATCGTTTTTCATCTATGCTTAAATGCAATCTTGTTCATACTCCACAATCTAAGCTACAATCATGAAAGAAATCTTTGTAAGACTTTTGTAAGAGCCTTTTTGCATTTAGAGATTGCAATCAAAACACATGTATACACACACATTAGTGGTTCAGAGGGAGTGATTCAGTGTGTTCATGAGGGAACTGCCTGGAAGAAACACTTTTCAAACCGATGTTAGTCCATTCTGAGTCACAATGTACAGTAATTCAATGACTGTTTCTGAACAAGCAAGGAAGCTGTGCCCACAATAAAGACTAATTGTTCAGCTAATAATAAAAGTAGGGCTACCAGTTAATAGCAAATGAATATAGCCATATCACATTAATATTGCAGTTTACTGGGTGGAATATTGAATATAAGTGTAATAATTCTTTTTTATATACACTACCATTCAAATCTTTGGTATCATTCGATGCACAGTGGAGAAGAAATTGTCGAATAAAGCCGTTGTTTTTGTTTTCTTTGTGCACAAAAAGTATTCTTGTAGCTTCATAACATCATGGTTTAACCACTGATGTCTCATGGACTATTTTATTAAACTCCTTACTAACTTTTTGGGCCTTGAACATGTCAGTTGCATTGCTGTTAATGCAGGGTCAGAAAGCTCTCAGATTTAATCAAAAATATCATCATTTGTTTTTCTGAAGATGAACGAAGGTCTTATGGGTTTGGAGCAACATGAGGGTGAATAATATTAAAGACAGAATTTGCATTTTTGGGTGAACTATCCCTTTAACATACTGTTTATACACCACTGCATTAAAGCACTGTTTAGTTTCCAGCACTTATGACACTGTTGGCTGTTAAGTAGACACACTGATTGCAATATCCTGAACTCTGTGAGACCTTCGGTGGAATGGATATATGAGAGGAAGCTTTCTATGAATCTGCAATACAAATCTAGACAGGAAAGGGCTGCTGGCGGACAGTGGTGAAGAGAGGAAGAGAGAGTGATAGGAAAGGCATTAGAAGAGATGAAATCATTCAAAACCATGACCATTATGCTGTATTATGCAGCGGAGGATCATTTAAAGTTGCTTATAGGCCTTGACTCAGCCATTGTTATGGAAATGTATAGTTCAGGCATCCTTGGTGCAAAAAAAGCTATTCAATCAAATGCAGTCATGTCAGTAGCACTTTGTTAGGCTTCAATATGATGATAATTTAGTTGCAAATAGTTTTCATTCAGGATTTATTACTTCATCTAACTTGACATTCACATGGTGGAATATATAGTATATAACTTTTACCATTTTTATAGACAAGCCTCTCTTTTTTTTTAGCTGAAAGTAATTCCTCATCTTTTTCTTGATGAATATTTCCCCTGCAATCAATACTTAGTTGCTCTGGGCTGATTTATTACAGTAATAATTATTTTTTTAGCACAGTGTCAAGAATCTATAGATGTAGACACATCCCCTGTTGTTACTAATTAGACGTTTTCTCAGAATTCAATGTGTTTGCTACATTCCTGAAGTTGTTCCCACAAGACACGCTGTCAACAACAAACAGAAGCTTCCTCAGCACCAACACCAGCACTAACACATATGAGTTTATAAATGTCAACCAGTTATCTTCCCATAGCAGGAGAATATCTGTAGCAATTTCAAAACGGCGGCATGGGGTTGAATTCAATTAATTTGGCCACGGCAAACATTTCATTAGATAGTTAGCAGGTGGACACGCAGATGCGAGGTAATTTAGCTACAGTTAGTGTGAAATTGAGAAGGTCTGTGAGGCAGATTTATTTCCATCAGACGAGGACCCACTGAGAACTGGGTATCAGTACGTCTGATAACAGCTGATCGAAATTCTCCGCCATAAACAGAGAGGATTGTTTTCTTTTGAAGATATGGAGTCTGAAGATTTCTCTAAAGTTGTCTGGCATCCAGCACAGTTTGTTTAGAGGACTGTGAATATGGTCGGGCAGTGTGTGAAGACAAGATATCGCACAAAAAATCAGGAAAAGCCTAAACAAATCTTCATTATAACACCCATATAATATATTGTCAGTGTGTAAGTTAGTTTGATCTAAACAAAATATTGTAAAATATTGTAAATCAGGAAGGGATGTTGTGGCAGTGATAAAATGAAAAGGCATGTCACAACTTCCAACCCAGACATTAAAGTCCCCGTGAAATTCTCTATAGACTCCAAAGTGTCCCGCCCCCCTAAACTACAAACAGACGCTGAAGCTCCAGCCTAAATCAGTCACTTGTTCACAGAATTAGTATTTTCTGTATGGTGAATGGCACGTAGCGCACTATATAAGGGATAGGGAACGATTCAGACAGTGTAAATATGCTTTCCATTGGGGCAAAAGAAGTCTGGTTTTGCACTGTGTCATGCAAACCGCCACAGTGCACTCACAGTCTGCTCTGGGTCCAGAGAAGCGATAGCATGAAGTGGATCACATGCGCAAGTTGGCACAGACCACAAACCGTATTGGAACCATTTGAATTCTACACATGGATGAGATTAAAGCTGTCATACACTGTCAAATGTGGCTTTACAGCTCAACAGATCTGACCCAAGCTGTGATATAAATGAAACACCATTGGCTATTTAAAAAAGGGGGGTGCTCGATATGTCCCGCCCTGTCTTCCTGTTTCTGTTGAAATTCCGTCAACATATAGAATAACACTGTTTGTTTCAAAGTTCTTCAGTGGACCTTTAAAGGAATAGTTGACCTAAAAATGAAAATTAGCTAAAGGTTTGTGTAGATTGTAAATGTAGCTGTAGATTGTTTCTTCATACTAACAGATTTGGAGAAATTTAGCATGACATCACTTGCTCACCAAAGGATCCTCTGCAGTGAATGGGTGCTGCCAGAATTAGTCCAAACAGCTGATAAAAGCAGCACAGTAATTCACAAATAATCCACACAACTCCAGTCCATCAATTAACACACTGTGAAGAGAAAAACTGCATGTTTGTAATAAACAGAGCCAACATTAAGATGTTTTTGAATGTCAAACCATTGCTTCTGGACAAAATATGAGTCCTCTATCCATAATAATGCTTTTTCCAGTGAAAAAGTCATTGTGTCTGAATCAGAAGAGAAATATGCACAGATCAAGCACCATTTATAGGTAAAACAATTATAAACAAATACAGTACTGTGCAAAAGTCTTAGGCCACTAGTATTTTCACCACCAAAAAAATGGTTTAAAGTAAGTTATTTCTATCTTTTGCTGTAGTGTGTCAGTACGAAATATCAGTTTACATTTCTAAACATTCATTTTGCCATTAATTATAATAATCCAGTGAGACTTTTGTATGGAGCACAGGCTGTTGTCAGACTCCTTGTGCAAACAGAGATCTGATCTCTCCATCGTTAAATCCAGTCTGTCTTAAAAAACAGAAAAAACGGAGACAGACTGAATCCAGAAGAACTGTGGCAACATCTCCAAGATGCTTTAAGAGACCTATACCTACAAAGCTACAGTACTGTTAAAATTTTTAGACAGTTAGGCACATAAAATGAGGATGCTGTCAAAAACAATGTCATAAATAGATTTTCTTTATCAATGAACTTCTATTAACTAAAATAAATCAGCATTTGATGTGACCATCCTTTGCATTTAAAGTAGCTTTTGCCCTAGGTGCACTTGTGCAGAGTTTTTCAGGTAGCTTTGCAGGTAGGTTATTTGAAACATCTTGGAGATGTTGAAACAGTTCTTCTGGATTTAGTCTGTCTCAGTTATTCTGTTTCTTCATGTCATTCCAGAGACAGACTGGATGATGGTGAGATCAGATGTCTGTGTGGAGCACTGGCTGTTGTCAGACTGCCTGTGTAAACAAATATCTCACTAGATTATTACAATTAATGGCAAACAGAATGTTTGGAAATGTAAACTGATGTTTCCTACTGACACAATACAGCAAAAGATAGAAATAACTTACTTTAAACCATTTTTTAGCTGGTGAAAATACTAGTGGCCTAAGACTTTCGCACGGTACTGTATGTCAGTTTATCTTGATGTCAAATGACAAAAGGGGATGGACTTTATTACTGGAGGAAGCATTATTATTGATTATGGATTTGGATGGAAGTGATGGTTTAAAGTTAAAATATCTTAATGATGGACTTGTATCTTACAAACATGCAGCTTTTCACTTCACAAGATGCTTTTAATTTCACAAAAATGATGGACTGGATTGATTTGGATTACTTGTGAATTATTGTGATTTTTGTTAGCTGTTTAGACTGTCTATCTTTTATTTTCATTATTTATTTTTGGTTGAGCTGTTCCTTGGTTTGCAGTGGTTTGAAGTTAAAAAAGACTTAAGCTGCATGTTTGTAACAAACAAATTCAACATTTACTCTTCACAAGATATTTACTGATGGACTGTGGATTATTGTGATGTTTTTATCAGCTGTTAGGACTCTCATTCTGACGGCACCCATTCCCTGCAGAGGATCCAGGTGAGCAAATTTAACCTTTTTTTTTTTTGTTTTTTTGGGGGGTGAATTGTTCCTTTAAGAAAATGGCCACAGTGTAAAGATTTATCATCTGATACATTTTTAGCTGTCTTAGATTTTATTATTATAAATCTGTTTACCTTTCTTATAAAATTACCATCTTAAGTTAAAAAAAGGTGCCAGTTTTACTAATTGTGCATATTTGTGCATTAAAGTTCGCACTTTGCACTTCCTCTAAATTTAGGATACAACCAATTGCAAAATTTGCATATTGTGGGTGGACTTAGAAATAAATAACCTGTTGTTTTATTTATTGGTAAATCTATAATGTATGGTTTGGAGAATTGCACAGTTTTATTTAAAGATCATGAATGAATGTAATGCGAAAAAGAGAGCATGGGAAAGCAAGAGAGAGAGAGAAGTAAGGTTGTATGAAAAGCCCTACACATGGTTTGTACTTGTTTATGCAAATTACTGTCTGCACTCCTTCAATGAGGGTATAACAAATGTATATCTGTACACACCTGCTGTGATTCCGGTGAAGATGTTGAATTGAGAACTCTTTTTTCTGTGAGCATATGCAAATTGTACTAAATTAATGATCTTAAAGATCATTTTACAAGGATATTTGCACCTTGCTTAACTTCAGTAACGCCTGGATTGTTTTTATATGTTGTTCCGTGTCCCTGCTCTGTATCCTGTGCTGACACTGGATTTGAGTGAATTGTATTGCTAAGTCTATTTTTATTATAAAAGGCTGATAAGTCCTTTATTGTGAATCTGTAAGAATATAAGACACCAGGATAAATCATAAAACTCCTTGTCATCCAATAATGTCTTCCAGTGATGGTTTCAGCTGAACCATTGGCTTCTGGGCATCCTGTGCCATATCCTAATTTAACACAGATGGATTGACCCTGTGCGAACGTCTCAGTTGAAGAGTCGGACTGTCTGCTTCTTGTATAATTGTTTTATCTGGTCAGTGGCATCTGGAAATGCATCCTTTCCAAAAAACTGCTGCCTACTATTATGGAAATGCCAAGTCTTCTCAAAGCTGTCGAGCATGACAAAAAAATTGACTTTTAATCTGTTCAACTGTGAAGCATAAAAAAGTTTCCCTGCAACGAAAATACCTAAAAGTTTTCCATTGCGCAATAGTTTAGTGTTTCTTATGCGAATTGAGCACAATAGTGAATCATGAACTTCAGGCTATGATTTATTCGACTGCTTCCCCGTTGTTACTTTCTGTGTCAACTTGAGCTGAAAATATCTGTGATATCTGTCCATCATAAATTTGTCAAAAACTTGCTTGTTTAACCCATTTTATTTGAAATGTCTTTGTGTTCAGTCTATATATGCATGAGTGGGAAGAAAAAAGAATTCTGAGTTTACATCTTGCAATTCTATATTTTTGTTTCTGCCATGAAACAAAAAAAGGTGATTATTTTTATCCTTTGTTTTTCTTGCAACTGCAAGTCAGAATTACGCTCTTAAAAATAAAGGTGCTTCACGATGCCATAGAAGAACCTTTTTTGTTTAAATGGTTCCATAAAGAACCTTTAACATCTGAAGAACCTTTCTGTTTCACAAAACGTTCTTTTTTGTCAAAAGAAGGTTCTTCAGATTATAAAAAGGTAAGAAAGAGATGGTTCTTTAAAGAACCTTTGACTGAATGCGGAACCAAAAATTATTCTTCTATTGCATCGCTGTGAAGAACCTTTTAAAGTACCTTTATTTTTAAGAGTGTACCTTTTTTATGTTTCAGTTTGTGTCAGAAACAGACTTCCATAAAAATGTGATTAAGTCCACAATAATCACCATTTTTTCAAATAATTGCAATGGGCCAAGGATGATCTGACAACCTGGGGTAACATACAACATTTTTATTTTTATTTTGAA
Source organism: Labeo rohita (assembly GCF_022985175.1). Taxonomy (NCBI): domain Eukaryota; kingdom Metazoa; phylum Chordata; class Actinopteri; order Cypriniformes; family Cyprinidae; genus Labeo; species Labeo rohita. The sequence goes on along the minus strand of NC_066876.1, from coordinate 12,300,187 downwards.
TACATTGTAGTCCTTGAGTAGAAATGTGCCTTATTTTCCTTTTTCTGAGCAGCATGTTTTGAGACATTTTTCAACCTAAGATGTGTAATCAACTTTAAAGGCCACCAGACGTCACATCATTTACTCTGTGGCCTCAAATTAAATTGGCCTGCAGTGCAGTCTATAATAGATAGTTATAGATGGGAAGACATGTTTCATTTCTGTTACCAATAAAGGTTCAGAAAACTGGGCCAGAAGCAAAGGTATTTGCTCGGCTCACTGAAAAAAAAACAATTCTGCCTGTTTGTTATTGCATTCCTGAAGCTCAAAGTTTCTTCTAACAAGTGTTTCTCTCAGGGGTTGCAAGCACTCAGCAATAGGGCATATGAGAGTCAGTGAGTGAAAACATTTATTGGCCTGGACTGTAGCATCACGCTTACCGCTGGATGTCTAGTGTGGCCAGGCAAATACACCGACTGCCTCTATTGTTGCTTGTTTGTTTTCGCATTGTTGCGCAGCCAGATTCCGAATACATACTTAGCCTTGGTGTGAAGGCAAAACAAGCATTTAGGATTTGTTAAGTATCAAATAGGTTTGCAGACAGTTCCTTTAATTGTCACCCATTTACTCAGCTTACTGCCTGGAAGCACACTGTCTGCGGCTCTGGATTAGATTTTATTACAGCCGACTTGTGGGCAGAGCCAAATTCATCTCTTTTATTTGACACTTATATGAATATTGACATTATTAATATGCAGTAATCTTCACAGTCAGAGGCAATAACAGCAGCCCCTGTAAACAGACTATCACTGAGCGACCAGGACATGCTTGAAATAACACAAAGCCTGCAGAGAACAATCCGGAGCTACACATTAGCTTTGTTCTGCGGTGCTGGGTGAGCACATATTCAATTTAGCAGCATGACAAATGTCTTATTGTTCATTACCAGCTAATGGATTTGATATTATTCAGTACCAGTTAATCAAGCAAGCTCAATGCCACTGAGCCTTATGATTTTCATTTACAGGGGTCATATCATATATGTTTATTATTATTATTTTTCATCCTGATGTTCACTTATATTGTTAGTAAAGATATCTGCATAGCAATAATTTAGTTTATGACCACTTTCCAACCTCTCTCTCATCCTTGGAATTAAATAGCTTGTTGCTGCTGTGACGACCGAAGGAGTAGGTGCTACCCACAAGAATTAGTTCACAGAAATTAAGATTTTTGAGGAAAACATTCCAGGATTTTTCTCCATATAGTGGATGGGTCCAAATTGCAGTTTCAATGCAGCTTCAAAGGGCTCTACATGATCCCAGCTGAGAAATAAGGGTCTTGTGAAAGATTGGTCATTCACGCATTATGCTATCACGTTGGAAATGTCACAAGTGACGTAGGCAGCAGTACCGACCCAGTGTTTACAAAGCGAACATGCAAAGAAAGTCAAACGCCCTTTACAAAAAAAGGTAAAATGGTGATGTCAGACGATTTTGAAGTTGGAAGAGAAAGTGTGATTAAGTTCCACACGTGACCTTTCCAACGTGATTGCTTAATGCGTGAAGTCATAGATGTGCATCACAGAGCTACTGCAAGATGAGCATTTGTGGTAAAAAAGTATATAAATGTTTTTTTTGTTTTTTTTTTGAAAATTACTGATCATTTCGCTAGATAAAACCCTAATTCCTCGACTGGGATCGTGTAGAACCCTTTGAAGCTGTATTGAAACTGCAGTTTGGATGTTCAACCCATTGATCCTCATTGAAGTCCATTATATGGAGAAAAGTTCTGGAATGTTTTCCTCAAAAACCTTAATTTTTTGAAGAAAGAAAGACATGAACATCTTGGATGACATGGGGGTGAATAAATTATCAGGAAATTTTTATTGTGGAAGTGAACTACCCTTACCCCTAAGTTTATTTTATTAAGTATACTTAAGTAAAGTTTAAGTATATTTTAAGTATACTTTATGTAGTAAGTATACAAATATCAGTGTACTAGTAGTATACTTTGAAGTGTACTGTTTCAATACTCTTTGGCACTAAATTGGCCCACTTTCTAGTAGGGATGGGTGATATCTTATCGTTTGCGATATACCTGTAAAAATTTCCCCCACGATAAGAATTAGTCTTCTCGCGATAATAACGATAAAGTCTAGTTGTTGACATTTTTGTGTGCGATAGTGCAGACTGATGTGCTGAAGGCGGACGTAAAACTAGTATATCGCTAAATGAGGAGCTCCAATCTGGAACTGGTTTGGTCAAAACTGTGCAGTGTGACAAAAATTGGTCTGAGCCTTGAATAACGTTAACTGTACTAGTAGCAAGTGTGCGATGCAGTTTTGCATGTGTATGAGCCTGTTTACAAACCTGTTGTCCAACAAAGATATCATTTACTGGCATGCTTTTTCTCCAAATTAACTTCATAACATAGATTGTCACAATTCTGTATTGTTAAAGGCAATATATAAATAAAGGTGATTTGATTTGATTTGAGTCGAGTGTTTGAAATAACCTTTTGTGATCAACCATGGTTTCATATCACAGAGTAAGGCTGATATCGTACTATTTTATAGTATTATAAAGGCTATGTCAATTAGCGTTGCATTATAAATATACTTAATCCTTATAAAAATACCCAAGATTGCTTGAAGAACACAGACAAACCATATATTGTAGCAATCGTACGTTTATTGTCTTCAAGTTTCCTCAGTTAAAATCTGCGTTTTATTCAGCTAAAGCGGGGGTCACCGGACCCGGTCCTGGAGGGCCAGTGGATGTCAGTAATGCTCAGAGTTTAGCTCCAACCCTAATCAAACACACCTGAACCAACTAATCAAGGTCTTACTAGGTATACTTCAAACTTCCAGGCAGATGTGTTGAAGAAAGTTGGAGGTAAACTCTGCAGGACACCGGCCCTCCAGGAACAAGTTAAGTGACCCCTGAGCTAAAGCGATAAATGGATTAGAGATTCCTGAAGTGTCGTCAGTACTACTACTTCTACTATAAATCATATGTGGAGTTTCAGCGCAAGGGCGCCCTCCGGCTTCCGATTTAGAAAGAGCTTTATTGGCCAAGTGTGTTTCACACACAAGGAATTCGTCTGAATGTTAGGAGCTTCCAGTAAAGAAAGTACAAACAATTTAATTCACATTCCAGTGAATTAAACAGTCATTACATTACGTGTGTACTCAGTAATGCTCACCCTATTTTGGGTAAAAATAGGAAAGATAATACTTTTCTCTAAAGAAACAGAGTTTCCCTGAATTATCGTCACTGATATTGTAATCGCAATAAATACCAGAAAGTATCGTGATTAAAGCCCATATCACCCATCCCTATTTTCTAGTATATAAAAGTATACTTTTAAGTATACGTTTGCATCTATGTTTTTAGCTTGAACTGCAAGTATACTAAAAGTGAACTTGTAGGTATACTGATAGTTTACTAATCAAATACTTTATGCATTTTTACTACACTTTTAAGTATAGTCTCAGTAAACTACAAGTTTAATAGTTTTATACTGCAAGTATACTCGTAAGTTTTCTTTAAGTGAACTTTACATCATATTTTAAGTATACTACTATGTCCCTATTTAGGTATTAATTTGTATATATTTTGTTATAGGAATATCTGAACATACAAAACATCAAAAGAAAGAGCAGGGTATCTGCTTGTAAACAAAAACATTTTATTCTAGCATTCTCTTTTTTTTATAAACACTTGAATGTGGGTAAGTTGCATAAATAAAAAATAAATAAATAAATAAACAACATTTTAAAAAAAAAGCTACAAAAAAAAAAAAAAAAAAGTAGATGCAGTTGATCAACACCCCAAAGCAGCACCCCACTCATTATTACCTCTTCATGGGTCGACATTTTATGCTATAACCTTACAGTTTTACATAAATCAAGCATACTTAAATCTCATTTTAAGTATATTTCTGAGAATTATATAAAGCACATTTCGGAGAAGTCCATAAAAAGTACAATGAAAGTATACTTTCCTATTTTATAGTTTAAAAGAAGTATACTAATAGCACACTTGAATAAACTTCTTTTTCGTTTTTGTAAGGGTAATCCTTTATTAAAAGATTTTGACCCATTTTCGTTCTTTTCAGGTTTAGAAATAATATCGCATATCCTGCTTTCTCCCACCGAATGAACCAAATTGAAAGGTACATGTGAGTGGTCTTTTGTTCAAATGTATTTATGCTATCAGAAAATCAGAAGTTCAGAAACTAAGAGCAAAGTTTTTTCACTGTACCTTAAACCTTTATCTCAGAAGTCTGAATGGTTTAAAATCATCAAACCATGAAGCTGATGCTTCAAACCTTGCTTTGATGCTTTTTAAAGGGCTTGTTCGCCCTAAATATATAACGGTCACCATCTATAAACTTTCACATCACTCCAAACTTTCTTTTTTCTTCTGCTGTACTCAACAGAAAATAGAATGTTTTAGCTGTTTGGTCTAAAGAATGAAAACTTTAAAGCTCCAAAAAGGACACAAGTGAAACAAATCCACACGGTATATTTAACTTCTTCTAAAAAGATATGGTCACTTATTGACACAGATTGACATTTTGAAGCATGAATGTATACACACTACTGTACATCAAATAAGGTGACGTGAAATATAACATCAAATCTTAGTGCCTCTTACATTATTTCATTGTTACAGAATTTTTATTTTTTGGATGAACGGCTACTTGAAGCATTAAGGTGCGGTGACGTTTACACTTGCTTGGCAGAATTTCACTGCTGAAATAAGAGTCATGTCATTAGAAATCCACATGTTTGGATTTTTTTTTATGTGAGGACAAAAAAGTTCCCAATGCAGATGTTGCTCATGTTCAAGTTGCTCTGAAAAGCTGGTCTGAAAGGGACTTTTGGGTGAGCAGTGCTTATAGATTGCTATGTTGCTTACAATGTCCACAAAATTTATTTGAATAAGTGTCATGTATTGTTAATAAAGATATTCAAGATATTCATATTTGTGACCCTGGACCACAAAACCAGTCATAAGGGTAATTTATAAATCATCTGAAAGCTCCATTAATGTATGGTTTGTTAAGAAAGGACAACATTTGGCCAAGATACACCTATTTCAAAATCTGGAATCTGAAAAAAATCTAAATATCACCTTTAAAGTTGTCCAAATAAAATTCTTAGCAATGCATATTACTAATCCAAAAATATATTTGATATATTTATGGTACAAAATTTTCATGGAACATTATCTTTACTTAATATCCTAATGATTTTTGGCATAAAAGAAAAATGCATAATTTTAAACCATACAGTGCATTGTTGGCTTTGGCTTCACATATATCTGTGCTACTTATGACTGGTTTTGTGGTCCAGGGTCACATTTATTGTGAACATTTACTGGCTGGATGGACAAAGTTCCCCAAAACCTGTTATGTCTTATCAGATACTATATTAATATCCCACCTACCTTCTACCAACAAAAATCAGTAACTTGTTGAGGTGGGGGCTGCGGAGTCAGCAGTATGTTTTCCATTATTTAAAACCATTCACATTCCCTATCTAACAACAGGCAATTACTCTGACATGAATGAAATCACTTTCCCAAACACAGCAGTAGCAATCTATTCACTGCCATAATTTATGACTGTTTTCTGTGTGCATCTTTATTACGGGGCTTTCATACGGAAATGAAGAATGACAACATTAATTTCAGATGAAAAAAGGGATTAAAAAGGAAAACACCTTGCTGCCGTGACAACCGTTTCCCAAACTGCCTGTCAATAACACTGGACTTATACGTGCCTTAATTCTCATGACAGAAGAGCAGTCCTGAGAACTCCATGTCTAAGACAAATGTTTAGGTGGGAGTGAAAACGCAGCGGTATCTGTGGAATACACAAACAGGTTTCTGGGGAAACTGTGTCAGCATAGATTGAAATATAGGTTCAGGTTGGCGTCTGGAAAGGGAACATTGCTGGCAGCTCCTCAATCCGCGCACTGCTGGATCAGATACTGTCATTTACACAACCAGACCCTCGGGTCTTGGCACCATGTGCACTGCATCTTAAGGCAGAACTTGTACTTTATATTTAAAGTGACAGTTTACTCCAAAACGCTCTCATCATTTAGTCCCTCACATATTGTTCTGAATGATTTTTTTGCTTCTGCACAACAAAATGTATGAATGTTTTAAATGTTTTTGTCTTCACAGTGAAAGTGAGTAGGGTTCAAAACAACACTGGATCCCATTGACGGTCTTGTACTGTTTGGAAAAAAAAAAAAAAACCTGAGACTTTGAAATGAGGTGAGAGGAAGTAAAAGATGATGCAATTGTATATTTGGGTGTAATACCTCTTTAAGACTTAATATCTAGTATGAATAAAACCATACTGGTATATTCATGTTCATGTCTTTTTGTCTTCAGTCATGAAGAAATTATGTTTTTTGAGGTAAGCATTTCAAGAGTTTTCTCTATATAATGGACCTCATTGGTGCCCATGATTTTGAACTTCCAAAATGCAGTTTAAATGCAGCTTCAAAAGGCTCTAAACAATCCCAGCTGAGGAAGAAGGGTCTTATTTAGCGAAACGATCAGTCATTTTTTTCGGAAAATAAAAATTTGTTTACTTTTTAAGCACAAAAGCTCGTGTAGCACAGGCTCTGGGATGCGCGTCCATCACACTACGTACTACTGAATCACGTTGAAAGGTCATGCAGAACTACAGACCCAGTGTTTACAAAGCGAACACGCAAAGACTGAAAAAGTTCAAGTAAGTCAAACACTGTTTACAAACAAAAAGGTACAACAATGTCAGACGATTCTGAAGTTGTAGGAGAAAATGAAATGAAGTTTGCCATACTCAACCTTTTTGAGCCGGAATACACAGATGATGAGCTTAGACGTGATTCGTAGTGTCGTGGACGCGCATCCCAGAGCCTGTGCTACACGAGCTTTTGTGCTTAAAAAGTATACAAATGGCGATCGTTTCGCTAGATAAGATCCTTCTTCCTCGGCTGGGATCGTTTAGAGACCTTTGAAGCTGCATTTAAACTACATTTTGTAAGTTCAAAATCGGGGGACACCAATGAAGTCCATTATATGGAGAAAAATCCTGAAATGTTTTCCTCAAAAACCATAATTTCTTTACGACTGAAGACAGAAAGACATGAACATCTTGGATGACAATGGGGTGAGTAAATTATTTGTAAATTGTTGTTCCGGAAGTGGACTTCTCCTTTCAGAGCATAGCGCATGATGGAATTATATTTTCATATTTCATCTTCGCCTTTTTATGTGAAGACTCATAAAGTCAGACTTTAGTCAAGGTTATGTGTCTCTATCATCTGAATAACATATGGGCAAATTACCACCCACGTTTCTACAGTACGCTTCAGTTTTCTCAGCATAGTAACACTAGGATGTGTCATATAATTTAAAGGTTCAAAAAAGGCCTTTTTTCATATTCAGTGAAGTGCCAGGCAAAAAAATCATACCATTTTTGTATGACTATCCTCTGTTAATGTTTTCTGCCATAAGGGTATTTTTTTTTAAACTTGAGATTTATACATCTTCTGAAAGCTGAATAAATAAGCGTTCTATTGAAGTATGGTTTGTAAGATAGGATAGGACAGTACAGAGATACAACTATTTAAATCTGGAATCTGAGGGTGCAAAAAAATCCAAATCCAAATGCAAGAAAATCGCCCCAAGAAAAGCAATATTAATGGAGCTAAAAATGGCCTTGGATCCTGGACAATTTATGTATGTAGATATCTTAACATGCATTAAAATGATTCATTAGTAATTATATCGATGGCTTAATTGACCATTCGCCAGGAGTTTGACTGACAGGTGATCTGACCAGTCATAATGCTGAATCTGCCATTTTGTCCGACAAACCAGACAGGAGAGTAGATTAACATCAGTGGACATATTCTGTGGTTACATGGGAATAATAGGAAATAAATTATGTTTATTTCATACTATAAATAGTAAAGAGGAAGAGATGATCGGTTTATGTGCTACTTGAACTGAGACGCTACATCGATAAAAAATGATAAAATTTGAAAGCTGATACTTTGTTTCATACCAAATGTAATCTGCCATGTCTTGTCTGTCGGCGCATTGTCAGTGTCCTCTTTGCTCCACAATGTATTTTTACACTGCATGAGAACATGATAACTAAGGAGGGCCGGCCTTTATGAAGGGTCAATTGGATTGAAAAGCTTTCATTTAAAAACCTCAGTCGATCTAATTGAGCTTGATCTGAATGAAATTTCAATAGAATTGGAATAGATGAAGGAGACCTGAAATAATCCAGTCTTATTTTAATTTATTAAAAAATTGTTTTTCATTTAAATCTAAAAATGCATTTATTCTTTTTATTATTTTGATCTTAAGGTTCAATTTTAACATTTAAATTAAAACCTTTTACCAGTATAGATCGCTGCGTATGCCTAGCAGTGCTGCATTTTATTTTGTGATTCCAGTGGAACAGAAAGCATTCAGATGAGAAAAAGAAAAATTGCACATGTATGGCAGCTACACGCGGGGCAATGCTCCATGCCAAACACTGTAGGAGCCACTGCTGGAGTAAACGTTACCCTTAACAGGCCCATCCAGTCTGAAACAAAGCCAGTGTGTGTTTTTCCTGCACTGAGGCTCAAACCCAGATGAGATGAGATAATTTGCTGCACCATCTGAGCATTTCAGTCTGTTTGCATGGCGTTGCAGACATGACAGATAGTCAACCATCCTCATCACAGGAACCACTCTCACGTAAAAAGCGATGACAAACCACCCTAAACATTGGGTTATAAATATCATATTTCATCCCTTTCAACATTCAGGCACCAGTCTCCTCTCATATAAACAACATCAAACTCGATTTGCTGCCTTTTCTGACTCTTACTAATGCAATTGGATATTTTGCCCTTATTTAATTTTCAGGGAAAGTAAATCTCCAGGCCCCTCAAATGGCCAAGTTCATGTTTCTTTGTCTCTTTTCAGAACAATTATCTTCTCATCTGATCCTCAGAGAGCCTGTGGCAGGATGATACAGATATCTCAACTGTAATCATGTCATATAACTTCACTGGTCAATATTTGTTTTCCAGAATTTTCCTAGCAATTTCTGTTAGCAGAAATGTGTAAATATGACATATATTTAGGGTGTCAGTATATATACAACTCCTCATATAAGTTTACACTATTTGACACAACAGATATTTACATCTATTTCACAAGACAAAATAACTGAAATTACTAATAATATCCTTTTCAGACATTCACATACTCTTGGTTTTTAATATTTTGTGTTGCTTCCTTAAGCATCAGTTGGTGCATTCACACATTGAACTGGTAAATGAACGTAAAATTGTTGGATTGACTTTTCTGGTAAGTACACTATATCTGCTGTTCACACAAGCACAGACTTGTCTTTTTACCGATAAGATCTTATTCACACTTTAGCACAAAAATATTGGTAAATTGTAATGTCAATAATAGGAAATGAGCTTTACACGCTGTGCTGTTTTCTTTATCTGCCTGAATGAGGAAAAGCACTTAAGTTTTATTGTTCAATTTGACAATATGTGGAGATCAAAATTAGAGAACAACCTACAATTTTCTTAAATTTCAAAGTTACTGCTTAGTCCTTCTTGAAGTGATCCTAACATAAAAGGCAGTTTTTAAGCATATTTAATAAATTAATTGTATTTTGAAGCATGGTATAAAAAAACTATGAGATATTCGAAAAAGAACTAGAAAATTAGAGAACATTTACAGATACCTCCACCTGCTGCTAATTTCCTTAATTATATTTGTCATTATAAGACAAACCCTATTTAATTGGCAGCATTCCTCTAATTTTCACTGAGATTGCTAGATGGCGGGCTGCTCTAAGGTGACAGGAGTTTGTCCAGATGAAGGCCAAAGGGATGACACTTTTAGCTATTGCAATCATTCCAAATCTGCAATTTCTCAAATATTGCAGGTTTACAATGACACAAATTCATTCAAGTCACCCAAAAAGGCTGGTTGTCCACGTAAGACAAATGCACGAGAAGACAGGATAATGCAGAGACTCTCAATGCGAATGGGTTCAACACTGCAGCCGGAATTGCTTGCCAGTTCAGTGTTGAACAGTGTAAGGATCTGTCTCTGCATGTTTAAGAGAAGACAGACTGAAAGCACATTCTGCAGTGACCAAGCCTCTCATCGACAGAAGGAATCAAAAGGCTATGCTCACCTTTGCTGAGGAGCATGTTGTCTGGAGAGAGGAAAACTGGGGAACTGCTCCAAATTTCACTCTAGTGATCAGAGGAAGTTTAATTTATTTGGGTCTGAAGGGAAACATTTTGTTTGGCGTCAAACTGAGGAAAGACTGAAGCCCAAGTGCGTAAAGAAGTCAGTGAAAGGTGGAGGAAGAAGGTTCATGGTTTGGGGGATGTTTTCTGCAGCAGGAGTTGGGCCTCTTATACAGATACATGGCAGAGTGATTGATATTTATCAGAACATTTTTCAGCATCTCCCAATCAGCCTGCAATTTTCACGCAAGACAATTTCTCTGTTACACTGCAAAACCGGTAAAGCAGTTCCTTAAGGCCAAGAACACTGAAATAATTAAATGGCCAGGCCAGAGTCTTGATATAAACCTGATTAAAAATCTCTGGAAAACCCTTGGTGACAAAGTTATGGCTAAGAAACTCACTACAGTCACCGAACTATGGAAGAGAGTGGACCAAAATCACAGTGTGAGGAACTAGTGATGTCCTGCAGCCACAGATGTGCTGAAGTCATTCAAAGCATGGGCCTCTAGAATTCCTACTCATTTCTGACAGCTGCAACCCTATAACAATTTAATTGTAATCTTCTTTTGTGCTACAGTGGTTACTGATGTGTACTTTTGATCATTGTGTTTTCCATGGAATAAAGGCAGAATAAAGGCTGAATTTTCACCAAATAAACATGTTAGTAAAACAGTGTTATACCAGCTAATAATCCTTCAAATCACCTGCCAGACCCCTGTCAGATTATTACCCCCCTAGTATTGGTAGGTTTAGGGTTAGGTGCGGGGGTGGGTTTAGAATTAGGCAGTCATGTAGCGATTTCAATGAGAGGGGGTAATAATTTGGCAGGGGGTCGAAAATGGACACAACACCGGATGTAACAAGCTTGCTCGGTAGCTCAGCCAGCACAGAATTGGACTTAGGATGCGGAATCCTTGGGTACGAATCACATGAAAAACATGACTCACAATGAAAGAGCTGAAAGATGAGAAATCAACAAACTATCTAAAATGGCATGTTTGCGATTAAAAGAGCACTGTTTTAGCGACACTCATTGGACATTTCACATCAAATATGTTACAAAAACGTACATGCCGCTACATATTTCACATCTTGTGACAAAGTTACCAAAGGTGCTTTTTTTTTTTTTTTTTTTTTTTTTTTATCATGGGATCAGGTTGCAATTTGTAGCATTTTGTAATAGCTTTTTTTGTAAATTCTTTAAAGCTGCAGTCCCTTTTGGTGCTCTAGTGGTTAATAAGCAGTACTGCATGCATCTTGCAGTCTAAAATAGTCTGAATATAAAAACTTATTATAGGTGCAATATCCACAGAACCAGTCCATCAATGATCTATAAGTATTTCCCTGCTGATTCAGATGAGATGACAAGACAGCGTTAAGCAAAATTATGGATAGAGGACTCGTTAAAGCTAACATATTGATGGATTTGTTTCTTACAAACATGCAACTTTTCACTTTACAAAACATTAATTGATGAACTGGAGTGGTGTGGATTATTTGTGGATTGTTTTTATCAGCTGTTTGGACTCTCATTCTGAGGCAGTACATTTTCAGCAAATTTTCATTATTAGATGAATAATTCTTTTAATCTCTTATCTACAAAAATAAAAATACATAAAAATAATAACCATAATAAAAATGAAGAATCCCGAAACAACAGCTAAACTGATTCTGCAAGGGCCAGAATCATATTTGCAATATCTCTCTCTAAAGCCAAGGTAGAAAATGGAAAGCTATTCCTGGTGTAGTCCTGAACTCTAATTTAATATCCATGCAAAAAGAAGATTCCCTGCATGGCTATACGATTTAAAATCAAGCTTCTGCTGAATTAAATTAGATCCGGCATGCTCAAATGGCCGATTGCTTCGAGACAACAGGGAGATTTCTTGGACTGTAACAAGGTGACGGCAGTCCAATTTGATTAAGTTTGACATTTGATTGATGTATGCTGTGCCGTTAAGCTTTCTGAAGCTCCTTGTCCTGCCTAACAAGAATGATCTTTCTCTTAGTGACGGTAACTCTCTGAGAAGCGCGTGTACATCGAGATAGATATCTAGACATTAATGGCTAGAGTTAAATGTGTGTCCTTCTCTTAACAACTGTTCCTCAATGGCAAGTGTACTTATGCAGACATCTAGGGTAGAGGATCTCAACTGATGAGATGCAACACAATAATGGGTCACAAAGCTGTTCTGATCTATGCCAAATATGAAGTAAATAATTATTAAACTAAACAACTTTTGGGCTACCACAAGTAGAATCAGTCCAGATACAAAACCAGTTTTTTTGGGTGGAGTTAACAGCGTTTCGGTTATATAAAAAAACCTATCAAACTTCGACATCACAGCTTGTCTGTGTTTGTCATAATTGCAGTGGGTTTGAACATGTTGCATTTAAAGGTCACTCCATAATGTTCCTGAGCTCTCAAATTTGCTTTTAAGACTAAATATCAATTTGGAATTTACCACCAGAGAACAAAATTAAATGTCCTTCACAGTACTAAAGGTATCTTTACATGCCATTTAAACTCTGAAAGGCAGCAATCAGAGGGGAATGGTACGGCTGCATGAGACAAATTGGTTTGTTTTGTTGGCTGGCACTCTTGCTGAGTCCTGCTCGGAATCCAAATCGTACCTGGGCCAGGCACAGATATGAACACAAATCTCACTAAGAAGCACACTGCTAGAAACTTTCCATTTCTGATAGCAAGCTTCTTGACTGTCTACACAGCATGTGTCACTGGAGATTTGCTGTTTCACTTCCATACCACCATTTAGAAATAGAATACAAAATATGTTTACAGTATTTATGTAACATACGTATGTTTATTTTAAGATGGAGGTGGTGGATCTGACCTTGAACAGCTGATGAAATATTTAGAGAAACACAGTAAGGTTTTTCAAAAGCTGTTATTGGAGTGTATCTTACCATACCATGCCAGGATATAACAACTAAACTCTTAAAAATAAAGGTGCTTGAAAGGTTCTTCACAGCGATGCCATAGAAGAACCACTTCTGGTTCCACAAAGAACCATTCAGTCAAAGGTTCTTTAAAGAATCATCTCTTTCTTACCTTTTTATAATCTGAAGAACCTTCTTTCGCCACAAAGATCCTTTTGTGATACAGAAAGGTTCTTCAGATGTTAAAGGTTCTTTATGGAACCATTTAGACAAAAAAGGTTCTTCTATGGCATTGTGAAGCACCTTTATTTTTAAGAGTGTACTCAGGTATACATTTACTGATTTAAGTATAGACCATCTGAGGAAGCCATACATATCACTTTTTTCATTTAAAATATTGCATACTGTACATTTGTCCAAATGAAGTTCTTAGCAATGCATATTTTAAATGCGTAAGTTTAGATATATTTAAAGTAGGAAATTTACAAGATATCTTCATGGAACATGATCTTTATTTAATATCCTAGTGATTTTTGGCATAAAAGAAAAATTGATAATTTTGACCCATAAAATGTATTTTTGGCTATTGCTACAAATATACCCGTTGTACTTAAGACTAGTTTTGTGGTCCAGAGTCACAAATTATTAAAACAATGGTATTTGGCTAGAATCAGGGCTTTAGACTAAAAAGGCACAGATAATGTACTGCCAGTACGGAAAAATTGCTATGTAGTTATGGCATCTAAAGTGAGCCAAGTGATCCAAAAACGAAAATTCGATCAATAATTACTCACCCTCATGTCGCTTCTGACCTTGCATAGACAGCAACACAACTGACCCCACATGGGAAGAACCTATATGAGGATATATGCGCATATATGAAACCTATATGCAGTATATATGCACATATATGATAATATATATGCTGCATATATGCGTATATATGCCACATATAGGCAAAATTGAGGTGCATATATGTGCATATACAGGCCATATAGGTCTCCTGTATTGCTTCTTTATATCCACAAAAAAGCCCTATATGTACATACAAGATGTGTCTCCTATATAGCTCATGGCAGGATCTGGTCATTTTAGCTCGTATCTCACTTTGGCACTTTGACTCATATTTTCTATTATCAAGGCAATAACTAAGATCTAACTAAAAAAAAAAAAATGCAAAAAACGTATGTGCGAACACGTGAAATTGGTATCACATGTAATTGGCATGTTATGGAATTTACCCACATGGAAATAACCTATATAAACATATATGTTTTAATATAGGTTTTGATATAGGTTTTTAATATATGTGACATATATAAAATTGGCCGTTTCCTATATTATATGTACATATATGTACATATATGCACATACAGGGGTTGGACAATGAAACTGAAACACTGGCCAATATAGTGTTGGAGGTTTCATGGCTATATTTATGCAGCCTGGTGGCCAGTCTTTACTGATCGCACATTCCACCAATAAGAGCAGAGTGTGAAGGTTGACTTTGTGCACCCAATAGCTCAAACATTGTACCCTGAAGGTGGTGCCGTGTATTAGGATGATAATGCACCAATACACACAGCAAGACTGGTGACAAGAGTGATTTGATGAACATGAAAGTAAAGTTAAACATCTCCCATGGCCTGCACAGTCACCAGATCTGAATATTATTGAGCCACTTTGGGGTGTTTTGGAGGAGCGAGTCAGGAAATGTTTTCATACACCAACATCACATAGTGACCTGGCCACTGTTCTGCGAAAGGAATGGCTCAAAATCCTTCTGGCTACTGTGCAGGACTTGTATTTGTCATTCCCAAGATGAAATAATGCTGTATTGGCTGCAAAAGGAGGCCAAACGGCATACTAATTGTGGTCTAAACCCAGGTGTTTCAGTTTCACTGTCCAACCCCTGTATATGTACATATAATATGTGACATATATAAAATTGGCCGTTTTCCTATATTATATGAGCATATATGTACATATATGCACATATATGTACATATAATATAGGAAAACAGCCAATTTTATATATGTCACATATATTAAAAACCTATATCAAAACCTATATTAAAACATATATGTTTATATAGGTTATTTCCGTGTGGGACAGGTTCAAGCCCCAAAAGTCCATGTGACATCAGTGGTTCAACCTTAATTTTATGAAGCTAAGCTACTTTTTGTGTACAAAGAAAACAAAAATAATGACTTTACTCAACAATTTTTTCTCTTCCGTGTCAGTCTTTGTCGTGTGACACATGGACTGTTTTAATGATGATTACTGGTTTTCTGGGTCTTGAATGTGTCAGTTGCTTTGCTGTCTATGCAGGGTCAAAAAGCTCTTGGATTTCATCCAAAAATATCTTAATTTGTGTTCCGAAGATAAACGAAGATCTTATGGGTTTGAAACGACATGAAAGTGAGTAATTAATGACAAAATTTTCATTTCTGGGTGAACTATCTCTTTAACCAGTCTAACCTTGACCACTTGTCTAAAATGCTGAATCAGTCACCCCTGACAGAAATAAGCCAATCAGAGTCATATTTTAGCAATCCATTCAGCAAATTAAAGTAATTGAATTTTGTGTTTCTACTCCGTAACTTTGATTCACTAAAAAAAAGGGGTCTCTATATTTCAGTCAATATCCTGACATTTAAGTACCACGCAATAATTCATGCGCTACACTGAGTATAACTGCAATTAAACTGTCAACAACAGCTCTTTGAAAACTTCTGAGCACAGCAATTTTTTTGGGGAGGGAAAAAGTTCTCAAATGATCTGACATTTCTAGCTTATGCAAATGGATGCTATTGAATGAATGATTGCCAAGAGCAGGCGGGCGCTCAGGGGCACAGCTGCCCATTTGTTGGGGGCATGAAACACAAACTTTTGACGGCCTCACTTCTCAATACAGTCATATAGTCAAGAACCCATGGCCTTTTATGGTCTTTAAACATTGAAAACGATATAGAATATGAACAATGTTAAAATAAGAAAAAGAAAAAAAAAATCTATAAAAGTAGTTTTAGGAACTCACCGTGATACAAAATAATACATATCCTGTTTTTCTTACATATAACCACACAGGGCACTAGGTTTTAGAGTCAATGGATACTCAGTGTTTAGCTCAAACATCTGTGGATGCATTTGGGGCCATTCTTGAATTAAACACTGGCATAATACACTGTAAAGCACTTTGAATAAACCTAAGTGTTACATCAGTGAGGAGTCATTTCTTTAAAATAAATCTTTCAAGTTTAGTGAATCTAAAACTAAAAAAGTCTCACAACATTTAGTTAGGGCTGGGTAAAAATATAAATTTCTCAGTTTTAGTCAATTCTCATTTTTACGAAACAACATTGATCCTTAAATCCCAAGAATCGATAAGTCTAGCCTGTTAATGAACGAAACATTATTGTAGCGCGCCTCTCATCCAATAAATCACAATAGCTTTGTGCTTTGTTAATTTGATATGAAATAAAGTCTCAGATTTCAAATTCAGTCTATTTCATTACAATGTTCAAACAATAAATGCCGTTTTGGCGCTGTTTAATGTGGAGTGACAGAGTTTCAGCACAAAATAAACATTAATAAACATCTGAATCTGTATCCTGTCTCATGTAATCGCTCGCGTTTCAACCGTGGAAAGACGTCAAAATAACAGCTTTAAACAATATGTCAAGTAACGTCACATTTACCTCAGACAAAACATATAAAACTTGTGAATCAGGATTTGTATGTATGTATTATTTCAAACATACAAATACATTAATTAATCAATGTGGCATTTTTAGGCAGAGAGAGAGAGAGAATAATAGAAAAAAAAAAGATAATTCCTAGCATTGTGACAAAAATTTTTTGTTAATAATTGGAAATAGTTAATAGTTAACTAAAACAATTTAAAAAAAAAGAAAAAAAAATTACCTTGAAAAAAAATTAACGTTAACCTAAAATAAAATTTACAAAACCTTATTATTTCATCGAGTTGTCAATGAAACATATAGTTTAACTATATAGTTAATATATAGTTAAGAATATAGTTTAACTTGATACACTAAAATAACTAAAACGGAAATAAAAAATAATAAACGTTTATAGACATTAAAAAAAAAACCTACTTAAAATTAAAACAGAAAATAATATAAAATTGAAATTATTTTTTAAAAATAGAATAATATCTCCGTAATACAAAAATAACACTGGTTTATTATGTCTCGTAAACATCTGTGTACAAATGGGTATAAACTCTAACCAATGTCAACACAAAGTTTCAGTTCATTTCTTTTGTGCTGACATAATTTAAATGATCTTCAACTTTTGCAAAATTAGCTACATGCAAATAGCCTGGCTACAAATGCACATTGTTCAAAATTGTTACATACTCCCTTTTGTGCCCTTGCCAGTGCACTTTCTTCTACCACCAGTGGCATTTTGCTCGTTTTAGTCAGTTGAACAGTTTTCTGTTATCAACTTGATGGACTAAGTGGGATGGAAAATGTGGCCTATCGCTGCTAAAACATCTCTCAGCAGGCAAAGTGTGGTCATTTAACTGTCGCTGTGATGCCCCGTTCCTTCTTAAAGCCTCGGTGGTGTGGGGTGAAGGGGATAGGAGATAGTCTTTGACCTGAGAGTGTGTGCATAAATTCAGATTTTAATGTGGGTTAACAGCACTGCTGGAGCATTACAAACAGAGCAAAGCCTCTCACTGTCCCCGTCACGTGGGGCCGATTTCCCTCTCCCTCTTATTTAATCCTGAACAAAGTCCTGAGTCATTTGGGCTCCGGAGACAAAACTTTGTGTTAAAGTGTAGCACTTTGAATCCTCCTTGAGGATTAATTAACGTGTGACCACAGTAAAATTGGAACGGGTTATCTGCCTCTGAAATAAAGCTTCCGCAATAGGGGCATTGTAATGTGGCTCCCTAACTGGCAGAGCGAAATGCTTTTCAAACAGTGGGATATAGGAAATCTCATGATGAATAAATATGTATGACTCATTGGAACTTGTCATTGACGGTAATGGAATAAAGAGATTACAGTTATGATTTTGCATAAGTGCTCCGTACTTATGGAGCAGCATTAGTGTTGGCGGTGCTGGGGAAAGCAGACATCCAGGTCTGATTGCGGAATAAACAGGAACAGACCAGACCAGAAGAGAGATGAATTGCATATGGACTTCATGTGGAGTGCTTGTTAATACTATTACTTGTTGTGATATATATTTTACTTGCACAGAAATACTGTTGCAGGTGTAGAGGAATGGAAATGTGAGATTTTGTTGACTGTCTTTATCACAGCGGTTGTCTGTACTTCTTTGAGGAATCGAGATCAGTTGAAAGTACACTGCTGTGTGTCATATCACTCCCCAAGTTTCATGTCATTTGAATCAGTAGGCCTGTTTTATGAATACAAATTCAGTAGCAAAGTCCTTGATATTGCATGAGTCAGTCAGAATCCAACGTGATCTCATAATCTCTATGTATTTTTTGTAAAATGTGGGTCTACAAATGTACATCTACTTGTGTTTTTACAGACACTAAAACGTACAATACTGCCATATTTAGCATCTAAACATACAATACTGACACTGTCAGCGTTTAAATGTACATTAATATGATATAATATTCCTTCTGTTCTGTGTGATTTCTGCTGCCAACTCATTTTAAAGAACATATAATGTTAAACAAGACTACACTGTAAAAAATAAAAACACAATTTGTTGAATCAGCTTAAAATAATTTGTTACCCTGCTGCCTTTAAATTTTAAGTTCAGTCAACTAAATTAAGCTTATTCAATTTGAAATGTTAAGTTGAACTTAGATATTTGTGTTTGCTAAACTTAACAGATGGGTAAGTAACCCAGCTGCCTTAAAAATTTAAGTTGATTCAACTCAAATATCTAAGTTGTCACAGTATAATTTAACATTTCAAGTTGAATAAACTTTTTTTTGAGTTGACTGAACTTAAAATTTTAATAAGGCAGCCAGGTTACAAATTATTTTAATTTGACTCAACAAATTGTTTTTTACAGTGTACTCTTTAAATCCTGAAAATAAATAACATTTCTGCAATCGTTTAATCATTACTTATCAAGTAATATTTACTTTGTTTGCTGTGGTGGGACACAAAAAGCATTTCTCTGACATGCTGTGACTGACAATAAAACCATAAAATACACCAAAAAAAAACATAAATACAAAAGGAATCCATTTTAGTTGTCAGCTGTAATCCCAATCTTCAGAATCCATATGACTGCAAGGAAAAGAACCAAATCCAAGCCTTTATTCAGCGATCTTCATCTCCACCCAAAGCAGCATTCGTAAGCATCAAAACCCGCGATGACGCACTCATTATAAATTCAAAAGTTGCCGCTTCAAGAAACTTTAAAAATAAAAACCTCATCGGCTCTCACCTATGTCATCACAAATTGCGACATGCCGTGTTTCTGGTGAGGGTTGTGTTGGAACATGTTTTTACTCCCAACTCGTCACATATTGACGCTTAGTCAGGACCCTTTGGTGTCGCTTTTTGATGCTCAAGGTACCCCGTTAGCATCACTTTTGCATGTGCAGGGTCCACCATTGATTTCAGTTATTTCCTTAATTTAATGGTTAGCATGCATTTGTAAAAAAATATAAATAATTTTATATAAATGTATACTTTCATTGGAGCACCTAACCCTTACCCTAAACTTACCCACTTCTAAACAATATAAAACACGTAACAGGCAACTAGAAGTACAGTCACAGGTATTTATTGCAGAAACTGACCATAAACAAGCAGTATAAAAGCATTATAAACAAGTCATGTTGCATTCCGAGTCTGTTGAATTGCAAGCCGTAGATATCTTTATGCGAAGAAGAGGTTTCAATCGCTGAGAATGATCCTGCTCTGTTGGCGCGCTCACATCTCATTAAAAAAAAAATACTCCCGAACATTAGCATGATGCAGTCGGTCACGAGACACACAAGAGCCAATGGCATTTCACAACCAAGGCTGACGTAATGCTTCTTCTGGCCGGCGGCATTTTTTAAATTTATTTACACACAGACTGAGCTTTATGAAGGACGGAGACAGATTGCGCATATTCCTCTCACAAATCAATAATTTTGCCTCGGAAGACATGGAATATGAATACTTTTTGAATAAATTATGACTGTAGCTGTATCTGCCAGTTATATCTTTTGTTTTATTGACAAATAAAGGTTTAGTGTTGGTAAATGTGTAAATAATGAAATGTAAATAAAACTTGTGACTGTTTACATTGAAAAATCACACTCCAACATATGTGGTGAAACATATTTTTGTTTTCTTTGCACACAAAAGTATTCTCATAGTGTCATAAAATTACGGTTGAACCACTGGACTATTTTATCGATGTCCTTACTACCTTTCTGGACCTTGAACGTGTCAATTTCTTTTTTAGAATGTGTTCAGGAAGCAAAATCTAGCTCATGACCTGTTAACCTTCCCTTTTGAACACCCACAGAAAAGGTACTTTGTATGTTTGCGGGGGCGTCCATGTTTGCACCGAAAACTGACTTAAGAAGCAGGGGGTTCATGTGTATGTGTTTGTATTTTTATGAAAGCACGCTGCGCTCTCCGCTGTTCTGGAATTGCTTCCATTTGAAAACGTTTCATTAGCCATGCATAGAGGGGGAGCTTTGATTTGGCTTCCTGTTACAACCCTTCTTTCTTTAAACCAGGGCCTTTCTAATATCTGCCTGATGGCGAATAACTTCCCTTGAAACACAGGACTAATCAGGCATGTCACTGCACGGTGAAATTTGCTTTCAATCCATTCGTAATAGGCAGGATATTAGCAATGTCAGACAATCAAGGCTTCACAGGAGCCAGGTCTGAATGAATGGATCTGCTTTATTTGCTGCTGTTGTTTTTGTTTCCCATTGATTACGTTATTAGTGTTGGTATCCCATAAGCAACGTCGAACTCATTTGGTAAACAAATAAAAAATCTCATTAGTGATGCAGTGAGGGATTTGATCCAGACAGACTAATGTGAAATCATTTGTTTCAGTCCCAACGTGCTGCTTTCAGCGCATCACGTCTCATTTGTGAAGCTCATGGATGTGTTTTCTTTGCACTTTGGATCTTTTTGATTTGTTTGCACATGGCTGTCGAACCAACGAGACTTGGTGTTCACTCATAATCCATTTGAGTTTTTTTTTTTTTTTTAACAGTTCCTGTCAAATAAACACAGATATCAGATATGCAGTGCGACAAACTACATATTCATCAGCCGTCGTCTGCTTTGGAAACAGGTGGTGGAGTTGCATAAGCAGTGGCGTCTTGTTACTTTGCGTACTGCTTATTTTTCACCATGCAAAACCTCTCTAGGTTTTGTGGTTTACACCCCACCCACCCCCTTCCCTGGACTCTTATCCCTCAGGGATTGTTGTGATGGAAAAAAAAAAATTCAGAAAAAAAATCCATCATACTTCCATGCACCCCATACAAATCAATTCACCTTCTCGCAGTCAATCAGTATGCTTCCTTCAGGCTGCTCCAAAATCCCTCCTTTGATCTTTTTCCCTGAACACAGTCATTTTTTCTCAACACAGAAAGCTTCGTCAAGTGTCCACACCATGCTTGGATTGCTTCTTTTCCTTTTCCTTTGTCTCAACCGCTATAAAAGCCTGTCAAACCCATCCATCATATCACGGCCCAAATCCACGTGTGACTTTCCTCGCTCTCTTTCTGCATTGCAGAGAGGTGTTGATTCCCATGTGTAGGGTGGTCTGCGGTGAGGGAGAGTCTGACTAGGATGTAAACTAAAGGGATTTGGTGACGGATGAGGAGAGACCAGACCCACAGGCTGTGTGTGGTTCAGGCTGGTGTCTTCATTCCCTAGAGGACACACTTTCCACATGGAGCTCAGGGCGGGATGAGATGCCCTCACAAGCCAAGTTCTCTGCCCCTTAACTCTGCTCTGTTCTCTCAAGATAAAGGATGGCTCTCATGGTATATTCCCTTTTCTGAAAGGAAGGAAGAATTGATAACGGACATTCTTCTCTTCATAAAAAAGGGGGGAACTCATTTGCATACTGCATACTAAATTTTGTTTATTAAAAAAAATATATATTGTTTTATTAAAAATATTCTTATTATGTTTCTTATTAAAAGACTTTCCAGTAAAAAACAAACTAAACAAGAAACAATACAAAAATATAAAGTATGGTTTCAAGTGTTACCTAAAGTATTTACAATGATATTGACTATGATAAGTTAATCTTACCATATTGCCATGTTTTTTTTTTTTTTTTTTAATTATTGGTTGTCAAATCTGATTGGGTGAGAGCCTTTTCCAGCGGTGCAATATTCTAGTGATAACAGCACTCCAACTGTTTCACTGTTTGTATTATTCTGCTAGCAATATTTCTCACAGTGAGTGTCATGGTGGACGCCCAAATCCACTATAATTTTATAAGGAATACTGTTTTTCTGTCACAGAATGTAGTTTTAAGTTTTTTTTTTTTGTGTGAATGTACTTGTTTATACTTCAAAGATGTGATTTGTTAATAAAGATAACATCTTTTTGAAAATATGCTTCGATGTTTTCATGGAGATGTGAGCACCAGGGCGTTAGCAGCTGCTCAGTGCTCATGAACCTCCTGAGAGCAGCCTTACCTCGGCCAGATTTTCTGGAATTTGCTGCTGGCTCTAATGTCTTTATGAGTAAGTCAGCATTAAAGATTTTTACATTGAAAGAGACTGAAGCAGGGTTGTAAACAAGGAAGTTATTTTACTTTCAACAACACATTGCAAGACACAGCCAAAAAAATTGTCACAGTGTTGTCATCGGAAATCACCCTTAACAAATGAAAGGATAATACGATAAAGATATCGCTTTCCTCAGTGGATATTCAAACTAATGTTTTATTGTGAATAAGACTGAAGAATGAATGCTGCATCAGATGCAGGTAGTCACACTCTATCAGTCCATAATACTGTACATAATACAGTGTGAGCTTTTAATACAGTAATACAATAAACTTTCAATAAAGCAACTCAATGTTCATTTATTACTAGTTCTAAAGTGGCATTTTCAAATTAGTAATCTCAGTTTAAGATTTGAATCCATGGCGGATGGAAGTAGGTTGCACAAAATAGGGTTTTTAAAAGCACTTTGTTGTTGTCTCTTTTGTATTTACACAATCGTGCCATCAAACTGTTGTATAAACACAATATTAAGCCCCTAACTGTCACCGTCCCATACACGGGACGTATACGGGAATAAATCCTAATCTAATCATATATCGTTGGAATAGTCTAAGACTCCTAAATAGATATTTTACCACTGTTTTGTGTTACAAATTATGTAGGAAAAGTAATAGATTAATTAATGACAAGAGTGCACCTTAAAAAATCTACATCATAACAGGAGGTCACAAAGACTATCATGCTTTAGATATAATAAGAATTTATTAATCAGTTGTAAATTTAAAATCTCAAAATTCATCCTTTGAAACCCATTTTAAAATCAGACATTGCATTGCCATTGAAAATGTACATTTAAATCATATTACAAAATGTTTTCGTTCATGAATTATAACAAATTAAGTTTGAATAGTGCATTTTCACGTCTATGTTCAAAAACGGGAGTGACAGTTAAAGGGTTATGGTTGTATATCAGCACATTGTGATTACCTACAGCTGAATCACAGCTATGCTGATATACATTAATATTGCATGAATAATTAAATGTATAATATAGTAATAGCATTTAATTAAATTATGCATAAAAACAAGTAACTTACCCTAAACCAAACCCTATTACTAATTTTAACCCTATAGTAAACACACCACATGTAGTTAAATAATATTACTCCCTATGTATTTGTGCAATTATGTGTCACCTTAAAATAAAGCGTAACCATTTTTTTTTTTTTTTTTGCGCTGTGACAAGTTAGTGAGGCAGAAACCAATTGAAACCAGCAGTGAACAAGCTGAAAATGATCAGACAGTTGTTCAAGAAAGGATGTGAATCTGGTTGGCAGGCTCCCACGGGTGCTGTACTTCAGCCTGTTCGCATAAAGGCGGTTTCTGTGCTTATCTGCTCTCTCTAGACCGCAGTGTGGATTAGCAAATCTCTCAGGGTTTAAGTGAATATTTTCAACCCTCACAGAACCATACTGTTCCGAATAGCACTAATATTGCAAAGCAAATGCGTAAAGTCTTGCTGCAGAGAAACGCATTCATACATCAGTAATGAAATATAAACTCTCAATGGAACACTTACAAATTTGAATAATGTGCAGTATTTTTTTTATACAGGTATAGGTGTTTCTTCTCACCAGAGGTTGATTTTATTAAATCTAATACATTTCCTTTTCTTCTGTCGAATTCTCCTGTTGTGCATGACGTACACTGGACATTGTTTGTGGACAAAACTATAGTGTGAGTGTGTTTCAATCCATAGAAAGGCCTGAGGCAATGCCTCTACACAACCTCTGACATGTGTGATGTATGACATCAGCAGTGTCATCATGACGCTCATGGTAATGAAGTCACATTGCAAGTAGACTCTACACACATCATACACTGACAGACCTGCATATGTGCCATTACTGCCTTGGGCACCATGACCAAAGAGTGAATAGGTTTTTGCCTTAAGTACAGAACTATCCAAATGTGCTATAGTGATTCCATCCTCAGCATTCAGCAAGAGAGAAGTCAGAGCAGTGGGAAGCAGAGAAAACCAAAAAAAAAAAAAAAAAAAAAAAAAAGAGTGAAAAGTGGAGAGTCTTGAAAAGCTTCTAAATTTAGGCAATAATTCATAAAACACAGCATTGTTCAAAATGTAGTCTTTTTTCAAAGAAATTAATATTTTTATCCAGCATAGATGTATTAACAGTAAAGATATTTATAATGTTATAAGATTTCTATTTCAAATACAGCTGAGGTCAAAAGTTTGCATTTGCAGAATCAGCAAAATGTTAACTATTTTACCAAAATAAGAGGGATCATACAAAATGCATGCTATTTTTTATTTAGTACTGACCTGAATAAGATATTTCACACCCTGTCCAAAAGCTAACATACACTTGATTCTCAATACTGGGTTGTTACCTGAATGATCCACAGCTGTGTTTGTTTGTTTAGTGATAGCTGTTCATGAGGCCCTTGTTTGTCCTGAACAGTTAAACTGCCTGCTGTTCTTCAGAAAATCCTTCAGGTCCCACAAATTCTTTGGTTTTCACACCATTTTTTGTGTATTTGAACCCTTTCCAGCCATGACTGTATGATTTTGAGATCCATCTTTTGACACTAAGGACAACTGAGGAACTCATATGCAACTATTACAGAACGGTCAAATGCTCAATAATGCTCCAAAAGGAAAAATAATGCATTAAGAGCCAGGGGGTGAAAACATTTTGAATTTGAAGATCAGGAAAAATGTAACTTATTTTGTCTTCTGAGAAACATGTAAGCATCTTCTGTAGCTTCTGAAGGGCAGTACTAAAAAAACAAAAAAAAAAAAAAAAAAAAAGATTTAGGCTTGAGAAAAAAGTTACACATTTTCATTCTGTTTAAAAGTTTTCACCCCTGGCTCGTAATGCATCATTTTTCCCCACTGAAGAATCAGTGAACATTTAAATAGTTCTTTAATATTTGCATATGATTCCCTCAGTTGTCCTCAGTGTCAAAAGATGAATCTCAAAATCATACAGTCATTATTGGAAAGGGTTCAAATACACACACAAAAAAAAATGCTGAAAAACCAAAGAATTTGTGGGATCTGAAGAATTTTTCTGATGAACAGCAGGCAGTTTAACTGTTCAGGACAAACAAGGGACTCATGAACAACTATCACTAAACAAACAAACAAACAAACAAAAAACTAGTAACAAACAGTATTAAGAATCAAGTGTATTTAAACTTTTAAATAGGATTATTTTTATAAATTCAAATATTATTTTCTCTTGTGGACTACATGTAAACATCTTTTATGTAAAATATCTTATTAAGGTCAGTACTAAATGAACATTTTGCAGCTTCTGAAAGGTCTATTTAAACTTTTGACCTCAACTGTAAATGCTGTTCTTTTGAACAATGTTCAACAAAGAAAACATGTATCATTATTTTCAGAAAAATATTAAGAATTAACACTGATAATAATAAGTTTATTAAGCAAAAAATCTGCATATTAGAATGATTTCTGAAATATCGTAACACTGAAGACTGGAGTAATTATGGTAAAAATTCAGCTTTGCATCACAGAAATAAATTATATTTTAAAATATATTTAAACAGCAAACAGTTTTTTTCAAATTATAATATTATTTTCGCAATATTACCGTTTTCACCTGTAATTTTGATAAAATTAATTCTTGGTAGGATAGTTTGATAAAAACAAACAAACAAAAAATCTTACTAACCACAACCCTTTCAATGGTAGCGAACATTATGTTGCTTTTGTTCTAACCTTTCACTGACCTTGTTAAAAAACAAACAAACAAACAAACAAACAGAAAAGTAAAATAATCAAATAGAAGGTTTAATTTTCCTTATGTGTCATTTTCTTTTTGCCATCATTCAATGAAATGGAAATAGCCCATGAATATGAAAATCTACTTCAGCTGACTTGTAACAACCACTTCCACTTTTATAAAATTGTTTTCCATCTATATTTTACAAATGTGTTTTTGTTTGTGCCCAATGATTATGACAATGACATGTATAGGATGCTGTACGGCAGGGGTCTCAAACTCAAATTACCTGAGGGCCACTATCCAGGCTTTTGTTCTCGGGGCCAGATGAAAAGCAAATAAAACAAATAAAAGTGTCTGTGCAACCATGAGTTTTAATACACTATTTGCAGTCTTATAGCATTTGTGTATGGAAAAATTAATGTATCTGTTATCTGTCTATCTGGTATTATTTATTTATTGTGTTTTCATTGTTTTATGACATTATGGTTGAACCATTGATGTACTATTTTAATGATGTCTTTACTACCTTTCTGGGCTTTGTGTCAGTTGCATTGCTGTCCATGCAAAGTCAGAAAGCTCTCAGACTTCATCAAAAAATATCTTAATTTGTGTTCTGAAAATGAACGAAGATCTTACGGTTTTGAAATGACATGAGGCTGAGTAATTAAAGACAGAATTCTCATTTTTGGGTGAAATAACCCTTTAACTTTTATTTCTGGATAATCCTGGATATACAGTAAGCTGCATGAATAATACAAATTTGTAAACATTTGAACAGATTTTAGTTCCAAATTTTGAGTGAGAAATGAGAGCAGGCTGCCTATAGACTAGCAGCACTAGTGTCAGTTGACATGCGCTTATGGGTCATTTGTATGCAGCAGTTGCACCGCTGAGAAACCCCACAGGAAATAGACCAGCCACCAAACAAGCCCCAGATTCTCTGAACTCCCACTGTCAAGGTACCAATCTAACTCAATTTTATCACGGTCTCAAAGTGCTACCTAGCTTTGTGTCTCTGAAGCTATCCTCCTTCAGTCTCTTTTTCCTTCCCTCGACAAATTGTGTTTCTGATCATGCTGTGTTCTTGTGTTTGCTCTCACAACAAAGGGATCAGGCAACAGGATCTGACAGAGAGAAGGAATGGCAGCGGACAGCACAATTACGCAACCCCCAATGCGCAGGGATGACCTTAAACACTTACAGCTAAAAGAGCCTGGCCTGGGCCGCTTGTGCTTTTTCTCAATAGTCACACTTCTTGACCTTTTAGTTGATTTTCTCTCTCCTTCTTTCTTTCTTTCACATCCTCATTTATCAAAAATGTTTAAAGAATGCAGTACAACAATGACTGGCCAGTTTTTCAGTGGCCTTGTTTTCGGAAGTTGTTGTAATAATATTCCACAAACTGTAATAATGTTAGTACTATTTTGTCTGTATTTTCGAAACTTCTTGGTGAGCATATGAGATGAGTTTCAAAAACCTTTTTAAAAATCTTACCAACCCAGACTTTTCTGCAGTAGTGTGTATCATTGGATCACAGCTCAAAGTAGGTCTGAAAGATTTATATGTTATATTAAATGAATGGGATTTTTACTTCCGGAGCCCAACTGTGAGCCTCGATTGGCTGAAATAATGACTGTTCGAGAGCATTCTTATTTTGAGGGAAACAGTGCCAATTTTTATTGTCAGGGGACAAACTGGCTCGATATCTTGCTGACAAATTGTGA
Organism: Labeo rohita; assembly: GCF_022985175.1. Taxonomy (NCBI): domain Eukaryota; kingdom Metazoa; phylum Chordata; class Actinopteri; order Cypriniformes; family Cyprinidae; genus Labeo; species Labeo rohita. Next base: position 12,271,824 of record NC_066876.1, on the reverse strand, counting down.
ACTGAGGCCATCTTGACATCAATACCACCATTGTACCTGAGTGGGTTTTGGCAGGCTGAGGGGCATTACAGGAAATTACTGTTATCTGCCTGTGAGACCAAAAAAAAAAAAAAAAAAAAAAAAAAACCTGTTCGACCAATATCATCCTAAATATGTACAGTACAATTACATTATCCATTATCCTATTCCTGTCTCTAGCCATTCAACATGAGAAAATGCACAAGATGCTCTCCAGCTGTCATTCACACACTGCATTTTTACAGTTTGAGACTCAAGTGCCCATTTAAGAATAAAACACAGTGACAGTAACACTGCACTGCATGCTGACTGTTATTTATGTTTTGATCAAATTTACATTAACATGTTAACATTAAAGAAGAAGTTCACTTAAAGGAGAACTCCACTTCTAGAACAACAATTCACAAATAATTTACTCACGCCCTTGTCATCCAAGATGTTCATGTCTTTCTGTCTTCAGTTGTGAAGAAATTCTGGTTTTTGAGGAAAACATTTCAGGATTTTTCTCCATATAATGGACTTTATTGGTGCCCCGATTTTGAACCTCCAAAATGTAGTTTAAATGCAGCTTCAAAGGGCTCTAAACGATCCCAGCCGAGGAAGAAGGGTCTAATCTAGCGAAACGATCTGTCATTTTTTTCAGAAAATAAAAATTTGTATACATTTTAAGCACAAAAGCTTGTGTAGCACAGGCTCTGGGATGCACGTTCATGACGCTACGTACTATTGAATCACGTTGAAAGGTTACACCGAACTACAGACCCAGTGTTTACAAAGCCAATGCACAAAGACTAAGAAAGTGCAAGTAAGTCAAACACTGTTAGCAAACAAAAACGTACAACGATGTCGGACGATTCTGAAGCTGTAGGAGAAAATAAGATGATAAGAGTTTTTCGCCATTCTCTACCTTTTTGAGCCAGAGTACACAGACGATGAACTTAGACGTGATTCACAGTAGTGATGGGACCTTTGAGTTTCGTTCAGCAAAATGAACAAATCTTTTTTGAGTCATTTCGTTCATTTTAACAAAATATAATTAAAATGTTATGTGTTACTTTCCTAACAAACCTACTGCTTAGACAAACGTTGATCATACTACAAACAAGACCAGTACATTCCAGTACAGAACGTAATAGGAACAAATCGTTCAAGAACAACCCATCACTAATTGGTAGCATCGTGGACGCGCATCCCAGAGCCTGTGCTACACAAGTTTTTGTGCTTAAAAAAAATACAATTTATTTATTTACTTATTTTTAAAAAAAAGACTGATTGTTTCGCTAGATAAGACCCTTTTTCCTCCACTGGGACCGTTTAGAGCCCTTTGAAGCTGCATTTAAATGCATTTTGAAAGTTCAAAATCGGGCACCAATGAAGTCCATTATATGAAGAAAAATCCTGAAATTTTTTCCTCAAAAACCATAATTTTTTTTACGACTGAAGACAGAAAGACATGAACATCTTGGATGACAAGGGGGTGAGTCAATTATTTGTAAATTGTTGTTCTGGAAGTTCTGGAGTTCTCCTTTAACAAAAATGTACAGATAATTTACTCACCCCCTTGTCATCTAAGATGTTCATGTCTTTCTTTCTTCAGTCGTAAAGAAATTATGTTTTTGAGGAAGCAGCTTCAAAGGGCTCTAAACCAGGGGTATTCAGCTGGTGCCCTACAGGCCTAGTCCAGCCCGCCAGTCATCGTCATCCGGCCCGAGGGAGAAGTATGCGCAGGTCCCACATATGGCTTGAATTATTTTTGCACTAATTAGTTTGTCCACAAGGTGGCAACAGTGGCCCGGGCCAGCCGAAAAAGAAAAGAAAGAGATGCAAGAACAACAACAATCTACCAGAGACCAAAATATCAATAGACGGCAGCGTTGAAAAGAGCTTGAGGGAGCTATCACATTTTCCAAAACTCTAGTTGTATGAGTATAAAGACAACTGTAATGTTGAATGGCTGTAATTAATAGGTAAAATTTAGAGAAAATGCATTTAATAGATGTAGCAGTATTGGTATCAATACTTCATTAATAATAGACTTCTTCTTCGTAAAAAGATGCCATTAAACACATATTTAAAAAATATACTATCTTTATGTTGTTTCTACATTAATTTGGAGGATCTATGTGAAATTATGACAATATAAATATATAAATATACAGTCATGATTAATTACAAATTACGTGATACTCTTGTGAACAAATGTCGAAGACTGACACAAAAGAGAAGAAATTGTTGAATTTAGTCATTATTTTTGTATTCTTTGCACACAAAAAATATTCTTGTAACTATGAAACATTGCGGTTCACTGATGTCACATGGACTATTTTATCAATGTCCTTGCTACCTTTCTATGCATGGTCAGCCCCAAACCTAAACCTACCAATAATATAGTGAATATTAAAAGATATAAAAAGTAACTGACCGAAATATGCATGGAAACATCCATTTAAGTAACAGAATAGCATTAAAAATATATATTTTTATAGTCCCTAATCCCACTCCTACCTCTAAACCTAACCATAACTATTTTGTACAGTATAAAGAAAAACATGACAAATAGATAAATTCACAATAATTTACAATAATTTATTTATTGCAAAAATGTCTAAAGCAGTACTAAAAGTACTCCAAATGACAATGCGTTGCAGCCACAGTCTTCTCTGGTGGAATACAATAATTTTGTATGTGGTGCAGAGCAGAAATTAAGTTGTTAATCGCTGAAAATATTATCCAGATAATTATCCCGATCCACTCCATGAAGGTGTGCATTTCAAATTCAAAAACACCTCACCAGAAACACAGTGTGTCACAATCTGTGACAAAGCAGGCGAGAGCCAATGAGCATTCGATTATCCTGTCGTAAATTTTCTTGAAGCGGCAACTTTTGAATTTGTAACGAGTGTGTCAGCGCAGGTTTTGATGCTTATGATCACTGCTCAGGATGGACATGAAGATCACTGAATAAAGGCTTGAGTTTGGTTCTGTTCCTCACAGTCATATGGATTCTGAAGATTTGGATTATAGCTGACAACTAAAATGGATTCCTTTCGTATTTATGTTACTTTTTTAGGTTTACTTTATGGTTTTATTGTCAGTCACAGCATGTCAGAGAAAATTCCTTTTGTGTCCCACCACAGCAAACAAAGTAAATATTATGTGATAAGTAATGGTTAAATGATTGCAGAATCAGGGTTTAAAGTGTAGTCTTCTTTAACATTATTTACTCTTCGAAACGAGTTGGCAGCAGAAATCACACAGAAGAAAACAAAATGTTATCATTTCATATTATGAAAATAAATAAACAATTTAATAAAGCAACTGAAAACACAATGTCATTATTATAACAACTGAATACAATGATAATAATATTAATGGCGCTGTTTCAATATTCATAAGGATTCATTTGTAAGTCAGTAAAGTTGTTAATACGTAAATAATTTATGTCTTAGGTGTCGTCATTACATCAGTATTACATGTTAAAATGCTGAAAATATGTCAATATTGTACACTATTGTGCTGTAAATACATATGAATTACCATGAGATCAAGCTGATATTTTGTTTAACAATATTTCTAGAATGCATTTATAATATTTACATTTGAATAGCACTTCTCAACAAATCCATTTTTTCCCAAACAGCAGATGTTATAACAAGATGCCTTAACATTATTGTCACTGAATATTACTTATAATAATAATAATAATAATAATAATAATAATAATGTATTCAATATAAATTCAGCATAGCCTTTTCAGACAATCCCAGAACTGTGACCACGTAACGTAAGCTCTGTGTCACAAGATTCATTGCGAGTCAGTGGACAGGGGCCCTCCTGAAGCATAAACTCTAACCCCGAGCCATCTCAGCCTCTATCCCACTTTCCCCACAGATATGACCGTCTGATGAAATTAAAGAGCAAGAAAACCAAAGACAACAAAGCATCCTGACCCTGCACCCCTTGAAACCAAAGGTCATGTTTGAGTGGCGGGTGGGTTGTTTACTAGGACCTGTGGGATGAGTGTAAAACCCTCAACTCCTTGTATTTATGTTTCACACCTCTCTTTAAGAATCGTCCCTCTCTTAGCATCATCAGCTGCCTCTGAGTATCATAATTGTGGTGAAAACATTATATGACGGAAGTAAGAATTCAGAATTGCGTGTAGCACGGAAGTGTAAGGTTTTCGGGTTTGCACAGTTCGTCAACTTTATTTTGATCTGTTTAAAGCTCAAATAGCTCTTGATATCACTTTGGAATCAGCACTAGATTTGGTTTCCAAGGTGCTTGGTTATAAGAATGAGACAGCCTTGCAAAATGGCTTGCATCAATGACCTCGCTAGATTGATCATCCAGACTTGTATCTCACATGAGAAGCTGTCAAAGAAAGCGAGAGAGAAAAATCGTGTGTGGTTTGTGAAACGAAAGTGAGCGCTAGGATTTAGGAAGACAATTTGATGTGCACCTACATCTGTGACAGACGAAACAATCTTGCTGGAGGAAAAAACATATTCAGCAGGTATTTGATGTTCTCACAAAATTGATGTTTTAAAGAAATTCAAAGCTTACAAAAGATTTGTTTGAAATAAATGCTGTTCTTCGAAACTTTTGTTCATCAAAGAATGCAGCGGTTGTGTAATACTGTATGTTGTCAGGCCCAAATGGTGTTTGGTTAAGCCTTGGGTCACAAGAAAAAACAGTTATCTGCAGCATATTTTATGCATGTTATTCATAAAACAAACAGTTTGTTGTGGATGCTGCTGTTGTACACCTTCCGAGTCACAGGAATTTATAGATGGAATCATTTGTCCCCAAGCAACAGCAGACCTCATTTTGCAAAATATGATTTTATCTGATGGGATGCCAAGCACTTGTTCTTCACACAGTGTCCATGGGTGAACATTAATAATTGCTTATGTTGTTATTTCTCAAAATTGTCTGAGAAGACTTGAGGTGCTGAGTGAGACAGCTGACAGTATATGACTGCTTTAAATAATTACTGTAGATGAGCTACAACAAAAACCTGATATCCTTATATGGGTCAGAGACTAAAGGGGTTTTCAAGTATCAAAACAATTGAAGTTTAAAGCAGCTGTAATACTTTTTTTCCGCACATTAGAATGTGCCCTGTTATCTATCTATCCATCCATCCACCCATCCATCCATTCATTACAACAAGGACTATTATGCATTTTGCTATGATTTTAAATAAATAAATAAAGAAAGAAAGAAATACATTTTGGAGAGTACTAGTATTCGCTGGGCGCAAAACGGCGTACGCTGTTCTGTATCAGCTGCGTCACACGGATACACTGTTTTCGTTCGGATCAAAGTGTAAATAAACGTAGAAAACGTATCCGTGTGCAGTCCAGCGGATACTCTCCAAAATGGCACTACCGTGATGCGGAGGAGACGAATTGTTAAATAAAGTTGCTATTTTTTTTTTCTTTGCATACAAAAATTATTCTTGTAGCTTCGTAAAATTATGGTTGAACAACTGATGGCAGATGGACTATTTTGACAACGTCTTTCATATTTTTCTGGGCCTTGACAGTGGTATTTACTTGGCGGTCAATGGGGCAGTCACAAACCTCCCGGTTTTCATCCAAAATATCTTTAATTGTGTTCCAAAGAACAAAGCTTTTATGGGTTTGAAGCGACATGGGGGTAAGTGATTAATGACACAATTTTCATTTTGGGCTGGAGTAACCCTTTATGTTTAATTTTTATACAAAAATATCAGTTATGGTAAATGATGATGGAACATTGTTTTACCCAGATTTTATTTATTTATTTATTTATTTTTTCAAAAGTTTTTTTTGAAACAATGGTATGTATAGATATTTTAATAATGGCCATTTACCGGTTATTAACCATAAATAATCAGTCTGTCGATAACAAAATTAAAAACACATTATAATGCCACCAATGACATTAAATAAAACTGTATTTTCTAAATGCATGTTATTGATCTTATTGTGAATTGTTTATTTATTTATTTATGTATTTATTTATGTATTTATCATTATTAAAGGGTATACAAAAAGGTATAGATATTGTAATTTATATTGTAATTAGACATTAATTATTAGACTATTCATAATAAATAATAATAAAAACACATAGTGCAATGAATAGCATTAAATAAAAATATATTTTCTAAACACATGTTAGTCTTATTGTAAATAATTCATGTTACTGATTATTATTATTATTATTATTATTATTATTATTATTAAGGGTATACAAAAAAGTATAGATATTGTGATAGCACCAATTAACTGGTTATTAGACATAAATAATTATCAGCCTATTGATACCAAAAGTAAAAACACATTACAAAAATATTTTCTAAACACGCTATTGATCTTATTGTAAATAAATAATATTATTTGTTGTTGTTGTTGTTGTTGTTGTTGTTGTTGTTGTTATTATAAGGGCATACCAAAAAGGTATAGATATTATTAAACCGATTGTTAGACATAAGTAATTAATAGCCTATCGATAGCAAAATTAAAAACAATTATAATGCAATCAATGACATTAAAAAAAAAATCTATTCTGTAAATTTAAATATTATTGATATTATTATAAATAAATTATTAATGTTATTATTATTATTATTATTATTATTATTATTATTATTATTACAGGTATACCAGAAGTATAGATATTGTAATATTGCCGGTTATTAGACATAAATAATTATCAGTCTATAATTAACATGATTATAACATAATTAAAACACATAATGTAATAAATGGCATTATAATAAATGGCAAAAATCTATTTTCTAAATGCATTTCTTATTGTGAATAATTTTTTCATGTTATTTCAAGTTTCCAGTTTTAAGTTTGTTTTATTTGTATAGAACATTTAAAAACAGCATGCACGGCTGACCAAAGTGCTGAACAGATGAAAACACAGAACACAAATATCAGACCACAGATACAAACCATAAACTTACAAAGAATTAAAAGCCAAAGAAAAGAAATACGTTTTAAGAGATGATTTAAAAACAGTTAAAGACTGTGTTGATCTAATATAGGCTGGAAGGCTATTCCAATGCCTAGGGCCAGCAACCGCAAAAGCTCTATCCCCTCTATGCTTTACCTTGATCTGGGGGCAGAGAGAAGTCTTTGATCACCAGACCCCAATTTCGGTTAGGATTGTATGGATAAAGTTGATCGGAAAGAGAACTCGGTGCCAGATTGTTTATAGAATTAAAAACATAAAGAAGAATTTTAAACTCAATTCTAAAATGTACAGGTAACCAATGCAATGATTTCAGAATTGGAGTGATGTGATCAAATTTACATTGCCCTTTAAGGAATTTAGCAGCTGCATTTTGCACTAATTGAAGTCGAGCAATGAAAGATTTGGAAATGCCAAAATAAAGAGAGTTGCAGTAATCCAAATGAGATGTAATAAGCGCATGGATAGCAATCTCTAAAGTTTTCACAGAAAGAAAAGATTTAATTTTGGAAAGGAGGCGTAACTGAAAAAAGCAGGAACTAATAACCGGATTTATCTGCTTGTCAAATTGTAGACTCTGATCCCAGAAAACACCTAGATTCTTAATGCAGGAAGAAGTAAAAGGAGCAAGATAGTCCAAATCAATACTTCTGCTCCCTGGATTCTGACTAGGGCCAAAGACTATAACCTCGGATTTTGATTCATTCAGAAATAGGAAATTTTGAGAGAACCACGTTTTCACTTCATCAAGGCAAGCGAAAAGAGATTCCAGAGCAGCATGTTTATTTCGTTTCAGAGGTAGATAAATTTGGGTATCATCTGCATACACTGTAAAACCCAATAGTTTACCTTACTTAGTTACAATTAGTTATCTTTACTTAGTTACTATACTTACTAGGTTTTATTAAGTTACAGCTACTTTCAAGGCAAATAAAACAATTTACTTACTTGCTTTGAGTGATGTTTACTTAAAATATCCAAGTATCCACAAAGAAACCAATGACATTAATAAACCAGTGAGAGGCAGCAGTGCACTAATATGTTGCTAATGTGCAACATAACAACAGAAGAAGAAGAAAAAGTTTTTGAGATGGGCAATTTTTAGTAGACTTTTCACTCACATCTTTCTTTCACTACTTGAATTCACTCATTTCCCAAAGTCATCTTGAATGTTGAATTTTCAATACAACTGAAATATTAGAGAGAACATCACAATTTTTTTTTTTTTTTTTTTAATACTCACCATTATAGTGAATAGTGTTACTTTTGGTTGGGCATTTGGAACTTTGTTTATATTACTATAGTTTTCTTTCTATTGTTGCAGCAATGCAACATGAAATCAGAGTTCTTTGATTTCAAAGAAAGAAAAGTAATAAATAGGTCGCTTTTAGAAGGTGACCTATATTTTAATTGAATAATTAGATTGCATACTTTTCATGTTGATTGATTAATGATCTTTTACAATTTTCCTGTTTTTCTATTTTTTATAAACACTACAAGAAGCTTGTATCTGTGTTGATACAATCTTTTAATATTTGGGGTGATGTGCGTGAGTCACACACAGACTTCAACATTCAGCATGTGAATCACAACAATGGTAACAACTCAATTTTATTTATTTTTATTAACTGTATCAATAACCATTTTATGAGCTTTTTTTTTTTTTGTTTTTTTTTGTTGTGCTACTACTGACACAAGACAGCAAATGAAATTGACAAATACAAACAACAACAGTAAAGCAAAGCAATTGCATAATTTATTCATGTCGCAATGCACTCTGGGAGTCAGTGAGTACCTATTAGAGGAATGGAGTAATTAGATAAATTAAAAGCATTAAGTAAATTCAACTTAAAATGGTTGTTAAAATGACTCATATATTTAAGTAATGATTACATCAAGTTTTCCAGTAAACATTACTTAAATATTTTAGGGCAACCAGTTTCCTTAAGTTTTTTAAGTAAATTCAACTTAAAATGGTTGTTAAAATGACTCTTATATTTAAGTAATGATTACTTCAAGTTTTGCAGTAAACGTTACTTAAATTTTTTAGGGCAACCAGTTTCCTTAAGTTTTTTAAGTAAATTTAACTTAGCCGGGTTTAGAGTGTAGCAGTGAAATGATACACCATGCTTTCTGAAAATAGAGCCCAAAGGAAGTAAATACAAAGAAAAAAGAATGGGTGCGAGAATAGAACCCTGCGGTACTCCACAGGAGAGTTTAGCAGGCAATGAGGAAAAATTACCCAATCTGAGAGAAAAACATCATTCATTCATCATTCCTTCATCATCATTATTCATGTTATTTATTATTATTATTATTATTATTATTATAATTATTATTGTTGTTGTTATACATTGAAAGCATGCAATTAAATTAAAAGGTAATTTTATATACACATTGAAAGCATATTAAATGCAAAGTAGACATTTACATACGTTTAATATCCTTTCAATGTATATACAATTATATTCCAGTGCAATATCTATATTCTTCTAGTGCAGTGTTTTTATATCTATATTCCTTCCTTATTCTTTATTCCTTTTTCTTTATAATGCTTAAGTACAGCATTATATTCCAGTGCAATCTCTATTCTTTTAGTGCAATGTTAGAGCAATACGTGTTCCTCCAATGCAATATTTTTTAACATAAGAAATTATTCACAAGCTAATATTTTCCATTTATTTATTTTTATGCAAGCAATTGTTTTCATTTCATTCCCCTTATTTTCTTAGTCTTAGTTTAAATATATTTTATTTTGTACATTTTTCTCTGTTATGTATTTTTCTTTTTAATCTCTTATTCTGTTTATCATGTACCTATGCACCTTATGCAGAAGCTCTACAATTTTGTTGTATTTTGTGTACAATGCCAATAAAGCATTCTATTCTATTCTATTCTATTCTATTCTATTCTATTCTATTCTATTCTATTCTGAATTCACCTTCTTTATTTAATTTTATGCGGACACAAATATGTGACGTTAGATGGAATATGTAAAAAAAAAATATATATATATATATAAATATATATATATACATATAGGGAACATTAACTACACTGTAAAAAACTATTTGTTGAGTCAACTTAAAATAATTTGTAACCTGGCTGCCTTAAAATGTTAAGTTCAGTTAACTCAAAAAAAAGTTTATTCAAATTGAAATGTTAAATTTATATTTGAGTTGAATCAACTTAACATTTTAAGGCAGCTGGGTTACTTAACCATCTGTTAAGTTTAGTAAACACAAATATCTAAGTTGTTAGTACAACTTAACAACTTTCAAGTTGAATTATTTTAGTTGACTGAACCTAAAATTTTAAGAATTTTAAATTATTTTAAGCTGACTCAACAAATTGTGTTTTTTATTTTTTACAGTGTATGCATCTACAGAAGAGTCTTACTGAATTTTTATGAATGGCTGGCTTTCCGTTATTTTGAAAATGTTCACGTGAGATTACATGAGAGCGCAATACAAACCTGTTAAAACGAATCAATGAATTGCTGATGACTATGTCTTATTAAACATAAACGTATTTCTAAAACAAATTTATTTGCTTCATAAACTTAGTGAATATAATTTCCTGATTTTCTGAAGACTGAGCATATTTGAAAAGACTTCAAAGCCAACGTGTGATATTTGACTACTCACTTTCAGCTTTGACACAGATCTATAATTACAAAGCAGGTCAGGCTGGTTTTAATTAAGGGAGAGTTGATGTTCCCAGCTCATGTAATCCGTGTCTGATTAAGTTGTACGTGAGGGATAGTGAGGGACTGAGATCCTCACTTGTTATTCGTGCTCAAATTTCTTGTCCTTTTACAAGCCATGACCCTGGAGCAAACGCAGTGGGAGCTTATTAAATGTTTTAAAGCTCCCCGCCTGGCTTCAGACCCACACCAACACACTCTCCCCAAACAAAGTCTCGATGCTCTAAGGGTTTCGTACACATCTTTCAGTCTGGGTTAAGCTGAGCTAAGGTCCAGTTAACCTTTGTGAAGCAGTGTTTGCTGTGCTCTTAATGGCAAGGTAACATTTCTGCACTATGCCACCACTCTGACTGCGAGGGCAAACGGGGTCTGAAGCTGGATAAGTGAATCTTATCCTTACTCTGAGGTTAAGCTCAGACATTTTTCTTTCATATGCATTACAGGTGTACAGCTAGAGTCTTAAGATCATGGCTACTAACTTTGGAAAGCTCAGGGGTCTCTTTAGGTCGCACATGTATTAATAGTATGTCTTACATGAATTCATGAGTAACTCGCCGTGATATGCGAAATGACCCAAATCCTGATATGAGTCATTTTTGTATCATGTGAGATGAAATTGCTATGGGATGCAACCCAATTTAACCCAAAAATGTGGTGTAGGGACCCACCAATATTTAAAGTGATGCTGTGTGAATTTTACTGAAACAGCTTACCAAAAAGAAAAAAAACCAAACCAAAACAAAACAAAACAAACAAACGTGGTTCTCTGTACCTTTTGTTGATTGGATAGAGTTGGAACTGAATGTAAACTTTCAGTCAGTTATAAAATAAAATAAAATAAAAAGTTACATTAAATAAAAAAATAAATAAAATTAAAAAATGTAAAATAAAAAAAAAAAAAAAATTAAAAATTATACAAAATTAAAATAAAATTATTGTTGTATATAACTTGGTCCTCTGTATATTGTTGACTGAATGGAGGCAAATCAATGCTAACTTGCAAATAAATAAAAATAAATTAAATAATACAATAAAAATAAAAAGCAAATAAAACAAATTAAAAATTAAAAATAAAAGAAAATTAAAAATTGGAAATAAAACAAAATAATAAAATGAATTAATTTAATTACATTATTATATTAAAATTATATTATTATAAAATAAAATAAAATATGAAAAAAAAACACAACATGAACAAATTATTCACAATAAGATCAATAACATGCATTTAGAAAATAGATTTTTATTTAATGATATTGATGGTCTGATAATCTTTAGTTATAAGTCTTTAGTTTGAAATATTTGAATATTTTCTAACAGTAAAGTAATTTTGTTTTGATAATATTGCAAATATATATTCTCAACTGTGCCATTTTTTGGCAAACATAAACAGCGAAAACACATTGCTCATACTAGTGGTCAACAAGGGGGTGTTGCAACACACACACACACACACACACACATATATATATATATATATATATATATGAAGAAGAGTTTAGATGTAAAAGCCTCTTACATAATAAGCATTTTTATCAGGCTCCTATGTATGTATGTATGTGTTTTTGTGTGTGTGTGTACTTGTTTTTGCTACATTCTGGGGACCAAATGTCCCCACAAGGATAGTAAAACATGAAATTTTTGACATTGTGGGGACTGGCCTGATTAAAAATAGTAAATGATGTTTATCTGAAAGTGTAACGATGCAAACATGTTTTCTGTAAGGGCTAGGTTTAGGTCAGTATAAAATCTATAGACGTCTATGGAAAGTCCTCACAATTCACAAAAACAAACGTGTGTGTGTGTGTGTGTGTGTGTGTAAACCATTATATACCATTATAGTAATCAAAGCTGTTTATGCCCATTTGCAACACAATTTGCAGAAATTGTAATTTTTTTCTGCATGGTATCTGTTTTTTTTTTTTTTTTTTTTTTTTCCAGATCATCACACATAAAATGTTAGTTTAAGAATTTAGGAATCTCAAGTATATTGGTAATGGAGGCCTGATATCACTTCCTTGATGTTGAGTGAGTCTTGATCTTTGCTTTGCCTTTTGTGTGATTGTTTTGACAAGGCGGCTGAAGAGAATCAATAAGGCACATGAGCAAGTAGAGGTGGTGAAAAGGGGAAGTGAAGTGGTCATGCTGTGGAAACAGATCAAGTATCAACTGCACATCACCATCTGCCCCGGCGCATCATGAGACTTCTGAAAACCCGAAGAAATGCTGCTGGGGATTTTTTTTTTCCTGCCTGCTGCTATCTGATAATACAAGGCCTGTTTCTGCTCCTCCTCCTCCCGCTGTGCTGCCTACAACTTAGTACACTTTCAGAATGTTTTTCCTTGTCCATTATTTATCCTAGGCCTCATATTGCCTGAGTTTTCCTTTAGATCTTCTCTTTTGCCTTCATCCTACAGAACCGAAACATCACTCTGGTGCTTTCTATCCTCATTTCAGAGAACTCCAAACATTTCGCTTCAAAATGGTGATTCTAACTACATTTAGTCTCCCTTATATCATTCTAAACCATATGATTCTCTGTCTTGTTCTGTTGTTTGTCTTTTTTACAGAATGTCTAAGCTGCTCTTTTTCACCTAGAACACTGATTTTTACTGCGAGGCTCTATAACAGACAAGGAAGAGAAGAAATTGTTGAATAAAGTGGTTGTTTTTGTTTTCTTTGTGCTTCAACATTATGACCAGGGCTCTCGAGTCTCACGCATTCACCGCGAGACACGCATTTTTAACCAGTTCACACGCTCTCATGCCAAACCTTGTATTTCTAATGCTAAAAAGTAAGAGATATTTTGTCCAGCTATATAATGTCAATGGACTAGACACAGCCTTGCGGTGAACATGATTTCACCAAGTACAACATGTTCCTGGAGCAACATCCTTGTTGATCCTGCATCAACATTCCAATCGACCAATCAAAATTGAGGGATGGTGAAAAAAACATCATATGCTGGTAGGTATGTTTTGATGCTGGCATGCTGGTTAGGTATGTTTTGGTGCTGGTTTAAGCTGGTCCTTTGCTGGTTTAAGCTGGTCCTTAGCTGGTTTATCCTGGTCCTTAGTTGGTTTATGCTGGTCCTTGACCAGCAACATGACCAGCATAAACCAGCTAAGGACCAGCTTAAACCAGCACTAAAACATACCTAACCAGCATGCCAGCATTAAAACATACCTACCAGCATATGCTGTTTTTTTCACCAGGGTTTACAGGAAATACCCATTTTAGTCTAAATGATCAGGTTAGGTGCTTCCTTGTTAATCAGCGTGTCCCTCTGATTTTAAGAATAAATTATGGGTAGGGTTAAGTTTAGGGGTAGAGATTGGGTAAGTCTAAATTTTTGGACAGTAATGTTGATCCAGGATCAACAAAAGATGTTGATCCAGGAACATGTCTTGCTTGGCAAAATCACGGTGGAGACTTAAATGCCACCTACCAGCAAATATCAGAAATTAGAATTTGTTGTTTTCGGGTAAATTACGTGATCCCGCTTCAGTCATGTTCATCACTCGGCAACATGGACGCGCACACGGGACGAGGCAAGCGGTGGAATTGACGATTGTGTGGCTGTCGCTTTCTCTAGCAGTGGAAGCATTTTGTGCAGTTGAGGCGGTGGTCGCATTGTGGTCATGGAGCGGACGTTGCCATTTGTATAAAAACTAACAAAATAAATGCAGTAGGTAACCCATTCTTCTGGGGGTTTTTTTTCCTTTCTTTTTTTTCTTCATTTTACGATTCCTGGACGAAATCACTTGCCTGTGATCAAAGAAGAGAGCTGATGTTAGGGAATATAGCCAAATTCATGCAAAATTATTAGCTCTCCAACAGTTTTAACTAAGTTTTGGCTACTGGAAACTAAGGAAAGGACTAGATAATTGGTCAATCTGATAAAAACAGACACATTTTTATCCAAATTTATTAATTTTCTAAATTTCTAAATAATGTTTTCAACTGTTAATCCTTTTGAAACTTTTAAAGCAGGCAGGGTTAACCTTACAGTAGCACTCAACACTAATTACTGCCAGACTTACAAAATCCTTCATCACTTGAATTAAGATCATAATAATTTAATCTTAAGCGCAGCCACCACAAAATCAGGCTTTAGCACCTAGGTTAGGTTAAATACATATTTAAAATCAGAAGATACAGTTTAATAGCTATGATACAATTTTTATAATCAAATCCTTGCATAGCTATGACTGGAAACACTGGCATCTAACAATGCCTTACACTGTAAAAAAATAAAAAACACAATTTGTTGAGTCAGCTTAAAATAATTTGTTACCCTGCTGCCTTAACATTTTAAGTTCAGTCAACTAAAATAAGTTTAGTCAACTTGAAATGTTAAGTTGTACTGTAACAACTTAGATATTTGTGTTTGCTAAACTTAACAGATGGGTAACCCAGCTGCCTTACAATTTTAAGTTGATTCAACTCAAATATCTAAGCTGTCACTTAGTATAAAGGCAGCCAGGTTACAAATTATTTTAAGTTGACTCAACAAATTGTTTTTTACAGTGTAGGGGGAAAAACTTTTAATCTTAAAAAATAAAGCATATACACAAACCCAAATATGAAAATAATCAGTTATTGAATAAGCATGTGTCCTATTTTGTGTCCTAAACTTCTGAAACTGAATTTTGTCTCATATTTTAGAGCAGTGAATGCAATTTGGGAAAGAAATTAATCAAATCTGTGTGGAAACATTCAGATGTAACCCCTTTGTAATTTTCATAAGTAACTGTAATTTAACTATACATTGTTTCTCAGCAACTGTAACCGATTAGTTACAATCATTTTGTAATTAAATTATGTATTTCCACTACATGTAACTAGTTACTCTATTAAGTTTGAGCCCCTACCACTGTCATCAAGGCATCAATATGTGCAACAAACACTTGCAATACAAAATGCCATTCATAAGCTGAAATATGTACTTTCTCTCTCTTACACACACACAGCTTGACATGCTCAGGGCAAGTTCTGCAATACTGTATATGTAGGCCTAAAGTATGTACTTTGAGCACTGCTGTTCATTGGCTAATTTGGGGCCAAATTTCTTTTGATTTTTGATATATTTGTATTTTTGAAATATACAAGATATTTTATTTAATTTATTTATAAATTTGACTTTAATCAAACTTACCAGTTGTTATAGTTTCTATTTTGTGCTGGTCAATTATGAACAATAGATAAAATTGAATTTCTAGCAAAAACTGGAGAGAATTGCGTGGGGCCGAGGGGCTCCTCTACTAACAGATATCTCACTCCAAACTTTTTCTAAACCTTGAGAGCCCTGATTATGACTGAACCACGTGATGTCACATGGACTATTTTAACAATGTCCTTGCTACCTTTCTGGGCCTTGATCATGGCAGTTGCGTTGTTGTTTATGCAGGGTCAGAAAGCTCTCAGAAATCATCAAAATATCTTTATTTTGATATATATATATATATATATTGTAGCATTATAAATGTCTTTGCTGTCATTTTGATGAGTTTAAAGTAGGGCTGTCATGATTCCTCGATTCAATTGGAGTACTCTATTTTTAAAAATCCTTGATAGCATTTTGTCCCTGTCGAGTAACTGGCAGAAGTGGTATTCCACTGACGAGAATCAATCAATGAAACCAATATTAGACCGTTTTCCAAAGTTGCATGATAGATTAAACATTTAAAAATAATAATAAAACATAATGCTATTGTGAATTCACAAACGCTACTTTTCAATTAAATAAATATATGCAGTGCAGGTTTAATATGGACTTTAATCATTTACATGCCTGTAGGTTAAATACGTGCGTGTCAGAGCGGCTCCGTGCACAGCAAATGCTGCTGAACATGAGCAGTTATGATTTACATGTGTGGAGCGTCTCAAACTCCATTGCTGTGAGTTTGGGTTTATTATAACATTCATCTGGGAGCTCAACGTCCATAATATTTGTAAGGTAAATCACTTATAAACCTAGCAAACGCAGGAGAATACATTAGTATCTTTATGCTAACTGTTCATCGCGATTTCAAAATAAAACCTTAAAACCTCACTCTGAGTGTATACGTTTTGATGTCCCCATATTCAAGAAATTGCATTGGCAAATATTGAAAATTAAGTGTACATTTGAATTAAATGTTGTTTAGTCAGTATTAAACAAGGATTAGATTGCGTGTTAAACTGTAAAAACAATTATTCTTATTAAAAACATTGCTATTATGTATGTATTTAAAGTAAGTTTAAAGGCTTATTTTTCGCTTATGTCTATTTTTATTACTACAAAAAAATTGATTATAATTATCCGAGTACTCGATTAATCATCAGAATAATTGACCGATACTTGATTACCAAAATAATCGTTAGTTACAGCCCTAATTTCAAGCATCATTGCAGAATAGAAGTATCACTTTCTTAAACTGAAACAAATAATCTTACTGACACCAAACTTTTGAACATCTATATTAAAATATATTGCGGTTCAAGCCATACGTTCCACATCCGTCCATATGTTGCAACAACATGCTGTAGAAACTGATGTGAAATTTTCACCAGTACAAAGTTGAGGTGGTACAGAGGTGAATTGTTTTCCTTAAGAGACACCTCTCGGAAAGTTTGGGTTACCCAAACGTAAGTGAATTCGTGGAATGTGTCAGAGCACATGCTCTCCCTGTCAGTTAGTCATTTTAAATGTAATATTTTATGCAACACTAATTATAATCATGGAGCAGCCATGTCCTGCCCTGCTCTTCACATTCAGTGAAGTTGCTGTTGTTTGTTTAGAGTGCACTTGTTCATGGGATGATGTTGATTGTCATAGTCATTACCTCTAGGTTACAGAGACCTGATGTGAACTAGGGTGTCACCAGAATGCAATCCTATGCTTTCGGAAGAACGGGAGGTGCGGTCGGATTTGCCTCTGATTAAGCACAACAAGATCGCTTTAAGATGGTCTTCAGGGCATAGAAGACTTACTTTGTATATGCCAACATTAATTATTACAGTTTTCATGTCACAGTCATTTCACCTCTGCTTTTTGATGCATGATTTGAGAGACAGAGTGTGAGAGAAATTTGAAATTAAAGTGGCACAAACCTGTAAGATAATAGAAATATAGTTTTATAAGAGAACTTTAGATACTTTTAAAAAGTGTAGACATAATATAATTCAAAAGAATATACTTTTGCACATTAATTGCAAATAAATAAACTGTATTGTAGTTTAAATTCATATTAAATGCAGTTAGCCAAACGTTTGAGTGCTTATTTGACTTCTTCAACTAAAGTAGGATTTAATGCATCTTTATATGTACTTTTCAAAATTCTGTTGCCTTATAGTGTACTGACAAACATATAATTTAATGCCATTTTTATGGCAAATTATATTCAATATATTTTAAATATATTTGTAATTTGTAATGATCCAGTTGCAATTTATTACATTAAAATATTATAACACACTGCAATTAAATGCATAATCATGTACTTTATGTGCTTTAGTATGTTAGTCAACACATATAAACAAAATATGTGTACTTTGTGGGACAACAAAAAAGATTACTAAAAGTTATTTAAAATGTACTTGAAAGTAAAAGTTTCAGTTATTACAAAGTGCACAAAAGTGTTCTTATAGCAGTTCTTATTATTAAATTATTTGCAATTCATTTTTTAATGTACTTTAAAAATGTACTTTAGATCTGAAGTACCTACAAGTGCACATTTACCGTAATTAAGTTTTCTTCTCTTTTCAAGGGTATGTTCTTTATATTTTTGAAAAATCTACATTATAATAAGCTAGAGGGTTAAGGCTTCAATAATATCAGTCTAATGGTTTTTGATTTGGTGATTTGGTCAGAGGAACTCATTAAAAGGATTTGAAGGGAAAATAAAGATTCATTTTTACACAGGGACCTCAAAAGTAAAGTCAGCCTCAACAGAAAACGAAGGGTTAATTGCTAACACAAAGTTTGTAGTTGATAGACAAGTTGTTGTCAGTAAATGTGGAAACAGAACACGATAAACATGCCAAAGGATGCTTTTAGAAACCCAGTAGTTTGGCAAAAGATAATAGCACGTTTGTTCAGCCAATGCCAATCCAGATGATTGCATCACCAGCATAGTTCAATATGTAATTAATCCCCAGGCTATATATTACCACACCGAATAAGGTTCATGTACTGTTCGAGGACACAACAACATAACAGCAACCCCCTCCAAACATGGTAGTAGATGGGTAAAATGAAAAGAAAATACATTCAAGGCAATGTTTACAGAAATGTGTTCGGATGGGATAAACAGTATCCCTGGCAGTAGATTACAGTGGCATTTCCCACGGCTAAAACTCGCTCTACACCCGTTCCCTCCATTTCTGCCTACAAACTGATTTCCATTTAGAAGAAACATGCTCTGTATGTGTGTATATGTCAGGGTTAGCAAGTCCAAGTGTTCACTTATAGTGTATATGTGTGAAGAGTTGTGTAATGTATACAACAGGCGCAGTGTATGTACTATATACACTATATATTATGACTAGGAGAACTTAACAGGATTAATGTTTCCTCATTATTAAGTAAAGACAGGTTCTTGGCTTTTTCTTTTCATTCTTTCCGTTCATTCGGTTTATTTTACATGCCACTTGCCAAGGAACCAATGAACTAATTCATCAATGACATTGATGGAGGGAAGCCATTATGAAACTATGAACAAAACAGAATGAAGCAAAGTCAGGATGTGTTTCTCACAGGAAAGACAAGATATTAATCACAACAAAACCTTAAATATTTACAACATTGTCACTTTAAAGAAGTGTTATTGCATGTAGCATTACAAACACACTACTGTATATTAATGGTAGCACTTTACTGTACAGTCCTGTTCCATGTGTACATACTATGTACATAACAACAACTGACACCTCTCAAAAACCTGCCCTCCTTAGTTACTGTTGCTATGTCCGACCAACTATGCCACTCTCACACTACACATCGTGTTCTAACGCAGTGAAAAATACATTGTGGAGCAAAGAGGAAACTGACAACACGCCGACAGACAAGACAGAACAGGTTACTTCTGGTATGAAACAAGCTCTCAGCTTTAAAATGTTGTAATTTTTTAAAGAAAGTCAGACAGTAAACACTGGGTTTTTAATGTGTCGTGACAGATCACTGTATTGCCTTAGATCATTAGATCAGTGACATTTGAACCAATCGTCTTTTCTTCTTTACTTAAAGCATGAACAAAAACATGAATGGATGTCAATACACACAATGTTTCAAGTTTAAGTCTACCAAAGTTTATCTACTCTCCTGTCTGATTTGTTTGTCGGACAGAATGGCAGATTTGGCGTTATGATTGGTCAGATCGCCTGTCATTCAAGCTGTTTGCTAATTGTCAAGTACAATAACTGGGTAATAACTAGGTACTAACTCTGAACCTACCCCTAAACCTAACCTTAACCCATTACCTTATACTAGCCAGTACTTTTCTTGGGTACTAGGGTAGGAAATTAATGAGGGTTGTGGCAAAAATACCACCAAAATAAACAAATATTCCCAATAAACACAAGAGAAAGGCACAAAACATTTCCCTGCAATTAAACAATTTATTGTGCAATTAAAATGAAATTTCACACTCACACTGCACCAGATTGCTTTTAGGTGCTGTTTTGTGCAGCCTTGAGCCTTATAACCAATCAAATGCATTGAATTTAGGAATGCACTGGCCAATCAGAGGCACTTAGTCAGCGCTGAAAAGAATGTTGCCAAGTTCAGTTTTTTTTCCGCGGAATTGGGCTACTTTTACGCTGTTGTCGCGGGTTGTTTTTGATGTCCGTGAGTTGAAGCGACCTCAGTAACATCATACTTAGCCACTGAAATGCGAAGTGACCATGGGAACCCTGACTCAAAAACATGTATTTTATCCCCTGTAATGGGATTTTTCACGGGGGACCCTCCTCGAAATTTGATTGGGCTAGTTTTGAGTTTTAGTTTTTTTGTTTTTTTACATGTACAGTCATGGCCAGAAATATCGGCACCCTTGCAATTCTGTAAGAAAATGCAACACTTCTCTCAGAAAATTGTTTCAGTTGCAAATGTTTTGGTATTCACATGCTTATTGTTTTTGTTTGCACTGCAACAACACACACACACACACACACACACACGCACACACAAATAAGACAGACAGAGAAGAAAAGTCAAACTTGATAAAATTTCACACAGAACTCAAAAATGGACTGGACAAAATTATTGGCACCTTGTTAAAATTGAAGTAATTACAAATTGAAATAATTGTTTTTCAAGCATGTGATGCTCCTGTAATTTGTATTTAGACACACCTGTGGCAAGTAACAGGTAATATAGTAATCACACTTGCAACCAGTTAAAATGGAGAAAAGTTGACTCATTGTGTTGAACCATCGAACCATTGTGTTGTGTGTCACACTGTGCATGGAGAAAAGAAAGAAGTGTAAAGAGTTGTCTGTGGATTTGAGAGAAAAAATTGTTGGAAAACAAGGACAATCTCAAGGCTACAAGTCCATCTCCAGAGATCTTAATGTTTCTGTGTCCAGTGTGCACAATATCATCAAGAGGTTTACATCCCGTAGCACTGTAGCTTACCTCCCTGGACGTGGACCTGGAACCTGCAAAAATGACAATGAAGGATCGTTCGAATGGTGGATAAAGAACCCTAATTAACTTCCAAACAAATTCAAGCTGATCTGCAGACACAGGGTACAACAGTGTCAGCTCACTCTATCTGTCACCATTGGAATGAGAAGTGTAGAGACCACTACTGACACAAAGGCATAAAAAAGCAAGACTGGAGTTTGCCAAAACATATGTGACAAAACCACATGGTTCAGATGAGACAAAAGTAAAGCTTTTTGGTAAAGGACCGAAGGACCATGGCACTGTTCACATAAAAAGAAATGAGGTCTTCAAAGAAAAAAACACAGTCCCTACAGTCAAACATGGTGGAGGTTCAAATATGTTTTGGGGTTGCTTTGTTGCTTCTGGCACTGGATGCCTTGACTGTGTAAATGGTATCATGAAATCTGATGATTACCAAAGAATTTTGGGGCGCAGTGTAGTTGCTAGTGTCAGAAAGCTGCGTCTCCACCAGAGGTTATGGGTCTTCCGGCAGGACAATGACCCGAAACACACTTCAAAAAGCACTCAGAAATTTTTACAAACAAAGCACTGGAGAGTTCTGAAATGGCCAGCAATGAATCCAGATCTGAATCCCACAGAACACCTGTGGAGAGATCTCAAAACAGCAGCTGGAAGAAGACATCCTTCAAATCTGAATGACCTGGAGCAGTTTGCAAAAGAAGAGTGGCCCAAAATTCCAGTAGAGAAGTGTAAGAAACTCATTCATGGTTACAGGAAGCAATTGATTTCAGTTATTTTTTCCAAAGGGGGTGCTACCAAATATTAAGTTATGGGTGCCAATAATTTTGTCTAGTGCATTTTTTGGGTTCTGTGTGGAATTATATCAGATTTGACTTTTCTTCTCTGTTCTTTTTGTTGTTGTTGTTGTTGTTCTAATGCAAAAAAATAAAAAATAAATAAATAAATAAACATGTGAGTACCAAAACTTTTGCAACTGCAACCATTTTCTGACAGAATCGCAAGGGTGCCGATACTTTTGACCATGACTGTATAATTGTAATTTTAAACAGTCTATTGTTATTGACACCACTTTAAAATATTGATTAAAGTAATTGGGTAAATGTAAGTATTTGATATTAAAGACAACATAGTATGGTGATTATTATAAGATGATTAAATAATTGCACCCCCCCCCCCAAATGTAAAAATGTTGCCGCTTAACGGAAAAGTTAATTTCTGATCCTGGTAAGTACACTGTAAGTACATGTACTGTAAAATAAAGTATAACCATATTAATGCTACATTATTGACAGTATAATGCAGAGTAAATGCAGTGATTTGTTGGGTTATGTAGACTCTGAGTGATATTTAGCAATGTGCAACTTTGGACACCTTTTTTTAAGATAAAATATAATTGAAAAACACATACAATACATACTTAAATGAAAAGGTAAGTGCAGCCTTTGCTCACAGACATTGGCTCGCCTATAACAAAATTTTAATTAGGCTTCATCATTGATACTTTCGGCTTCTGAATAATTGAAGTCCCCATTAGTGCCTCATTTTATAATCATGCTAAAAAACTTCCCCTGTGGCACCATTAAATGAAAAGAGGAAATGTAAAACACTGTATTTAAAAACTTCCAAATGCACAAAACATCAAGTATTACATTTACTTTTCACTTTGGTAAAATCATTATTCAGGTTGTATCAAACTATAATTGTAATCATCTAAAAATATAATTGTATAAAATCTATCTATCTGTTTATCAATCTATCTATCTATCTATCTATATTAAAAGGCCTGTGACTATTCGCAAGCCCATAAACCTGTGAAAGAGGCAATAAACTTTAGAGTTTGTTTCTTAAGCAAAGAACCACAGAGTTTTAACTTTACTACCCCTTGTAAAATATTAGAGCTACTATGTGGAATAATTTCCCCATTATTTCTTACAACCTGAAATGAATACAGATGGGCAAAAATAATTGCCCCATTATTCATGTTATTGATATCACCTGATATTTTGAAATGTGGTAGCATGGAACTCAACTGATTTTATTCAAGTCAAAAATACCTAAATAACCTAAATGCATTAGCTTACACCAACAAAAAAAGGGTAGAAAAGGGTAGAAAAGCTGTTGCTTTTGCTGTGTCCTGTATGTAAAAGCAATTTTTTCAGGAACATTATTTGAAGTAACATGTTATGGCATGTTGCCATAGATCAAGGGTATCCAGTCCTCCTGGAGAGCCACATCCTGCTGAGTTTAGCTCCAACCAGCTTCATCACACTTCCATGGAAGTTTCTAGTGAGGACCTTCATTAGCTGGTTCAGGTGTGTTTAATTATGGTTGAAGCTAAACTCTGCAGGACAGTCACTCTCCAGGAACAGGTTCATAGAACAATACAGAAGCAGTTTTACACATCATTTAGCCCAGGCTACCATTTGTCTTACAATGCATCATTTTTCTCCTGTTATCATTATCATTGTGGCAAATACTTAATGACATGTATGTAAACTTTTTGAACCTCATTAGAAAGTATCTTGTGAGATATTACTCCATCCTGACATCAAAAAACACTGGTCTGATCTGAAAAATAGAGGCGAATGACTGAGATCACAAGAGGCTCTCGATGGCCCAAGATACACTGCTGTTGCTGGTCTTGGGGTCTTTAAAACTCTTCCAAGCAATCTGTAGCCAATCACGACGATCAGCCACAAATGGGGAGAATTCGAAACCAAGCTCAGTCTGTCCAGGTCAGGTAAGCAACTGTAGCCGAAGAGCTGACTGAAAGTAGCTGCAGGATGTCTCCGCAGGATAACATCTTAACATCAAAGGATTTACACGCAACTGTTGCCTCAGTGTCATTGAACATGAGTTAACAGTGGGAAAGTAACTGCAAAACTTTCCAATACAGTCAGAAAAAATAACTGTTCTCAAAAAGAGATATAATATGAAGTTGTCAACTTAAACATTATTTCTATGCAACGTAAGCCAAAACAAAACACTTTTTTGCTCATTTGTCAGGTTGGTTTTGGAAGAAGTTTTTGCTTTAAAATTTTCAAAGAATATCAAAATACATATTACCATATTAAGCAAATATTTTTGGTTAAAAAATGTTTTATAGTTTAGATGCACTAATTTTATTCAAGTCAAAAATATATTTTAACATAACTGAATAAATCTTAATACTATAGCTTACACCCGCAAAATTTAATGGAACAGTTCAGATGCATGAAAAATTTTTGCCAAGCAACATTTAAGTTCAATATTTAAGATCAGGCCTGTTGATTTATCATATAGACAAGATACATGCTGCAATTCAAAGCAAGAAATCGCACAGCAGTCGTCACGCATGGTGGTGCAAGCATCATGGTATAGGTCTTCTTTTCTGCCTCAGGGTCTGGCCTGCCATCATGGAGTCAATCATGAATTTCACATTGTACCACTTGAGAAGAATGTGAAGATAGCAGTCAGAAAGCTGAAGCTGAATTATAAGTGGATCCTTCAAAAACACAATCACTCAAAACACTGAAGGACACTATGAATGATCAAAACATGTAATGAATCAATGCAGCAGGCTAATAAACATTTAGAAAAAATGTTGCAGAAAGTCATTTCTGCCAGTAGGATGAACACTAGCTGAAGCTTTAGGCTTGGAGTTAGTTATTTATTTCTGATTGTTTTTAGATCATTATTGTTAATTAAATATAACTATACATTATAAAGAACCATATTATCATTAACCATCAAAATCCTTATATTATTTAAAAATAAAAATCACACTCTTAGGCTTTTATCTGAACAGATTTAGAGAAATTTTGCATTGCGTCACTTGCTCACCAAAGAATATTCTGAATGGGCGAATGGGTGCCGTCAGAATGAGAGTCCAAACAGCTGATAATAACATCTCAATAATCTACATGTAATTCACACGATTCCAGTCCATCAATTAATGTCTTATGAAGTGTAAAACTGCTTGTTTGTAAAAAAAAAAAAAAAAAAAAAAAAAAAAAAATCCATCATTAAGAGATTTTTAACTTCAAACTGTTGCTTCTGGGCAAATTACCAGTCAATAATTCTTAATAGCACTTCCTCCAGTGAAAACTCCAAGCCTCTGTGGTCCAAAATCCACTGACATATTTGTTTCTGATGAACAAACAATCTCTTCTACATTGTGAATGGCCTGAGCCAATTTTCATTCATTTAAATGCATTATTTTATGCATGAGAAAATAAAGATGAGATGTGTGTATGCAAATACGCACATTGTGCATTTTATTTCAAATCGCTTTATACTGCTGCTTGTGTTGCTTAGAGACAAATAAAATCTTTAAAGCGTTAGCTAACCAGGATGGCGTTCTCACATTAAAAGAGAAATGAGAAAATCGTCAGAAAAGGAAAGTTTAGGGGCCTTCTACATAAAAAGGCTTCTGTTTCTTATTGTCCTTCTCGGGGCTCCGAGTAACTATCTTGTTTCTCACTTTCATGTTTTCCCCAGACAGCTCCAGGATTTTCTGTCTTCAATTAAAAACATTCAGAATAAATAATGGTGTGAACTTACTCAGCCTGATGTTGAAACATTAAAGCAGGACTGATGGAAACTTCTGTCAACGGCAACACAATGGCAATGTAATTATGATTGAATAGCAATAGTAATTAAATTTCTTAGAGACTTTTGATGTTTTAATGAATTTGGGTATGGAAGTATCGTGGGAAATTCATATTTAATTTGATAAACAGGCAGAGGATTTGAGGAGACTTTATTGTTAAAGGTGTGTGTGTGTGTCTGTGTGTGTGCTTGTGTGTATCTGTGTGCATACAACTGCAGAAAACACTTTTTTGACAAGACTTGGCAGCTGCGTTGTTTGAGTGTTTCTAGTTTTCCCATCCATTTCATATGGGTGTATTACCATGATGCATCATACCTATTAACATATTGACTGGATTTGAATAAAAAAGTTTCTGTCCGAGCAGAAAATCCCCATCCGGTGAGACAATATCAGCAGTGAAAACCATAGATACATAATCAGTTTACAGTGCAGTGCTGTTCGTTCTACAGTAATTAACAGCAGCTGATGGATCTTGTATTGGGATCAGGCAACAGAAGCTGATGCAAGATGAATGAGACCGACTGGAAAAAGGAAACTAAGTTCACTGTGCAACATGGTACTGCAATAACTATTATTGTCATATCTTTCATATGTATATCTGTCTGCCTGTCTGTCTGTGTGATATGTATACTGTATCTTTCTTTTTATTTTAAGTTAATTTTTAATGTTTTTATTTTAAAATTACTTTATATGTAATATTAAACTGATGCAGTATAGTATTGTGTTTTAAATGAATTTAACTACCAAATTAAAATTAAACACCATTATAACAATAGTTAGGTGTCTCCCAACTAAAATAAATAAATAGAAAACACTATTTGTTTAAAAGTAAATCTTGTAAAAAAATCTTAAATCTTTGAGCCCTTTAAGACAAACTTTATTTCCAGTTTATGCTCCATTAAAAAAAATCATTATTCACAAAAATTCTATATTTCCAGACATTCCTTCCATCCATCTACCATCCATCTGTCTGTCCATCCATCCATCCATCCATCCATCCATCCATCCATATATCTATCTGTCCATCCATCCATCATCCGTAAATCTATCCATCCGTCCATCCATATATCAGTATCATATACATCTTTTTATCCATCCATCCACCCATCCATCCATCCATCCATATATCTGTCTATCTGTCCATCCATCATCCGTAAATCTATCCAACCGTCCATCCTTAAATCCATCTATCTGTTCATCCATTTATTCATGTATCCATCCATCCATATATGTCTATCTGTCCATCCATCCATCATCTGTCTATCCATCCGTCCATATATCCATCTATATGTCCATCCATCCATCATCTGTCCATACAGCCATCTGTCCATCCATATATCCATCTATATGTCTATCCATTCATCCATATCTATCTCTTTGTCCGTCCGTCCGTCCATCCATCCATTCATCCATCCATTCATCTGTCTATCCGTCTGTCCATCCGTCCATCTGTTCATCCATCCATCCGTCTGTCCGTCCATCTATCCATTGATCCATCCGTCTATCCATCCATCTGTCCATTTATCCGTCTGTCCGTAGGCCTGTTTTCACTGCTAAAGACTTTTAAAGTTTCTATTCAGTTGGCTTTTCCCCCACTAATCTTCTGTCTTCCTGCTTGTATACTCCCATGGATCTGTTTAGGGAATTTTCCACTTTAGAAAGATTTAATGCTCGATGGGTGTCGTGTCTTTTCTAAACATTTTTTTCACCTGTGACTTGTACCTTGTTTGGTGTCAGTGCAATGAAATGATCACTCTGAAATGTCCCTCTATCTTGGTCAGAGTGTTTCTTTCCTCTGTGTTCATATGTTTAATTGCCAGCACTGAGAAGCGGGAGCTCTTGAGATTCTTTTGGTGATTTAATATGATCAATAGCGTCAAAGAGGATAAAGGGAAATCCAATGAAACAGTCATTACCTTTATCTCATTATTCATCCCTGCTCGGCCCATCGTTAGTCATTTAAGCTCATGCACAGAGGCGTCCTGACTTAATGAAAGCTGTGAATCTCTTCTTTTCCAGAAGCAAACTGAAAAAGAAAACAGAAAATTACCCACAGTGTGGGGGTTTATTTCCCCATCTGTGCATGTACTTCATGTTGAAAAGCTATTTGAATGTATCCTTTAGCTTTTTACTGTCTTGAAGACACTATGTTTATAAAACAAAATCAGTAACAGATGGCCAAATATGCAATCTTTCATTATCTTTGGAATGCTAATAAACTTTTTTGGGTCTTTGTCATTGTCACACACTGGTGTTTCTTCAGCTAATGCCACTTTTATATCTTGGGAGTTGAATTTTATTTTCAAAAATGTTATTTTCTTTTTTGTTAAATGAAGGTGAGATTAAAAGTTAGAAACGTTTTGCCATGACATTTTTCTACCTTTAAATATATACATATATATATATATATATATATATATATATATATATATATATATATAAAAATCAAAAAAAAAAAAAAAAAATCCATCATAAAATATTACTTATTTATATTTCTAAAACTATTATAGTACATCAAAAAACCTACTGATCCCAAACTTTTGAACGGTAGTGTATATCGACCATAAGAGGTCTAAATAAATATAAGTGGTCTAAATAAAGATAATTTATCTTAGATAAGTGGTCTAAATAAATCCGTGAGAGTGTGATTTGTGTTTTTAGGGAATTCAATTTATAAGTGCTGGGCCAAAAGTGCTATATTCAGAGAAACACCAGTGTCCACCTGTAGATAATGGAAATGTATGAAAAACACAAATGGCTGCTGACTAAATAAATTGTGGATGAGTTACAAGAAGGGCCTGGTTTCGCTTGAATTCCATTACAAAGAATCTGCACATGATCTTATCATTGAACAGAAAGCACATATTCAATAGAAACTGTTCAATATGCCCTTTGCAGAGGGCCGTGTCATGGAGCTATTCGATTCCTGTCCTCTGATGCTCCGCTGATACTGCTGCTCCTCACAGCGCAGTCGATACCTGCCAATCATCTGGTCGAATAGGTGCTGATTCGTGACATCAGACAATCAGACGAGAGCTATCTGGAGCATTACATGATGAAATATTCTCTCTGAAGTGACAGATGTAAAATGTTTCTTATACCACCCTGTCTGAGAAACTTTTGAGAACTTTTCCAAAAGTCCAAACAATGAAGGTGACTTGTAGATAAACAAAAGTGTTTTGCAAGCTGCTGTATTAAGTTTGACAGAAGTGCAAAGCAGTGCTTATTTGTTTTCGATAATGTGTCTTTATGTCATTTATGATGCTCTTAGAAAAGCATAAAACGTATATTATCATTTTTAATGCATCCCCTCATGTTGAAGTTATGAGTCCAATTTTGAACGAGCTTCAACATATCATATATAATTTAAAAGCTAAAAATGCAGCCCTTGTAAAAACTCTTCAAACAGCTTGTCCTCGTCTCCATCCAAGCAATCATTCATGGCCTGGATCCATAGTGTCAGATGTTCACACATTGTCTTTCTGTTGCCCAGCGCTGTCCTTCAAATCCATGCCTTGCTGACAGTTTAATGGCCCTCTAGCATGTGTAGTTTCGATGGTGTTCTAGTGTTTCAGAACGAGATTTGATTATGCTGACCACAAGTGTAAGCATTAATGCCCTCACCTTCTCATAAGTGCTGGTCACAAGCTGCCCATCCTTTCACCATCCATTAGAGCTTTTTCTGAGAAGACCAGCAGATGCCACGGTGGCCGTGTTATTGCATGCTATTGGATAAAAGTCATTTGAACGGAGCAGGGAATGATTTGTGGGAAATGCAGTACACTTTGCGCACTAATGTGAGTAATTCAGAAGCAGGCATCGATCTGCAATGACAATGCAAATCATCATCCTTCTTTTTTTCCCCCTAGCAGCAGGCTTTATCAAAAGGATACCCATCTCAAAGTTACCATTTTGAAATTTAGAAGGTCATAGTTCAGCCAAAAATGGACTATTCAAGATGTAGAAGGCTTTTCTTCATCAGAACAGATTTGGAGAAATGTAACACAGATCCTTTGCAGTGAATGGGTGCTGTCAGAATAGTCCAAACAGCTGATAAAACATCACAATAATCCACATGTAATCCACATGACTCCAGTCCAGTGAAAAGCTGTGTGTTTGTAATAAACAAATCCATTAAAATGTTTTAAACTTTAAACGTTGCTCCTGGCTAAAATACAAGTCCTTTATCTATAACATCGCTTTTTCTGGTGAAAGGTCATTTCATCTGAATCAGGAGAGAAATTTGCACAGATCAAGTAAAAAAGATTTCAATATAGTTGTAATGATTCACTCAACTCACAATGTGATTTGATTCAAGATCCAATTTCCTAACTTTTTTTAAACAAAATGAAATTTAAGACATTGCTTATTATTTTCTTTGTGAAATTGAAGTATGTCAAACAACAAAATTAAATTGAAATTTTAAACTCCAAATCAAATAAATATAAATAAAACAAATCTCCTCATATAAACTAAAGCTTTGCACTTTTTATTTAAAGGGGTGGTTGACTGGGTTTTTCTAAGCTTGATTGTGTTTATGGGGTGCAGAAATTATGAACCCGGGGCACCTAGACCGGACTGAAAGGGCAGTTTAGTCAGAGCTCAAAGGGGCAGAAGGGCTCGAGCAGGGTGTGTGAGAGAGAGGGAGAGAGAGAGAGACACACACAGAGAGAGATGCAGAGCAGAGCGCGTGCAGAGCAGAGGGGATGCGAGAAACAGCATTAAGAACTGCTGCTTAACAACATCGAACTTGTGAATCCGTTAGAATTGTTAGAAGACAGAATCGCGATTCATATATGAATAGATTTTTTCATGCGCCGCTAGATTTGATGACATGGCAACAACTCTTGCCCTTCTTGCCTCGCCCCCTTTGTTGCATGTTCCCATGGGGCGGGTTTATGTAAATATCTGGGTTTATGATGTCACCAACCCAGAAAATAGCTCGTTGTAGTCCTTACGAGCCGTTTTTGTATAATAAATCGCCATAAATTTAAAAGACAATATCTCTGTTTGCACTGAACTTTTAACCTTGCAACTTTGCAGATTTAATGCTTAAACAGCATCATAACACACTAACTAAAGTTAAAAAAGTGAAATCACAATCAACCATCCTTTTAAACCACTGCATTTTAATTATAATCCAAACTACCTCATGTGTAGTTAGGACACAGTGTCAGACTTTTGAAATATAAACTCAAATGTACAATTTTTTTTTATTCTTTTACTCCATGGCTTCCATAGACTGCTGTTTGAAAACTGTCATTTTCTGCCACCAGATAGGCTCCGCCCACAAAAAGGTCATAACTGTTTGCAAATAACAAAATGGTCTATACTACAAAAAACATCTCTGCACAAAAATATATAAATAAATAAATAAATAAATAAATAAATAAAACAGCAGATGGGCTGCATAAGAGTGCAAATTCACTCTCTGACAGCAGGTGGCACTAATGCAACAGCAGCGATACAGCGTTTCCTTGGTTACCCCTGTAAACAAAACTGTGCTGCGTTTATGAATACTACTTTAAACTTTCTAAATGTTTCTGAAGAGAATTGGTTCTCTTCAGAGATACATTTTTTTAAACTCCTACACCCAATTGTATCACGATTCATTTAACATCTCAACCGTTTTGAACCGTCACATATTTGTATCGGTTTTCAACAACCGTTACATCCTAACGTACTTAATAAAGTATTTGTTTCTCAAAAACACTCAGCCTTTTGCTTAAGACATTAACTGATAGACTGGAGTCGTATGGATTACTTGCTTTTATCTGCAGTTTGGACTCTCATTCTGATGGCACCCATTCACTGCAGGGTGAGTAAGTGATCTAATGCTAAATTTCTTCAAATGTCTTCTGGTGGACAAGGAAAAAACCCATCTTTATCACAATCTCTGAACTTTTCACCATCTGCGCTCGGTTTTAACTGAAAGACTACACGTGAAAGCCATTTAAAGTGCATGTGAGGTAAAGAGAATCCCAACATCCAAAAATGAAAGCAAACGACTGTAAGAAGAATTCAGCTGCATGGCAAACTACATTCTAACTAACTTGCTTTGAGAGGAGAAGGAAAAAAACAGACTGTGATACACACTCAGCGCTCGGGGGATACTATGCCCCGTGGCTCTGTTTCTATTTCTCAGAATCATTTCTGTGCCTAGAAAGATCTCATGCTCTGTTTTTCACAACAGAATCAAGACCAGAGATGACTTGTTATGATAGAATCATTCGGAGCACTGGCAGAATATAAATAGCATTCTGAAATGCTTCTTTCACCACCCAAAAAGAAAATTAGCACCGTAAAAAAAGACCTGCAGTTAATTTTTCAGGTTTATCTCTGCTGGAAAATCCGATTTAAGCCTTACATGGTTCCATTTGAGTAAATATTGACAGTTGGGTGTTTTTTCAACTGTGGGTACTTTTGGCCCTGTGGACTTTCAGTAAATAAGCTGTCTTAAAACACACTTTTTACCCTTAAATGGTTTATTTAGTTTATCCACTAGAAATATAAACCACTGAAATTAAAGTGCCCTTTATGC
The DNA here is from genome assembly GCF_022985175.1 of Labeo rohita. Classification (NCBI taxonomy): domain Eukaryota; kingdom Metazoa; phylum Chordata; class Actinopteri; order Cypriniformes; family Cyprinidae; genus Labeo; species Labeo rohita. The sequence continues at coordinate 12,239,363 of NC_066876.1, read as the reverse complement.
CATTTTGAATATTGCCTTTCATTCAGTGTATAATGTAGCTGTATGTGAATGGTTTCTGACATGTGCTGTATGTGGCAGACCAATCACAACAGACTGGGCCATCTGACCAATCAGAGCAGAGTATGCTCACAGAAAGGAGGGGCTTAGAGAGACTGAATCTTAAAACTGCTTCAAACAAATCATTTGAGAATTGTCAAAAAAATGAGGTAATTTTAAATGCATATTTTGAGTAAACTAAAGCTTTTTTGAGAATCCCAAAACAATATCAGGAACATTAAAAATGGCATAATAAGGGCACTTTATTAAAAAAAAAAAAAAAATCCATTTCCACCAATTAGGTTATAACAGTTTGATAGTATTTTGTGGCGGATATTATATTTCTAACATTTTTGGATGTCTGACTCATTTATCTTTCTAATGTTTATTTCATAGCTAGCAATTTGTGTATTCCAAATAAACCTCATAAACAGTAACTTCACACTTTTTGCATAGTTTGACAATAACACCTTGATTAGAAGTGACACATTATAAAAAATATTCTCTGTGCAAGTTTTTCCTTCACACATCAGATATTTCACACGTCTCATATTTCATCAAGCTCAGCTGTTAGACAGTTGTGATTTTTGAAAAACAATTTTTGTACAATAAATATTGATATGATTTCACACTGAATGTTTATTTCACTCTTTGTTCAGATTGCCATAGGTTTAAGCGTAATAATTCACATTTTTATGTTAGACTTTCATGCAGTACACTGTGAAAAAAAAAAATAAATAATAATAAATAAAATAAATAAAAATTAAAAAAAGTTGTTTCAACTTAAAAAAGTAAGTGTTTGTGATGCCTTAAAATTTTAGGTTTACTCAACTCAAATTTCCACGTTTTCATGTAGTACAACTTAACATTTCATGTTGACTAATCTCAAAATTTTGCATGAACACTTTTTTAAGTTGAAACAACCTTTTTTTTAAGTTGTTTTTTTTTTTTTTAACAGTGTAGTTTAAGTTTGAAAATCTCAGGCAAGGAGCACTGAAATCAGTATATTAAAAGATCCATAGAAGCAGAAATATGTTTTATGTGACCTTTAAATAACAAAAGCAATTAAAATAAAACCAATGAAAATAAAACATTTAAACATCAGTCCTAGGGACATGAAAGTCTAAAGTTAAAGATACATCTATGTGTCAATTAATTCCATTAATTAATTGGCATGTTATTTCATTAAACATTTTAATCACTTGACAGCCTAAGAATAAACATATGTTGCCAAGTGAAAACATTACATATCTGTTGCTGGACGTTGTGGATTCAACAGAAGCGTGATGCAATAATGGTTATTGTTGAAATGCCTCTTGTTGTTCAGCTAAAGTATCAATTACCATGGTATTGAAACCAGACTTTAGGTTGGCTAAAATGTTTTAAATTTGATTTATCCATTTGGACAAAACGATTTGTTTTGTTGACATCCAAAACCCATTAGCCTTCCTTCAAACAAAAACAAGCAATAACATGGCAAACTTTTCCATTTTTCTGTCTTTCCAAGGCCAGCAGTAAGTGGTGGGTGGATGAGTGTGAGTTGTTGTGGCACATTTACTGTGTGTTCATTCCCCTCAGACTTCAGGGTGTAGCAAAAACACGCCCTATTTCAGCTGAGGGTGAATGTCTGTTCGTTCCATGTAGATTAGTGGATCACAACTGGTGGGTCGCAGATAAGGTCACACACAAGACTGCTTTTTATGTTTAAATGTATAGGAACAACCTTCACATATATATAGTTACTAATGGCAAACATTTTTAAATATCAAAATGTTCAAATTGAGGCAAATACACCTGTTTCAGTTTATCGTTCAATCAAACAGTTTAATTTTAGTAGCCAAAATACTCAATTAGGAGCTTCATGTCCACATCCACAAAAATAAAATAAAATAAAATAAAATAAAATAAAATAAAATAAAATAAAATAAAATAAAATAAAATAAAATAAAATAAAATAAAATAAAATAAAAAAGAAAGATGGGGACAAAAAGCAAAAACACCCATTAGGAGCTTAATGCCCACATCTACAAAACAAAAACAAAAACAAAAACAAACAAACAAACAAACAAAAAAAGAAACAGAACAAAAAAGTGAAATAAAATAAAAAGAAAGATGAAGACAAAAAGCATAAACATCAATCATCAATTAGGAGCAAAACAAAACAAAAAGTGAAACAAAATAAAAAGATAGATGGGGAAAAAAGCAAAAACATCAATTAGGAACAAAAAACAAAACAAACAAAGAAAAAAAAATAATTAAGTTAAATGAAATAAAAAGAAAGATGGGGACAAAAAGCATAAACATCCATTAGGAGCTAAACAAAACAAAACAAAACAAAAAACAAAACAAAACAAAACAAAACAAAACAAATAAAAAACTGTCAAATAAAATAAAATTAAATAATAAAAAGAAAGAGGTGGATTTATATAAGATATAAAAGCAAAAACATCCATTAGGAGCTTCATTCACACATCCACCCAAAAATAAATAAATAAATAAATAAATAAATAAATAAATAAATAAATAAATAAATAAATAAATAAATAAATGAATGAATGAATGAATGAATGAATGAATGAATGAATGAAAAGAACAGAAAGCTATATATAATCTACAAATTAAAACAGGACAAAAAAGTAAAATAAAATAAAATAAAATCTACCAAAAAACACAAAACTAAACAATAAAATAAAATAGAAAGTGATATATATCTCTATCTATATCTATATCTATATCTATATCTATCTATCTATCTATCTATATATATCTATCTATCTATCTATCTATCTATCTATATATATATATATATAATCTACAAAAACAAAACAGAACAAAAAAGCAACGTAAAATAAAATAAAATAAAATAAAATAAAATAAAATAAAACCAAAAAACACAAAAACAATAAAATAAAATAAAATAAAGAGGGGGATATAAAAAGCTAAATTAGGAGCTTCATTCCCACATCTACAAAACAAAAACAAAAACAAAAACAAAAAGTAAAATAAAATAATATAAAAAGCAAACACGACCACATTTTCATTAAATACAGGTTTACCTAAAACATATGTTGTGTGCAGTGAATTACTGCCTCCTAAGAGCATGAAACAATGAAAATAAAAAAAATGAATAAATTCAAGAGACACTTAAAAACCAAATTGTCAATTTTCCTATTCAGCCAACAGTGTAAAATAGCTGTTACCTCATCTAACCCTTTCAAAATAACTTTTGTTCATGTAACTGATGTACTCTAGTTGATTCAGAGACATTAAATCACGTTTTTGACTTGAATAAAACATGAGAGACATTTGAAGGTAATATTCCTAAAGTGCAATGTTTTGATGTCCAGTCTAAAATCTGTTGAGAAACCATGTCCTCCACTATTTTTTTCTTCTCTCTGTTGTACTTACTCTCCCTCTGTTCTACTCATTCTGCCTTTGTACTTCTCTTCCTTTTTACTTCTCTTCTCTGATGAGTGGAAAATTACCTCACAGATACTTTACGTTTCTCTGTCCCCTATGTTTGGAGGCTGGGGGGATGAAAGCGGAAAAGGGAAAAGAAGGTGTGAGATGAGAATTCATACGTTAGATCACAAGATCTGCCTGATAAACGGCAGCAGACACGTCATTTATCACCGTGCACACTAGGGAATGGAGACTCTCTAACTACTATGGGAAGAAACAGATACTTTTTCCACAAGGGCAGATAAAGTAAAAGAGAAGAGAAAAAACTGCCAATCAATTGAGCAAATTAGCTGCAGAAAATGTCTGGCAGAAAAGAAATATAAGTAATGTGATGTTGGTGTTACAATGTCACACTGATTCATTGCCTGAACCTGTAGTAATGCATATTGTATGTATGGAGTGTGTGACGTTTCCTACTTTCTGACACCTGACGAGTCTTGCAGCCTTTTGGCTTGTGGCCTGGTTGGATTGGTAAATCTTTTGTAATGGATGGGATAATGAGGAAGATATTTGTACAGGGATGTCGGTGCTTATGTGGCCGGAGATAATTGTCACACTTTGTGTTCCAATAAATATTTGTTTTACAGGGGATTAAACCCTTTAATATGCTTTTCAGCTAAATTCAAACAATTAAAAAGACAAATCATTCTAAATTGGTTTCATTGTTTTATTTTATAACCTTGCTTATTTGAAGTTGCCGCTGCAAAAAAAAAAGAAAAAAGAAAAGTGATATTAAAAGTCTAATTGGCTGAAATTAAAAAAAAAAAAAAAAAAAAAAAAAAATCTAATTTAAAACAATTCTGAAACCTATAGAAGATTATAAAGAAGAAGAACAATAACAAATAAATAAAAAATAAAATAACAAACAAGCAAACATCTAAATATTTGCACGCAACTTTCAGAAAGCTTAATTTTTTTCTGAATTTATCTTTTTATTCTGAATTTATTCAGCAATATTTATTCAGACTAAAAGTCAGACTTTTTGAAAGTTGCAATTTATTTATTTAAATTCAGTGGTGGAAACAAGGTTAATTTGTTTTCTTGCAATTGCAAATTTTTCTTTGCAGTGTTTTATTTTTATATTTGGAGAATAGATAGACAGACAGACAGACAGACAGACGAACAAACAAACAAACAAACAAACAAATAAATAAATAAATAAATAAATAAAGTGATTGCAACTTTCAGTAAGCTTTAGTTTTTTTTCTCGTAATTCTGACTTTTTTTTGTCAGACTAAAGGTCAGATTTACTGAAAGTTGCAAATACATTTTTATTTTACTTTTTATTTTATTTTATTTTATTTTATTTTATTTTATTTTATTTTATTTTATTTTATTTTATTTTATTTTATTTTATTTTATTCAGTGGTAGAGACAATGTATATATATATATATATAAATTTGATTACAACTTTCAGTAACCCTGAGTTTTTCTTCATAATTCAGACTTTTTTTTCTCAGACTAAAAGTGAGACTTACTGAAAGTTGCATCATTTATTTTATTTTATTTTATTTTATTATGTATATTATGTATATATATTTGGAGTTTATATCTCACAATTCAGAATTTTTCCACAGAATTGTGAGTTTAAATCTCATTACAAATTTGAATTGTGACTGAACATCTCACCATTGTGAGTTTACATCTCACAATTCTGAAAAAAAAAAAAAAGAATTGTGAGATAGATAAATGAACGAATGTACAAACAAACAAACAAACAAACATTTATTTGCAACTTTCAGCGATGAAAACAAGGTTAACTTTTTTCTTGCAATTGCGAGTTTATAGTATTTTATTTTTATATTTGGTGTTTACTTTTCACAATTCGGACTTTTTTCACAGTTACTTTCGCCATTCTGAGTTTATATCAAAATTCTGAGGAAAAAAAAAGACAGAACTGTGAGATATAAACTCAGAATGGCGATATATTCGAGTTTATAATCAGATATCAACTCGTAATGCTCTGAAAAAAAATCTCAATTGTGAGATATAAACTCCAAATTGTGAGATAAATAGTTGGTATTACCTTTTTTCTTTCTGTTTAAATTCCATGATAGAAATAAGCTTCCATAGAAACACTGACATCCAAAACCACTGCAAGAAAAAACACGATATGTAATTAATTTTTATCTCAATACATCATAATTACTAACATTTGTGACAACTAGCCCCGGTCTCCTGTGCATGTGAACGAGATGCCTTTTTGTGCAACAACAAATTCTTTAGTCAAGTGATGGAAGTAAAGGTAAAAAGGTTCAAACACAAAAACAAATGTAAATTTGTCCTTCCTGATGGGTTTCTCATTATACAAACATTAGATGGTGTACTCTCAGAATCTGCTCAGCTGTCAGTTGTGGCCAAGAAATGATGAAGCTTTTTATTCTATTGAGTTTAGCTTGTACTGTGAACATTCAGATCAATGACTGGGTCGATGAGAGGCCTCTTTTGAGCAGAACAGATGCAATGATGTGTAATCATGAAGCTTTTGATATTTCAGTAGTTAAAAATCAATACTACTGTGTTATGGGCTATTTGGGGCGGGGCGGGGCGGGGCGGGGTGGGGGGGGGCAAGATAACTGTAAGACAGCCATCAAAGATTCACAAGAAAGTACGCTTTGCATTTAGCTGGTCTGAGAGTTCCCTTGGTACAGTTTTTACATATTTGACTGTTAAATGAATCAATTTTGTAAACAAACTAAAAGACTCTTAAGGGAAACATATGGATTTAATTCATATTGTCTGCATGCAATGTGTGCATCAAAATGGTGATCTTTTCTGTTGTGTACTACATTTATTTATTCATTCATTCATTCATTTATTAATTTATTTAAATGGCAGAAACAAGGTTAACTTTTTCTTGCAATTGCGAGTTTATATTTGGAGTATATTATTTTTATATTTTAAGTTTTTATCTCAGTCAGATTTTTTTCACAGAATTACATGTTTATATCTCATTATAAACTAGAAGTATCTCACTGTTCTGAGTTCATATATCATAATTCTAAAGAAAAAAAAACAGAATTGTGAAATAAATGAGTGAATGAATGAATGAATGAATGATTTTTTTTCTCATAATTCTGACTTTTTCTCAGACTAAAAGTCAGGCTTAAAAGTTGCAATTAGTTTTTATTTTATTTTATTTTATTTTATTTTATTTTATTTTATTTTATTTTATTTTATTTTATTTTATTTTATTTTATTTTATTTTATTTAGTGGCGGAAACAAGTTTAATGTTTTTCTTGCAATTGGATCTTTTTTGTGTGTGTGTGGAGATATTACTTTCACAATATTGTCCAAATAATCAAAAAGATTTCTTGTCCAAATAATGCAGCCTGAAAACTGAAAACAGTACACACATATATTAATGAAAATTATGGAGAAATATTTGTGTTTGTAAAGCTCCAAAGCTTTCTCTGTATTGCTTTTAATATTTGAACTACTTGCCCTGTGGCAAATATGAGTTTCTTCAAGAGAACAGAAGACATTGCTGTGAAAAAAATATAATATAATGAAGCAGGGAAAAAGTTTAAATATATAGCCTGAAAATGTTGCAACAAGCAGAAATCAATTTTACAGACTACATTCCCATTTTGTCAGTCTAATGCATATAGAAAGCATATTTACAAAAAAAGAAACATTTGAAATCATTTTCAAGAGATGAAGGACGACATTTACTGTCACTCTGATTGCGCTCAATAAAAAAAAAAAAAACAGACAAAAAGAAACTATTAGCTTACATATCTCATCATATTGGATTTAGCTCATTTTCTCATAGAATATTTTACCTGAGGCTTTTGGATTCATGATGTTCTTTTACTTTTTTTAAAACATGTATTTCTGTGTTAAGAGCATTTATCTAGACACTGCATGTAAAGATGAACTGAAATATCCATTCATTAGAGTTCTTCTCCATGCATTTGGACAGGGTTTAAAGGAGAAGTTGACTCTTACAGAATAAAAATTTCCTGATAATTTACTCACCCCCATGTGATCCAAGATGTTCATGTCTTTCTGTCATCGGTCACAAATAAATTAAGGTTTTTGAGGAAAACATTCCATGATTTTTCTCCATATAGTGGACTTCAGCGGTGGCCAACAATGGGTTAAAGGTCCAAATTGCAGTTTCAGTGCAGCTTCAAAGAGCTCTACACAATCCAAGCTGAAGAATAAGGGTCTTATCTAGCGAAATGATCATTTTCTAAAAAAAACTAATAAAAACTGATATACTTTTTATCCACAAATGGTCATCTTGCACTAGCGTGACACATTATGTAATCACATTAAAAAGGTCACACGTGACGTAGATGGAAGTACAGACCCAGTGTTTAAAAATCGAACGTGTTTGAAGAAAGTCAAACGGCCTTTACAAAAAAGGAAAAGCAATGATTTTGGACAATTTTGAAGTTGGAGGAGAAAATTAGATTTTCACCCTACTCTACACTCTAAGAATTTATTTATTAAGTTATTTGGCAACCCAGCGTTGGGTAAATATTTTGACCCAGCAAGTTGGGTTAAATGTTTTTACCGAACATGCTGGGTTATTTTATTTAAGTCAACTATTTTTTAAAAATTATTATATTGCTGGCTTAAATTGGACTGGAACACAGAGAATTACTAGAGGCAACAGCAATAATCAAAAGATGAACATTTATTATTAAGCAAGAACACATGGACAAAATACAAGACAAACTGAATTTATTTGGATGAATACAGCATAGTTTACAATATTACATACATTTAAACTCATTTAACAAGCATTTAACCACTAAAAATGTGGTGTTTTCAACTGTTCTCTGTAATCGTTTTTTACCGAAATATCGCTAATGCTTGTGCCGGTGTGTTGCCGAAATCTGAGCCGGTGAAGGGCTGCTGTTCGCTGGGGTAACTACGAACTTCAGACCATGGCCTCGCGTTTCACTCATAGCTGAACAATGCCGCGACTAACTACAAAACCTGCCCATAAACAAACTGAAATTAGATAACATATTTTAATATCAAGCTAAATTAAAGCCACACAAAAGCACATGTGTAATCTGACCAATCAAAGGGCGAGACGTCACGGGTGGGTGACGTAAGCGATCAGGAAGTTTAAAAGCATGTACGGCGGAACCGGCGTCAGCTTCAGGGGATGAAGCGAGTGCTCACAGGGATGCCGGAAGTATGGCACGAGATGAAGCATCTCGTTCCCTCGGGAAACCAGGGTTACATACGTAACCTGGGACGTTCCCCTTCAGGAACTCAAGCTGCGTCCGAAAAATGCTATGGGAACGAGATGCCTATGCCACCAGACTTCCAAATCCCTGCCTAGGGTGCAGCTAATGCAGGAGGACAGAGGAGCCAGGAGTGGCTCGAACATCTAGGTTGTAAAACCTAACAAAGGTGAGGGGTGTTGCAGATGTCCTGCATAGGAACACGTGCCAGAAGGGACTTGGAGGCCACCATACCTCAAGTGGAATGAGCCTTGACCCTCAGGGGCGAGGGGAGATCAGAGGACTCATAAGCAAGAGAAATGGCATCAACAATCCACCTGCTGAGGGTCTGCTTAGAGGCAGGGAGACCCCTTTTGGGGGGACCATAGGAAACTAGCAGTTGGTCCATCCTTCACCACAAAGCAGCTCTGTAGACATATGCGTCCAGTGTTCGCACTGGGACCTTAGGGACATACCCTGCTCGGGGGTAAAGAAAGGGCCTGCAGGTCCCCAACCCGCTTAAGGGAAGTTAGCGCTAGAAGCAGAGTAGTCTTGATGGTAAGCAACCGATAAGAAATATCTTCTATAGGCTCAATTGGAGGTCTACAGAGGGCTTTGAGCACCATAGCAAGGTCCACGTAGGGACACTGGGTCATACTGGAGGTCTCAGCACACCACGGAGGAAATGTGTAACCAGGGTGTCTTGCCCACTGACAGGCCACCAAGAGGGGCGTGGTAGGCCGAGATCACCACCACGTAAACCTTCAAGGTGAAGTGGGTTAACCCTGTGGAGAAACGAGCCTGCAAGAACCCCAGCACTGTACCAATCGGGCAGTTAACTGGGTCAAGTTGGCAGTCTCCACACCATGAAGTGAAGAGTCTCCACTTCAGGCCACACAGTTTCCTCGTAGAGGGAGCTTTGGACTGGAGGATGGTCTCAGCAACCTCAGTTGAGAGACCAGAAACTATGAGCTGTGCCCCCTCAGGGGTCACACTCACTGATTTCACAGCTCTGGGCAGGGGGTGAAGGATGGTGCCCCCTGCCTGTGACAGGAGATCCCTCCTGACGAGAATCTGCCATGGAGAACCGTCGAGGAGAGAAATCAGGTCCGAGAACCATACTCGGCTCGCCCAGTATGGAGCTACTAGGAGTAGACTGACCCAGGTCAACTGCAGCAGGCCAAGTATCATGTTGGACGCAGCTGCCATCAGACCCAGCAGTTGTTGAAACTGCTTTACAGTGAGTGACCGACCTTTCTTCACACTCGCGACTGCGGCAAGGATCGACTCGATCCGTGCAGGAGACAGACGTACCTGCATCGTGGTTGAATCCTACACCTAGCCTAGATAAGTTGTCCTCTGTGATGGAGAAAGCACACTTTTTTTTGGCGTTTAGTTTTAACCCTAACGCTCTCATGTGGGCGAGGACGACATCTCGATGTCGAGCAGCCAGACTCTTTGACTGAGCTAGAATCAGCCAGTCGTCTATGTAATTGAGTATGCGATTGCCCTGGAGATTAAAGAGAGACCAGGGCTGCATCTACACACTTCGTAAACGTATGGGGTGAGAGTGCTAGGCCAAAGGGAAGAACCTGATACTGGTATGCTTTGTACCTGAAAGCAAACCTCAGGAACTTCCTGTGTTGAGGAAGGATTGAAACGTGGAAGTAGGCATCCTTAGATCTATCATCACAAACCAGTCCTCGGACCTGATTTGTGACACTACCTGCTTGACAGTAAGCATTCTGAACTTCAACCTCATGACTGAACGGTTGAGTCGGCGCAGATCTAGAATAGGACATGACCCTCCATCCTTCTTCGGAACAATGACGTACCGGCTGTAGAACCCGGACTCCCTGTCGTAAGGAGGGACCACCTCGATGGCCTCCTTCCTCAGAAGGGTCTCTACTTCTTGATCCATAACCAGAGCCTGCTCTAGGCCCACCAGAGTGGGAAAGACCCCGTTGAAAGGTCTGAATAGAGTTGCTTTTTTCTACAGTACGCAGGACCCATGCAGACACGTTCGACAGTAGTTTCCACACTGCCAAATAGTCTACTAAGGGAACCAGCCTCTCGAGGCTGGCCTCTGGTGTTGACTGAATTGCTAGTTTGGAGTTCTGTGACGGTGGACCGACAGGAGACTGCCAAACTAACTGTTCTAGAGACCCCCGTAGGGGTGACGAGCATCTCGGTTCCACTATGTCCGTGGGCGGAGAGAAACGAGATGTGTGCTCGCCGGAGACCACTGGGCGCTGTAACCCTGGCAGGGGTAGCAGACTGGCCTCCTGAGGGCACCGACAGATGGACACCATGTAATACGATGTAACCCGCTCTTCCCCGGTAGGGGCTGCCCTCAGTGGTCCTGAGTTGGCATCAGGACTGCTTGGTTGAGGGCTTCCTCAACTGAAGCACAACCCCCAGTTTTGGCCTTTATTTTGGAAGCCCCCAGCTTAGAGCGCCGCTGGTCTCAGTCTCAATTCCTGAACCTCCCGGTACATGGAGCTAGTACACGGCTGGGGCTGCTCATGCAGAGATTGGCAGGGAAGGTACCACTGGAACGCTGACACGTGCTTCCGCGCCCCCTTGTACCTGCTGACGACAGAATCGACTGCGTCGCCAAACAGGCCAGAATGCGAGAGCTGGGCATCCAGAAGAAAGACCCTGTCCTTTTCCTTCATATCGGACAGGGTCAACCAGAGATGCCCAATGGTGCCTGCTGCCCCTGCTGCCCCTTACCCACAAGCACAGAGGTTGTGCGCAGCGATTTTGAGGGTAAGGTTGGAGTCTTCAAAAATGATGCCGCTCCAGGGGACAGATAGGGGCATCATCTTATAGCTGTGCTCGCCCAACCCCACCACATTGCCATAATAATCCGAGGCGGAGATGAACAAGTGGGTTGAAAATGGTCTTACCCACGACCTCGAGACTTCTGTGTGGAGATCGGGGAAGAAGGGAAGGGTCTGGTGTGGAGGTGGCGGTTTGCTCTAATTTGCTCTTCTGCGGTTCAGCTTGTTCTTCGGCGGGCCAGACGATCTTCAACTTGGCCACTGCACGATTTACCTCCTTCAACAGCTCCTCGTACTGGGGAGATTGAGGGAGTGGCTCCTCAACCACGCTCTCCACATCGACCTCCTCGGAAGATGATAGGAGAAGCGAGGAGCCTGTTTCGTGGGGGGAAGTAGCCGCAGAGCGGGCTTCCGATCCCACAGAACGGGCTGTGGACCTGGCAGGTGAAGAAGGAGATAGGGGGTCACCTGTCTCCATTCCCTCTAACAGATCCAGCTACGAACCCCAGCACCGCAGGGAACGCTGGTGAAGGCTCCCTTCTCAAAGAGAGCCTTCCGGGAGCGGAGCGTCAGCAAAGGAAGACACTCAAAATGCGGACAGTCGGCTCCCTCAAGAGCCAACTCGGCATGCTCCGCTCCCAAGCAGACCACGCACATGCTGTGTGCATCCCCGCTAGTGATGTAGCGTTTGCAGGGAGGAACACACAGCCTGTAACGCGGTCTGCTCTCGCCACTCTTGCCCTTGCTGGTAGACATCACCCTCAAATAAAAGCTGTGCGAACTAGCATGAAAAAACAGGGTGACAAACACAAACACAGAGCGCTTCGCTTAAAGACTGAAGCTGATGCCGGTTCCGCCACACGTGCTTTTAAGCTTTCTGGTCGCTTACGTCACTCGCCTGTGACGTTTCGCCCTTTGATTGGTCAGATTACACATGTGTTCAGAGCGTGATCTCACTGTAGGCGTTCCCATAGTGTTTTTCAGATGCAGCTCGAGTTCCTAAAGGGGAACTACCCAGCACCTGGGTAAGAAATATTTAAAATAACCTAATTAAAGGACCCAACAAGTTGAACCCAGCATTTGGGTTAAAAAAAATATCCCACCATTTTTTAGAGTGTACCTTTTTGAAAGTACACAGATGAAGAACTAATTTTGCGTGACCTTTCCAATGTGATTACGTACTGTAATGCGTGAAATTGAGGATGCGCACTGCAGTGTTAATGCAAGATGAGCACTTCTGGTTAAAAAGTATAGCAATTTTTATTTTATTTTAGAAAAAGACGTTTCGCTAGATAAGATCTTTATTCTTCGGCTGGGATCGTGTAGAGCCCTTAGAGCCCAATTTGGAGCTTCAACCCCCATTGAAGTCAACTATATGAAGAAAAATCCTGAAACATTTTCCTCAAAAACCTTAATTTCTTCGCAAATGAAGACAGGAAGACATAAACATCTTGGATCACATGGGCATACATACAGTGATCATGTGCTTATCTAATGATCTAAACACACTGGAATGATGGCTGGTGCTCCAGTGCATGACAATAAAATCTGAAAATTATGATCATTATAGAGACCTACAAACATTCCCCTGATAAAACAGCTTTTTCTGAATTTGTCAGGCTGTATAGTCTATCTGTAGCCAGGTCATATGCCTCTCACATAATGGGGCCTAATTGCAAGCAATTACAGGCTCCATTATAGAAAATAATGGTCACAATTTATCATCTTCACAGACAGAGAAGAGTAAAGGGAGTTTCATATTGTTAAAATGTTAGATCAGCCAGCTTCTTTTTTTTTTTTTTTTTCTTTTTTTATAGAGTTGCGATGAAAGAGAAGAGGTATTTACAAAAGCCATCAATTAATGTGTTCATTTTGACGTGAATGGATTTATGTGGAATTCACAGCTATACTGACTGCTTTGTTGAACCGCTGACACTAATGGCACAGCTAAAAGTGTAAAATTACAAGGGTGGTGAAACAATAACTGTTTGGATTGTTAAAGCTTTTGTCATAAGGTGTTTATTAATTCTTGATGAGGATATGATGAATAAAATAAGCAATTATGATGTCCATAATTACCCTACAATTAATTTTATCACACCAGAATACATACCATTAAAAAGTTAAGATTCTGTTAGATTTGTTTATTTTTTTGAAAAGAAATATTTTGTGCTTACCAAGACTGCATTTATTGAATGAAAAATGCAGTAAAACAGTAATAATGTTAAATATTATTACTATTTAAAAGAACTGTTTTCTGTTTTAATATATTTTAATTGTAATTTATTCATGTGATGCAAATCTTCAGAATTATTACTCCCGTCTTTAGTGTCACATGGTCTTTCAAAGATCATTTTAATATGCTGATTTGCTGTTCATGAAACATTTTGCTTCACATTTTTGTGAAAAACATTTATTTATTTTTTTTTATTATTATTTTTTTTCAGAATCTTTGATGAATTAAAAAAGTCTTCACATTTTTGTGAATAAATACATTATATTTTATTTTAGAATTTTTTTTTTCTGGATCTTTGATTAATTACAAAAATACTTTAGATTTTTGTGAATAAACACATTTTATTGATTGATTGATTTTAAAGACCTTTGATTAATTAAAAAAATGCTTCATATTTTTGTGAATATATATATTTTATTTTATTATTTTTCATTATTATCGTTTTATTAGATATTTTTCAGGATCTTTGATTAATTAAATATGTTATGCTAACTTTATTTTATTTTATTTATTTTATTTTTACTCTTTATATTTACTTTTCTAGGATCTTTGATGAATAAAAAAATGCTTCATATTTTGGTGAATAAATACACTTTTATTTTATTTTATTTTATTTTATTTTATTTTATTTTATTTTATTTTATTTTATTTTATTTTATTTTATTTTATTTTATTTTATTTTATTTTATTTTATTTTATTTTATTTTATTTCAAACCAAATCTTTTGGTTGAACTATTGCTCTATTCTGTACGTTTTCTGTTTGGGGACTATTGGTCCCCACAATGTAGGCAAACCCTGACACACATATTCTCTCTCTCTCTCTCTCTCTCTCTCTCTCTCTCTCAAACACACACACACATTCCATCATTGGAAAAATTTCAATAGAGCACATAATTAGCCAGAGCCCTGCAAAGTCCATTGATTTGTCTTTTGTTGTGATAAATTATCTCTCACACTTCTCTCCATGTGACATACGGCACATTGAAAGTCAATAGGACCCCGGAGGCAAGCGTTCCCCCTCAGCTGCCATCATACTGTCATGTTTGTGTAAGCGGCGTACATGTGGAGCTGTGTGGAGTGACACGCTCCTATCACCACCATAATCACAGTCCTTTTGTTGATGTTTTGTTAACTGCTATCATGTCTTCATGTCCTGACATGTCTTGCTGCTCGGATTCATCTAAGATCAGGGGTGTGGGAACGAGCTGAAAAGTATTTTTATTAAAAGTAATTGGCATGATTATCTCCCAAAAAAGATGTGGGTGTGCATGACGGAGGCGGATTGTGTGTTTGGGTTTGTGTGAGGTTACACCTGCCATTCAATATGAGTTATTGGCTCTTTAGCAGCAACTTTTTGCCTTGTGTGACTCCAGAGTATAATGTAAATTGCATACAGTATAATGCAACAATCTGCAATGATTGCAAGGCAAGATTGCATTTGTTTCTGTCTCAAGAGTAAAACATAAAAAGGTAACTGATATCTCACCGTGCCACTTTTCATTCTTGTAATTTGCAACTTTGTTTCTAGAACCTGAGACGACATATCCGACAGTGTGATATCTCGCAATGTGACTTTAAATCTTGTATTTTCTACTTTTTTCCCCTTGTAATAACGACTTTACATTTGACACTGTGACTGTGTATCTCACATGTGAATTTATTTCATAATGTAAAATTATAATGTGTCATAATTATGATACACTTTTTGTCACACAGTACATGTAAATATTCATCATATACTTTTTGGATGGAAGTCTGTTATGCTCGCCAAAGCTGAATTTATTTGACCATATTTACAGTGAAAACTGTAATGTAGAGAAATATGATTACAATTTAAAATAGCTGTTTTCTATGTTAATATACATTAAAATGTATTCCAGTGATGGCAGATCAGTGTCACATGATCCTTCAGAAATCATTCTAATATGCTGATTTGAGGTTATTATTATTATCAGTATTGAATTTATTTTATTTTATTTTATTTTGTGGAAACCATGATGTGTTTTTTTCAGGATTCACTGGTGAATAGAAAAAATTTAAATATACAGTTTTTTAAATAAAAATCTTTTGTAAGATTATAAACATCTTTACTTTCAGAGTGGATCAAATGAATGTGTAACCGCTGAATATAAGCATTAATTTCTTTTAAACAAAAATTCTGAATTTATTTGACCAAAACTACAGTGAAAACTGTAAAAATAATATTACAATTTAAAATAGCTTTTTTCTATGTTAATATTAAAATGTAATTTATTCCACTGATAGCAAAGCTGATTTTCACAATAATTTTCACCATCATTCTAATATGCAGATTTGAGGTTATTGATGTGCTGCTTAACTATTTTTATTTTATTTTATTTTTTTTATTTTATGTTATTTTTTATCATGCAATTCTGAGAAAAAACAGTCGAACTTCAAGTTTGTATCATGCAATTCTGAGAGAAAAAAGTCAGAATTGCAAGTTTGTGTCACGTAGTTCTGAGAAAAAGGCAGAATTGTGAGTTTGTATCATGCAACTCTGAGGAAAAAGTTGGAATTGTAAGTTTGTATCACACAATTCTGAGAAAAAAGAGGGAATTGCAGGTTTGTATCAAGCAATTCTGAGGAAAAAGTCAGAATTGCGAGTTTGTATCACGCATTTCTGAGGAAAAAGTTGGAATTGTAAGTTTGTATCACACAATTCTGAGAAAAAAGACGGAATTGAAGGTTTGTATCAAGCAATTCTGAGGAAAAAGTCGGAATTGCGAGTTTGTATCATGCAATTCTGAGAGAAAAGATGGAATTGCAAATTTCTATCAAGCAATTCTGAGGAAAAAGTTGGAATTGTAAGTTTGTATCACACAATTCTGAGAAAAAAGATGGAACTGCAAATTTGTATCAAGCAATTCTGAGGAAAAAGTCGGAATTGTGAGTGTGTATCACGCAATTCTAAGAGAAAAGACGGAATTGCGAGTTTGTATCAAGCAATTCTGAGAGAAAAGATGGAATTGCGAGTTTGTATCAAGCAATTCTGAGAAAAAAGTCGGATTTATGAGTTCTTATCACGCATTTCTGAGAAAAAAGACGGAAATGCGAGTTTGTATCAAGCAATTCTGAGGAAAAAGTTGGAATTGTAAGTTTGTATCACACAATTCTGAGAAAAAAGATGGAATTGAAGGTTTGTATCAAGCAATTCTGAGTCAAAAGTCGGAATTGCAAGTTTGTATCATGCAATTCTGAGAGAAAAGATGGAATTGCGAATTTCTATCAAGCAATTCTGAGAAAAAAGTCGGATTTACGAGTTTGTATCACGCATTTCTGAGAAAAAAGACGGAAATGTGAGTTTGTATCAAGCAATTCTGAGGAAAAAGTTGGAATTGTAAGTTTATATCACACAATTCTGAGAAAAAAGACGGAATTGCAGGTTTGTATCAAGCAATTCTGAGGAAAAAGTCGGAATTGCGAGTATCATGCAATTCTAAGAGAAAAGATGGAATTGCGAGTTTGTATCACGCAATTCTGAGGAAAAAGTCGGAATTGCGAGTGTGTATCACGCAATTCTAAGAGAAAAGACAGAATTGCGAGTTTGTATCAAGCAATACTGAGGAAAAGTAGGATTTACGAGTTTGTTTCAAGCAATTCTGATAGAAAAAAGGTTGAAATTGTAAGGTTGTATCAAGCAATTCTAAGGAAAAAGTCGGAATTGTGAGTTTGCATCATGCAATTCTGAGAAAAAACAGAATTGCATCACGCAATTATTATATATTTTATTTCATTTATTTTGTGTGTGGAAACTATTTATCTTATGGTGTGATTTTAAATCTTGCAAACTTATAAAATAAATGCAACTTTGTTTCTCATAATAGCAGCTTTGTTTCTCGCTACTTTATTTTTGACAATGCAATTTTCTCATAATAATGGCTATTATCATTTTAAACTTATCTTACAATTGCTACTTCACATCTCACAATGTGGCTTTCTTATTTTAAGCTTTATCACAATCTTTTTTGTATGTTTTACTGTTTTTATGTTTTTACCCTGAATAATTTGTATCGATTAGTTAAAGACTAACTGGCTAAACTAAGAAGACTATTTAAAAGCTGTGTTTATGTTTGAGCTCGAAAAGTGTTGAACAAATCTCATTCATGCTGGAAGCAAAATGATATGCGACGCTTAGCACGCGTGTGTACCCTAAAGCATACAGAATCTGACAGGCGCCTTCCTTTATCATCTTAAACATATGCTTGATGTGCAAAGAAAGGATCTTTATGAGATGAAAAGCCCCCTCTTGTGATCTAAAATACGTTTAACTTAGTTTTGGTGGTCCAAAAGAAATTGCACAGTCTACATTAAAGGAATCCCTTAAAGGAATAGTATATGTCATATTTACTCGCCTTCACATTGTTCCAAACCCGTGTGCTATTACTTTTTTTCGGGGAACACAAAACTTGAAAAGAAATGAAATGTAAATATGATGGAGTTTAAATTTTGGTCCGAACTATCCTTGAAAAAAGGTAAATGTTCTGTCTACTGTATGTCACGGAGGTCAAACAGCTGCTTTGCTCAGCGGGTGGGAGGAGTTTGGATGAACATTTGCTATCAGATCACGCAGCACCGACCTTTAGATCATTAATCAAAGGGCTGTTGATTCTGATAGTGTTTTATTAATGGCTTATCTGAGTAATATAGATCCATGGGAGGTGGAGCGGGTGCTGGTTGCTTCTGCAGAGAGAGAGACTTTGATCAGCTGCCTGATACGAGGCAACTCAAATGCAACCTGGGACCGGGTCATTGTGTGGCTTGACAGGCACAAGGGAGAGAGACAGAGAGAGAGAAACCACCTGCTGCTGACCTCACCATCACACTTGATCTGTACAACACTGGTGATATTAAAGAAATCATTATTATACTGACATGCAAAGTCCAATGGAAAAATAGTTTCGAAATGAATATTCTGCTGAATTATGCATTTGACATGATACAGAAATGTTGGGTTACACTTGCTGAAAACATCCCTCTGCATTAAATAATTGAGCGAGAGTTCATCTAAAACTGAAAATTATTTCATCATCTAATCGACCTCATGTTGTGGTATAAAAGAAAATATTTAGCAGAATATCTAAGCTGCTCTTTTCCACATTATATGTTTTTCCACATTATATGTTTCCCCCCCCTTCTTGGTTGCCAGCTGGTGAATATAAGTACATTGGACATTCTGCTAAATATGGAAGCCCATTTCTGAAATTTGCAATTGTGACTTTTTTTCCCTTACAATTCTGAGAAATAAACTCGCAATTGCAAGTTATAAATTCAGAATTGCCTGCTATAAACTTCCAAATTGGAGAATTTATTTTATTGCAATTTTTATTTTGAGAAAAAAAATAAATTAATTAAAAAAAAAAAAAAAAAATCTGAACTGCAAGTTTGCACACAATTTTGAGGAAAAAAAAGTCGGAATTGCAAGTTTGTATCAAGCAATTCTGAGGAAAAAGTCAGAATTGCAAGTTTGTATCATGCAATTCTAAGAGAAAAGATGGAATTGCGAGTTTGTATCACGCAATTCTGAGAAAAAAAGTCGGAATTGCGAGTTTGTATCATGCAATTCTGAGAAAAACGTTGGAATTGTGAGTTTGTATCACAATTCTGAAAAAAAAGTCGGAATTGCGAGTTTGTATCATGCAATTCTGAGAAAAAAAGTCGGAATTGCGAGTTTGTATCATGCAATTCTGAGCAAAAAGTCAGAATTGTGAGTTTGTATCGTGCAATTCTGAGAAAAAAGTTGGAACTGTAAGTTTGTATCATGCAATTCTGAGAAAAAAAAAATTCTTAATTGAGAGTTTGTATCGCAATTCTGAGGAAAAAAAGGAATTGCAAGTTCATATCACAGAGTTCTGAGAAAAAATAAGACATGATGTAATGATGTAAACTTGCAATTACTAGACAAAAATTCCAAATTGTGAGATAAAAAGTTTAAATTACCTTTATTTTTTTATTATTTTATTTTATTTTTTTAATTCAGTGGCAGAAACAGGCTTCCATAGCTAAATATATTTCCTTGTACAATGGAAGAAGATGGGGTGATTTCAAAGACATGAGGCTGACTAGAGTTTCCCTTTCAGTTATTATGTATTCCTGTGCTTGGCTGGAGTTGTCCTCAAAAAGAAAATTATTATTATTATTATTATTATTATTATTATTATTATTTTGTTACTTTGAATTCAAAACAACCTGCAAAGTGAAATAATATGTATGGCAAATAAGGTTGAGCAGCAGTTTGTGATGAACAGTGGCGGTGGTTGTCTCAAGTTCTCATTTCAGAAATCTGGTCATATTACTCTACGTGACTGTGTTTCCTCATTAGAAGACATTCCAGAACTCATAAACAATAAAAGACGAACTGAGGCTTTGAAAATACAGAATATCTACACTGACCCTGTCAAATTATGAATTAGATATATATCTAGATAAAAAGGGGCTGACAGTGTCCCTTCAGACCAACAAATGAAGGCAAGTCCTATTTTTAGGGATAAAAACATATGAAAGAAAAACCACAAACTTGTTTGACGGTCTTGAAGCAGGTTACCCATTGCATTGTTCATGCATCTCATGATCTATAATAACACTCTATTCCCCTTACGCACATGCAAACACACACACATACCCACACAGCAAATGTCAGTTTATCTGGGAGTATAGCCTCAGCTCAGACCTTCTGCTTGTGCCAGTAATATATGACATTATACACAGTCCCAACCATCTGCTGGCGCTGCCTATTTCCCCCTAAACTTTCTCTTTCTCTCTCTCTCTTTCACCTGAGCCAACATCTCATCATCTCAGCCAAACAACCTATTTAAAGTGACATGTAATTCAGAGCAAGGATGCCTTGGAAAAATGAAAGTGTTCTCTCCCACATGAGGGATATCATAGCTGTGGAGATGCACTCGCTGGCTCATTTGGGAAGATAGATGACTTTCGTTTACTGTTGAGACTTTTCAGGTGAAAGTCCTCAAGCCCGCAGAGCTGAATTTGCTGAAGTGCATTTTTTGGTCATAGATAATGTCTGTGGGTAATGTGATAGCAAACATAACCCCTTTTAACACTCTCTTATACAGTTAGAAAGTGATCAATGCATTGCAGTGGAGAACATGAAAGGCAAATTGCCAGCTTGAATTGTGCACTGCATTATATCCTCACTCTTCAACATTATGTGAATCATTGTGATGCTCTTGTAACAGTCATATCTGGATCTCTAACTGAGGCATATCAACTGGCGTGGCATAGGAAAGGTAGGTTGCTTTCAGCACAAACATGCTGAAACATTTAAAAACAGTCGCCACTCTGAATGAGCAATAACACAGTGGGTCATTTGAGGTTTGTCTGGACAAACACATAAATCTAAAGGTAAAACTAATGCTGCTGTCCGAGACGCCGCAAATGGAGTTGACATTTTTATAACTGGATTCATCCAGGTACTAGGAACTAGGAGTGTCTACATCACCAAACCTTTTTGGAAATGAATGCTTGTGGTATATAAAAGGATTAATTCACAATTCTAGGTTTTTATGTATTTGGAGCAGCCACGACAGGAAATACTCATCTACAGTAAGGTCAAAAATAACTGACCTTGGTTTTCTGAGGCTTGATCAATTCTGAGGTCTGGACAATCCTGTTCTGGAGCTGCAGTTCCACATATTTTGACAAAAGTAAAAGGTTAAACTTTATTTTGATGGTCCCCTTTAGAAATCCGGTTGACTGTAACCAATTTTGCTAGTAGACTGTTAGTTTAGCGTTAGTAGAACAAGTTGACATGTACTTGCAAAGTTACTTATAGTCAGTAGAATGTGTGTTGGAGACCATCTTCAAGGTTTTTAAAACTATTTTTCAAATTTGCCTTGAAAATCTAAACATTTCCAGGTAAACCTTCCATTTATATGACTGTCATTAAATTTGCCTTGATTTTAATTCTGTTTCTGTTAAAGCCATTTTCAATGCACGTCTGAATGGCGCACAACCCTGACATTCAAAACTATTACTAAAAGGATTTGAGACTCTTGACAAAAGACTTGACTTAGACTTGGCCTTTAAAGATCTGAGACGTGTATAGTCTGCTTTCTACAGCGCAATTGGCTGTATTTGCTATTGGTTGTAAGTTCATAGACATTCACTGCTCTACCATAACCTCGAAGTGTTTTGTTGAAATGTAAAGTGGTGATTGAGGTTAAAGCAGTATCACTATACTAAAGCAGTCGTCATTCTTCCTGTAGTTGGTAAACCAGCTGCACCTATTTTATTTGTACACTGGAGCTTTTGCTCACCTTACTGTGGCTAGTTATCTTGTGTATGTGTGTGTGTGTATGTGTGTTTGTAATGTAACCTGAGGTTGTGGACAGAATTAGACCTTGGCTGCTTTTTTAACTGTAGATTTGGGGGCATTGGCACGGCTGCAGCTGGACAGAGAACAAAGGCCCTGAGCTTAAACATCCATCATACAAGCATGGGAATTGTGTGTTTTTTTTTTTTCTATGACACTATATGTTCTCACTGTATTTATTTGTGTTTTGCCCTATTTAAGACATTATTAGAGAAGAGGATAGGTGCCTGCTCAGATTTTAGAATTTTGGAATTTGAAATTTTAATGGAACTTTTTTTTTTTAAATCTTATTTAAATCTGTGGCAGAATGTTTATTTAAATCTTTTGAGAAAGTTTATTAAAGAGGACATCGGATGCTCATTTTCCACAAGTTGGTATGATTCTTTAGGGTCTTCATGAAATGTCTGCAACATACTTTGTTTAAAATTCCTCTATGGTCGTGTAAAACATCACCCTTTATAACAGCTCTTTTCGCCTGCACCAATAGCCTTGTGGGTAGCGTACTGATACACAGTGCTGTTGCACTCTGGGCGTCCCATGTTCGAATCTCGACTCAAGGACCTTTCCTGATCCCACCCACTTGGCTCTGATGTTGGGAGAAAATTAACTCTTATGTTCACTTTTAAATCCAAGTATAAAACACCTGCATTGCTTTTGAGATGTTGCTACAGCTGCTTAAGCGTGGAGAAAATGGTGGACAGCGTACAACTGGCTGAGGGCGGAAATATGCAAATACAGAGGAGTCCATCAGCTGCTGTGGGTGGGGCTTGAGCAATATGATGTTATATTGCTCCGAAAATCAAAACGGTTTGATAATTTCGACTGTTTAGATTCCTCAGTTAATAATAATCGTAAGTATTTCACAAGTTCCCCAATTCATATGAATTCGTACGAATGACATACCCCTAACCACACCTACTCATCACTGGGGTCTAGACAAATCATACAAAATCATACGAGTGAGGTTGTACGAATTCATATGAATTATCCACTTTGTAAAATACATACAAATTGGTTAGAATTGTTTTTCTGAGGATTAAAAAAAAAAAAATAAAAATAGATTTTTATCATTGTTGGGTGGTTGTGTCCACACGCTGCTAAGACACATTTATTAACAACATATGTTCACTGAAAAAAATGTGCCTTTGCCTATTTTTGCATACTTCCAAAACTAAACTATAGATATAATTTACCGTAGCTTCCAGCTGATTAACGCTAATGGCAGGAAAACACCAATTACTTTTATTCTTTTCCACACAAATTCTTTAAATAATACTATATTATGACATTAAAATCATTTTAACACAGTGCATCATTTGACGTTTGTTTCACATCTCCATATGTATCGCTTTTCTGACATAGTGAACTCGCTTGGTAGGGCACCTGATACAGGGTTGCACTTGTGATGCAAAGCATGATAAAAAAGCTCAAAAGCTTGCAGAAGCAAGCTAAAATAGCATGCTTGCTTCACCAAGTGTGTTTTTATCTCCTGTCTGCTTTTGTTAACATTAACAGCTAGGTTTAAGGTAGGGTTTAGTGTAGATGATGTGTTATTTTCAAATGCGATGCATTAATCTTTTAGTGCCACTCGCCAGACGTTTAATATTTGAACTACCATGATACATACAACAGCCATAAAATGTCAGTTTCACATTCACCTGTTGCGAATAAAACAGACATGCTTTTAACGCCACTCACTTGACAAATCACTTTGAAAGTGTTGCGAAACGCTCAATGTTTTGCTGAAATGTCCTCACAGGCATGTTTTTCCAATGACCCTGGGCTGAACAAAAATGTTAGTCACAAAACCTATTTATTACACTTTATTCACAATAATTCAATTCACATCTATTGCATATAAGTAAATGTAAACTAAATTTGCTAGATAATTTAAATGATTATTTTATATATAAAAAGATGTTTGTCTAAAATGTGTAAATTTGCTTCACCAAACGAGTTGGAGCTTCCACAGATCATTTGATTTACTGTTGCTTTTCCATGCAACAAAAATGCATGATGATCACTATGTTGAATTACTATGCACCAAATGGGTCTAACTGCTTCTGGTGGCCCCTCACATAGGAAGTAGGTGACGCACACATGTGAGTATATATGTATATTTAAAGACAGCTCATGCCTGCATGCCAATCTGATTCAGTAACCCGTCATACATGTTCTCTGCTGAGTGCCAAACATTAAACCAATAAAAGCACAGGTGCTGCTGAACAAATGAGAGCAACAACCACACCAGAATAGAGTCATATAATCAGGCAAAAACAGTTTGGTTATCCCAAGGTGTCTACTTAAGGCTGTGTGGGTTTCTGCAGAGATTAAGCAAACTGACAGGGTCTGGATTGGGTGGTGTGTGATGGGTCTTTGTGCAGGGGGACTCATGCTTGTCACAAACTATTTGGAGCACTTGAACTGTGCTGATGTGGACTGAACTAAAGGCACAGTAGAAGATATCATTATCTGTGTAGGGAGCCGCTCTGAGTGCCTCAGATGGTCTATTCGGTTTATGCCATGATGTGGATTCAACCAGGGAAGAGGCAGTGAGTCACAGACAGACTGTGTAAACTGCGGCAGACAGAATATAGACAGCGAACACCTGTGAAGGTGTGATATGTGTAAAAATGTGTACTTCAAAAAATAAATAAATAAAAAAAGAGGCAAGAGAAAGCAATTCTGCTCTACTACATTCTGTCAGGCGGTTTGACTACAGCTTGCTTAGTTTTGACATTATATTAACAAACATCTGAATCTGTTAGCTGAACACACCTGCTTCAATTTAGAGACATTGTTATACATGAGGTTGTTTATTTTTTAGCTTCTCTTTGTTCTCAGTTCAACATGTTTTGTCTGTTGAATAAACATTTTTACTCGTCTTGACACGTGTATAAAGGTTTATTTAGCTTCAAGGTCTGGGCGGTTCGGTGGATCAAAGTTGCACAAGCTGCAAAACATCTCGTACTCTGTATTTGTGAGCACTGAATTTTTGTTGTACCGCTTTAAAGATCAAACCTTATCTGCAGGTAAATCAAAAACCAACACCTGCATTCCAGCCCAGTTTGAGTGTGATTTATCAACATGGAGATGAAACCGTGTTGTGAGTGTCTTTCACTTCAGCGCAAACTCAATCAAAAGATCCTCTAGAATTACATAGTAAAAGTGGTAACAGGTAACTGTTTATTGCAGTTTAAAGTTTAAAAGTGTATATAGATAGATCAGATAGATGCTGATAGCATTTAGGATGATGTAGCACATGATTAACATGTTGTTAGCCTGTTGCTAGCATGTTTCTACCATGGTTCACATGTTAACACATTTTAGCATGATGACCCTGGTGAAAAAAACAACATATGCTGGTGGGTATGTTTTGATACTGGGATGCTGGTTAGGTATGTTTTGATGCTGGTTTAAGCTGGTCCTTTGCTGGTTTATGCTGGTCATGTTGCTGGTCAAGGACCAGCATAAACCAGCAAAGGACCAGCTTAAACCAGCATCAAAACATACCTACCAGCATATGCTGGTATTTTCACCAGGGGAACATGTTTTAAGCAAGTTTTGCCATGAATAGCATGCTGGTAGCATGTTGTTAGCATGTTTCTAGCATGATTGACATTTTGCTAGACTGTTTCTAGCACGAATAGCATGTTGCTAGTATATTGCCAGCATGTTCTTAGCATGATTAGCATGTTACTACCAGCTAAAATTAACTTGACCAGTCTAGCCAGGCTGGGAGACCAGCTAAAACTAGCCACTTCCAGCTTAAACCAGATAAGACCAGCCAACCAGCTTAGGTTGGTTTTATGTGTTTTTTTTTTTTTCAGCATGATTATCATGTTGTTAGCATGTTTCTATTAGCATTTTTCTAGCATGTTCCTTTGTTGCTAACATGTTTTAACATGATTTGCTAATATGAATGAAAATTCCAGCTAAAAACAACCAAAACAATCAAAAACCTGATTTATGGGGAAAGGGAGAGGTAAAACCAGCTGGTGTAGTAAAAAAAAAAACAAAAAAAAAAACAGTTGACAACCAGCTAAAACCATCTAAAACCAGTTTATAAACCAGTAAAACAAAAAACAAACAAACAAACAAAAACATTAGCATGTTTCTAACATGTTGTTATTAGCATGGTTAACATGTTGTTAACATGTCTTAGCATTATATGTATTTTAGCATGACACGTATGTTTTTAGCAAGTTTTGCCATGCTTAGCATGTTGGTAACATGTTGTTAGCATGTTTCTAGCATGAATGCCATGTTGCTAGCCTGTTTCTGAAAAGGAATATATATGTTGCTAGTATATTGCTAGCATGTTCTTAGAATGATTAAAATTTTACTAACATTTTTAGCACGATTACCAAGAATGAAAGAAAGAAACCCTGGTGAAAATACCAGCATATGCTGGTAGGCATGTTTTGATGCTGGGATGCTGGTTAGGTATGTTTTGATGCTGGTTTAAGCTGGTCCTTTGCTGGTTTATGCTGGTCCTTAACCGGTTTATGCTGGTCCTTAACCAGCAACATGACCATCTAAGACCAGCATAAACCAGCAAAGGACCATCTTAAACCAGCAAAAGACCAGCATAAACCAGCATCAAAACATACCTAACCAGCATCCCAGCATCAAAACATGCCTACCAGCATATGCTGGTTTTTTCACCAGGGAAGAAAGAAAGAAAGAAAGAAAGAAAGAAAGAAAGAAAGAAAGAAAGAAAGAAAAACAGCTAAAACCAGTCTATGCTGGTTGTCTAGTCTTAGCTGGTTTAATCTGAAAATAGCTAGTTTAAAGTTAGTTGATCTTTTAGCAGGTCTCCCAGATTGACCAGCTAAGACCAGCCTGTCCAGTTAAAAGTGGCCAAATCACTTTAAAATCAGCATGGGAGACCAACCAAAAAAGCCAACTAGCTTAGGGTGGTTTTAGCTGTATTTCCAGTAGGGAGTTGTTAAGCTTTGCTATAGTAATAGACAGCTTAAATACACCATAAGTCTCATAGCACAAAAGTTTTCACGCCCTCAATAAAACTCTTGGTGGTTTTGATGGATTTGACCATCGGGTTTGCGTAAACCATATGTCGGATCAGTTAGAAAAGATATAGCAACCTAAATCAGACCAGTCTGTAGGTCTGAAGTGAGTTTGGTGGTTGTAGCTTGACAGCTGTAGGACGAGATACATTTTAAAATTTAGTCTCAGAAGAACAGAAGAAGCTTAAATAGTTATTTTATTTAACCTATACATACATACATACTAATACAATCACTTTGTAATTATATAAGGCATATAACATATTTGTAATCTTTCAAAATGTACACTGTAAAAAGTATTTTTCAAATTTGCAAAATCATGTTTTCCAATAATAGTTAAAAAAAGTTTTTACTTCAAAATGTAATGTCTAATTCAATCTGTTACTTGTGGTGTCATGTCTTTGTTTGAGAATTTATTGCAATTTATGAATTGCTTCTACGCCAAATTTGTTTTCCAGTGTAGCTAGCATATTTTAATATCAAGTACTTTACTTTGGCTGTCTGAATACACAATTCAGATTATACGCAGTCAGTTATTACCTTGGACTGACCTGCAGAGCCTTTTTCACCATGTGCTTTTTTACTAACAACAGAAACTATTTGACTCAAGAAAATCTAAGATCAAAAAACAATGTTTGTGACTCTCCATTTTCCCTCTGGCTGTCAGATGAACTGTGCATTCATTTTACTCCCAGAGATAACAAGAAGGTCAGAGACTGTAAATTTGAATTCATCAGAGTCCTTCCACATACACAAACAGAGATAGGCAGGATCACAGAGGTCCTCCATGTAGGAGCACATGCAGCAGCAACTGTGTACCTGACATGACCTTGTCCGTATCGGCTCTGGCCGCGTGCAGTCCTGCAGAGGAGGATAGTTCAAGAGAGGATCACAGTTCTTTATCCGTCGAGGACAGAGGGTGGGTGTTACAGTAGGTTATGTGATTACGACTCTGACAAGGAGTGTTAAGGTTTAAACCTCTGGAGAAAAAAAAGTGAGAGCAGCACTTCTAAATTAGGAAGAAGAGTGCAAGGTTATTACAATTCACAAAGAGTTGCAGAAGGAGCATTTTCTCCATTTCTCATTTTGATATTGACTAATTCTTTCCTTTGCTCCAGTATAGCCAAGAGCATTAAACCCCGATCTCTCTCTGAACGAGTTTAGCACAGCTTGAGGACATATGCTCTGTCTTCTCTAGTTACAGTGCTGCCTGATGTTCATGTTAGATCATTTACAGTAGCAGAACCTGGTTTAAACCATCATCATGATCTCCTGCCAAATCGAATTTGTCTTATTTAAGAGAGTCTGATTGTATTTTGCCTTTATGACGTTACAAAACGATTATATTGGTCTGGTGCAGGACTGGTAAAGAGAGCTTCATTGTAGAGTCATTGTAAAATACTGGTTAGGTAGTGAAACGTAACACCGTGTCCACAACGGACGCGAGCGGCGTGGTGTGGCAAAATACTATAGAACCCATTATAATCAGTGATGCTGTCTACACTTAATGCGGCGTGGCAAATCCCTGACAGTAAACTGATGCGTCGTTCTATTTATGACGTACTGACACAAAGTTCAAATGATTTCCAGCGGTCGTTTTACTTCGTAGCGTCCAGTGTAGACAACCTGTCGCGTCCGGTGTAGGCACGGTATAAGATTAGCTTAGGGCTCGTCATTTTTTGTCCTGTCTATTAATTTATTTAAGAAAAGTTAAAGTAGTTTGGCATACTCTTTTGTTATTATTATAAATGACATAACTAAAGGAACCCCTGCAGATGCCCATGACTGTGCGTCTCTTAAAATATCAGATGCTGTACAGTAATTTGACCGTTTTTATAAGGCAAAGTTAGTTCAGGTTGTAAAAAGTTGTGATGTGACGCAACAAAAAATATATGGATGTAAGAAACACTTTTAACTCTAAAAAAACGTATCTTAAAAGGTTTGGAAATAATGGTTAAGATGTTCTACTGCTCAAAAATTTGGGGTTGGTAAGATGTTATTATTATAATTATTATTATTATTATTATTATTATTAAGAATTATGCTCACCAGTGGTGCATTTATTTGATATTATATAAACCAATAATGCTGTGAAATATTTTTACTGTTTAAAATAACTGTTATTTTGATATATTTTGAAATATAATTCATTCCTGGCAGCAAAGCTGAGATTTCTGCATCATTAGTCCAGTCTTCAGTGTCACAAGATCATTCAGAAATCATTCTAATATGCTGACATGATGCTCAGGAAACATTACTTATTATTATCAATGTTGAAAACAGTTGTGCTGTTTCATATTATTGTGAAAACCATTGAAAAAAAAAAAAAAAAAAAAAAAAAAATTCTAGATTCTCTGATGAATAGAAAGTTGGTTTTAAAAATGGGTTTAAGTCAGTTATTTCAGTGTGTCAGTATGAAATATCAGTTTACATTTCCAAACATTTATTTTGCCATTAATTGTAATAATCCAGAGAGATTTTTGTTTGCACAAGGAGTCTGACAACAGCCAGTGCTCCACACAGAGATCTGATCTCACCATCATCCAGTCTGTCTGGAATGACATGAAGAAACAGAATAACTGAAACAGACTAAATCCAAAAGAACTGTGACAACGTCTCCAAGATGCTTCAAGAAACCTACCTGCAAAGCTACAGTATTGTTAAAAGTTTTAGGCACTTGTGTAAAAATGCTGTAAAATGAGGATGCTGTCAAAATAATTTCACAAATAGACTTTCTTTATCAATTAACTTCTATTAACTAAATTAAATCAACATTTGGTGTGACCATCTTTTGCGTTTAAAGCAGCTTTTGCCCTAGGTGCACTTGTGCATAGTTTTTCAGGTGGCTTTGCAGGCAGATCTCTTGAACCATTTTTTAGCTGGTGAAAAGCTGGTGTTCTAGTAATTTTGGCCAACCACTGTATATAAATAGAAATCTTTTGTAACAATGAAAATTATTTACTGTCCCATTTGATAATTTTAAAGCATCATTGCTGAATAAATGTATTTATTAAGTAAAAAAAAAAAGTGTTTAAAAACCATATGATTCCAACATGACTACAAATTGCCCTATAGGCACACAACATCATACAATATTTGGTTAAATTTAGGTTGCGACCTCAGGTGACCAAAATTCAATATCAATTCAACGTCTAATGTCAACATTTAATATGATGTCCAATACCGATGTCAGATGATGATATTTTGTTGTTTTTAGGTTGTGTAACCAAAATCCAACATTGAGTCAATTGTCAGATTGACGTCAAATACTGACGTCAACCCAATTTTCATTCTGTCCAGTGTTGGGGTCCAGTGTTAACCTGACGTTATATTGACGTCCTGTGCCTGCTGGGTGTACACTTCTAAGAATTTGGAACTTGTTTTAAACTAGATTTTTTAAAATTAGTTTTTTTTTTTTTTTTTGGACATCATTGACCCATATGGATAGTCGACAAGGCCTGCATAAAATTACTTTCCGATGATGGCAAGTGTACAGCTTAGACATGATTATATTTCAAAGAAATATAATACACATAGCAATACGGGTGTCTGTTTACATGCTCTCTATTTTTATCTGCTTTCAAAAGCTTGTGCAACTCCCAGATTTGATATCCAAACCAAAGGCATTTTGAAAACATTCCTACTTATCTACAGATTAAACTAACCCACTGACTGGGATGCTGCTAGCATCGCTTACGTTTGTGGCCTGCGAGCAGCTGTTCCAACATTAATATACAACAGATTATTCCCAGTGCACTGACTACATTTTGGGAAATTCTCCCTGAGCGCGCCTGCTTGTAAACAAGCTTTGCCATTAAGCTGAAAGTCCATTCGCACCCAAAAACACACCATAGAAATAGAATAAAACTGATTCCCCACAAATACTGCAATACAGCCAGAAGGTGTTTTCTACAACATCAAAGAACATCTACTTTCCCTCTTGGCGGTGTGTAATCCCCTTGTGAGTCTGCTGGCGTGGTCTAAATTTGGCTCGGTGGCTCACTAGACCCAACAGAGGCTTAATGGCACCAAATCGGTGGGATTCTTACCATGCTGAAATGAAGGACACTTGCCTAACCAAGGACACGGCTAGCCTGACAGATTAGACACCAGAGGGATTAAAAAGAGACATTAATTAACATGAAAAAACAGATGAACGATGATGCAGCAGGTCCAAACCCAGAGCTTTAGCTTCTCATCGCTAGAATCTGTTAAAAAAAAAGCAAAATCCCAGAGAGACAGCCGGCCCATCAGTCAGACTGAACCCATGGCACTTTCGCGACTGAACTCGGAAGACAACTCGAGTATTAGAAAAAGGGGCTTGACAGCAACATGTACATGTCTTCATCATCAACTTATAGTCGGGTCATTTTTCACCAGTCCGTTGTCTTGTCTTTCAATAGAGCTGCTCTGTGATTAATGAGCGGTCTGGAATGTGTTCAGCCAGTGACATACAGTGAGACTATTATGCCAAGTGATCTATACAGCCTTTGATGAGCAGCCTTTCCTCCCACAACACTGGGAAATACCATCTTATCTCAGGAAATTTTAGGACATTAGAAGGGTATTTTAGCATTATTATCTAATCCGTCAGCCAATGTTTGTTCTCGTGAACTTCTCTCCTCTGTGATGGGAGTAATTGAACAGGCAATGAGAGATAACTTTAACAGTACACTGCATATGCTGCCTGCTGCTGGAGAGGTTAATCTGAGCAACACACTCTGACAACACTAGTGGTTTTTACTCATTGCTTTAGTTCCCATTTCAAACTTTTTAAATTACTTCATCCAAGATTAAACTTTACAATGTTCGAATGAAATTAATGACAATTCCTTTATCATTTGCTCATTAATTAATCATGCTTTGTTCTACGTGGCACATGAGTTGGATGTCCGAACTACGACTCTAAAAATGGCAGAAAACACATCAAATGTCTCTGTATTTTTATGTTTAATTGTATTAGTATTAGTGCAAGATGAAATACGAAGAAGCTAAACACATTTCAGTGTTTTGTCTCATCCAAACTTGTAATAGTATCTAAAGATTTGTGAGAGTTTAGGAGGAATCCTCTGAAGGGGGAAATGTCACAACATCGACATTTTGGTAGCACAGGATAAAAGTTGCCAGAGTGACACTTGCCTTAGGAGGCTGCTCTGATCTGAAAGACAAAAATGGGATTTTCACTTAAAATACTTCATGTCTAAACATATATAAAATGCAACTTTTAAAGTCGTCATCCTAAACTTGGGTTTCAGCATCATCAGTATGGATTATAAATATTATTAGTGGATAGGCAGTGGTTTGTTGTTAAGATGTTACACACAGATTACTATTTAGATTTACAGAGATATGTGTGTTTTTTTTTATGCAAGACAATAAGGGTATTAAGTTTTGCACTGTATTGTTGGCCATTTGACCCAATAAAATTGGATAATGGTGTTGCTTATTTGGACTTTTAGACTAAAACGCACTCGCTTTTCTCTTCTACTCTCTACTTTCATCTTTGTTTACCAGCCTTAAATGTCATAGAAAGAATAAGTAGGAATTTTAAAAGCTCTTATAACCCTATAAGTGACTTAGAACTCAAGGAGTTCAGTAATACCTGTTGAAAGCCATCCATTAACACTCCCATTTATCTCAGTGGCACCAGCTCAGCTGGTCCATGGCTCTCCAGACGTACAGTATGTGGTTTGAAATATGGCATCTTTTCTCCTAGACGCTTACTTCTGCCAGATTTTTTTTTCTTTCTGTTTGAGCCAAAAAATCTAGCCCATCACCTGAACCATAAATGCTACTTGACAAATGCATTCAGAGATACAGGATAGTGCCGGCATGGCAACTGTGATTGACTGATGGCACCAAGAAAGTTCCAAAGAAAAGTCCATTTTAGATTATTAAAGAGCTCTTTGAAAAGAGGGAATATACAGTACTTTACTTGTAAAAATGTTAACTTCTTCCAAACTAAAGAACATAACTGAATGGCCATCAATAGAAAAAGAAATAAAAGTTCCAAAAAGGGAATTTTGAAAGGATGAAGAACCATTTTTGGTTTTCAAATAATCTTTTAGTGAACAGTTCCTAAAATAAGCATTTTTTCCACTATAAAGAACCTATTGTGCGAAAACCTTTATTTTTTAGGAGTGCATACACTCTTAACAATAAAGGTGCTTCACGATGCCAAACCTTTTTTGTCTCAGTGGTTCCATAAAGAACCTTTAACATTTGAAGAACCTTTCTGTTTCACAAAAGATTCTTTGTGGCAAAAGAAGGTTCTTCAGATTATAAAAAGGTAAGAAAGAGGTGGTTCTTTAAAGAACCTTTGACTGAATGGTTCTTTGTGGAACCAAAAATGGTTCTTCTATGGCATCGCTGTGAAGAACACTTTAAAGCACCTTTATTTTTAAGAGTGTAATAGTAGCTCTATAAGAGCATCTACAAACAGGGCCTAACGGGACCATGTTAACCATGTTTAACCAGCCTTGACTTCGTAATATAACCAAACACTGCAGAGTCATCCAAAGAATAACCCTTGTCTTTGGCCAGAGTTCACTGACTTCATAATTCATATTAACATTACTCCCGCGATTGACCAGTTCAAATAAACACCACCTGTTTCTAGAAATGCAGGCACATTTTAAATGACATCAAGTTCTTGTCTCCCTGCAATATTTACATTAGATATGCAAATAGCCTAATTACAATGTTTTCACACACTGTGTAGCTAATTATATCAGATGATTACATGCATTAACTTGGGTGATGATGATGATGATGATGCGACATCTCTCCAGAGACCTGTGAGTCTTCAAATCCATTGCATAAGTATTCCTAAATAGATTAGTTTATTGGTACATCTCAATCCATCTTGAGGGTTGAAAATTGCCCAAAACCCTTTTGAAATTAGCCACAGATAAGCCTAGCCAGGCAGAAAGACCATAAATCCTTCTTGAATGCTCACAGATGAGCATTCCGTTTTTGTACAGTAGTTACACAAATGCAAGAGCAGTTACTGACCTCTTGTCAAAAGTTGCATTTATCCTTTGCCCTAAAACTTATTAATTAGCCATAGTGTGTTGAGTCAGCTTGACTCCCTGTTTGTTCGCGCTTTGATTAACTCATCCGCCGCCGGATCATTTAACATGTGGGCTGGAGCGCGTAACGGTGCCTCGCTTCTCAGGAGCGCACTGCCTCCGCCAGATACAGAAGTCTGTCCGCAGAGCTCCGCCGTCTGAAGTTTCTCACTGCCTTTGCTTGGGAATTTCATTTCGGAGATAAACGGGAGCGGGAATATTCTATAGAGGAGCGTTGCTTTAGTAAGCCAGACGGTTCAATTTTGCGTCCTTTGCAATAGTATAACATCAGCATTGGGAAATATGCGTCTGTCCACACGAAACCAGCACGAGTAAACGGTTCCTACGGAAACCTGGGGTTTAGATCCCCTCCTGAGCGGAATAGAGAACTTTTCCCTCTGTATATGAGGCTTTGGATTATTTAGACGGGAAAACGAATCATGGTTCGACAAACGCTGGATACAATTTGGGATTTTTAAGGTCATAGAGCGTTTAGAGCAGCATTGGTATTTTAAGAGGACTAAGCAGAATACAGTCATTTGGAGGGAACATATGACAGCACGAACGGCACCTTTTAACGTACGCGGACTCTCTATCAGAAACAGAAACATGTATATCTATATCTACGGCTTTCTGCTCTTTCTAGGTAAGTTTTTGATTATATGTACAACCTTTTGCGAGATTTAGCCTTTTTAAGTAAAAGCAAAATCTCCTCATGCTATTTTATTTAACCTTTAGGTTAATTTATTTAATTTTACTTTCCTTCAGTAAATACGATAATTAAGTGAGGGAATTAGGCTACATTATATTTTGATACCATGCTAGTTCATGAACTTGTGTGAATTAAGGTGAGGTCAAGTTTGATAGCAAGCGGAAAAATTACGATAGTCATTCATCATGTTTGTTTTCATTTATTTGAAATTTTATATGAACTTTATGATACTCGCATATTTAAATCTATGGTAATTGTGTAATGCAAGTTACATGAGCTGCGTTTCATTCCTTCTGTATGAAGGTAACTGATCACGCTATTTTATAGTTACATGACGTCTAATTGTTATATAATCAGTATCGTATAGTTCAAATACCACTCATTAAGAGTCGGCGTATAGAGAATAAATCACAGTATAGAAAATATTGCAATAAAGGTGAGATTTATCAAGGTCACTTTGTAGATTTATTACTGGCCAGTGCACACTGACAAGACTTGATCTTTCTGCGCACCATATGATGAAACTTAAGCTGAATATTTAAACAGTCTGCAGAACATATTAAACATTCAGACATTCTGATATAGATATTTAACCGCAAGTTACGATTTAAATGAGTTTTAATGTTGCGGTGTAATTATATATTTATGTATTGATGTGAAATTGCCTTATACAATAAGTACTAATAATAATTATAATAAATTGTAAAGTGTTCTCTAACTACCTTACAGATTTTCCTCTTTTCATTTGCATTCTTAGAGCATCTTGCAGTATGTCTCAATGTTTTTATTTCTGAAAAATATGCAAAGTATTTATCAGTGATTCGTTGTCCAAGGGTGTGTCTGAATCTTTCATTCTGGTTCTTCTCACTGATGTACTCTAACAGTTTTGAGAAAAAA
Source organism: Labeo rohita (assembly GCF_022985175.1). Taxonomy (NCBI): domain Eukaryota; kingdom Metazoa; phylum Chordata; class Actinopteri; order Cypriniformes; family Cyprinidae; genus Labeo; species Labeo rohita. The sequence continues at coordinate 12,203,592 of NC_066876.1, read as the reverse complement.
TAAAAATGAGATTGGTAAGTATCCTGATGTATTTACACCTGTAGGTGTCACTGGTGGGTTGCACCTCCGTTATAATGACCCTATGACCAAAAAATAAATTTGCATACATGTAGCTCTCAAACACACAGAAAGACGTCTAAAGGCTAATAATTGTGAAAAAGCAAAAGTGAAAGTATAAAGAGCATTTGTCAGCTGCTAATTAAATCCATTTTTAACAAATACTAAAAAAGGCTGTTATTTACTGGTGACTCATGTCATGCTAATTTGAAGTCTTTTGTGTGACATATATGATATTTTACTCTTCGAGGCATGTTTTTCATACTTTGACACCATTTGGAGCTGTCAAGTGATCCTTGTGAGTCATTAAAATGATTTCACAATCATCTGGTCATTGCCACTGGCTTGATGAGCTTTAAATCGCACACTTTGGCTGTATTAGTCATTGAATAAAATATTATTTTATAATGAGAAAATGAGCAGATGCAGTCACTGATGTCTTTATAGATTCATTTGTCATAGATAAAGACTTGTTAAACTGCTACTGTGTTATTCTATTATAGAATAGTTTTAGCAGGGCATTTCTCAGTTCATATGTTTAACTAAAATAATAAACAAATAAAAATATTATCTGAACCGTCATTCCTCTCCACCCTCCTTCATAGATGAGCTTGTGTTCTCCATGTCGGGCTCTTCCGCTCTATCTGAGTCTGGGCACCAAGACTCAATGGACTGTTTAAGAGCCACCGAGAAGTGTAACCAGGACCAAAAGTGCAGCCATCGCTTCAGGATCATGAGGCAGTGTCTGGCAGGCAAGGACAGGAACACCATGTTGGCCAATAGGGATTGCCAGGTAGCCCTGGAAGTGTTGCAGGAGATGGCTCTGTTCGACTGCCGCTGCAAGAGGGGAATGAAGAAGGAAATGCAGTGTCTGCAGAGTTACTGGAGCATCAACATAGGCCTGACTGAAGGTAAGAGCTCTGTGGGATTACGGATCCATGGATAAATAGTCGGACAGATGCACATGATTGATTCCAGAAAGGCAGTAGGGGAGACAGAGGCTAGTAGTCAGACATTTAACTTCAGTTAATATTTGTCAGAGTAGATTTATGTTATGGACGTTTTCTGTATAGACACCAAAGTCTCTCAAAGTCTGAAAGGCTAAAACAATGCTACTAAACATTTTTATTCATCTAGGAAAATAAAAAGACATATGTACCCCACTTGTAGAAGCAATAAACATTTACATGGAATTACATATAAAAACATTATCATATATATATATATATATATATATATATATATATGAAGAGCTCAGATGCAAAACCCCCTAAAAGCCATCTTGGTCAAAAATGAGATAATGATACTGAGTGAATACTCTAGACACATATTATATGTCCATCAAATACTTCTACTTCATACTCGCTTAAATCCTCAGCCCAATCAGAATTACCGGTACTTATATGTACCGGTACATACATATATATCAAATAAATGTTGTTCTTTCTGCACTTTCATGTTGATTTACGTGTAGATTCACAGTTGTGATTTTTTTTTATTACTATTCATACAAAATATAATACAATTTTTGAATTTTTTATAAAAATATTAACGTTTAAAATAAATGTTGTTCTTTCTGCACTTTCATGTATATTTATGTGTAGATTTACAGTTGTGTATTTATTTATTTATTTATTTATTTATTGATTTATTTATTTAATACAAAATTGATAGTGTTATTTATCAATGGTGGATTTTCTATATTTGATCTGGCATTGAAATATATATATATATCTATATATATATTATATATATATATATATATACATATTAAAAGGTGCATTTTATTTAATCTGGCATTTATTATTAAAATAATAATAATAATAATAATAATAATAATGTTACGAAATATTTATATTTCAAATATATGTTTTTTTATACAAAATTAATAGTGTTATTTATCAATAGTGGATTTTCTATATTTGATCTGGCATTGAAATATATACACTGTGTGCAGAATTATTAGGCATGTTGATATTCTGGTCATATTTTTTTTCCAAACACATTTTACCAATTCCAAACCACATCAGTCTTAATAACTACTGTCAATTTTGTATTTAATCATTTATATGTGATATATAATTGTCCGTGAAGGCTGGAAGTGAAAAACTCCTTATATTTAGGTGTGCATAATTATTAGGCATGTTTTCTTTTACAGATAAAATGAGCCAAAAAAGATATTTAACCCAGACTGAAAAGTCCAAATTATTAAATGCCCATGAGAAGAATGCAATACTAATGCATTACAAGAATTTGCAAAGTTAAGGCTTGACCATTGGACAGCAAAATGCTTGTTGAGTCTGCATGGTCAGAAAAAACAGGTGGAGAAGAAAAGATGCATGTTAACTGCAAAAGAATTAGGAATTAAGGTGAAGAATTAGGTGTGACACCATCAGGAACCGTTTCCAGTTCTCCAGCGCCACCATTTTCCAGAACTGCAACCTACCTGGAGTCTTCAGAAGTGCAATGTGTCAGGTTCTCAGAGACTTTGCTTGGTAAAAAATCCTAAAAAATGCCCCTGACTTAATAAGAATAACAAGCTGATGTGTTGTGAAATACATGAAGACAGTTTTTTTTTTTTTTTTTTTATATAGGCTTTATAGACAGATGAGTTGAGAGTGACTCTTGAAGGACAAGCATCACATCCTCTTGTACCTCTGATTCAAGAATTTATCTTCCAAAATCTGGCAGTAAGTTTTGGGAGTTCATGTTTAGTCTCCTATCCTGAAAAGTCTGACTTGCAGAGATGGACTAAAATGAACTCCCAAAAATTACTGCCAGATTTTGGAAGATAAATTCTTGAATCAGAGGTACAAGAGGATGTGATGCTTGTCCTTCAAGAGTCACTCTCAACTCATCTGTCTATAAAGCCTATAAAAAAAAAAGAAAAATGTCTTCATGTATTTAACAACACGTCAGCTTGTTATTCTTGTAAGTCAGGAGCATTTTTTAGGATTTTTTACCAAGCAAAGTCTCTGAGAACCTGACACATTGCACTTCTGAAGACTCCAGGTAGGTTGCAGTTCTGGAAAATGGTGGCGCTGGAGAACTGGAAACGGTTCCTGATGGTGTCACACCTAATTCTTCACCTTAATTCCTAATTCTTTTGCAGTTAACATCCATCTTTTCTTCTCCACCTGTTTTTTCTGACCATGCAGACTCAACAAGCATTTCGCTGTCCAATGGTCAAGACTTAACTTTGCAAATTCTTGTAATGCATTAGTATTGCATTCTTCTTATGGGCATTTAATAATTTGGACTTTTCAGTCTGGGTTAAATATCTTTTTTGGCTCATTTTATCTGTAAAAGAAAACATGCCTAATAATTATGCACACCTAAATATAAGGAGTTTTTCACTTCCAGCCTTCACGGACAATTATATATCACATATAAATGATTAAATACAAAATTGACAGTAGTTATTAAGACTGATGTGGTTTGGAATTGGTAAAATGTGTTTGGAAAAAAAATATGACCAGAATATCAACATGCCTAATAATTCTGCACACAGTGTATATATATATATATATATATATATATATATATATATATGCATTGCAAAAAAAATATGTATAACGATATGAAATATTTATATTTCAAATACATGTTCATTCTGCACTTTCATGTAGATTTACATGTAGATTTACAATTGTGTATTATTATTATTATTATTTTAAATACAAAATTATATATATATATATATATATATATATGATCTGGCATTGATAAAAAATGACAGGAAAAAAATAAATAACGTTACAAAACATTTCTATTTCAAATAAATGTAGTTATTTCTGCACATTGTATTCATTAAAGAAACCTGAACAAAAATGTATCACAGTTTCCACAAAAAAAAAAAAAAAATTATTATGCAGCACATCTGTTTTCAACATTGATAACAATAAGAAATGTTTCTTGTGCATCAAATCAGCATATTGCAGTTTCTGAAGGATCATGTGACAGTGGAGACTGGAGTAATGACTGATGGCACAACAGAAATTACATTTTAAAACATTAAAAAAAGAAAAGAGTTATTTAAAACAGCAATAATATTTCAGTACTTTCACTGTTCATATATTTGAAATCGTATAAATATGATGATGTACAATTATTCTAATGTAAGAAGGATTCAATAACCACTGGTAAAGAAAACACATTTGTGGAGTTACTAAGTTACCATAACATCCACGCATGACAACTAGCCCCAGTCTCTCCTCTGTCACAGAGTGCACAAAGTACATCGCTATTCATATATACAGTGCAATTTGAGAAAAGTAGAGTCCTGTGGCAGCGGATGGGATGTGCATTAGCTGGTAGTGCTGTCAGGCCCATGAATGAGAGAAAACTGTCCTTGTGTACTGACATTACTCCTCGCTGGGGAAACAGCCAGAAGTAATGCGGAGCGGGCGGGCACGGGAGGAGGGTGAGGACGCAGCATTGTGGTGTCATGTTGGCATGAGCTGAATATATATGACTTGATCAGTTTTGGCTAAACATCTCAATGTGATGCAGCTCGTTTTTCTGCTCTAAAGCAAGCACAATCCCGTTTGCATTTTTTTAGTGTCTTTATATTCACTCAAGATTACTTTTTGTGCTAGAATGTAATTTCTGATTTGCAGTCAAGCTAGATTTTGATGCATGAGAGTGTTTCCAATATTCTCACTGATGTATTTTTTCATGAATATATTATGATTTCATATATTCAGATTTTTTTTCACTGTCAAACTATCCATACATTAGAAAGCACTGCAATAAGGCTGGTTGGAAATCATTTTGGGCCTGAACAGAGGAGTCATTCAATGCCAGGATGTAGCAGTCTGACTTAACTCACAGTTAGCTGAGCACACATTCACTGTGATGAACACACAATGCGCCGCTCCCTCTGGTTTTGTGAAATGCAACACCACCAGTTGATCTGTTGCTTTGGATCTAAAGCTGCATTGCAAGAAACATTGTAGCCTCTCTGAGTTATACAGTATAAGGGCCATTCTGTTTTGGTAGAATGGCTCATGTGCCCTGTGGTTATGGAATATTCTTTATGTCTGAAATGGTCAAGCAGATGCAAACTGAACCGTGTGAAGTCAAACCGATTGATTGACCTCATTTTGAGCACTCATGCATACAGTACCAACCCCCATGTGAACAGAGCGTCCCGAGCTTATTGGCCCTACTCCCTCAATACTGTTAACAAGATGTTGTTATAGATTGCTTATGAGATGAAGATGCATCCCTTATTGCCTTGTTGTGCACTGTTCTTGTCCTGTTCCATTACATCAGAGAGTGTATCCCAATGCAAGCTTACAATACAAATGCAAGCTAAATCTTTTTGGTAGAGATTGTTTACTTTATGAAATTATTACATTATTACAATGGAAACCGTTTGTAAAGTAATCTAAATGTGACCCTGAACCACAAAACCACAAGTGTAGATTTTCTGAAACTGAGATTTATACATTATGTGAAAGCTGAATAAGTAAGCTTTCCATTGGTTTGTTATAGTTTGGTAGGATAGGACAATATTTGGCCGAGATATAACTATTTGAAAATCTGCAATCTAAGGCTGCAAAAAATGTAGAGAAAAAATATAGAGAAAATCGCCTTTAAAGTTGTCCAAACTAAGTTCTTAGCAATGCATTAATATATATATATATATATATATATATATATGAAAAAATCAAAAATTATGTTTTGATATATTTACGGAGGAAATTTACAAAATATCTTCATGGAGTATGATCTTTACTTAATATCCTAATGATTTTTGGCATGAAAGAAAAATCAATCATTTTGACCCATACATTTTTGGCTACTGCTAGAAATATACTTATGCTACTTAAGACTGGTTTTGTGGTCCAGGGTCACAAATGTGCTTCATCTGGTAACATTGCACAGTTATTATAATAAATAGGAAATAGGAATATGAAAATAAAATAAATTATAAAAATTATGAATATATTATAAAAATATATTTGAGTTATTCTTGAATGAAGTACAAATGGCTGGAATTATGCTAATACAGGCTGTCAGCGTTTGTGGGCGGAGCCTGAGCAATATGATGTCATACTGCTCAGAAAATCAAAATGGCTTGATAATAGAGACTGTTTGGATTTTTGGGGGATTAAAAAAAAAAAGTGAATGTATTTTAATCATTGTAGGGTGGTTGTGACCTCACATTGCTAAGAGACATTTATATGCAAATGCCACGTAAAAATTAATTTTGCATCTGATGGCTCCTTTAAACAGTAAGGCATTGTTTAATTTGACTTGACTTCATTAGGTTCCACCACTGAAAGGTCATTTTAGGTACAACAACTGCAGGTATTTAGAGTAGTTCACATGAGTCCAGTCTTAAAGGTTTGATGTGTTTATCTGTAGATTTCCTATGTCGGTTTGGAATTATTTAGATAAGCAGTTTTGTTTTTCCCAAAACATTGTTTCTGTTGAAGATGTTGATTCTGCTGAGTTTCTTGTTCTGTAAGATTGATGTTTGCTTATAGAACAAGCTGGTCTAACTATCTCCAAATGGCATCACATAACTACTCAGTGGAGGGAAAGCTATCTGTTAGCATTTCCATTCATCTCAGCATCACTTGATGGAAGTACACTTTGAATTTGAAATTTTCACTCATAGGGATGAAGCTGTTATGCCAGTCACCTGAGTTGTAAATGCAATGCAGCTAATGCTGCCTTCACCTGCTATCAGAAAATTTCTATTTCCCATTCATGAAGTCGTTGTTACGAGCTTGTCACATTCAAGAGCTTTATTGTCGGAAAGAATAAAATGAATTATTTAATTGGTTGATAACCATAAACATTCACCGTGCTAGATAGCTACTTAAGACTGGTTTTGTGGTCCAGGGTCACAAATATGTTTCATTTGGCAACACTGCACAGTTACTATAATAAAAAAGAATATTAAAATAAAATAAATTATAAAAATTATAAATATAAAAATATATTTTAGTCATTTTTCGAATGAAGTACAAATGGCTGAGGGCAAAAATATGCTAATACGAGACAGCCTGTCAGCATTTGTGGGCGGGGCCTGAGCAATATGATGTCATACTGCTCAGAAAATCAAAACGGCTTGATAGTTGAGATTGTTTAGGTTTTTGGGGGATAAAAAAAAAAAAAAAAAAAGGTGAAGTAGGGTGGTTGTGTCCTCACATTGCAAGGGCACATTTATATGCAAACACCATGTAAAAATGAATTTTGCATCCGATGGCTCATTTAAACAGTACAGCATTGTTTAATTTGACTTGACTTCATTGGGTTGCACCACTGAAAGGTCATTTTAGGTACAACAACTGCAGGTTTTCATGGTAGTTCACATGCATCCAGTCTTATAGATTTAGCTGTAGATTTCCCATGTTGGTTTGAAAGTATTTAGATAAACAGTTTTGTTGTGCCACTTAAAAACTTAGTAGCTGAGTGTTATCATTACAGCAGCTGATTTTCTGCTGAATGTATTTTATAAATCTTATTTTTTGTCATGACTTTACAGGCACATTTCCCAGCAGGGAAACGCATGCAAAACGTGCTGAAAATGCAGTCAGGTGCAGCATTATGCACAGGGGTGAAGAAATGTAGTCTAAATCAGAGAGACATCATACAGTAAAAGGGAGGAGATGGACCACTTAGGAGAAATCTCAACACTTTGCATGATTTGATGAATTAGTTTATGATACCATTGATTGAATTCAAATATGTTAACCTGCATAGAAAATAGCAGCCTGGAGGTGTTGCTTTAACATAAAAGTCTAAAAACAATATGTGCCTATTTGTCATATTTCACTCATTATTTGTTTTTTCTCAGTCTCCATCCAGTCGTCTTTATAGCCATCCATCCGTTTATCCATCCATCATTGTATCAGCTAAGCCTAAATAAGCATGAGAACACTCCGTGCCGGCGTAAAAGGGAAGTGTACTGTTTACCTCTGGGTCCTGAGAGCCGAATTCATTCGATTCTCCACCAACATCATAACAATAGATTAGATAGTTGACAAAGAGTAATTGCTTTCTGCGGTATGTGTGCAACGGTGAGGTGGAAATGCAGTACAGAGGCATGACCTGATATGGGAATAGTATTAGATTTCATTTAAAGGCTCCGGTGTTTCAAGGCTGTGTGTCCTCTGTAGGATGAATATGTGTGAGCAGTTCAGTGGTACAGGTAAAAAGCTCCCTGTTGCTATGTAGGGTTATGCAAGCTCTGTTCTCTGCCTGTCTGCGGTTAATCATGAATACCTTGAATTTAAACACAAGGGAGACTGATGTTTGCTTACAGAACAAGCTGGTCTAACTATCTCCCAATGGCATCACATAACTACTCAGTGGAGGGAAAGCTATCTGTTAGCATTTCCATTCATCTCAGCATCACTTGATGGAAGTACACTCGAATTTGAAATTTTCACTCATAGAGGCTAATGCTGCCTTCACGTGATATAGGAAACTTCCTATTTTCCATGAAGTCGTGATTACGAGCTTGTCACATTCAGGTGCTTAGTTGTTGGAAAGAATGAAATGAATTATTCCATTAGATTATGACATTCATTGTGCTAGATCGTCAGCTTGTTTTCATGTCCAATTTTAGATTAGGAAACTCACATTTACAATAATTCTAATAGCACCTGAAGGCAGAATAATTGCTCTGAAGCAAGAAAATGGCATAGTGACAGTGTTGATTAATTGATGGTGCCATGTTTGAAGTATAGAAAATATGGTAGCACTTTAGTATACGGAATAATTCTCTCTATTAACTAGTTACTTATTAGCATGCCTATTATTAACATATTGCCTGTTTATTAGTACTTATAAAGCATCTATTCTGCATGACTGTAACTACCACCATACTATTAATAAGCATCAAATTAAGAGTTTATTGAGGCAAAAGCCGTAGTTAACAGTTTGTTAACAGCAAGAACTGGACCTTAAAATAAAGTGTGAAAATATTTATCTTTTGTAACTTTTGTACAAATATTTTCATGAATGCATTAGCCGTCAATGAAGAAATGCCACAGAATGTATAGTTACAGCATCTTCTCTCTCATGCTAACAAGCCATTATGAATTTCCATGATTTTTCCGTGACTTTTCAAGTGACTTGTGATGGATAATGTTTTTTAAGAGGCATTTAACAGTCTCAAAGGGCAATTTATAGCCTATTAATATTTATATTCATTATTGAGACTTCCAGTCCTTTTTTATGATTTTAAAAGGCCTGAAAATGACACTTTTCAAATGACTTACTGAGACTAATTTACTTGATAATCTAAATAAAGTGCTGCATGGGTGATGTATTTTTGTAAGCCAAAACCTAGAAACGAGTTAGCGTTTTAGCACTTCCAATTCCAGCATCATGAAATCAATGGATTTTTTGAATGGATTTTGGTTAAATACCTGCAAGGTAATGCTCACTTTTTATTCTAAAACATAAAATACATTAGGAATACAGTCTTGTGATTTTTAAAAGCTTTTACTTTGCTAACAAGTAGCTTAATAACACTTAAAGAAACAGTGCACCCAAAAATAAAATTTCTGTCATGAATTACTCACCCTCATGTCGCTCCACCACGTAAGACTTTCGTTCATCTTAAGAACACAAATTAAGATATTTTTTCATGAAATCCAAGAGCTTTCTGACCCTGAATAGACAGCAACGCAACTACCACATTCAAGGCCCAGAAAGGTAGTATGGTACGGTGACTATATTTTAATTTTCAAAATAGAAAATTATACATATCCACCACAGTTTTATCATACTGTAGGTAGAATGCAAAATGTTTCAATACAAGCATTTCAGTCAAATGTAATTTATGCAATATTTCAAGCCTTTAACCCATGGAAGAAAAACAACTCGCTGCAACCCGTTTAAAATCAGCCCAATTCCGTGGAAAAAAATGTGGATTTGGCAACCCTACATCCAAAACGACCTGCATCCAAAGCGATTTAAATACTCTGCACATTGATAGCGACTCCCTGATGCGTGAAAATTATATTCAATATTAGAATGTTTGCAGGAGCTGGATTGAGAAAACAGTCCCGTGCAAGGCTTTAATACAAAAACGCACACAATGAATGGTGACTGTAGAAAGCAAAAGCCGAATCCCGGACATTTTGGGCAATTTAGAAAAGCCAGTTGGACACATTTTTTAGGTCCAAAAAGTGGACATGTCTGGGGAATAGAGGACGTATGGTCACCCTAAGTAAGGATATCGATAAAATAGTCCAGGTGACATCAGTGGTTTAACAGTAATTTTACGAAGCTACGAGAATACTTTTGTGCGCAAAGAAAACAAAACTAACGACTTTACTGAACATTTTTTTTTCTCTTCTGTATCAGTCTTCATGCTGAACACGTATGTAAAAATCATAAACTTTTGTTGGTCACAGAGCTTATTTTCTGTAATAATCCAAAACACAATGGACAAACCCTGTTGGGTTTTTGTTCAGGAAACTAGCCTGATGCTACTTTCTAACTTGGCCTTCAAAAATACATCATCACTGCAGCACTACATTGTGTCAGACAATAACACTCGGACAAAGCAGAATAATACAAAGTGCACTATTGTGATCAACACAGCATGCATTATGTGGTGTTTTAATTAGGAGTGAATGTTGATTGAGTACTCCCTGAACTGCAGTACTTTACTAAAACAGCATTAGTGACGGTTTATCACCCACCGTTGCTTGAGCTGTGCACTTGTGGACACTGTCAGTATGGCACCGAATCAGTCGTAATTAATTTTGAACCGTTGTGCACTGAACCAGGTTTAACTTAACAGAAGGCTAATTGATTTTGACACAATCTCCCTCGGTTGTCTTACCAAAGACAAACACTTTGTAAGTAATTTTACCATAGGGAAAACTGAAGAAAGCCACTGAGCGGTAGAAAAGGCTTGTGATCTGAGTTTATACCTGAAGGAGATTCTATCTTAAGATACAGACGAATAAAGTTAGGGGAGTAACTGAGATCACAGTTCTTCAAAGTTGAGAACTTAAGAGAGACTCTGCTAAATGGTAGATTAAATTATTATATAATTGCTTCTAATCGTGACACACTTACAGATGACAGAAAGCTACAAAGAAGTGAAGAAACAAAGTGAAGATTTAAAGTTCGAGTTCAATTCAAGTTTAAGCAGTGCTTTTTTACAGAAAATATTTCAGTGTTACAATCAGGAAATATTCTGTTAACTGTAATTGCAGTCTAACAGTTTTGTCTGGAAACTGTTTATCTGTCAAACAGATAAAAATAAGCACTTTTAAGGGACTAATTGATAAAAAGTCAAAGCTAAAAAGATATTTCTGAATGATGTGATTTCAAAGGATCTCAAAGGTTAAAATCTATGACATTAACATAATATGCTTTGAATGAATGGCGTATATAGTTCAGAAAGAGTTATATAATTATCTTCCTTTGATCTTTTGTTTTTATTTCATGGAAGTTGACTTCTGTTCAATTTAAATGTCAGCCTTAGACTTTTTGTCCTGGTTCCCATGGATACTCTAGATTCTCTACGTACGTAATAAATACCTGAGGAGACTGCATCACATCTTGTAAATTAAATATCTTTAATTTCTTATAACCCACTGGTCTATAATTATAGATCCGTCGCCACAGGGGACGGCCAAGACTAGATGGAATGACACCTCATGTCTTCCTAAATATTGTTTATGAGACGTACGTTCTAGCTCATTTTAAATTTCAATTTGAAAGTGAAAGATGGATGACTTTTCTTCAAGGTCACTGTATTGTGAAGCTGACAGGTACCTGAGCAGGTGAATAAGCCATCTGAGTTTAGCAGCAAGGCTCAGCCACAAGCATTCAAGGTCAAGGTTACCGAATAGTAATAGAAATGTAATGACACAAAGTTCCCACAGTCACACTGCAATTTTTATTATTTATTTATTTATTTATTTATTTTTATTGTATTGTATTTTATTTTATTTTATATCAGCATTCATTATCTTGTTTTGAGTAAAAATCTTAAAAAAAAAAAAAAACAGTAAAAGAACATCAATATATATATTAAGATACTGAGACCTATTTAAGAAAAAAATACCAATACATTTCTCTTTCGTTCTTTTTTTCTTTCTTTCTTTCAAGCACAAATTTCTTACACTTAAATGAGCTTGATGCTCAAAACACGAATAATAACAATTAAAACAAGATAAATATATATTATAATATTAAGTTTATACTTAAAACAATAAAAAAAAATGTAAGGTAGGGTTAAAAAAAAAAAACATTCTGTATATACAGAATTTAAATGAAAGACAATTCAATAATCTTGCACAATTTTGCTTCTTAATTAAATATCTCTTATAATAAGGACACTTAGAAAAATACTGGTAGATATGAAATATCAACAAATTTGAAAATGGCTGTTCCCAGGCCTGGAAATTAATAAAAATCTTAACAAGTCAAGCGAAGGTTATGGAAATTGCTATAATGAACATACATTTTTCTAGTTATGCTGAGCTCTAAAATATTTAATAGGATAGAAATTACTCTGTGTGAGTGCAGTCTCTATAAAATGATTATTAAACATCCTTATCCATCACACACTGCTAGAAAAATCATGGAAATTCATTGATAAAATGTATGGGAACCCTGACCACTGGAGACTTGTGAGTTTAAACCCTAGAGGGTCTGTGGTTTTCCCAAAAGAAAACATACAGTATGTATTGCTTTCTGGCATTTTTTCTTTCTCTGTACGCTGGCTCTCTGGAGCTATGATACCAACGGCAAACGCAAAGTATCTTTCCCCAGAATCTAGCTATTAACTCTATGACCGATAGCAGCAGTCAAAGTCTATTACTTCAGTCATCCACTTTCATAAGGACAGGCTGGCCACAGGGAGGCGATAGGACGCCTCACCCCCACCTGCTCTATTTGTCCTCTGCTCCCTCCCTTCTGCCCCGATCCCAGTCCCCCGCCCCCTTCACCCACAGCCACTAAATCATCAGCGCTGGCCCTAGGGCAGCTCAATAGCTCTACACTGGATCACAGACGGTTTCTAAAACTGCCAACCAGCCGGGTGGACCCACATCTGCACACACACACACACATTCACACACTCTCACATTTTCCTTAGAAACATTTGAGCGTGTGTGTGTTTACGTGTGTACAGCAGAGAAGAAATACGATGACAAGCACAGCGCTTGTATCTTCTTGTGAATCCCTTTTTAATGATTTCCATTACTGTAAGTAGAGATGCAGCGAGACAGTACTGTAAGATTGATGAGGCTCTAGGTGTAAAGTTAAAACAGTCTGGGCACTGGGCTGGGAGTGAAAATGCCAGGGTTTAGACTGGGGAAATACCTTATGACTGAACAGCACTGTTCATCCGAAACCAGCAGCCGCTGCAAAACTACAGACAAATATAGAACAACACATTATATATTCCCTGTGGAAAAGGCCAGCTTAGGCCAGCATCATTATCCAGACTAGTTCATGCTGGCTAGCTTTTATGAAGTGTTTGTCCAGTTGGTGTTCACTATTAAACCTGGTCATTAAAACTGATAAATATACTGTTCTACAGTTTGGGTTTGGTAAGATTTTTTTGATGTTTTTGAAAGAAGTCTCTTATGCTCACCAAGGGCATGTTAGAATAAGACAGTAAAGCCAGTAATATTATTTGAATTTCAAATACATTTTATTTTAATATTAATTTTAATATTTAAAATTAAACTGTAATTTATTCTTGATCATTTTCAGCAGCTCTTAAATCATTCTAATATGTGATCCTGGACCACAAAACCATAAGTATATTTGTAGCAATAGCCAACAATACATTGTATAGATCAAAATTATTGATTTTTTCTTTCATGCCAAAAATCAATAGGATATTAAGTAAAGATGTTCCTTGAAGATATTTTGTAAATTTCCTACCATAAATATATCAAAACTTTATTTTTTGATTAGTAATATGCATTGCTAAGAACTTTATTTGGACAACTTTAAAGGTTTATTTTGACCTATTTTTTGACTTTTTTTTTTTTTTTACTGTCAGTTTTGATCCATTTAATACATCCTCGCTAAATAAAATAACTTATTTCCAAGAAAAGTGCATTTATTTACTTACTTAGAAAATGTAGAACACTGTGCGCTTTAGGGGGTCTGTTAAAACTCAGTGGTCTCAGGGGATCCGAGGAAGACGTGGACTCCTGCTGTAACTTTACCTGCTGCTCTTGCTTTTGGACAATGTTTCTTTAGACAATGTCTGTCTTTATGTCAGACTCAACCTAAAAATGTGTGTTGCTCAATCCAGATACTATAATCAAAACCTAATTATCCAGAGATGAATTAGCACAATTATATGATCTGTAATACATCATATTATCCTTGATGCAGCATACAAAGAACAGGCCCCTGGTCTTTTCAGCAGGGTCGACAGAGTAAATCCCACACACTATTCATGCTGTTTGGTGTAAAGAAGTTTAAAGGAATTACCTTAAAGGCAGCTGGAAAACAAAGTCTCAGCAAAGGCTTAGGGTGTGTTCAATGACTGAGACAATTGGAAGAACTTTATCCATCAGATAACCAAGAGTCAGACATGACTGAATGAATAAAACAACAACGACAATGATATATACCCACCCATGCCCTCAAAATAGGGATGAGATGGGAACGCTTCTTGTTCGCCAGTTAGGATTTCCTATTTCAGTTATGCCTTTTGGCACTTTCCATTTCAGGGAGTCTCCCTCCTGCTGTTCAATAGTCCCACTCATCTGGAATGATGTAGTTTGAGGAATAAATGCCACCACAACACGAGTGAACATGGTTGCCAGGCGAAAAGGACAAGCAATCTTGCTGGGAGGAATATAGGCTCACAGGTAGAGGATTGTTTTAGCTCCATTAAACTGGAAATGGATGTGCTCTTAGAAAATGTAATGAAAGAAAAAGGCAATTATTCTGCAATATGCTGAGGGTTATTCTTCACCTCACTATGCAACTCCCATTTGAACAAGCTTTTTTTCCTTTTTTTCCCCCCAAGAATGAATGTGGAAAAAATCCAAAAATGTTTAGTAAACAAATGAGAAATCAGCGTACGAACACGCTGCTCTGAAAGGAGCATTGAAACCTAACTGAATCATACCTGCCGCCCAAATGTAGATATTAGTAGGTGGCCTAATTATGGTTTTGAATAGCTGAATTGTTTATGTTTTTCTCCTTTTATTTATATGGCCCCATTATAAAAGTCTCAATCATGAGGTCATGCAGTCGTGATGTTTGTATTTTGGCAGGTAACCTAATGTTAAACACTGGCTGTCAGTCATATCAAAGATCTTTCTTGGTCTCGCGGTGCAATAACTGTTTTGAGTTTTTAAAATACAATAGCAAATGCAGCCAAATCCATTATTTACTCTTTCCCAAAGAACCATGTAAAATCAATTGCACATTGCATGTCTTGGATTTCAGTTCAGAAGTAACCTTCTGTACCTACCAAAGACATACCTGCACTGCAGTTTTTTTTTTTTTGTTTTTTTTTTAAGGTCAATACTTGTGCAACTTATGTAAAAACCATCTACAACACGGCTGAACATAATTTATTGAAAATAGTTGTTTTGACATTTGTGAGCCTAGGGTTTTTCCCTAAAAATCGTTCAAATGCTTTCACAATATTATTCATTTTTAATACACCATTTCATTAAGAGCATGATTGAATATGCCCCAGAGTTGCACACTAAAATGAAATGAAAATGCAATGAATAAATACAACATTATACAACATAAATATAACATTATTTATGATTCGAAAGGTGTCTTATGGGTTTTGACTTGTTTCGGCATATGTATAGTGGTTACAGTGATTTTTTTTAGCAATATCACATGAGTAGCAATGCGATATGGTTGTATATCAGCACAACTGTGGTTCGGCCGCAGGGCAAGTGCCATAACTAATCACAGCATGCTGATATACGGCCATATCGCATAGCTATGAGTGTGATATTACGTTTATACAACACTTTGATGGCACAAGTGTGTAAATACATAAGAAACAACAACATTGTCTTTAAAAACCCTCTTTTGTGTGGAACTACTTCCTTCTGCCACAGATTCATATCTCAGTTTGACATAACAGCTGAACCCAAGCCTCCATTACTAATTCGAAAATGTCACTTTAGTAACAAAGGAACATTAAGTTGCCTTATTCAAAGCTTACTGTATTAAAAGCTCACTGTATTATGTAGAGTATTATAAGAGAGAGAGATGAACTGAGCGAGTGTGATTACCTGCATCTGATACAGCATTCATTCTTCAGCTCAATCTCATACTCACAATAAAACATTATTTTGAATGTTACAGAAGATCTGCCCAAGGTAAAGCTGCTCTCTGCGAGTTTGTGAGCACTGAACGGCTGCTGACACTGTGGAGCTCACTTCAATGTTGAAGCAAATTTTCAAATACAGTTGAGGTCAAAAGTTTACATACACCTCGCAGAATCTGCAAAATGTTAATTATTTTACCACAATAAGAGGGATCATACAAAATGCTTGGTATTTTTAATTTAGTACCGACCTGAATAAGATATTTCACATAAATAACGTTTACATACAGACCAAGAGAAAATAATAGTTATTTATAAAAATAACCCTGTTCGAAAGTTTACATACACCTGATTCTTAATACTGTATTGATACCTGAATGATCCACAGCTGTGTTTTTAGTTTGTTTGTTTAGTGATAGTTGTACATGAGTCCTTTGTTTGTCCTGAACAGTTGAACTGCTCGCTGTTCTTCAGAAAAACCCTTCAGGTCCCACAAATTCTTTGGTTTTTCAACATGTTTGTGTTTTGAACCCTTTCCAGCAATGACTGTATGATTTTGAGATCCATCTTTTCACACTTAGGACAACTGAGGGACTCATATGCAACTATTACAGAAGGTTCAAATGCACACTGATGCTCCAGAAGGA
Source organism: Labeo rohita (assembly GCF_022985175.1). Lineage (NCBI taxonomy): Eukaryota > Metazoa > Chordata > Actinopteri > Cypriniformes > Cyprinidae > Labeo > Labeo rohita. Next base: position 12,186,618 of record NC_066876.1, on the reverse strand, counting down.
AACATAATGCATTAAGAGCCAAAACTTTTAGAATTTGAAAATTAGGGTAAATTTGACTTATTTTGTCTTCTGGGAAACATTGAAGTATCTTCTGGAGCTTCTGAAGGGCAGTACTAAATGAAACAAATATGATATTTAGGCAAAATAAGAAAAATGTACACACATTTATTCTATTAAAAAGTTTACATCCCTGGCTCTTAATGCATTGTTTTTCCTCCTGGTGCATCAGTGAGCATTTGAACCTTCTGCAATAGTTGCACATGAGTCCCTCAGTTGACCTAAGTGTGAAAAGATGGATCTAGCGTATGTAAGATTTTGAACAGGGTCATTTTTTATAAATTCAACTATTATTTTATCTTGTCGACTATATGTAAACTTCTTTTATGTGAAATATCTTATTCAGGTCAGTACTAAATAAAAAAAAAATAACATGCATTTTGTATGATCCTTCTTATTTTGGTAAAATAATTAACATTTTGCAGATTCTGCAAGGTGTATGTAAACGTTTGACCTCAACTTTAAATGTAACAAACTGCATATTTAAAGTCTAAACAAGTACATTCTCACCTAAAAACTCTTAGAACTACATTCCATGACACAAAACAGTATTGTTTTTAAAATTATAGTAGACTTAGGTGTCCACCGTGACACTCACTGTGAGAAATACTGCAAGTGGAGTTACACAAACAGTGGAACGGTTGGAGAGCTGTTATCACTAGAATATTGCATCACTGGAAATAGCTCTCAGCCAATCAGATTTAAGGACCAAAAAGAAACGTTATTTTCCTGCTCTTTAAGCAGAAGCAGCAGTACACACTGCACACAGTTCCACTGTGTTTGCAGAATAAAACCAAAATGGTCCCCAAATTAAGAAAAGGCACATTTGCCTACTGCAACGCGTCATTTTGAAATAATTTTACAGCATGAAAGGAAGACAGAAAAAGAAAGGCACAAAAACAGTGAGCATCTCAATTAGAGGCTTTTTGGACTTACTTTTTCTGTCTAGTTCCCATGATCAAATAGCTTCTTTGTTTTCATGTATTCCTGGTGTCTAGAATGGGCTATAAGACATATCTCAGGTAAATCCAGACTTGAGCCTGATTAATACCCCAGCCGTGAATGAATCGGGGTGGGGTAAAAAATGATCACTGGGTCTAACAGGAGGAGCAGCCCGGCGAAATTAAATTAACTCAAACATGTCAGCCGCACAGAGACTGATTATTGTCCTCACCCCTCTCACAAATCTCTCATTTGCCTCTGTTTGCTGCAAACAGAAAAAGGGACAATGGGGTGAGATTCCAATTTAATCCTCATCTCTCTGGAAGAATGTAAAGACCCTGGTATTGTTGACGTCATTCATAAATCTATAATTCATTACTGAATATGATGCAGTTGCATCCTTAAAGAGGTAATGCATATTAATTTTCAAAACAAATGGAAACAATGGTACAATTTTGAACTTAGTTTGATGATGAATGCACTTTTGAAGTTCTGCAATCAATGTGATGTAATCTTATAGGACACTTTAATAAATTTCACATATTAAGGGTTAAAAGAAACACATTTATGATTTAATTTTGAAAAAGGAGCCTTACTGATGGCTCTGAGGACAACACTACACAATCCTTTGAAAAGACACTGCAGTGCCTTATTTGAAGTGAAGTATAACTCTGATTCATGAGTACTTGTCTCACGAGGCAGTACACGATATGGTTTGGAACTACCGAGTTTGAATCAATCACAAAGATAATTTAGAAGTATTTTCAGCTGTGTTTATTGATGCAGGTCTTTAGTGTCACTCTGTACTGTGTGTGTTGCAGTGGAAATGTTGTGGCGGCACTATTCCTCAAGAACTCTCTGATCTTTACCTCCTAATTACCATCTTGATTTCCCTTGGCTGAAGTGCCTAAATGCTCTTGATAAAGAGAGGTTTGCTTCTTTAATTAATGTACAGATTTTTTGCAACACACAATAGGCATTAATGTAGCCGTGATAGTGGTGCTTTCCTTCGTCTCACAGGACTTTTCTGACGTCTGTATTAATATAAGCTTACAAGTTCCTTACAAGTGCAGTTTAGAGAAAATTCGCCCCTGCCTCCTATGTTTAGTCAGCTCAGTGGTTCTTAACTGGTTTTGCTTCCGATTTTACTTATCCATACAGTATAGTCCTGAAAGTTTCTTTTTTTTTTTTTTTATATTCCTGAATTTTGTTAATGGTTTTAGATGGATTTGCACCATAATATTGCAAAATCTGAAGAAGAAGTAGGAAAAAAAGCTGTTCCAAATGTACAGTCATATGGTTTGTTGTATTTTGTTATTTGCATTTTTGTTAATTGCTTTGAAATAATGAGGACATAATGAGGACTTTTGCTATATTAGATAGACAATTTCTATATATTATATTAAACAAAACATTTTTTTTTATTCTAATTATTATGATTAGAAATACTACTTTTTGCTTTCCGAAGTATAATAATAATAATAATAATATTATATATATATATATATATATATATATATATATTTTTTTTTTTACTACTTGAAAAAAGTTTTTTAATAGTTATAATTCCCTACTTTTTGCATTTTAAAAATAAATGATAATAATAATTATAATAATAGTAATAATAATAATGTGTCATATTTACTATTTTCGTTATTTGAATGTTTTTTTAATAATTACAATTCCCTATTTTCAATTAAAAAAAAATAATAACAACATATTTATAATTTTTACTACCTGAAAAGTTTTTTTTTTTAATAGTTTTAGTTCCCTACTTTTTGCATTTTACAAATAAATGATGATAATGATAATAATAATAATGTGTCATATTTCCTATTTTTGTTATTTGAACATTCATTTAAATAATTATAATTCCCTACTTTCAATAAAACATTATTAATAATAATAATAATTAATAATAATAATAATAATAATAATAATAATAATAATAATAATAATAAATGTCATATTTATAAATGTTTGCTATTTGAACGTTTTTTAAATAATTATAATTCCCTATAAAAAATAAAAATAAATAATAATAATAATAATAATAATAATAATAATATATCATATTTATTATGTTTTGTTATTTGAATGTTTTTTAAATAATTAGAATTGCCTATTTTCAGTAATAATAATAATAATGTATCATATTAATTATTATTTTTATTTGAACATTTTTTATTATAATTTCCTATTTTCAAAAAAAAAATAATAACAATAATTATATGTACCATATTTATTATTTCATTATTACTTGAAAGAGATTTTTTAAATAATTATAATTCCTACTTTTGCATTTGAAAAATTTAATAATAATAATAACACTATGTACCATATGCATTATTCCCTTTGTTACTTGAAAGAAATGTTTTAAAATAATTATAATTTAAAAAAGCAATATTTACTGTATTTAAGAATAATATACTATATTTATAGCATATTGCAATTGATGGAATCTTTGTATGTCACCGCAGGGATGTTTTGCCAGTTTCAGCTCACTTTAGGGGACATTTTATACTCCAGAGCAAACACACGCACACACACACACACAGGTTATGTAAATTCAGGAACTTTGTAAGTATCCTAACAGGATGTCTCTAAAATAAACTATTGGAAACTGTGGATTGAATCTCAGCCTGTTTCTGTATCCCGTGTCTGTTTTGGAACGGGATCAAAGGTTCAGTCAGGTTGATATTGAATGTCTTGGCTGATGCTTTAGAGACATTAGTGCTTGCTTTGCTTGAATTACTTGTTTCCTGCTGACCTAATGGAGTATTAACAGGATAGCCGGGCCTTATTAGACACAGTTTGTGTTCCAAGCGTCAATGTTATGAACAAAGGCGGTAGTGACAGCACTGAAGAGAAATGCATCGTTTAAGGACGGCTGTTAACTACATTCTTATGCCAGTGAAGTTGACAAAAAGAAACGGATTACAGCTAAACATGCAAAGTTGCACCAGACAAATCTGTTGTTTTAGTATAAACTCATTACAGTGTTTGCAAGAAAAGGGTCTGCGGAGTCTAATGGCGTGACGTGATTTGAAAATGTTGTCAGGAGATGTCGTAGAGGTCACACATGTTTTGAATGTCTAAGGATAATGGTGCACTCTCCTCATTCTCTGGTCCTTCACAAACAATTATACAAAAGCAATTATCCAGCATGCATCAGTGAAGCGTACCACACTGTGATTTAGCTGCAGATTGGGAGCTCTGCTGCTATCATCATTTTGTTCCGTTCTAAAAATCTCACTCTGTATTTTTACGACTAACTACACAGGCGAATCACCCCACAGTTGAAGCCTGACTTCAAATATTCATTTCGTGTGATAAGTCCTCTTTCAACAGAGCAGCCGATTCTTGAGCTCACTTCTTCCTTTATGCTGTGCTCATCGATTATGTGTTTATTTTTCACAGTGAACATACTGGAGTAGAAAGTAGACTGTGGAGAAATGATTCTTTACGGTTATGGTCTTCCAACAAACATCCATCAAAGTGGTTGCTCCCTGCGCAGGAGAGATTTTATATATTCATCTTCATCACCTCAGGACTTCAGCTCTGTTTTAATGCTTTACATATCTTGAAGCAAGGAATGGCAAAACAGCACAGGGAAACCAAACCACAGGATGGACCCTACCTGTTCAATCTATGTTTAGATGCAATTTATTTTGTATTAAATTACTCTCTGCTTTAGGAAATACAGATCTTTGACCAGAAACATATCTAACAAACACACACACACACACACACACACATATATATGTGTAATCAGCTGTTACCCCAGTCTTAAGTGTCATGATCCTTCAGAAAGTCATTCTAATATACTGATTTATAGTCAGTGTGATACTTCTTTCAGGATTCTTTAAAAAATAACATCATTTATTTATTTATTTATTTATTTATTTATTCTAACACTTTACACTGCTGTTCAAAAGTTTGGGGTCAGTACTTTTTTCTTCTTCTTCTTCTTCTTTTTTTTTTTTTTTTTTTTTTTTTTTTTTTGTTGTTGTAAATGCTGTTCTTTTTAACTTCTTATTCACAGAGAATCGTGAAAAAAAGAATCACAGGTTCCAAAAAAATATCCGGCAGCACAACTGTTTCCAATTGTAAAAATAAATCAGCATATTTGAATGATTTCTGAAGGATCATGTGACCTACAGGGTTGGGGTCAATTCAGGAATGAACTCAACAATTCCAGTTCAAAGAAGGAAATGGAATTGGAATTGGAATTGGAATTCAACAACAATTACAGGAAACAGAGTTGGAATTGAATTGGAATTACAGGAAGTGGAATTCAATTCAGGGAAATTCCACTGAATTCCGTTTATTGCTGTTTCTGAGCATTTATTTGTGATTGCATTTAGAGACATACATTTGAACTTTATTTATGATGCTTTACAAATACCAAGTAATGTATGAAATAGAGTTGATCAAATGCAAGTTAATAAAAATGAGAACAGTACATTATGAATTAATAATTGAATGACAGTGGTGATAAGTTTCTGGATGTACTATACATTCAATATATGATTACCACATAATATATGTCTCAGCTCACAAAAAAATGAGTCATGTTCATTCATGTATTTCATTCACTTTTTATTGCATCGAATTATCATCATTTCCTGAAATTTGGCATCGCTAAGATTGCATCTCGCAGGCCTAAATATCTCAAGTGGAATTTAGTGGAATTTATTTGATTTCAATTCTGTTTCCTGACATTCCAATTCAATTCCAATTCCATTTCCTGTCAGCTGCATGCAATTCCAATTCCAATTCCATTCCAGGAAGTGAATTGGAATTTACCATTCATTCTCGATTCAATTCATGAATGGCCCCAACCCTGGTGACCTAAGACATACAAATTTGGCTTTGCATCACAGGAATAAATTATATTTTAAAGTACATTAAAATAAAAAAAACAATATTTAATATTATTATAACATTTCATAATATTGCTGTGTGGATGCTTGTGTCCACCACAGAATACTGCTACTACAAAAAAAAAAAAAATTAAAAAGTTAATTGTGAATTTTTATTTCACAGATATAAACTTAGAATCTGAAGACATAAACTCTCTGTTCTAAAAGGGAAAAAATGTCAGAATTGTGGGATATAAAATACTGCAAATATCTTGCAGTTGTGACTATTTTCTCAGTTTGTGTGTGTGTGTGTGTGTGTGGATTGTTTGTTTCTGCCACAGAATAAAAAAAAGGTAATTGCGACCTTTTATCTCGCAACTCTGATTTATTTATTTTGCAAGTATATCTTTTGATTTCTCTACTCAGAAATTGTATCTTGTAATTCTGACTTTATGTTTCATAGACTTGTGAGGAAAAACTTTTTTTAATCCCATGGTGGAAACCTGCTTCTGTTTTTACTGTTTTGGATCAAATAAAAACATTTTTGATGATATCGTACAGTATATAAACTGTAAATTTGTAAAATGACCATTAAAACACGTTTTTTTTTTGTCAGATATTTTTAAAGAATTCAAATGTTCAACTTTTGCTTCCTTTGAGGAAAAAAAGTCATACAGGTATGAACTGTCATGAGAGTGAGTAGATGATGACAGAATTTTCATTTTTGTGCAAACTATTTCCAAAACCTGAACCTTATCAGCTGCTCTGTTGAAAGAAGCCTTATCACAAAAAATAAATATCTGAAGGGAAGATTGAACTGTAGGGTTACGCTGTTGTGTCGTTGGTCAAAGAAATACAGTGAGATTAAATGTTTTGGTTCCAGAGTGAAAACCTGCTGACAGACATGTTCACACATCTCAATTCTGTCAAGTCTCACATCCTTCTGAAAAAAAAAAAAAAAAAAAAAAAAAGTTTTCAATGCCTCATTTTTTATGAAATATTTTGCAGCAAACAGATTATATGAACTGTATTTATTTATTTATTGAGATTTTCTTATTAACTCATACTTATCTAAAATGAAGTATATACAATACTTTAATCAGAAGATCATTATAGTTATTTAGTATCAACTAAATCAGGGGTCACCAAGTTGTTCCCAGAGGGCCAGTGTACTGCAGAGTTTACCTCCAATTTTCCTCAACACCTGCCTGGACGTTTCAAGTATACCTAGTAAGACCTTGATTAGCTGGTTCAGGTGTGTTTGATTAGGGTTGGAGCTAAACTCTGCAGGGACACTGGCCCTCCAGGACCGGGTCTGGTGACCCCTAAACTAAATGGTCCGAAAACCAGTCAGTATCTGGTGTGACCACCATTTGCCTCATGCAGTGCAACATATCTCCTTTGCATAGAGTTGATCAGGTTGTTGTTTTGACCTGTAGAATGTTGGTCCGCTCCTCTTCAATGGCTGTGTGAAGTCGCTGTTCATTGTCCATAACATACGCCTGCCAATACCATAACCCCACTGCCACCATGGGCCACTTGATCCACAAAGTTGGCATCAGCAAACCACTCACCCACACAACGCCATACATGCTGTCTGCCATTTGCCCTGTACAGAGAAAAAAACAGGATTCATCCATGAAGAGAACACCTCTCCAAAGTGCCAGAGGCCATCGAATGTGAGCATTTGCCCTCTCAAGTCCGTTAGAACAACGAACTGCAATCAGGTCGAGACCCCAATGAGGACAACAAGCATGCAGATGAGCTTCCCTGAGACGGTTTCTGACAGTTTGTGCAGAAGTTCTTTGGTTATGCAAACCGATTGTTGCAGCAGCTGTCCGGGTGGCTGGTATCAGACGAACCTGGAGGTGAAGATGCTGGATGTGGAGGTCCTGGGCTGGTTGTGGTTAAACATGGTCTTCAGTTGTGAGGCCGGTTGGATGTACTGCCAAATTCTCTGATGGTAGAGAAATGAACATTCAACATTCAGAGCAACAGCTCTGGTGGACATTCCTGCAGTCAGCATGCCAATTGCACGCTCCCTCAAAACTTGCAACATCTGTGGCATTGTGCTGTGTGATAACACATTTTAGAGTTGCCTTTTATTGTGACCAGTCCCTTGCGTGTTCTAAACAATTAAATTGAGCACTGTTCTTCAGAAAAATCCTCCAGGTCCTGCAGATTCTTCAGTTTTCCAGCATCTTTTGCATATTTGAAACCTTTTCAGCAGTGACTGTATGATTTTAAAACCATCTTTTTACACTGAGGGATTCAAACACAACTATTAAAACAGGCTCAAACGTTCACTGATGCTCCAGAAGGAAACACAATGCATTAAGAGCCGGGGGTGAAAACTTTTGAACAGGATGAAGATTTAGTACTGCCCTTCAGAAGCAACAGAAGATACTTTCATGTTTAGAATGACAAATTAAGTACAATTTACCTAGATCTTCAAATTCAAAAAGTTTTCACTCCTGGGTCTTAATGCATTGTGTTATCAACTATATGATGGAATGTATTTAAGATTAAATTAAACTGTATTATTTAATAATTTTATTATATAATTTATAGGCCTACATAGATAATATAATGCATGTAATGCAACATATTTAAATATAATTAGCCTATAGTAGTGTTAGAATGAAATACAACTTCTCAACACAATTATAAGGCCGTAAAGAGTAAGTGCTTTTTGCATACGTGTGGTTTCAGTTGTTCCTATATATTTTTGTAAATTTAAAATAAGTTTTATTGCAGAATTTTTAGTGAATTGTGATTTGTTCTTAAAACCATTCATAAGCACATTTCCAACACTGCAAATACGTGCCCCATATACATTCTGCAAAACTGAAAAAACATACCTATATGTAAAAATCACTGTAGTTTCCAGCTGAAATGAACACTAGAGGCAGTAAAATCCTGACAACTTTTATTCCTTTTCACACAAAGCTTGATTTACACACAGGGTTTTGAGTGTTAACGAGCTCCGGCACAAAACCTGTGAAACTACGGTTCAACAAAACAGCTTAAATTTACACAAGGAAGTCAAAATAGCACAGCTGCCTCAACAAATGCGTTTTTAATATCACTTTTGCATTTGTTAACACTATTGGTTAGGTTTAGGGTTAGGTTTGGTGTAGGGGATATTTTTCTAACACGATGGAGCATTGACCTTTAGCGACACTCCCTGGATATTTGAATTCTGAACAGCCGCAATATGTACCTCAAGCAGTATAATAAAAATGCAACAATATGTGCCTGAACCAACATAATAAAAACATGCCATGGTCATGTATTGAAGATGTTTCAGCGCCACTCTCTGGACTTTACGGTACGTAATTATGGTGTTGCAGATGTATGTAGAGGTACATATTCCCAGTGAACCTGGGTTGCACATTTCATGCACAAATTTGTGCGCATACATGCTTAGTAAAAGAGACCCAATGTCTACTTAATAGAAAAAAACATTTGAAGATAGGCCAAAGATGGATAAGAATGCATGTAGAATTATATGGTAATGATAAGGTAATGTTGAGCAAGAAAACTTGCTTGAGAAGCCAATGCTATATTTGCCCTGTTCGCTCTTTTATGTCCACTCCTTGTAAAACTCACACAGTGTTGAAGAAGAAATCCAAATCTGTAGTGGAATGCATGTTAAAACTCCTGCCAAGATTGCCCGCGTGCAGCTGTGGAAACCGAGAGCCATTTGGCATCTCTCACCTGACGCTACAGCGAGACGCAGAGTGTTCTCTAGTAGAAAACCATCAGACAGCGTTTGCCTGTTCAGCTGTCACCTCGGCACTCCTGAGCTGGGCTTACTGACAAAAAGAGACAGACACATAACAGAGACAAAGAGACAGAACACAAGAAAGAGCGAGAGGGAGAAAGACACGAGGGGAAAAACAGAGACAGACTCCCTGTGGACTCAGGTAATAGGCTGTCTCTCCAAATGACCATCAGAGTTCACTTCACATTGCGATGATTGCAGGTGAAGGATCGGCGAAGGAAGAGCGAGTGAAAGATGGAGCTCTTATTCAGATTGAAATGTCACTTGGGAAAGGACATATGCTAATTCTTATGTTCCGTGCATTTAGTAAGTGCTATTTAAAACAGCTTCACACTGTGCTTTGTGTTGTCAAGCTCAAATATAACTATTCAGTCACAACAAAGTGGAAAAAATAAGAGTCCCAAAGGAAAAGCTGATCGCTCGGAGGTTGCTTCGTCACAGCTCTGGATGTATAATGGAGCTCTCATGTTCCACTGGAGTATCAACTTCTCAGATGCTTCTCGTAAGATTACTTAGGGGAAATAGAAATAGACACAAATGAGACCACAGGTGACATGCAATAAGAGTAATGAGATATAAATTGAATGTGGAAAACTTAGCTCATATTTATTTTTTGAGTTCATTTTTTGGTTAAAGACTTTTTCTTCAGAAGTTCTAGACACGTGAAATTTCAGTTTTTGTTTTCAGGAGAAACATCTGAGAAAGCAGATGTCTCAGTTTGTTCTCAATGTGAGCTTACTGTTTAGAAGAAACAATTAAGATGTTGTTTGTGATTTTTCTTTCTTGTGGGTTGTTGCTTGCTCTTGTTGTTTTCTGGAGTGTTAAAATCATTATTAGCATACCTCACATAGATCATAAAAGGTCATCAGTCATCCACATCAATGCTCTGCTGACTTTTTATGACTTTTTATGACCTTTCAAGTCTATTATAATTTGGCTAAAAGTTACTGATTTTCCATTTCCAGACACAGTTTTTTAATAATGCCATGACACAGACCCTGCAGATCATATTTAATTACAGTTATCCAAAAGATTTTAAATTGTTCATACGCCCTTGCTCTTAATAAGCTTTACGGTCAATGACGTCTTTTTGTCTGGATTTATTAATTACTTTATCAATTATTTGATATACCAATGTTTTCATTTTTGAATAAAAATTAATTTGTAACCTTTTTTTTAAATTATGATTCATATATGGTTACAAAACAAATTTTTTTGGTGTTTTTAGTGACCCTTTAATATTTCACATTTTCAGTTTATCTGCAGTATCTTTTTTGTGACTTTAAATTAATAACTGGAATGTAAAATCTGAATAGGTTTTACATCCTTTTCAAATGTACAATTAACTCCTTTTGCTCTTTTACTTAACTGTACCAGACATTTCATACTGTGGTCTGTTCATTTTAGTTAGGATAATTCATGCCATACTGTCTGTCTGTCTAACTGCAGAGTGAGCCCTTGACACTCGGTCAGCAGGTGGAGTAATGCTTAATATGCACTGTTCCATGTTAGTGATCTAATGTGAGTTAGGGACTGTCTGAAGACATATGCCATCTTGCATTACATCTCTACATGTGCACACGTCCACGCGTAGCCCATCCGCCTCGGAGACCGCTGTGTGACAGTGGAGCTCGCGGTATGATAAAATGAGACTGACACAGCTTAAATACTCCAATGATCCGCATTCCCCAATAGAAAAGAGGACCCGAGTGCCCCCCGCTAGTATGCAGGTGTGTGAATCGCATGGAATGATTGTGAATTTTAAATTCTGGATTAAAGCTCCCGAGAGAGACAGTCAGAAGGGAGTCGTGCAGGCAGAGTCTGGCTAATTTTTAATTTTGACAAGCACAAGCTTCACACACACTCAAGGCTAAGGGTTTTCTCTGTCTCAGTTCAAGTGTCACAAAGCTTGCTTTGACAACTAGCATTCACAGAACTTCAAGTAAAACAAAAAAGTTTGACTGCACTGGGTTCAGTTTTATATGCTACGTTCTTTAAAGATGAATGGTCACAGAATAGTCTTTTGATGGCACACAGCAGCCATGAAATCACTTTTACATAATTCCCTCACCAGATATATGGTATAGTCAACCTTGTGAAAAATAAGTGTGCTTAATGGTATTAAATGTACATTTGATAGTGTACAGTACTTAAAGTAATAGTTCACACAAAAATTAACCCTCAAAGACCGAGACAGCCATCCATGGCTAAAGATAACTATTGTTCTTAAATATTTAATAACCTTTGAACCACTCATCCAATCTGAATGCTTTAAAAAGTATGTGCTTTAAAAAGTAAGCAAAGCTGAGACTCTGCTTTTTTTTACTGTATCACGTTTGTCTCATTTGGATATTCAAAGGCTCTGTAGTGAATATGAATATGTCATCACATTTTGATCGCATTGATTCGTCAGAGGAAACCAATGCATTTAGTTCCTCTCAGGCAAGCAGGAACGATTGTTGATGCTTAGTCCCACCCTGTCATTAATTACTCACCCTCATGCCATTTCAAACCTGAAAGACCATTGTTCATCTTTATCTTCTTACCCTGCATAGACAGCAACGCAACTATCATGTTCAATGCCCAGAAAGGTAGTTGGAACATCATTAAAATAGTGCATGTGACATCTTAAAAGTATTTTTTTTTTTTTTACTGTACTTGCAGAAAATACTATATTATTGAAATAAACTTAAGTATAGTTACAGTAAACTATATATTTAAATACTTGATATACAAGAATTGATAAAAATGAAATTAAAGCGCAATCTAAATGTTTTCGTTTACCATAAGTGTTTGTCAGTATATTCGGTAGTACACTTTAACCATATTTTAAAGACCATAGAAGTGCTATGAAATTCCATATAAAGATGTACTTGTGGGTTAAAAAAGTTCAACTAGTTTTGTAAACAGTTGAGGTCAAAAGTTTACATACACTTGCAGAATCTGCAAAATGTTAATTATTTTACCAAAATAAGAGCGATCATACAAAATGCATGTTATTTTATATTTAGTGCTGAACTGAATAAGATATTTCACATAAATAATGCTTACTGTACAGACCACAAAAGAAAATAATAATTGAATTTTTAAAAAAAAAAATGACCCTGTTCAAAAAATATGCATTGAGAGGCAGGTGTAAACTTTTGAAAAGAATGAAGATGTGTACATGTTTCTTATTTTGCCTAAATATCATAATATAAGATATTAACATTTCCCATACATAACGTTTCCATCAGTTACACTGATCTTCAAATTCAAAACATTTTCTTTTCACCACATTCATGCTTCCTTCTAAAGCATCAGTGAGCATTTGAACCTTCTGTAATAGTTCATATGAGTCCCTCAGTTGTCCTCAGTGTGAAAAGATGGATCTCAAAATCATACAGTCATTGTTGGGAAGAGTTAAAATACACACAAATGCTGTATTTGTGGGACCTGAAGGATTTATCTGAAGAACAGCAGGGAGTTTAACTGTTCAGGACAAACAAGGGACTCATGAACAACTATCACTAAAAAAAAAACAAAAAACAAAACAAACAAAAAAAAAAAGTTGTTGATCATTCTGGTAACAACACAGTATTAAGAATCAAGTGTATGTAAACTTTTGAACAGGGTCATTTTTATAAATTCAACTATTATTTTCTCTTGTGAACTATATGTAAACATATTGTATGTGAAATATCTTATTCAGGTCAGTACTAAATTAAAAATACCATGCATTTTGTGTGATCCCTCTTATTTGGTAAAATAATAAACATTTTGCAGATTCTGCAAGGTGTATGTAAACTTTTGACCTCAACTGTAAATCTACATTTTATATCAATTTAAATGATAATATATTTTGATTTAATTGCAGTTAAAAAGTACTGTATCTGAAAACATTACATTCATTTTATACTTAAGTACATTCTTTTAAAGTACTCCTTCAAAAGTGTACTTCATTTTCACAAGGGAAGTTTTATGGCTATGTTTAAAACGGCATAAAACAACACTGCTTTTATTACTTCTACAGTTTGCAGCATGTATTCTGCACAGTATGCATATCTTCTGCATGGAATACCATATATGGGTCCTATTTCACATACTTTTGCACTATTGTACAGTAGTGGAAAGGCACAGTACCTGCATGATGTACAGTATTTCTTCAAGGGGGGTAAGTGTGAAATGTCGAAGACTCAGTGGTAGTAGCTTTCCTACAGTAAGTAGTGTAGCTACATGTGCTAAAGTTAACACATGAGCTGTGTTTGAAACATCTTTTCCTTCAGATGGAAAAAGGCAACTTCTTTTGTGTTGCTAAAAACATAAGTTTTTCATTCAGTATGACACTATCCTCGAAAATTTATAAACTCTAAGTGCATATATGTAAATCATAACGCAATGCACTCTACTTGACCTTCCGTTTCTGTAAGCAATACTAGCTGAGATTTTAACATCGCTTTTTGGTTCATTATTTCATATGACAGCATTTTAAACACAATCATTGCACTAAACATACAACATAACGAGGTCATGTAACAACTATGTATTGTACCATACAAATGCCACGTAGCATTTGAAATGTTTATTACTTCATAATGTGTACTGTTTTACACACTATCATTCAAAAAGCGGTTAAAGGTCAAAGGTCATGCAGTTGGTTTGTATAATACTAAACATTATTTTAATAGTCTAATTATGTTGTTGTTGTTGTTGTTTTAGGTGAGGACTTTTATGAGCCATCTCCTTATGAACCCATGACACCTCACCGACATTCAGATGCATTTCGCCTGGCGTCCATCATCTCAGGTAAACGTAAATATTTTCATTACAATTTATTCTTGTAAAATGAATGCATTTTTGCAATGCACTGCACTGTTTGATGTTGATATTGGCTGCTTTTTCACTGCCATCTCTTATATGAAGCTCAAAAAATCCAGCACTAAATGTATTATTATTATGTTCCAATACAGTTGAAGTTTCTTTTCCCTAATTTTTGCTTTTAGCACATTCCCAAAAATGTACAAGGAGAAATGAAGATAAATTAGTCATAATTTTCTAGGAAAAAGAAACAAGAACAAGTGATTATTTCTGTGAAATAAAAACCACTCTAGGCATTTGTCACCTTGGCATGAGTTAAGTTTAATGTTTAATTCACTGACAGCAGTCATTACAGACAGTAGAGGACAGAAATATAGCCTCCAATCCATTATCAGAGCCTCACAGAGCCTGGAACAACCAGAATAACTCATTTTTATTCAGATTTGGAGGGAAAAAATAGCCAGTGAATGACAAATCTCATGCGCACTACAGAAAATAGTGGATTCAACAGGGTTGTCAGATCAATCTTCTTGCCAATTTGTTGCATAATACCATTTTTGTGTCTTGAAAGGCCTGCTGTGAGTAGCAGCTGAGGTTTGGAGTTTGCATATTTTCGTTCTTTCTTTATACAAAATAAAAACATCACACCTGGGGAATGTGGACACACAACCGGCCTCCATTAGCTGATGATGTAAACATTAGGTGATCGTGTAATTCCACTAAGAGGTGAGTTAAGTAGTGTTTAATGTCTTTGTTGCATAATTGCATGTATTGATATGGTTATCACATCTTCGGTTGATTAAATATGACAACATAAAAGGGGGAAATGAGTTTTGGATCAATTGGAGACTGATTTAAAGGGATAGTTCACCCAAAATTGAACATTCTATTATCGTTTACTCAGCGTCATGCTTTTCCAAACCATTTTTGGATTAACTATTTCTTCAAATCAAGACAGTGATCCAAAGCCTGTGGTTTCTCTGTAATGAAACCTTTAAAATCCTTTCAGAAAAAAAGGAGGCCTGAGATACGTCTCATTGCATTTCGCTCACAGCCCTCACAGATTGAGAAGGCACCTTTTGATTTGATGTGACAGACCAAGTCATTATTCCAGACTGGCTGTGTCTGTTCATTTACTACAGAGGGTGAGAGGAACAAGTGGACCGCAGCACGAACACTGACATATTGAGGGTAAAGCTGGCGGACCCGCTCAGCCCGTATCCGCTCCCTGGCGTGAATCTCTCCCTATCTGCAAGTGGAACAGCCCTGTGTGCCATATTTAGGATCAGGCAACATTAATTGTGATCCCTTTGTGGTCCGACTGCTGCGATACACATCTCTGGATTCATATAACACTGGAAGCACCATTGTTAATAGTGTTTCTCTACAGTCAGTAAGTGGATAGAATTAGCAACGTAAAAACATTTACTAAGAATTTACTAAGAATGAATTTATTCATTAATATATATATATATATATATATATATATATATATATATATATATAGAGGAGTCAAATTATAAGAAGTAATTCCAGGATATAAAATCACACTGAGCACAAAATCTGACTTTACATCTGGCAAAGTGAATGTATATATTTATATATACAGTGCCTTGCGAAAGTATTCATACTCCTTCATGTTTTATGTTGCAGCATTATGTTAAACTGATTTAAATAAATTTTTTCCCACATCAATTTACACTCCATACACCATAATGACAAAGCAAACACAGATTTGTGACAAATTTGCAAATTTATTACAAACAAAACACTGAAATAAATACATTGCATAAGTATTCATACCCTTAACTCTGAAGCACCGCATCCTCAAGTGTTTTTGGGTATGATGCGACAATCTTTGCACATCAGCATTTGGCAATTATCTGCCATTCTTCACCTCACATCTTCACCTCTCAAGCTCGGTTAGCTTGGATGGGGGCTGGCAGACATTTCCAGGTTTCTCCAGAAGTATTTGATTGGGTTCAAGGCCAGACTCTAGCTGAGCCACTCAAGGACATTCAAGGACATGTCCTGTTGGAAGGTGAACCTTCTGCCCAGTATGAGGTTCTGAATGCTCTGGACTGGGTTTTGAGGCTCTCTCAATATGTTGGTGCATTGAGTTTTTCAGCCCCACAAGCATGAGGCTACTACCAGCATACTTTACTTTTGGTACTCTGCAGGTGATGAGCAGTACTTGGTTTCCATCAAACATGATGCTTGGAATTGAGGTTCAACAGACGAGGAGACGACTGAGTTTGGCTACAATGCCATAAAGACCGGATTGGAGGAGTGTAGCAGTGATGCTTGTTCTTCTGTAAGGTTCTTCCATCTGCACATATGATCATAGAGCTCAACTAAAGTGACCATCAGCTTCTTGGTGACCAGTACAACCAAGCCTTTTCTCCATTAGTTCTCCACTCGAAGTGTAGTAACATTTACAAGCGATATGAGTGCTCCTGAGCTAAATTTTAAGTGTCCCAGAAAGGAGTATGAATACTTATGCTATGGAATCATTTCAGTTTTTTATTTCTAATAAATCTGCTTTGTCATTATGGTGTATGGAGTGTAGACTGATGTGCAAAAAAGGTCATTTAAAACAGTTTAACATGAGGCAGTAACATAACAACACAAAAAAAAAAAAAAAAAAAATGAAGGGGTATGAATACTTTTGAAAAGCACTGTACAGTATATATATAAATCACAGTGTAACTATATCTTGTAATTTGACCTTATATCTCAGGATGTAAA
This sequence comes from Labeo rohita, assembly GCF_022985175.1. Taxonomy (NCBI): domain Eukaryota; kingdom Metazoa; phylum Chordata; class Actinopteri; order Cypriniformes; family Cyprinidae; genus Labeo; species Labeo rohita. Next base: position 12,169,422 of record NC_066876.1, on the reverse strand, counting down.
TTTTAACAAAGTCATTGCACAATATTTACAGTATTGCAAAATATAATTACATTGTGATTTATGAAGTCACAATTATGAAAAACAAATTCACCATTAGAGATATATAAAATCACATTAGGATTTCACAAACTGGTTTGTTTAAAAATCACATTCTAACATATGGGGGGATGACCAATCATAATGGCAAGTCTGCCATTTTTGTCCAACATACAAACCAGACAGGAGAGTAGATTAACATTGGTGGACTTGAACTTGAAATGGTGTGTACTGACATCTTCCTGCGGTTGATACAAGGCACCTTCTGATGTTCATTCATGTTTATTTTGTGTTATAACTAGTAAAGAGGAAGAGATGATCGGTTCATGTGGTGCTTGAACTGAGGCACTACAGTGATCTGTCACAACACATCAAAGAGCCGCAAAATGATTTATTGATTTTTTAAAAAACGCCATAATTTGAAAGCTGAGACTTTGTTTCATACCAAAAGTAACCTGCTCTTTCTTTTCTGTCGGCATGTTGTCAGTGTCCATTTTACTCCGCAATTTATTTTTCACTGCGTGAGAACATGATGGGTCAATTACTTAATTATTTATTTATTTATTTCGCAGAAACGGGCTTCGTTAAAAACCTGGATAATGAATTTCTACAAACCAATTCAGATAAAGAGCTGTATGGATCATAATGCTTCGAGTTACACATGGTTGTTGTGTTGAATATTCCTGTAAACATTCCCCTCACGTGGGTCTGTAGTTCAGGATCTCAGAGCGTTTCTTCACATTGTGGTTCACACTCTGTGTTCAATTTGATAGATATCTGGCCAGGGTGAAAAATATTTGTCTGCCTGAAATATGACAGAGCCTTTTATGACATGACATAAGACTCTCTTCATGGGTCATTTCAGGTGGCGAAGAAGACTCTATTAACAGGAGAATCTTCTCTCCTTCTTGTTCACTTTCTTTTTCATTTCTTTTGACAAATCCCTCAAGCCTGGCAAGCAGAAACACTTTCTAAAAGAATCAGCCACTAGAAAAAGAAAAGCAGATAAATAGAAGAATAGAAAAAAGTAGAATATAAATTAGACAAAACCTTTCAGGCACAGTGGTCTGTGAGAAATTGCCTATTATTTTTTTAACCTTTCAATATGTTTTTTGAGTTTAAAATAGGAATCTTTTCATTTTGTGAAATTTTGTGCACACAGTCTCTCTGAGCTAAAGGGTTATTGATGGAAACACATTACACAATTAGAATTGATGAAGATAATGATAATATGCCGCAATTTTTATAAGAGACATAGTGTGGTTTTGCATAAAAACCACTGTGGATATACAGGAAATACCAAAACATTTGTCAAAATGGTGATTCTATTCTGTGTTTGATCCAAATTAGCATTTTTATAGTATACATAGTCAAACAATTCTGATCTGTAGGTCACATCTGAAAGATATTTCAGTAAGTGTACAAAATACAGCAAATGTAGTGCTTTGAACTAAAAAAACACCTCAAAAATCCCTGCATAATCAAATCCAGCGTCACATATTTTAGTTTTATGGTTTGCTACCCATTCAACCCCATCAAACTGAACGATTAAAAGAAATTCAGTGACAGTGTCTGAAAGGGTAGTTGCAAAAAAGCAGAACAGAGATTACGGTGGCATGAAACCATAATCTCTGCAGGTTCAGAATAACACAGTTGTGAGGTTTTATTATACTGATAGTGGCTTCTAGATTTACACTAGCTGCTGATCAAATCTTCTGCTGCCAATAAAACAGCGTTCAGACTGACAATTTGAACGATGGCGGTCTCTTTCATAACCATTCTTTGCATTTAGTATCTCCGTGTAGTGTTTATTCACTGCTCATTCACTGCTCATTCACTGCTCATTCACTGCTCTGTGCTATAATGGAGGTCCACTCTTAAAGTCACTGCTAACCATTACTGTCACAACAGGCCAAAGAAGAAGGTAATAATAGTGTGATAATAAAAGCAAGACTTTATGAGCTTTTTGCTCATATATTTAGAACATGCACTGCCTAAGTGCACACAAATACACACCCATAAATGTGTGCGAAGGCAATTGGAGCAATGATTGATTGAATTGACTATTTTATGATAATACACTTTATGCATAATGGAAAATTTAAAAAAGAAATTTAAATATTGCTGTTTGTTGTTAAAGTTGTGTTGAGATTAGGTAACTTATGCAATTTACATGTTAAATACTCCTTGTAATATTCAGGATTCACTTTGTCCGTATTGCCCCAGGCTTTTTTTTCTATTCTGAGTTCAGCATTGGAAATGATTGGTTGTATTTGCCAGGCTAATTCCTTAGAGGAGATGAAGTGATAGCTACATGCAGCGATGCTCTGAGACAACATGCAGAGCCAATGATAGCACTGATTTCCTCACACCTGGCAGTGAAGCTTTCTAGAGATTTCTGGCTGAAATTAGCAAAGTCTACTGAAAATGCTATATGTTCAGTTCATTTAGCCCAATCATACCTGTATGCCAGTGGTGTGCAATGGTGTTCTGAAATCAGGAGCCAAAGTCCTCAAAGTTTTATTTTATTTTATTTATTTATTTTATTTATTTATTATTTTTAAGTGTAAATGAATGTCCCAGTCAATATTGTAATCAATATTCAATATTCATATCCAAGTATGAATCTTATCAGGTCAAGTCTATGTTTTTAAGCATTTTTTTTTTGTGAATTTATGTTCAGCTATTCTTTTTACTCACTAAAAACTCCCACAGATCATGTTTTCATGCCATTTTAAGTCTTATTTTGATGTAACAAAGTGGTTATATCTAAGCATGAGAGTTGTTTACTTGCCAGTCACAGCCAATCATAATGGCATTGCCTCCTCTCATGCGACTTTTAGCCCTTTCATTCTAAATTACCAATGTTTCTTAAAATAAAAAAAAAAAATAAAAAAAAATCAAGTGATTTAAACACTTGTTAAGGTTAAATTTTGTAATAGTTGCATTGTTTTATTTCTGTACTATGATTCTTTTCTCTTTTTTTTTCTTATCCAGTATTTTAAGGAGGCACTGCCTCCCTACCTTACGAAATGTTGATTTAAATTCAGTTTAATGATTTTTCTTTAAAATAATGAGACTTTATTTATTCCAACTGTATTTATTTCTTTCAAAATTATGAAACAGTTAAAAGCATCAGTAACATCACTGACAAAATCACCTGTGACTGCAAAATACTAACATCTGATCATATTCTAATCAAATTATAGCATCAAATAATTTTGCTTCAAAAAAATTGTGAAGTGTTGAAAAAAAAAATCACATTTTGGATGTTCAAATTTATCATATGAAAAAAAAAAAAGTAAATTAATAACTCTTTCAGCATGCTGAGAAAATCATGTTTTTTATTGTATGTTTTATTTTTTTATATTATTTTACAATACTACTGTTTTTACTGTATTTTTGATCTAATTAATATACTACCATTTGTGAGCATAAGAGACTTCTGTCAAAATATATTAGAAATAGCATAGTATTTATGAAGGGGGTAATACTGTTACAAAATTGTCTTTTACATGGTGTTCTTAACTACCATTTTTTAATGTACATTTAAAAATCTCATGACTGAAAAGTCAATGTTTGACACCATATTTTGATAATGAACACCTCAAAAAAACTGAAGAAATATGGGTAACACTTTATTTAAAGGACCAATTCTCACCATTTACTGGTTACTGGCATATTACTAGCATAATGCCTGTTTATTAGTACTTATATTTTAGATCCCTTAATCCTACCCCATACCTAAACTTAACAACTACCTTACAAACTGTTAATAAGCAGCACATTAGGAGATTTTTCAGAGAAAACTCTTAGTTAATAGTAAATATGTGTTCTGTATAAAGTGTTACCGAAATATGTATTACATTTCTAATTTTCAATCCTGCAGCATGCATATATTGCTACAGATCATTACGTTTTATGAGAGCATGAGTGTTCTGACAAACTTGTGCAAAACTGTAAAAATTTTACAAGTTTGAGTGTAAAACATAACCTTCAGCCAGTGAGACCAATTCCCTTTTTCCTCGCCCCCCTTCATTCCCTTCAAAGGGAAAACACTGTTAAACACACCCAACACAACCTTAGTTCAAGACATTGTTATCTTCTCTCCTCTTTCTATTACCTTACGCATATATTGTTTCTTTTCCCTTTACTGCTGGCTATATTAACTGTAAAAGCACATTTGAAATTCAAACTTCACTGTTGCCTTTGTGCCCCTTCAAGGGAGAAATGTAATGAGACTTTGTTTACCATGTGGCATCCCTGTCAGTAGGGAATGAGATATGGTCGGCGTTATACAAACAAGCCTGGGTCATAGCCGCTGATTATTAAACCAACAACAAGACGGTGGCTTTACGGTCCGTGCTGATGGCTAAAGTTTGAAAGTAAACAGGTTTTAGACTTCAGACTTCAGAAGTGTCCGTGCAGAATCAAATGAGTGTCACACAATGAGGAATACAATTTTTCTAGATGTTATGGGATGAAAGAGATCATTAGTGTAACTCTCAGCAGTCAAAACCTCCTCCCCAGTAAAAGGTAACAAGGAAGTTTCCTGAAAACTCACTGCAAAAACACCTCTTTCTGTACTTTTGCAACAGATTAATGCATTTGAACACACAATCGCCTACATTTGCACCTTTTTGAATCTGAAGATCAGTTTAAATTTAACTTATTTTGTATTCTGGGAAACATGTGAGTATCTTCTAGCTTCTGAAGGGTATACTAAACGAATGATATAAATGATACTTAGGCAAAATAAGAAAAAAATGTATGCTTTATTCTGTTCAAAAGTTTACACCCCTGGCTCCTAATGTATATTTTTTTCCTTCTGGAGCACCAGTGAGCATTTGAACCTTCTTTAATAGTTGGATATTAGTCTCTCAGTTCTCTTCATTGTGAAAAGATGGATCTCAAAATCATACAGTCCTTGTTGAAAATGATTCAGATACACAAATGCTGAAAAACCACATAATTTGTGGGACCTAAAGGTTTTTCTGAAGAACAGTGGGCAGTTTAGCTGTTCAGGACAAACAAGGGACTCATGAACAACTATCATGAACAAAAAAAAAAAAAAAAATAAACAGCAGTGGATCACTGAGGTAACAACACCGTATTAACAATCAAGTGTATGTAAACTTTTGAACAGGGTCATTTTTATAAATTCAACTATTATTTTCTCTTGTAGACTGTATGTCAACATCTTTTATGTGAAATATCTTTTTTCAGGGCAGTACTAAATAAAACATAACATGCATTTTGTATAATCCCTCTTATTTTGGTAAAATAATTATCATTTTGCAGATTCTGCAAAGTGTATGTAAACTTTTGACCTCAACTTTATCTGACCTAACATGAATGATGAAGTTATTTTTTATAAATATTATATATTTTTATTAACTAACAATAACAAAGATGACTAAATACCGTAACAAATTAATGGCTTGTTTCTAGTTAATGCTAGTTACAGAAATAGTTCACCCTAAAATGAAAAGTTACTGAAAATGTTCTCGCTCTCAGGCCATCCAAGATGTAGATGAGTTGGTGTTTTAATCGGAACAGATTTAGAGAAATTTAGCACTACATCACATGCTCACCAATGGATCCTCTGCAGTGAACTCATATTTAGCCTGAAGCAGCAGTTTGAAGTTAAAACATTTTAATCATAGATTTGTGTATTACAAATGCACAACTTGTCAGTTATTTACATTGCCTGTGGATTATTATGATGTTTTTTATCAGCTGTTAGAACACCAAGATAGTGATGTATTGCGTATGTATTACGTGCCAAATTTCTCCAAATCTGTTCCGATGAAAAAATAAACTCTTCTACAATGGGCTGAAAGTAAGTACATTTTCAGCAAATTTCCATTTTTGGGTGTACTGTTCCCTTAAAGCATTGACTAATGTTAACTAATTGGACCTGGGGCCCGTTGCATAAACACGGCCACTATGTTAAAACTAGTTTGACTAATTAGCAGTTAGCCATGAGGTCTTATTTTTTGTAATTCAAATTGGGTCAGTCTACCTTTTTGTAACTGGCTTTAAAAAGTTATGATCAGTCTTGGGGAAAAAAAAAAATAAAATTAGATGACTAATTTTTTAAGACTAGTCTTAAGTAGTTCATGCTACCGGCCCCTTATTTTAAAGTGTTACCCAATTCCTCAGGTCAAAAAGGGAGTATAAAATGATCATAAAAAGCATATTATGAGGTTTTTGTTGCAGAACTGTTTTACTAATATTATAAGTGAACCTCAGGGACCCATTCTGTACAGCAGACTGAAAATGTTTGGATCTCTCTTTCTATCGCTGCTTCTCTCTCTTCATCTCTCTCCCAATAAGTGTTATAATAGAAGGAGATAATGAGTAATGAGAAGTAAAGAAAGGCTTCCCATTCTCCTCGCAGCAACAGTAGAAGCTAAAGAGTTTCTAACGAGCTCACGCACCTCAGAGGAGATTACATCTAAACTGTGGCACTTCTCCTAATTGCAATCAACACAGGCAGTGCCAAGAGCTGTGAATAATCCAGACTGAACCTGCTGTCCCTTTAGCTGTCCATTACACAAAACTGCATATTACTCACACATTATATGTCTGTGAGTGATCAATATAAACTGTTAAAAATCAAAGTAATCAAATAAAACAAAGATTATTATAGTATGTTTTACATATGCATATAGTCTTTCTACTTCAAAATAACATGTTTAAATTGATGTGATATTTGCCATTTGTTTGTAATTATTTCTTAAATTTACTATAGGGGAGAGTGGGGTAAGTTGAGCCAGTGGGTAAGTTGAACCACCCCCTCTATCTTTGCAACTGTACACTTTTACTGTCATGTGACCATGTATTTTGGATAATTTCTGCCAGACTGTGAAAAGGAGAAACACCTGGGAGGAGTGTTTTTGGCTTGTCAAAGTAAAAATTTTGCATAACAGATACAATGGCTATTACATCAAAGCAAATTTATCCAGATCTAAAAATATTTATGATGCATGTAGGTGATTTAGCAACATATAAAACCATGCAAATCATTTAGCTAAATATTAACATGAATTGGTAAGCTAGCTAGTTTTTCAAAACCAGCTACGGGGCAAAGTAAGCCAAATGCTGTAGGGTAAGTTGAGCCAACACTTTAACTTACCCCACCATAAGGTGCTGAAGCTAAGTTCAATCTCTGAAATATAAACTGGTATTTTATTATGATATTACGCAACTGTTTTAGTTGAACATATGTACATATTGTTTATAGTTTATTATAGGGACAGTGTACAAGTCCACCAAATACTTCTCTGAGACCCAGAATATGCTTTTCATCACATTATAATCAAATATATCTTTCCACCTGTAGTTCCTAATGGCCTGTTCGACATTGCAGAAAAGCTATCATGCCAAGAATCTTTTGACTAAAATGTTTATTAGTTTCAGTGACATTTATTCCTTCATAATTCAGCTTTTACTCAACAAACTTTCTGTTTAGTCTGTTTTTGGGAAGTTAAAACTTTGTTGTTCAACATATTGTTTTAGAAATGCAAACAATGAAATACTGAAAAGTAAACTTCATTTGATTGGTTTTATTTAGTTTATGTTAGCTTTAAGAAAAGAAAAGTCTGTTTTGACTCCATTTTCACCAAGATGGTTCATCTTACCCACTGACTTGGATCAACTTACCCCTAACCTGGGGCAAAATGAGCCACAGGATCACTTTTTTTTCTAAGAAGAAATATTTTTTAGAATCTTTTGTCACAGATACATTCAGATCATTTCAAATTATAGGAAACATCCTGAAATTACTTTAGATACTTTCATTGCACTGCCTCATTTTCCTTTATCTTGAGGACCACATAAGTAAAAAATTGCTCATCTTACCCCACTCTCAGTGGTGCTCAGGATCTGCAAATCATTTGCCATTGTCTTATCACTTATCTCTCCTTACTCTGTTCATGTGGTAAGCATTATGGACTTTAATGTATCAGGCTCCCGCTAACCATGTCTGCATTGTTCATTTTCTATGCCTTTCCGAATCATGCTTAGCACATTAAATAAAACCAAATGCTCTGTAATCTCACACTAGTTCATCAAATTATACTGCTTATCGGATAGAAACTGTGAACTGTGAGCTAAACCGGCAGGGTAGTTTTGGTCACAATTTGTTTTACAGGCTGTGCCCCATCCAGAATTCTTGCTGAGAGGAAGAAAAGAAAGAAAAAACTGTAAATCCTTTTTATTCCTTTGTCACTTTCACTTTTTTATCTGACTATGGAGTTTTTGTGACCCAGGTGGTTCACTGCGGATCTCCAGAACAGGTTTATGGTTCTCTATTTCTCTAGTGTGATTTGAATGTAAGAAACCTTTTCGTTGAATTCACACTGGCACCACTTTTGTTTTGGACTCTGGGCAACTGCAAATCCCTGTCTATAAAATATTACAGCATATCTGAACATCTCCTGGTATTTTGTCCTGTTAGCTTCTGTTTGGTTCCTATCCCTTCTTTAACCAAGCAAATGTTTGTGCATGCAGAGTGCAAGTCTGTGCTGCAGCATCCTCTGACCTCCAGACGCTGGACGTTTTTTTATGTACATTCTCACCAACCAATTTCATACCTCATTTACGGCTTCTTCCTCCACTGTGAGACACACCTAAAATTGCTCTCTCATAACACACACACACTAACTCACACACAGGACAAGAGAGCTCGAGGACTACTGAATCAAATTTAGAAACACTCTAAAACCACACAGTATTTTTGGATCCGGGTAACCTTTGCTTGCCATGCATTCAGATCGTTGCAAATGGATTTTGTCGACTGAGAGCGAGAACTTTTAAAGGGTTATTATTATTATGGAAACACAAGATTGCACCAATTACAGGATACTTTTACGACGTTATGTCATCTCAGTCTGAATAGCTGCAAATTGCACTGCAAAATGATGTTCTTAGTTGACACTTTTATCTTGTTTTCTAGGAAAAATATATATAAAAAAGCATCTGAACAAAGCACTATTAATATTAGGGCTGTCACGATTCCTCGATTCAATTTGAGTATGCAATTTTAAAAAATCCTCGACTGCAAATTGCCCGTGTCCAGTAACCAGCAAAATACTGGAAAATCATAATAAAGCATAATGCTATTGTGAATTCATAAATGCTACAATTCAATGCAATGCAGGTTTAATATATGCGCTTTAATTATTAACATACATGTAGGTTACTTGTGTTTCAGAGCTGCTCCTTTCACAGTAAATGCTGCTCCACATGAACAGTTATCATTTATTTACATGTGTGGAGCATTTCAAACTCCATTTCTGCATATTATAATGTTCATCTGGGAATAACACATGTGCCATGTCATCAGATTTCTAAGGTAAATCATTTATAAACCTATGCAACAACAGAGGACATCAATAACTTTCTCAATATGCTAACTGTTCATCGCAATTTCAAAATAAAAGAAGAACTGAATTGAATATTGATGTCTACACATTCAAGAGATAACAGTGGCTGTAGCATTTTTGTCATAAAGATGTGGCCAAATATTAAAGATTAAGTGGACATTTGAAATTGTTGTTGTTTGGTCAATATTAAACAAGGATTAAATTGTGCATTAATGTGTAAAAAGAATTGTCATGCCGTTTGCACCCTCTGCAGTCATTTGTTATAATGCATAATGTACATTAGCTCTATTGTTTATAATACATTGTGTATTTTCACAGTTTAGTTCAATAAAACTATATGATTACTTGCTTTCAATACTTTATTTAAACCAATTATTATTGTCTCATTACTATTATATATGTATTATATATGTATATATGTGTGTAGGGCTACTGTTAGCTTAGATCTATTTTTATTATCTCAAAAAAATACGTATATATATAATTATCAAATTAGTACTCAACTAATCGTCAGAATAATCGACTGATTACTCGATAATACCAAAATAATCGTTAATGACAGCCCTAACTAATATGCATTATTAATTTGTATTGCATTATTATTATGTATTATTGTTAGTTTATTATTTATTTTAGTTTATTTTATACAGCAGTTCTTTCTGGTCCTTAAATCTGATTGGCTGAGAGGAGTGCAATATTCTAGTGATATCGGAACTCCAACCGCTTCACCTTTTGTATCACTCCACTTGTGGTATTTCTCATTTTGAGAGTCTTGGGAGTCGTCCAAATCCACTAATTTTTTTTTAAATATTGCTGTTTTTGTCACAGAATGTAGTTTTAAGAGTTTTTTAGGTGAGAATGCACTTGTTTAGACTTCCAATATGCAGTTTGTTAATACGTCTATTTTAAAATTTGCTTCCATTTTTTCGGAGATGTGAGTTCCAGGGCATCAGTGGCCGTTTAACACTCACGAACCCTCACGAACCCATATGATTTATTTGTTTATTATTTTTGTAGTGACTCGTGAGGTTTCAAACATATTCAAATTCAGAGAGAATCAGTAGATGTACTATTGTGGTTTTCGGTCCTCGGGGAGCCAAACTTTTTAAGCCTAAAAAAAGCTCAGGAGTGAAGTCACCAGGAAGGGAGGTTTCATGCATTGATTGCTTTGAATTGTATTGATTGCATGCAGGAGTCCCTCCTGTATTTAACTGTAGTGATACTCTAGTGATAGGAGGCAATCTGCACTATTTCACGATAAAATATCTGGCAGATCCTTTTATTTGCATCTAGCAGGGATGCCGATGGTGAAATCACGAGCTCGGATCTCCATAAAGTATATAAATCTGTAACACAGATGAGATCTGTCTTTAATGAGGAAGGATGTGTCTTATTAATGACTGGCTTCTGAACATGCGTTATTAATCATTACTTTGTAAATACACAACCTCTGAGCAATGATGTCTTTGGTAAAACCAAGATAACTCCCTATAAACATCAAGATAGTTATTAATATCAATCAGTCTCAAAATATCTTCAAAGGACTTCATAAAAATCCCTAATGTTTCTCTAAGTCCTTAGCTGCCATAACACAAGGTAATTTATATGCCTACTCCCTTTTTATTTACATGAATATTATATTTCCACTCATTTAGAGTAAACAGTTTCGACATTTAGATCATTAGCAGTTTATTCATAAGTAACAAAAACCCGTTCGGAATGAAATTCATCTTTGAGTCTCCACAAGGGGTCTGATAAACCATCTGTTCTCAAAGTTATACCAACACCCACTGGGTTTTATTAGTTTCTCTCTCTCCCTCTCTCTCTCTCTTTCCAATCACCAGAGCTGCCGTCAAGGCTGGAGACGCCATTAGGGCAACATATCAATGCCGACCTTCATACACTTTTAGAGGTCCAGAATTTCCCCACAGTCTCCAGCTGATAGTTCCCCAGTCCCCTGAACGCTTTGTTCATCTGCCTTCAACGCAACACTTACAGTCGTCACACAGCTGGATACATGCCCTTGTTTCCTTTCCCACTTTTTCTTTATCTTGAATGTACTTATCAGTCGTTTGCACTGTACGCAATTACAGTATATATACACCACTTGAGGGATCAGTAATGCTAAGGTTTCAGTAGGGTTTTAGATAATACATTTAAATATCTTTCAGTTTTAGCGAGGGTACAGCTAATGATTCATAGCCATTCTTTTGTCAGGACCTCGTTCGGCGAAAGGTCGGGATTACAAGGGATTATCCACAGTGAAAGTGCTGTGCCCATTCAAACTCAGTGTGCATTTGCACATTTTTGAGCCAGAGGGATTTTCAGTGCAATATTATGTATTTATAAATTATATATACACACTGGGGTTGACAGATCAGCATATTAGAAAGATTTCTGAATTTATTTAATGAGAATATGGTAAAAACAGTAACACTGTGAACAGAATTGGGTATAACACGTTACACAGTAACTATTATATTACTTTTCCTGATAACACAGTAATGTAATGTGTTACATTTTAAATTTATGTAATTTAATTACAGTTACTAATCTATGTTACTTAAGTTACAAATGCAGGGTTAAGAAAAAATATAAAGAAAAATGCATTTTAGAATCATGTTTCACACGTTTTGCACCCTGTTTGTTTTCTTTATTTTACAAAAGTACAATGATTTGTTGGTATTGCGAGTGTATGCAAATAAAATAATACCTTTTACAGTTTCAGTTGATGTATTACTCTTATCTGTATGATCAAATATGACGGAACATTTTAAGTTCTTTTCACTGTTATCAGGAAAAAATGCAAGTGATTGTTCAAGTTGCTGTTTTGATACTTAGGCAATTTTATTTTTTAGTCAATATTAAATTACTGAAATAACTATGCATTTCACTTGGTGTATTTTAGGTTTGATAACTTGAAAGTAAAGTAATTAGTAATCTGATTACTTTTTTAATGCCATAATCTGTAATGTAATCAAATCACAATTTTAAAGAAGTAATTAGTAATTTGTACTAGATTACTTTTTTGAATAACTTACCAAATACTGATTGTGTTATAGGATATTATTATGTTTAATAGAACTGTTTTCTATTTTAATATATTGCGAAATGTAATTAATTCATTTATTTTCACGTTAAAAAAAAGTTTCGGCTGCTTAATACTGTTGTGGAAATTGTGATATACAATACATAAAATTTGGGATAAGATTAAAATAAAATGAAAAAAATCAGCATGGATGTATATTAAATTGATCAGAAAAGAAACGTAAATGCAGTAGAGATATTTCTGAACTTTCTGTTCAACAGTTCAAAGTTAAGTGCTGAAAAAAATGTATCATGGTTTCACAAAAATACTGTGAAAGTTATACCACAAAATACCACAAAAAGCTGTGAAAATGTGTTTCAGCGTTGATAATAATAAGAACCATTAATAATTCATAATCATTAAGCCAAAATCTGAATAATTTCTGAAGGATCTTGTGACACTGAAGACTTAAGTAATGATGCTGAAAATTCAGCTTTGCGTCACAGGAATAAATTACAATTTAAAAAATATTCAAATAAAAAAAGTTATTTTAAACGGTAATAATATAATATAATATAATATAATATAATATAATATAATATAATATAATATAATTTTACTCTTTTAATATATTTTTGATCAAATAAACTCCTTAAAAACCTTTTTGAGCATAAGACACTTTCAAAAACTGTGTGTGTGTGTGTGTGTGACCTACATTATGAGGGCCAGTGAATACAATGCAGCGTATATTCAGGTTTCAAGCTATTTGTCCTAGATTATGAGGACATCCAGCTGTCCCATAATTCAAATTGCTAAATAAACAAATTTTTATAATTAAAAGAGTGTTTAGGTTGGGGTTATGGTTAGGGGATAGAAAATATTATTTTCTCAGTATAAAAAAAACATTACGCCTATGCAAAGTCCTCATAATTATATGTGTATCAGCATCTGCGTGTATGTGTGTGTGTATTGCGAAAGCGTCCCGATCGGCACACTGTCTTGGAAACGGATCTAAGAGTTCATTGTTGTGCTGGAGTTGTCCTATTCATCTGACAAGGAGTGTATGTGGGACAGTGCAACTCATGGTCTCTTTTTTTCTTATGCACACCCACTCTCAATTCCCCTCTCGCTCGCTTTCTATCATTCTCACAAACACCCCTGCATTCAGTCTCACTTATCTTCTCCTGCTTTCCTCTCGTAGGCATACATTCTGGCACAAGTAAAGGCCAGCCACACTGCTCAGATCCCAGCCGTCCATGCAACCCCTGTCTGGACGCCACCAAAGCCTGCAACCTGAATGAAAACTGCAAGCGTCAGCGCTCCAACTACATCTCCACCTGCACCCGTGCGCAGACCCAGGGCCAGCAACCCTCACAGCCTCAGTCGCAGGACAGCTGCAACAGAAAGCGCTGCCACAAGGCCTTGCGTCAGTTCTTTGAACGCGTTGACACACAATACAGCTATGGGCTGCTCTTCTGCTCCTGTAAGGACCAGGCCTGTGCTGAGAGAAGGAGACAAACCATTGTACCCTCCTGCTCCTATCAGGACAAGACCAAACCCAACTGTCTTCAGCTGCGCAACACCTGCCGTCTGGACGTGCACTGCAGGTAGGCGACCTCTGTAGCATGTAGTCCTGGATTAAATTGACATTTACTCATTTACCAGATGCTTTTTTTAAAATCTAAAACCACTTACCATAGATACAAGTGATTCATCCTAACATAAGTTACAGTTTCCATAAATCTGTAATTTTTGAATCTTTATTTATAACCATGGCTTTCCCACAATGTCGCCATGGAACAGCAACCACAAACTTAATGCAGGGAAAATTCCCTCAGATCTGGAATAGTTGTAGGGATAGTTTAACCAAAAAAGTCATCATTTAATCATCCTGAAGTCATTCCAAATCCATATGACTTTCTTTCTACTGAACACTTTTTTTTTTTAATAATGTGCTTGTTGCTTTTGTACATGCAACTGCAAAGAATGGGGACAGATGCTTTTAAGCTTAAAAAAAGACATAAAAGCAACAAATAAACACTATAAAGGTTTACATTTACATTTTAAATGTATTATAACAGTACGCTGAAAATGATTTACAATTTTCTCTCAGTAATTGCTAGTAAATTTCACAAATAATTACAAAGAAATGGAAAGTCAACACACTGAATTAAACATGGAATTTTGAAACAGAAAACCTGAAATAGTATTTTGCTGTCAAATGTGGCTCAATAATCTGTTTATTTATGGCGAAAAAATCATTTTACAGTGTAGTGCATACAACTTGTGCGCACATATGTTTTTTTGGTCTAGTTCACAGGAGAGCACCTGGAGATTTGGTTTGGTGACCCATTAAATATAACTATAAAAAATAAAATACTTAATAAAATTAATAGTTTTATTGCACTTTATTTTGTTAAAAAACAAAATAATAAAGTATGATAATACTATTATATATTAAAATAGAAATTACTATTAAATGACTATTAAATAAAAATACAATTATTTTATTAGGGTCAATGCAGTTGTCTTGACAGAGGGAAATGATACATTATTTATTTAGGAGATATTATTATTTACAACATTTTTTGTTCTTCAGACATTCCTCTTTAAAAGAATATATGTATCATTTTTTTGCAAAGTGACACACATTTGATTTTTGACCACTGAAAATTATTACAATTTAACAATTTACTCCTGTAACCATATTGAAATTCCAATATCTCTGGAATTGAACCATAAAGGGCCTTAAAAATAAAGATGCCAAAAGGAAAGTTTATGAAGATCCAATATATAAAAGGGCATTGAGATGTCTTTAGTACTTCTTGAGTTACAGGCACGCAAACTTTGAAGAAAATAACTTGAAAAGTGTTTTTTTTCCCATTTTTTTTAACAGTCACCACATACAGTCAACATATTTCACTAATAGACAAACCAATCTCTATGTAAAAATAACATTATGATGCTATACTCTTTCTGAAGTCATTTTTACCCCCTTGTAATTTGGCTCTGAATCTGCCATTTTGACCCCCCTATACAGTGGATTACTCTGTAAATATTCATCCATGACATTTAATATTTTGGGTAATATCTTTAATATCTTTCTTCAGAAAAAAAAAAAAAAAAAAAAATATATATATATATATATATATATATATATATATATAAAAAAAATAGCAAAATCAAAAAAATTGAGCTGGCACAGAATTACCCGAATATCTTTTATAAGATTTTTAAGTGTTACCAGAAGTCATTATTCATTAAAAACCTTATAAAACTAAATGATTTCATTGTATGGCTTCATAAGGTGTACTTTTTGTACAATTGATATTTGGTGCTTTTGTTTTCTTTTTAAGACTTGAAAGCTCCAGATTCCATTCTTTCAAGCTTCAAAAGGACACAAAAGTACAATAAAAGTATTATGAAACATCAACCTCTATTATTCACATAAAACAGCTGTATTGACTTGGAGGAAAGACACTTTAGAGACATCCCCAGTCATTATTCACTTTCATAATATAAAAAGATTGTCCAAATTTATTGTGCAAAAAACGTCCTCTTAGGTTTTAAGAAAGAAAGAAAATCAGGTGGGTGTGGAAGCACTTTTTGTGGATGAACTGTTTCTTTAAGTGCTTTGCTCTGGGGCTTTAATAGTAATGTACATGGTGCTCAAGGGTACAGTGGTGTTGGCTCATGGCTCACTCTTTGCTGAACTAGCAATCCTCCGGTTAACTGCTCTGGACCTTAACCACTATAACACCCCAGAAAACAGACACTACATTTGAAGTACCTGTTAAATTGAATGTAAAGTTTATATTTGATGTTTGCTTAAGCATACCTTGCACTTATTTTCCATTTAATTTTAAGGTTGTACACGATGCATTTAATGTTGCTTTGAAATTAAAGGCTGCTCTTTCCCTCCACCATATTCTATTAGTGCCTTGAGCCTTTGCCAGGAAAGTAATTGCAGACATTTTAAGAACCTTCTATTAGAAACAGAAGAGACTTTCTGCTTAATTGACAAGACAGTGTTCAATTAGGCTGAACCGAACATTAGTACATCACTTTTACTGTGTTTCCCTGTGATTTAACAGCCAACCATTTTATTAACACAAGCCTATCCACTACCTCTTACCAGTGGACCATTGCTGGATTACTCTGTCAATGCCTGTCAATCCAGCCCACACACAGATTAATATAGTTGTAACTTTTTATATCTATTCAGTTATTATTATTACTTTAGAATGTTCTCATTTCAGTTTATTTGATGTTTATTTCAGTTTTAGTATTAGGGTTGCTAATGTTTCAAAAGAATTACTTTTTTCTCCAGCTCTGTGTAGTGTTATTGCTATCTAGTGGCATTTTCATGTTGTAAAGGGGGTTGTAGAGGTTTTTGTGGAAGCTGGTTCCTGCAAAAGGATACAGATTGTGTCAAAGCAGCTTTAGAGTATTAAACAGGTAAATAGTGTGTCGAAAATGCAAAAGGACAATAGGAAAAAAAAAGAAAAACTTTTTATCTCACAGTTGAGACTTACTTGTGAAAAGTCTTACCTTTTATATTCTGAGAAATTAGTTCTTTCTGAATTCTGAGAATTCTCTGTTTCACAATGCTTATATATATAAATTATGAGTTTATAGTTCACAATTCTGACTTTTTCCTTACAATCCCAAGTTTATATCTCACAATTCGAACTTTTTTTTTCTCAGAATCGCAAGAGAAAGTCCAAATTGTGAGGTAAAAAGTCACAATTACTTTTTTATCCTGTCAAATAGAGCTTCGGAAGGTTTCTAATATACCATGCATCAAAAACTAAAATTAATTTGGCATTTGCCAATGGCAATTTTTATTTTAGTTAGTTTCTGAGAGATAAAAATGTATTTTAGTTTAACTGCTTTCAGTTCAACATTTGGTGCTGGTACACCAAAGGAATGGAAGCCCGATCATTCACAAACCTGAAAGGGTCATGCATATTATATGCAAATTACACAAGCGGCATCGAACATGGATTTGCTTTTAGTCTACAGATACCGTGAAGCATCCCAACGCTTAATCCGCGGTTATGCTGGAAGATGTGGGTAGACAAGCAGTTATCTGTAATTCTCGGCAATGTAGCAGAAATAGCCACATAGTGTGAACAGCTGATATGTCAGAATATTGCATTTCAAAGAAAACTATTCATTCGATTTGATACACGTTAATGTCTTTCAAATTCTGAGACAATCTGGTCTTGTTAACATGGCCTTTGGTAGTAATGTGCATTTAGCAATGACTGATAGGTTCATTGAACACATATGCTTAACCAAATAATCGCTGGAGCATTAATGGAGACCAATTATATGAATACTCCCTCGAACGATTGAAAATAAATAATCATGCAAGGACACACATTTCTTATAGGACAGAATGCACCGTTTCTGTTGTTACTTTAAATAAGTGGATGCGCAGTTCAAATGCTTAATCTGGGAATCAACTGTACTGCATGTTTCCCTGCTGATTTTTGACTTTGAAGTGGTATGAAAGCACTTTGAAGGAAAGATCAGAGATATGAGTTAACTGGAGATATGAAGCAGCATTAATGAGGAATTTTAAGAGGACTGATTTGTTCATGTGTGGCATAAACGTGCTATGTTTAGCATTACGCTATTTAGTAATGAAGCTCTGCTTCATCCGATGTATGCAATCACTCATATAGTCCCCATGTTTGTGTGATTGCAAAGGATGGACATAAATCTCTCCTTTGCTCTGTGTGGAGGCACGTCTGTGGAGGTGTTTACGTGGGTGTGTGTTTATGTGAAATAGAAAGACAGATAATGTAGGCGAAAAGGAATCTTTTCCCTCTGATGACTGCTTCATGTTTAGGATCGATGAATCGCAGGATTTACTTTTTCACACTGCCATGCTAACCAATAGTGCTGCCAACTATATGTATACATATTAATTACAGTGTAAAACAATAGTAAGGATTTTATATCATTAATGACTGTTCATTGTTTTTTGTTTTGTTTTGTTTTGTTTGTTTATTTGTTTTTAATACAGTGTAACAATATGGGTCATTCCATGTCTCAACTCAACCAGAGGTCCATGGCTCAATTTTTTTGATTTTGCTAATATTTTTTCCTGAAGAAAGATAACCATATAGTGATGAAAGCCAAAATATTAAATGTCATGGATGAATATTTACTGAGTAATACACTATTTTGTAAATGGGGGGTCCAAATGCCAATTTTCACCTGAGATTCAGAGCCAAATTACAGGGAGTTAAAATGACTTCAGAAAAAAAGTGTTATTTGTACACAGAGACTGGAAGGTCTGTTAGTAAAATCTGTTAACTTTATCAATCTTTGTTGCATTATGTGCAAATGGTGACCATTCAAAAAATGGAAAAAATAGCACTTTTCAAGTTTTTCCTCCAAAGGTTACAGGCCTGTAATTCAAAAAGTATTAAAGATATATTAATGCCCTTTTAGATATTGGCTCAAACTTTCCTTTTGGCATCTTTATTTTTAAAGCCCTGTATGGTTCAGGAGTGAATCGTTAAATTGTACACATTTTCAGTGTTCAAAAACCAAACGTAGATCACTTTGCAAAAATATGATACTTCTGGTCTTTTAAAGAGGAATGTCTGAAAAACAAATAAGAATGAAACTAGAAAATTTCTTGTTTCCTTCTGCCAAAACAATTGCACTGAACATACCTGTCTGAGTGCCATAAGTATTCTTTTTCCAAAGTTTGTGTGCATATAACTCAAGACGTATTAAAGATATTGCAATATGATTTTAGGTTCTAATTCTTAATAAACTTTTCTTTTAAAATCCTCATTTTCAAGGCCCTACATCATTCAATCAGAGATATGGGGATCTCATTAAGGCTCCATGACCAGATTCTTGAATATCACCCATTTTCTGTGGTTGAAAACCAAATGTTAGTCACTATAGCCGATATTTTATGTATATAAATAATGTTAAAACTAGAAATGCATCCAAATGCAATACAAATTTCTGCCTCTGCACAACATTCAAATACTCTGCTAGTGCTTGCTGTAGCAGTTGCAGCGGGCTTCAGAAACACTCCACTTCCCCAGCTCCACCTGTATAGATCTGCTATGGGGTAATTTTGCCTATGTTATACATGGGGCTATTTCATATCTAATATGTGCAGCGGCAGTATTTCCTACATGCTTATAGCAGCTTGTCTGTAGATGTATTAGCAATAGCAAGTCTCCTTTTACTTGCTCTGCAGCACCAGCATAGCAGATCTATTCCGGCAAGACCTCACACATTAACTTGGCATTCATATTATCATGCTAAATTCTCAGAGATCTGTCATGCTGGAAATATGTTTTATAACTTCAAGTATTCCCTGGAAATCAAATGCACAACTTGCTTTACTGTTTGGGACAGAAACGTTCATATCCTCATATCCTGGTCTGTAAAACTATACTGTCAGAATACAGTAGCTAGCAGCCAGAACTATTCTGGAAAATCAGAATAATATTTTACAAAGTAGCCTATGCATTTGCGTGTGTTCCTGTTCACACAAAAGTTCACATTTTTTTCCATTTTTAGCATTTCGCCCATCTTGAATGACAGATCACTGTTTGGATTGGCGTTATTAAACATGAATGTCACAGTCAGCTTAATACAGTGCTTCAACTGTACCGGGCCGACTAACAATAAGCCTGGCCTCCCATCCATCTCTACAATCCCCATCCGTCCTCACCGCATGGCTTGAATCCATTGCAGTGGAAATTGGCCTCACATCATCTCTCATTGGCCGCGGCTGCAGTCGGAGCTGTGAGGGATGGCATTGTCTGAGCAGAGGAATACATGATGAACTGGGTAATGAATGACACTGCGGCCTCATACAGGGCTTGACTATTTAAAGCCACAGGAGGCCCCACGACCTCACTGATTCAACACTGTTCGAGTCAATCTCAATAGCCTTATTCACTGGCTGTGTCTCATCCCGTTCAAATGTCACTGGAGGTCAGCGCCCTTGGGCCTTGGCTAGGAGCATCAGAAATGCATGTACATTGTGTTAGGGTGACATGAGCTAGAATCTGGCTTCTGGTTTCATTCCTCTTTTTTCTTCCTCTCATTATCTGTCTTCTCTCAAGATTTAATTTTGTGTTGAAACAAGCCAGATTTGGATTTTAGTTGATTCCCCTCCTCATATGCCTCTTATAATTACACATATATATGTTTGATGAAAAATGATGTACGCTGTATGTTTATTGTAATTTTGTCAAGAACTTGCATTATACACTCCAATGGAATGTTTTACAGCAATTTTCAGAACACTTCAGTGAGCAGTTTTTAAAAGAACCATTTTTTTATAGTGCTTATACAGTATATTAAATATACACTGACAAAAAAAGAAAAAAAAAAGTGTAATGGCATTACATGTCTCTCTCTTTTTGAGAGTCTGTTCTCTTGCTTTCATAAAGCATGTTGAGCTTCAGTTGACTGCCCCTAACCATGCCCTATTTATGTCAATATGACACAACAAATTAATGCATTTGTTTTTTTTTTTTTTTTTTTAGCCCAAATCCTAGTCCTGGTATTATGCATCTTACGTAATCGTTTCTACAGCAGAATAGCTGTGCTTTTTAGCAAAACTCATTCTTTATTTAGAGTTTCATTCTGAGCAGTTCAGCCGAGTGGAAGTTCATGGCATATTTAATTTCCAGAGACTGATAAGCAGCATTGCAACTGATATGATTTGTTTATTAAGTTCTAATGTTCACACACTCGCTGCTTCACAGCCACTTGTCTTATTTAGTGTTGGCCTCTGCAATATTCAATGCAAGTTATCCTGGTTTTATTA
Source organism: Labeo rohita (assembly GCF_022985175.1). NCBI lineage: Eukaryota > Metazoa > Chordata > Actinopteri > Cypriniformes > Cyprinidae > Labeo > Labeo rohita. The sequence goes on along the minus strand of NC_066876.1, from coordinate 12,148,139 downwards.
AATGCAGATCCACCAGACTTCAATGAGCTTGAGCATTTGAAGTGGCAGAAAACATAAATGCAGCTTATATGTTGTCATCCGTTGCTTTGGACACTAATATAGACATTGTTCTTGGTGTGAACAGGCCTTTAGACTTTAATATGAGGCCATATGACCACAATTATATTTTTTGAAGGTATAAATGGAATTGCATATAGTAGATTCAATGAGATATCATTTCTTTTATTGTTTATACTGTCATTTTTGTGATTAAAGTTATGGTTATTATCCTCAGGTGTAATTCATAGATTATAGCTTTTTAATTGATTTTTAAGTAGCAAAATGGTTGTACATTTTAGACCAAATGATCTGTAAAATGGTCATAAAGTCCTGCTGAAGAGAGAGAGAGAGAAAAAAAAATACAGCCTTAAGCAGCTAATGGTGTGTTCACACCAAAAAGCGAAACAAATAGACACCCCCTAAGGGAAAACAAAATGTGCTTTTCACTGTGCCCAAATTGTATGACTTCAGAAAAATACATACGTTTGTATTGAACATTTATGGAGCAACAGATTTTGTGTTTATTTTGTTTAAAAACGGGGCAAGGGGGGCCTTTTACCCCACACACGGGGTGAAAATTAATTAAGAATTAATAATGTATAAATTTATACTTGTTCAAAACAATCATTTTAGCACCGTTTATAGTATGTTCTGCTTGTTTTGATAAATAATTTTTTTTTTTGTTCAATAAATATACTGTTTAAATATACATTTAAATATGTTAATATAAAACATAGATTTTAAAATACAGAAACAAAATCATTTTAAAATGTAAAGATTCTGAAAGCATTAAAGGAGATCTCATAATAATTTTATATAGATTTACAGTATTAACAGCAAGTTATATTTTATTATGTGATATGATTAACAGCATGTTTTGTTTTTTGTTTTTTTTTTTTTTAAAAAAGGTTTCATTCTAAACATATTGATTATCTCTAAGATGGACACCCAACATGATATATGATATTTACCATCTGAATCTAATAATGTCATGTTAACAAATGGAAAATTCAGCCTTCTATTAATTATCTTGTTAATTATTGTGCCTTTTAGCCCCAACAGCAAGGGTGCTTTTTACCCCAAATACCATACTTTTACATATTATTTTGTTATTTAAAAACTACTGTTTTAATTATCTTAAACAAAAATAAAACTCATTAAGAAGACCTTTGTCTCAAGATATATTGAATGATTTTAGCAAGTCTCATTTTCTACTTAAATCTACAACATTTTTAAAAACATCAAATATTAGATCAAGTAAGCAATTGACTTTGCGCTGCTGCCCGCGATCGCGTCAAGGATCAGACAATTTTGCATGTGTATGTTGAAAAGCATTTTGGAAAGTGCTACACCACATTTTTCTGCCATCTAGTGGTTTAGAGGAAAATAATATTAAAAGCGCCTTTTAAAATAATATTGAAAGCACCTTTAGGCCCGTTCCACCCTATATATTTTCTTAATGCAACTGGACGTGTCATATTTCAACTTGCGCGGAAGATGCTATTAGGTGAATATTGAGGCGAATATTGCACGTTCGCAGCAAACAGGTCGCCCAATTTGTGTCATTCAGTCGCCCAGTGCGAATTCGCACATACTATAAGACTTCTGGTCTTAACTGGTTTAAACTTGTTTGAACTTAATATTCTGGCAAGGTTCTGTGCATAAATGTGGGCCCATGTTTTTTTTTTTTTTTTTTTTTTTTTTTTTTTTTTTTTTTTTTCTTTTTTTCTCTAAACATTTTAGTTGTATGTACATCTAACATTTTATTTTTATGTTACTACTTGTCTCAGTACATTCAAAGAACATTCAAATGTAACATTCTCATAAAGTTTTTAAAATGCTTAAATGGTATGTTCCTTTCCTGTTTTCAAAGCTTAACAGGAACATAAACAAAATGTTCTCAGAACATATTTTTGTTACCTGGGTTGCAAACCAGACCAATCTGGCCAGCTTAGCTTTGCTTAAGTCATTCTGTCAGATCAGATGTTTCAGTGTCTCCAGTTCTGATGGATTCAGAGGTCTGTTTTTGGGATGATTGTTGTAGTTTCTGCTCTTTGCTGTTGTGATTGGGAGCATTTCAAGCCTGCCATTTTCATTTCATGTTTGAATTTGTGTCTATTGTGACGGTACAGTGCTGATGGTCGTGACAAGCCAAATCAGACACCAATTGTGATTTTTTTTTTTTTTTTTTTTTTTTTTTTTTTTTTTGTTCCTTCTTCCTTTTTTTCAGAATGAGGAGTTTAAGGTTAACATAGCACTCTGGGCAGCATCTGCACTGAAGCATTAGCTTGAGTCATTTTCACCCCCCAGATACAGGCAAAAATGTTTAGCTCTGATTTACAGTACAGGAATGTTGTTTATCTGTTTTGATGGGGACTGGTGGGAGGCCAAATCTAGCAGAAGTCAAGACTGGTTTGGAGCATACAGCCCAGGCAAATAAAGCAAAGACTGACAGGGTTAGCTATCGATCCCTCCACAACGGGAGCTGGGTCAGGGTTCTGCTGGAGAAGTATATGGATCTGACAGGCTTTCATGCAGTCGGATGTGGTGAGTTTTCCAAATATGGGAAACATGCCAAACGAGCAGTCTGTCCCACTGCTGAGTATATTTATCTTTGCACAGTAATGCCAGATGTGAGAATAAGGCACAAATATGCATGTTGCCGCAACAGAGGTAAGTGAATAACAAAGGTATCAACAAATTTTCAAAGCCAGTTTTCTGTGTTGAACCTTGACACTTTAAAATGCCACAGTGACTCATAAGAATTTGCACAAATGAGCTGTGCTTCAAAATGTAGAGCGGTGGCTTGATGCCTATTATCTACATAAGGGACTGTTCACAGAGAATGTGTTCTTGTGTTTAGAAATGTGGGACGGAGTTGTTCCAGACATGGATGAATTTCTTTCTTCTGCTGAATGCAAAAGAAGATATTTTAAAGAAATGTTGGTAACCTAGAAATTGATGGTAGCCACTGACATCCATATAGACGTGCATATATTGGGGGACCAGGAACCAATATTTTTCAAAATATCTTCTTTTATGTTCCAGAGAAAAAAAAAAGAAATTCAGGCAGGTTTTGAACAATTTGAGGGTGAGTAAATAATGATAGAAGTTTCATTTTTAGGGTATAACATCCCTTTAAGCGCACTTGTTTTTCACAAGGGGAGAATAAAAGCAATGAGATGCAGTGCACTGGTCAAAGATGTCTGTCTAATGCATGTTTGTGTGGAACAACAAAAGGCTGAATATATAAAACTAAACAGTATAATCAACATTTCTCTAGCTTCTACTGATTTATGTATGTGCTAAGCACATCACAGTGTATTCTGCTGAAGTATGGAAAGATTTTGTGACCTGGCCAAGTGAAATGGCTTTTATATAGAGTGATAGGAAACGTAGACCAAATTGGATGTAGCCAGTCACATCAGTCTGAGTGTGGTGTACAGTTAGGTAATGGATTGCAGGTAGAAGGGCACCGAGCCAGTGACTGCATTGGCTGAAAACAATGTCTTGAATATGATTCTGTCAGCAGCTGCCAGCAGAGAAACTTGAGTAAAGATGTAATGTGAAAATAACTGGAGGTTATTAAGTCAAACAAAGTCAAGGGTTTTGGATGCACTTGATGGATCATGTAGTAAATGCGGTTTTGTTGGCGAGAAGTGAGTTGCACCACTCACAGAATGATAAAAGCCTGGACAAGGAGCTGAATTAAAATGGTGTCATTGAAGGATATAGTGGTAATTCTGTTGTGTAAGCAACATGATTCAGCTGTTGTCATAATGTGCTCCACAAAACCAGGTCACCTGTGATAATGCAGGGATTTTACACAACTGGAGGCTGCTGTACTGTGTACCTTAACTAAGATGGAGAGACACTGAGAAGGTCAGGACTTGGACGAAAGAGAAGCTTCCTAGTCGAGGTTGAGTTTGTTTACCGTATATCTTATCTGAAATTGCTTAAGTGGTTACAAATAAGATAAATGAAATGTTCATATGAGACAAAGGGACTGACACTGGTTGGCACTGTAAAAGTGTGATAAGAGACACCATATATCTGTTCCATAACCTGACTTTCCTGGCTGTCTTTAGCCTGGTTCACACTACACAATTTTAGCCTGATTTTGGCACGATCTGCTGGATGTAGGGTGTCGTGGGGATTTGTGAATGACAATGGGCGTTACGACACAAGCTTCAATCGTTTCATCCCGTGTGTCATAGTGGATGAAAACCAATGCCACATCTGTGACATTTCACAACGTCACCACAGAAAAACTGGCATGTTTTTTTTTTTGTTTTTTTTCAGTCATCCACGACGAGTTCCCTCACATCTGTGACACTGGCAAGTATACATATTAATACATATTTTGGACTACATAGGGGACGCGTTTTTTTTTTACTGCAACACAATTTGGAAAATAAAATACTAATACAATGCCACATTGTGTGGCTTTAGGTTGTAATTTTCAGTCCAAAAGCAACAAGAAAAGTGATTTAAGTCTTTACTGCTTTCCAGTAGTAAGAAGAGGAGAAAAAATGGGAAGATGCCTGTGGATGAATAAAACTTCTTAAAAAACCATGTCTTTTTTTCTCTCCACTTTAGCCTTGATGCCTTTGAGGCTTTTATTAGACCACAACTACTGAAAGAGCTTACAAATGGCAGAGACAAGAAATGCTAGATGCCATCCTGGCAGGAGGTAAACATGCCGACGTTTGTCATGATGCTGCAGCCACTAAAGGAGTTTCTCAGCACGGATTTCACTTGATATCTGGGGGCATTTAGACTCCTTGTGGGAAAAGATTGGTGGTAAGACATTTGGTTTAAGCCTATGCTTATATCCATTGCCACTTGTAAGCTCTTGTTGTGTATTCTGAGTTGTGTTGTGGTAAAAAGACCAACAGGTAGGGCCAGTAACTCACCGAGTACAACCAGTTGACAAAATTAACATAACGGCATCCCCTATAGTCCAAAATATGTATAAAACAATGTGGATTTTTTTTTAAACAGCGTTAATCTTTTATAGGTTTTCCACTACATATTTCAGTAAGAGACACTATTTATGTTTTATTAAGCCCTACAAGTCTTCATACCCGGGGTTCCCTTTAAAGTCAGATTCTGCTAGACCGTTTTTATCGTTCATCATCTGGAAAAAAAAAAAAAAAAAAAAAACATCTTTCTAAAAGTGATTCCAATGATATTGTTCCTCTGTAGCTTTACTATTCTTCACAGAATTATAACAATTGTTAAAACTTAGTTATAGTTATAGGTACTGTCCTTGGTGTGAACAGGCTTTTAGGCACGATGCATTCTGGGATTGCTTCCAAAAAAGTTGTTTGTGATGATTCCCTAAAATTGTAAATTCCAAAATTCCCAAACTAGATACAGTATCTACGTGGGCTAGATGACTAGAACAACCTTTGTGCTGGGAGCATTTCAATAATGGCAGCTCACTAGGTTTTTGAACAGAGCACACGTCATGACAGAAGCACAGAGCACGTGTTCAGCTCAGAAGCTCTTTTATGCATAGATGTGTAGCTGGATCAATGCGACATATCAAAATGTTTGAAGTCTCCACTCTGTTGTTTTTCCTCCAGCGCGTCTGATTTGTCTGAGAGATTTGGATAGGCTTTCACAGGGAGAAAGCAAAGAACAGATCGATTTTAACACAAGGTACCCTGACCCACTTCTCTGCTCTAACATAACCCTGACTAGGATAAGCAAAATATTTTTAAGAGTAAGGACTTCGTACAGAGAGAGAAAGGATTAAGTTAAGTAATATGTTAGTAGAAGGGGTATCTTTGGTAGAGCAAAAACCTGAATTTTAAAGGGGTTTTGCTGCATAGTTTTGTAGCTTTTAGTACATAGTGTATAAAAGTGTATCCAATATGCAGTGCCTTGCAAAAGTATTCATACCCCTTGATTTTTTTCCTTCATGTTTTATGTTGCAGCCTTATGTTAAACTTCTTTAAATTACACCATAATGACAAAGCACAAAACAGATACGCAACAACTTTGCAAATTTATTAGAAATTATATTTATTAGAAACTGAAATGATTCCTTTGCATAAGTATTCATACCCTTTTCTAGGACACTTGAAATTATCTCAGAAGGGAAATTAATTTGAATATATGTCTAAATTCATAGTATTCATAAAACAGTAGGCAAAAAGTACCCAAATGACTCACTTCTGGCAAAATACTAAATGTGCATCCAATGGATCAATGGATCACAAAGTGATTACTAGATGTGCAATGGGTAATTTTGCTGTTGTGTTGAACTATTTTCTCAAACTATATCAATTGTAATCATTCAATGGACAGAAACAGTTGAAACATTCCTCAAAATATCTTCTTCTGCGGAGGAGAAAGAAACAATCGACACCAAGGTGCTGTACTTCTTTTCCCCATAGCCTCGTTTTCATTTGTGTTAAATTAAACATGTTGTCTACCCTACAGTTTCTTAAGCCCACAATCATCTAGACTGCAAAAGCAGCACTGTCTCCTTTTTAAGTTAAATATTTCACATTTACTATATACAATATATGAGGAGAAATGATTCTCTCTGAGGTGAATCAATAAATCTGAACATGCCCCCATCGCTGCTGGAAGATGAATCTAACGTAATAAGGCCCAGTAATGGCCCTCAACATCGATAAGTCTGAAATTCAATAGAGATTGGACCAATTCAATTGCTTTCTTGGCAAAAGGTGCAGAGCCCTTTTGTTTGTCAGTGTCAATCATTAGTCTCAAAGTGGCTCAGCTCTTTGTCCTTCAAGCCAGCATCAGGAGAGCTCTTTCATTCTCAAGTACAGGGTGACTCCATCATTTGCCAATTGAGAGGCATAGCTTCAGGCGCTCCAAGTGCAACAAAAGCAGATTTTAATCTTTACTCACGAAAACAACTTCAAAATGTTTGAAGAAAACCTGGCCTCTGTGCCATCAGATTACGTAATTTCTTCTCACTGTTAGATCAACAAGAACCATTCGACTCTGTGAGGGATAAACATGCAGTACATACAGTCTGTTCAATCGGTTGTGCTGTTGGTGTCGACAGTTTCTTTATTTTGCGGTATATTTTGAGGTATGTTTCAACTGTTTTTGTATATACAATGAAAGTCAATGGGGTCCAAAACACTGGACAGTGTGCGGATTTACATCCGTCCTTCACAGCCTCGTTTTTATTTATGTTAAATATGGTGTCCAACAAAGGTCCATCAATGAATACTAAGATAAATGCTAATATTTACTATGTTTTAGTGCATAGCAACGAGAAGTATTGTTAAAAAGAGATTAATTACCCATTTGCCTAAAGAGCACTGGATCAAGATTCAATATCATGAACACTGACCAAATTACAATATTTTAAGCATCGTTTTTTTTATTTTTTTTTTATTTTTAAATAAAAGAACTGTTAGCATTGCTCATTTTGGGGTTTTCTCAGAGAATAGAGAATCTAAAAGGACCTTTCTAACCCTTCGAAGGCAGACAGGCTGTAATTTGAGCAGTGAGTGGTCCGCTCAGGTATAATAGAGGAGTCCTAGCGAGAACTGAAATGTGCTTTATCTTGATGCCAGAGCACTTTCTGCCCAAACAATCGTAGACAGCCTTTTCTAAACTTCAAGTGAACAGTAAATTATAGCAGTTATATTGTCCTCACCTGAAAGGCAAAACCGGTCGCTACAACCTTTCTATCTTGGTCTATCTTGTTCTATCTTGTCTCGCTTTTGCCATGAAAAACAACAGTTTGGTAGGTTCTTCCATCTCTTCTGCAAATAAGATACACTTTAGTTACCATAACAGCTTTCAAAAGATATCTAAAAACAAAACAACTCTCCTCTTTAGGCTTAAACGCATTAGCAGGATGAGTACTTGATTTCACCAATAAGGAAGATGGAGAAAAGTCTGTCTAAAATTAGAGAAAAAATATCTCATTACACTGAAACAAAAAGGAAAAGCGCAATGTGCTCTGAGATTACAACTAATATCGTAAGAGAAGGAAGGAACAAATAAGACATAGAACAAATAAGACAAGCATTATTTGCTTCATTAGCTGGTTAATGCAGTAGAAACTAAAGGAGGTCCAGTTTTTCGTCTTCTAATAATGTTGTAGCTGTAGGTGAGGGAATAAGAGATATTACTATTGATTGAGTCTAAGACAAGCAGCAATTTCAATTCCTGATCGCTTGGGGGAAAACTTGTCACTATGCCTATGAGCATTCCCAGAAGACAATGACAAATAATATAGAGGATAAATAATAAACAATACAAAAATAAAACAAATATTACTAAATAAAAGATTTATTTTTTATTTTTTTTTGCCCAGTTCAAGTTACCGGCAAAATACTGGAGGTGGTTCATTCCACGGACAAGAATACATGAATAATAATAGACCATTTTCCAAGGCTGCATGATATATTAAACCCATGTAAAAATCATAATAAAGCATAATGCTATTGTGAAGTTCATCAGATTTGTAAGGTAAATAATTTATAAGCCTTAGAAAAACATTAGAATACATCAATATCTTTCTCAATATTTTAAAATGGCCAAATATTAAAGATTAAGTGGAAATTTGAATGAAATTGTTTAGTCAATATTAAAGGATTACTCCACTTCCACAATAAAAATTTCCTGATAATTTACTCACCCCCATATTGTTTCTAATACGGTATGTATTTTAACAGTTTAATATAACTGTATGATTCGTTGAGTTTGATACTTTATTTTAACTAATTGTTATTGTCTTGTATATTATATATGTAGTTTACTACAACTAATTTCAAAGGCTATTGTTTACTTAGGACTATTTTTATTACTACAGAATATACTAAAATTGACCAATGAGCTATTACTTTATAAACACCTATCTAATAACTTGTAGGACCTCCTTTAGCTAAACAGCAGCCACGCAGTGAGGTAGTAATTCGACAAGGTGGCAGTAGGTATCCTGGGGCATCTGGAACCATAATGTCAACAGCAGGTCCTCCAGTTCCTGTACATTGCGGGGTGGTGGTGATGTAGCGTGAAGCCACTTTTCAATTAGGTTCATGTCAGGTGAATTTGGAGGCCAAGGCATTAACAGAAATTCACCATCATGTTCCGCAAACCATTCCTTGATTTGATTTTCGCAGTGTGGCATGCCAACGCTATCTCACGATCAATTCATACATATTTTACAAAGTGCCTAATACGTTTGAACTTATACGACCTTACTCGTACGATTTTGTCTAGACCCCAGTGATGGGTAGGTTTAGGGGCGGGGTTAGGGGTGGGTTATTCATACGAATTCATACAAATTGGGGAACTTGTAAAATATGTACAATTTAAAAAATATCATACAAATTCATATGAGTGAGGTCGTACAAATTCTTATGAATTTGCCACCTTGTAAAACACAATTGCCATGAATTGGTGCATTTGGTCCACAGCGATGTTCAGATGCCTGACAGCTGTCAGGAATTGTGCCATTGGGATAATGGGCCCTAAAGTGTCCCAAGAAAAAATCCCCCACAGCATAACACTGTTGCCACAGGCCTGTGGCCGCCCAACAGGGCATTCCGGGTGCCATAGCCTCTGTTAACTGTCAACCTGGTAACTGTCAACTTGGTGCACCAGAAAACTTGATTCGCCAAACACAAGGCCACTTTCTTCCAATCATCTGCGGTCCAAACTCAATGAACTTGGGCCCATTTCATGTGTTGTTGGCAATGGTATGCAGTTAGCACGGTGATCCAGCTGGGTCGCTGGCTATGCAGGCCCATACGCAGAATGCTGTGATAAACTGAATGCTGTGACACATTACTCTGGTCACCACTGTTGTAGCTGGTGGTGATTTGTCGCACTGTGGCCCTGCGGTTGCTGTGAACAATGCACGACAGTCTCCGAGCCCCTCTGGCATCAGTGAGTACAACACACAGCTGGACGAATGGTTGTTGTTTGGCCATTCGTGCTCTGCTTTTTTTTTTTTTTTTTTTTGAATATTATATTTTTATTTTTAACTTTAGAGCAACACAGAACAATACAAAAAACAACAACAACTATAAAGACAGAGTGAAAAAGAAAGAATAAGAAAAAAAAAAGGGGGGTGTTTTTAAGACCATCAGTTATATCAGTTCCTCCAGTTTTACACATAGATTAACAGCGTTACACATATATTTCTAAACCACTGGGCACAGGCAATATGGTGATTATGCTAACAATGAAAGGGTCAAACCTTTAAACTATTGTCATTGACATTTGACAGATAATTAAAAAAGGGCTTCCAGGTGGCTTCGAAACCAGCAATGCTATCAGAAAGATTGTGTCTCTCTAAATGTAAAGTGCTAGAGAGTTCAGAAAGTCAGGACTTAAAAAGTGGTTTTGATGCCTTTTTCCATAGACAATGATGATTTTTTTAGCTACTACCATTCCGTATTGGACAGCTTTTTGAATTTGATAGCTTAACCCACAAAGAGAGTCAGACCAACCAAAAACAGCAATTGCTGGATCAGGGGAGAGGTTACAAGAATAAGCTTTAGAGTAGAATCTGAAAATTTCGCTCCAAAAACTCATGAAGTTTCGGGCATGACCAGAAGAGATGTCCCAAGAAGCCCTCAGCAGATTCACATTTGTTACAGTTAGAGGAGATGGAAGGATATAATTTGTTAAGCTTAACCCTAGAGTAGTGAAGCTGATGTACTACTTTATATTGAATTAGTTGGTGTCTTGCATTAATGACATTGTATACCTTGATAGACTTTTTTCAGTCCTCATTGGTTATCTGTATGCCTAAATCCTTTTCCCAGGAATCTTTCAAATACAAGGTAGATAAGTCGAACTGAGTGGTAAAAGCATCTATGAGATATGAAATCAAATCAGAGGCATCAGGGGAGGCAGAAAGTAATTTATATATATAATTTTCATCTGCTAATAGTTCAAAGTGGGAAATAGATGTACGAACATAATTTCTCAGCTGTAGATATCTACAAAAATGTGATGGTGAAAGATTAAATTTCTGTTTCAGCTGAGGGAATGTAGCAAATTTACCATCCATGTACAAGTCTCTTATAGTGACCATTTCTTTACTGGACCAGATTGAAAATGTGGAGTCAATAAGTGATGGCTTAAAGGCATGGTTATAAGCGATAGGGGTGGACAATGTGGTAGGTGGCAACTTAAATGCTTTCCGGACCTGAAACCATATTTTGAGAGAGCTGCTAAGAATAAAGTTTGTGTTAGGCACTTTTACAGGTGGTATAGGGTGCACCGCTTTTTATACGTAATCAATACAGCAGCACGTGAACAACCCATAATGTGCGCCATTTCTGAGGTCAAAGTTCTGAGGCTGTCCTTCATCAATAGCTTTACCAATTTTGACACTGAACCAAAAGCCAGTCTTCGGGTGGTGTATATACTGCTCTGTGAACTGCACCTGTTGCACCATTTACTTGCCAGGAAAACTCATTGCTCTAGGCGGGGGGTGGTCATAATATAATAGTTAAGGTACTAATATGTACCATTTAGGGGTAAACAGTATAAGTACAAATATGTAGCTTTTAGCTTCTATACCTTAGAGTACCACCCCAGTGACACCTTTGTACTTTCTTAGAGTGTAGTGCATGGTAAATAGTGTTCCACATGGGAACTTGGTAAAATATCAAATTTACATTGACTAAAGATAAAACAAACACTGAGAGGGAACTTTGCCTCTGCATTTTAGAAGTTTACCACACACTGCTGCTGAGCAATGTGTTTGCAGGATCATTCACAACAGACCATAGCACTGTTTTTGTTTTGTATTTTCTCATGGCAAAGAGTAAGCCTTGATTTTTCACAGAAACCCTTGCAATATTTTATGTAGGATATGAGCTCCATTATTTATAAGTAAATGCATTGGAATAAACTTTGCTTTTGCCAACATTTTGTCAAGTATATATTTCATTGGACATTGTTGGTTTTGCTTTAAAAAACAAAAACATTGTAAATGTATTACAGGATATAAAACATCTCGCCTTGTTTGTCATATTGTGTAATAACTTAAAAAAAAAAAAACAGTTAGAACAGGGAGCTTGGAAAGTTTTGTGAAGTTTTATGACTTCCAGCCCCTGTTCTTTCAAGTATTTATATCATGTTGGAACCCAACTGGTACATCAATGTTTTTTTGCACTTCTCCATTTGATTCCAGCAGCGTGAACAGATGTAATTAGACATGTACATCACAGCGGGGTCTTTAGCTGTATGCTAATTAAAAGGTGCATTTACAAAGGAGGGAGGGTGTATGAGTTAAATACACACCGGATGCCACTGGGGACCGTACCTGTTTTTAGTAGTCCTATAGAGACCCACTTTCTAACTAACTGTACTTTCTGTCTGACTCAAACTTTAGAGTGCAACAAAGGGCACTTGAACAACAAGTGGTTTTTGAAGGAGAAGTTTCTAAGACTAGAGATAATTTCTGCACAATACAATAATCATAGTATGATGCAAGGAAACTTTTGTGATCAGATTTTAATAATAGGGTTGTTTGAGAACCCATTCTTCTGTGGAGCTACCTTAATATGAATGATGCAATTGCAAGGCTGAAGTGTGAAAAAATGTTGTCCCAGCTATTTGGACTATAAAACGCACTGCATGATGTAATCGCTAGTTCAGTGAATGAATCAATCAATGAAATACATTAAAATCAACTTATTCAACAATTAATTCTATAAATTCAATACTATATGAACCCAAAATCATTCACAAACATTTGGACTTTAAAGTCACTCATACATAAAATGCTGAAGTTTTAGAAGCTGTCTGTGTTATAAAGTATGCGTTAGTGTCTATACAAACGCATGAAATGTATGTGTGCTGGAACCAACAGTACCTACAGTATGACTACTAATGAGATCATGCACAGTTCTGTTATAAACAGTCCAGATAAGCAACCAAACAACACAGAAATGACTATAAATGTAAAGGACAGATGACTATGTGTTGTGTGTGTGGTTGAACTGGTGATGTCTGTGGGTGTTGAGAAAGGTTGTCTGTGTCTGTTCAATTGTTGGGCCACACAGCAGTGCTCCCAGATCTCCTGTAGGAGGCGGACAGAAATATTGCACGCCAATGGCGTCTGTAAACTTGTCCGACGTTGTTTAAAATTCTCTGCAACAACAAATTGCCAGTGGTTTATTTATTGCCTTAAACAGTCCGAGATTGGAAGGCTAAGCTATAAGAAGACAGTTCAAGTATTTGTGGAAGCTCTTGTGCTCTCAGAGAGGATGTCCTGTCTTCTGCCTGACCCTCAGGATGCCTCTGAACCACAGACATGCTGTGGTCACGGTCAACAACGATGACTAACTAATGGACGGAGGAAAAAAAGAGAGAGAAAGAATGAAAGACAGCAAAAGAGAGAGAAATGGTCATGATTTCCCCTTATCTTGAAGAAAAAGCAGTGATGTGTGAAGCTGAAGATGCCTCTGAACATGCACAGACCCAAACTCTGTCCTTTGTGGATTACAGCTGGCCACTTCAGGCATAAACACATACGCACAAACTTTCCCCATTTTGTCACCCCTAGGCAAAACTATAGACTGACTGCATTTTGTTTTTCATGGAATGTGGTTTCATGTTGGCATGTTGCTGTTGTGTTTCTGTGCCAAGGTCACGACTGGCTGATTTCCACACAAACTGTCAGATGACCCCTCACTCCATCAGCAGCTGCCTCAACGATGACTATCAGGCCTGCCTTGCATCTTACACCAGACTCATTGGTGAGCCAAAGAATGATTGAATAGATCTATCTATCTATCTGTCTATCTGTCTATCTATCTATCTATCTGACCCTAAATCTGTGTTACTTATACTGGATAACAATTGCTTTTGTGAAAAGGGCATGTCTGGATAATACTAAAATTAAGTAGAAGTAGGACGAAGTCGAAATATACAGTATTAAGCAGAACAACTGTTTTCAACATAACAGAAGATTGAAAAATAAATCTTTCTTGAGCAGCAAATAAGAATATTAGAATGATTTCTAAAGGATCATGTGACACTGAAGACTGGAGTAATGATGCTGAAAATTCCACTTTGCATTACACAAATAAATTACATTTTAAAATATATTACCATAGAAAACCAACCTGGTCTAATTGTTTATACGTAGGTATTAATACATAACATTTATAGCAAATATAAAAGGATGTAAAACTTAATTGACCGAAATATGCAGGGAAATGACCATTTAGTAACAATACAGCTTTAAAGGAGAAGTCCACTTCCAGAACAACAATTTACAAATAATTTACTCACTCCCTTGTCATCCAAGATGTTCATGTCTTTCTGACTTCAGTTGTAAAGAAATTATGTTTTTTGAGGAAAGCATTTCAGGACTTTTCTCCATATAATGGACTTGATTGGTGCCCCGATTTTGAACTTCCAAAATGTAGTTTAAATGCAGTGTCAAAGGGCTCTAAACGATCCTAGCCGAGGAAGAAGGGTCTTATTTAGCGAAACAATCAGTCATTTTTTTTTGGAAAATAAAAATTTGTATACTTTTTAAACACAAAAGCTTGTGTAGCACAGGCTCTGAGATGCGCGTTCACATACTATTGAATCATGTCGAAAGGTCACGCCGAACGTAGGAGGAACTACAGACCCAGTGTTTACAAAGCGAACGTGCAAAGACTAAGAAAGCAAAAATAAGATGGAGTTTTTCACCATACCTTTTTTAGCCGGAGTACACAGACGATGATTCATAGTAGTGATGGGAAGTTTAGATCATTTTCCACCATCTCGTTCAGCAAAATGAACGAATCTTTTTTCGAGTCATTTTGTTAATTTTAGCAAAATATAATTAAAATGTTACATGTTACTTCTCTAACACATTTACTGCTTATACAAACGTTGATCACACTACAAACAAGACAAAACTATGATGCTATAAGAAACAGAAAATATTAATTCATCCCATAATAAATGCATCCCATAATAAACAAGCATGGATACAGTACAGTAGAACAAATCGTTCAAGAACAACCCATTACTAATTCGTAGCATCGTGAACGCGCATCCCAGAGTCTGTGCTACGTGAGCTTTTGTGCTTGAAAAGTATACAAAAAATTTTTCCAAAAAAATGACAGATCGTTTCGCTAGATAAGACCTTTCTTCCTCATCTGGGATCATTTAGGGCCCTTTGAAGCTGCCTTTAAACTACATTTTGGAAGTTCAAAATTGGGGCACCAATCAAGTCAATTACATGAAGAACAATCCTGAAATGTTTTCCTCAAAAACCATAATTTCTTTACGACTGAAGACAAAAAGACATGAACATCTTGGATGACCACGGGGTGAGTAAATTATTTGTAAATTGTTGTTCTGGAAGGAGTTCTCCTTTAATGATAGAATTTTCATTTTCGGGTGAACTATCCCTTAAAGAGCACATCAAATATAATTAAACTGAACAAGTACTTGGTTTTCATCTCATTCAGTGATCAATAAGATAAATAACAAAAGACCAATAAATAAATTATTCAAAATTTTACCTCTGAAAATGAAATAATGCTGATGCTCATGGTTGTTTCGTAATTGACTGTGATACATATTATTCAGTAACCTAGAATTATTTCTTTTCATTTGTTCTCCCTATAGGTACAGATATGACTCCTAACTACATGGACTCAGGTCACTCAAACTTCACCATTTCCCCATGGTGTACCTGCAGAGGCAGTGGAAATCAGGAGGAGGAGTGTGAGAAATTTCTACAGGACTTCAGAGAAAACACCTGTCTCCGTTAGTCTTTCTTCTTTTATTATTAAAGCTTTTCATCTGCAAAGTCTTCTCTGGCCACTTAGCTTTCAGCATTTGCATTCAATTCAGAATTTATACTTAGCTTTTTTATAAGTAATTGAGGATGCAGTACTTCTCTGAACAAATGGTTGTTTAGAAATAGGTGACTTTGCTACTTCTTAAACCTGAATGCTGCAGCTACGGTGACACTCTTTGAAACCAGCCATGTTTTGTGTTTACTTTCCATTACAAAATTTATTCCATGTGTAGAAGCTCTTCCCTCCTCCAGAATCATAAATGTCTGATTGTTTTGTTACTACTGTCATGTTTGTTAGTAGAAAGTAAACATGTAGGCTGAGGCTAAATAAGGCTTCCAGTCTGACTTATTATCATGTGCTGCTACAGGACTCCTTTTTTGGTATTTCCTAGTGATAATGTGTCAGGTCAGTCATTTAAAAATACTTTTATGACTTATTTTTTAAATGATAATCTAATTAATTCACCCCAAAAATTAAAATTATGTCATTAATTACTCACCCTCATGTCGTTCCAAACCTGTAAGACCTTCGTTCATCTTCGGAACACAAATTAAGATATTTTTTATTAGATCCGAAAGCTGCATAGACAGCAAAACAACTGACATATTCAAGGCCCAGAAAGGTAGTAAGAACATTGTTAAAATAGTCCATGTGACATCAGTTCAACCATAATTTTATGAAGCTATGAGAATACATATTGTGCACAAAGAAAACAAAAATAACTTTTCAACAGTTTCTTTTCTTCCATGTTAGCCTGTCAGTCACGTTCACGAGAGTTTGCGGGAGAAATCCAGTCATTTCAATAGGAATCCAAGCCATTGGGAATTTTATGTGCGGGCCAAAATGCATTATTATAAAGGCAAATAAAATTATCATTATTATTAGGAGGCAAATAAAAGACAATGTAAGATGAAGAAATTCTCCAAAAAAAAAAAAAAAAAAAAAATGTTTGATTGCTTGGCAGGAATATCTTCCAGAGAGTGAAATAAATAACAGAGCGGAAAAACGAAAACATAAGATAAGAAGCTACAGAGCTTCAGGCATTAGCTCAGGAGACATTTCATCCGATATCCCACTGTGAGATAGGCTGAGAGAGATTTCTCAAGTCAAAACAAGCATGGATACAGTATAATTTGCATGGATTTCATGTAGATCATAGCGTGAGCTGCTTTCGTAGACTACATTTTAGGAAATTGTAGGCAAGCTTTTCATGTGACAGTTGTTCCAAAAATTAACAATACGTCAATTTAGGTGAACTGTAAGATAGCATCACATACAACATAGCCTTTCTGAAACATTAGCATCCCATAATAAACGGCAATTTACATGTAAGTCTGGCAGTCAAAATTAATTAAATGGTATAAATATACATCATTAGGGGAGAGTGGGGTAAGATGTGCCATTTTTTACTTGTGGTTTACTATGTGGTCCCTAAGATAAGTGAAAATGATTATGACAAATAAATTATCTAAAGTAATTTAGGGATAATTATCAGAATGTACCTATGACAAAGGGTTCTAAAATTATGGCTTCTTATAAAAAAGTGTTCCTGTGGCTCAATTTGCCCGAGTCAGTTGATAAGATGAACCATCTGGGTGAAAACTAACCATCTGACTGAATCTGATTCAAACATGTGAAATTTTAAAGACAATTTACCTCTTTTAAAAACTAACTTAATCAAATTCCATTTTACAAACAGTCATATTTTTCTTAAAGCTAACTTAAAATAAAACCAGTCAAATGAAGTTTAATTTTCAATATTTAATTGTTTGTATTTTACTGAAACAATATGTCGAACACCAAAGTTTTAACCTTCCCAAAAACAGACTAAACAGAGAGTTTGTTAAGTAAAATTAAAAATAAAAACTGAACTAGAATGAAGGAATAAATGTCACTGAAACTAATATTAGGGACTACAGGTGGAAGGATATATTTGATTATAATGTCATGAAAAGCATCTTCTGGCTCTCAGAGAAGGATATGGTGCACTTGTACACTGTCCCTATCTAATAAACTACAAATAATACATATATATATATATATATATATATATATATATATATATATATATATGGTGGGGTAAGTTAAAGTGTTGGCTCAACTTACCCCATAGCATTTGGCTCATTTTACCCCAAAGCTGGCATTTTGAAGAAAAAAAAAAAAAAACTAGCTAGCTTACCAATTTAGGCTAATAATTAGCTAAATGAGTTGCATGGTTTTGCATGGTTTGCTAAATCACCTATATGCATCATATATATTTTTAGACCTGGATGTATTTGCTTTGATGTAACAGCCATTACATCTGTTATGCTAAAATTTTATGTTGACAGGCCAAAAACAGTTTTTAAAGTAAATGCCTTCCACTCCTCCCATGTGTTTCTCCTTTTTACAGTCTGGCAAAAATTATGTGTGATTCCAAAGTACATGGTCACATGACAGTAAAAGTGTACAGTTGCCAAGACAGAGGGGGTGGGTCAACTTACCCACTGGCTCAACTTACCCCACGCACCCCTACATACCAAAAAGCAATACACAGCAAACAAATCTGTGTCCTGAAATTTGATGTTAACAACATGCTAATATTAAACTCTTTGGAAATCAATAGTCTGCTTCACATTAGCAGCATTATTCTTACGGTGTTGGTAAATGGCTGTTAGTGGACGTGTTGCCTATTAAGAGTGTTTTATATAGTAGATACAAGCTCATGGAAGCAGCAGACAGCAAGCCAGCTCACATAATTTTAAGACAGCCTGTGTGTGTGTTTGTTTTGGGTAAGTGGATGTGTGTCTTGTTTTGTTTTTCTAGCAATTAACTGATTCAGAATCTGCAAGCGTTGCAGAATTAGCATTTAGCTGAACTGCTGACCCCCAGATACAATTAACTATGCCTCGTTCCTCACAAACTTAGAAAAGAAGACACATATTACTTTTCTCCTCAAGGGATCTGGCGAGATAAAATCTCACTGACTTTCTGACTTCCTCCAGAAACATTCTCTTATGAAAATGTGCTTTGAATCTATGTGTTTCTTCCTTTTCTTTTCCCACAGGAAATGCTATCCAGGCCTTCGGCTATGGGTCGCTACCCAAGCCTGATCCCCAGCCTACTACAGGCTCAGCGAAACCTGATCTCGAGCCAACTGCCATCGTCTCTAAAACAACCATGGAACCTGGAGAGGAGCCCTGCATCATATCATCCTGTGCGAATTTAAATGTAAGTCCGATTTTATGCGGTTGAGTAGTTTTAGCATTGGATATTACATTGTATATTTTAATGACAATGTGGATTTCGGTCAGTAATACCATGATGAAAAAAAAGAAAGTGCTTTGAATATGCACTTGTACTTTACTACATAGTTACTATATAATTACTACTATAGAAGTAATTGTGTATTAAATCTGTTCTTCTTAAAGGGATAGTCATTAATTACTCACCCTCATGTCTTTCCAAACCCGTAAGACCCTCGTTCATCTTCTCAAATTCGCTAATTGAGATATTTTTGATGAAATCCAAGAGCTTTCTGACTCTGCATAGACAGCAATGCAACTCACATGTTCAAGGCCCAGAAATGTAGTAAGGACATTGTTAAAATAGTCCACTTTTTGTGAACAAAGAAAACAAAAATAACGGCTCTTATGGGTTTGGAATGACATGAGTAATTAATGAAAGAATTTTAATTTTTGGGTGAACTATCCCTTTAAGCACACTTAAGTTCAGCTACTACATTTAAAATTAATGTAAACCGATACATTTATTGCAGTTAAAATGCAAGTAAGTGTTGAAAACATTACATTTGCGCTTTTATATATTCTATTTTAAATTCTCAGTGTACTTTTTTCCAACAGGGATAAGGTTAGAAAGAAATGGAGGTGCCTTAGTCACTGATGCAGAAAGTAAAAAAAGCAGCTGTGTGAATGAATTGAAATACTGAACATGTTGTGTAATAAATATTTAGATCACCCCACTAACAAAGCTGCATTTACAAAACATCAATTATACACTTTACTCATTTATTTTAGTCATACATATTGTAGTGAAAAAAACATAGCAATATATTTACACATGGGAATATTGTATGCTAACTGCCACTTTGCATTTAATTAGCATTTGATTGGACTAGTTGACAATAGTCAAGCTATGAACAGCTGTAGAATAAACAAATGACAAGAAATAAATTAGTTGACATTTGTACCTTTGTTTGGTTAATTGCACACACACATACATACACACGCACACACATTGCTTTGCAGAGTTTTTCACCTGAGTGCAGAATACTCTCCAGAGATGTTGACGGGCTCGTAATTAACATATTAAAGTTGAAAATGTAAAATGATTGAATGTGCCCCTGAAAACAGCACAAATAGACCAGACAGAAAAATGTCCCCTCACAATTTCCCAGAGGAGCCACAAAACTGCATGTCACTATTTACACTGCATGATGTGTTTGCTTGTGTGTGTGTGTGACTGAACGTGCTAAGCCAGTAGAGCAATGCTTAATTTATTGTAAAAATGATAATTAGTGCATTACCCAGGCAGGAAGTTTATAATTAGAGACTCCCTGAGGGGAAACATTGTCAAACTTCACCATTCTCTAGCAATTCAGAAACGTGTCAGATGCGCATCACAGATTCACCCCATTCCTGAAACTCATATTTTTCTTCTGGTCCCACTCAAATGAAAGATGAATAGTTTGCCATGGGCCATTTTTCTCATTCTGACAGGTAGAGAGAAAATGGGCAAAGTCTCGCTCTGTTTACTGTGTTTTAATTCCAGGCAGGGCTCGGCATCACAGTGATTTTTGAAGGTGAAATTCAAAGGGGGCGCTTTGCTCGATCTAGCAGGTCCAATAGCACTTAAAGTTTGCCTGAGGCAGGAAGGATGTTCCCTCACAGAATCTACATGTAGAAGTGACATGTCTTGCTCATGGGCACAACCGAGGCAATGATTCTATTCACCCAACAATATAACTCCGTTGCTCAACTGGTATGAATTTTCAGATATTCAGTTATTCTGTTCCTGCTAAATTAAATTAAATTAATAGATATGTAATTTCACTGGAAAAAGATATAATTATTTGCAGTCTCTTTGTAGGTTATAGTTTATTTGTTGTTGTTGTTGTTGTTGAGATAATTTGCAAAGTGATATGGAACTATAATGCAGTCGACAGATTTGGAACTACTTCAAAGCTATGTATTTCCTAAAAATAATAGTGATAACACACTATTTTGATAGTCCACTTTAGATATTCTACTAACTTTAAGTAACTTCGCAACTAGGCGTCAACTAGCATTAGATTAGTATTGTCTGCTTAATATCTGCTAACGCTTTATTTTGATGGCGATAAGTTTACAAGTACACGTCAAATTATTCTACTCACCCTAACCTAGCAGTCTACTATTCTAATGAGAGTTAGTTGACTTGATATATATATATATATATATATATATATATTATTCCATGGCCTGTCTATATACTGGATTCTAATTGGCTGGCAGGTATGCAGTAAAACCGTGTAATGCACAAGTAAGTTTAATCACCGTTCTATATTAATGTGCTGCTTTAATTAATGCACACTAACCAACACATATTTCACACACACACAAAGAGAAAGAGGGAGAGAGGTTGGAGATCGCATTAAGCTGTGCACATACATAAACTTCTTGTCAACGCTTTCCCGTGATTTTTCGTAATAAAATAGCCTAGATACTAGATCGCTACATTATATTCCTCAGCAACGAGGTGATAAAATCTGCGCTTTTGAATTAATTAATTGTTTGCAGAGAGAGATGCACAGCAGGCAGGTAAAACGCACATACAACTGTCATCTCTCTCTCCTCTCTCTCTCTCTCTCGATAATTAATTGAAATAAATTCTGGAATTCATGCAAATAAATGTGATCTTACCATATTTTATCTCTGTGTCTGATTTGAAGCGGGCATAATGCTAGAGCTGCATGCCGTAACTGAAGAAAATAACCGTCATTTACCTATTTGGTCAAATATTGCGCTGCAAAGAGCAATACTACTTTTAATTTGTCTAAAACTTGGCAAATGACCATGGAATAAGCGGGATAATCAAAGGGCTTGCCGTGCATTAAAGGATTTTAAATGCACTTCGCGGAAGGTCCTACGCTTTAATGCACGACAAACCATTGATTATACCTTTCATATCAAGAACAAGTTGACTGTTCATCTGCAACTTTAATTATATGCATGTATAAAAGGGGTGTAACAGTACATGTATTCATCCCGTATCATCATGGTACAGATGCCATGGTTTGGTTTATGCAGTACGATGATGAATACAGTCAGTCAGAATGTTATGATTGGCCCAGAGTACACTTTTTTTATTTATTTATTTTTTTATGCCTTTATTTTGATAGGATAGTAACTAGACAGGAAGCAAAGTGGGAGAGAGAGAGGGGGGAACTCAACAAGGCTATCAATGCCGACTAGAGTAGACTTCTTACGTCAGTATGTCCTGAACTCATAAGTGCTCTACCAGTAATCTCATTCTGTGTTCACACAGAGCACATTACCGGTAATTTACTGGTAATGTTATAACTTCTCATAGCGGAAAATTGCCAGAACAAATTTACCAGTTTTTTTTTTTTTTTAAAGGTCCTGTTCACACATGATCTCTTAACGCTAATATACCAGTAATTTACCAGTAAAGAAAGGGGCTTTTGTACAGTGGCCGAGAGAGCTCAACATGCTGCAACTTAAGAAAATATATTGTTTATTTTAACATCCTGATCATACGATTCCTTGGTCTTTTGGATATTATTAGACTAATCTGACGAATTACAAACTTAACTGTGAAACATTATTTTAATGCTATGTTAGAGTTACTCTCAGAAAAACTGTATCAGGATGTTAAAAAAAAACAAAAAACTCACCTTTTAGTTCACCTACAACATCTCTACTCTGACCAAAAGCCACTGAACAAATAATCAGGTCCCAGCTGGGTTCGTCACTTTTTGAGGTCCCCCTGAAACATTTCCGTTGTGGTCCGTGCTATTTGCAGCGCGTTTGTGTGTTTGCAGCGCGTTTCTGTGCTGCGCCTGTGTTGTCAAACTGATGAAGATGTTTTCTTAATTTGTTGCCGTTTTTTCTATTTGCATGTGTTTTCTTAAGTTGCAGCGCGTTGAGCTCTCTCGGCCACCGTACTTTTGTCTAAAGTGGACTATTGAAAGAAAGTGTAACCATAAAAGCACATCTTAAAATGTTTGTGAACCAATCACAACCAATCATTCAACAGTCCTGTGGTATAAACAGCAATATTTAACTATTGATTGATTGACTGCCAAAACAATTTGTAAAAGTCGCATGGGCTGACAACACATTTGTGAATTTTAATCAGTTTGAAACAGTTTGAACTGATTCACATACATAAACTTGTTTTCCCAATGTTGTACACTAGTTATTTTCCCTAAAGTATACGGAATACTCAACCGCTGGAATACGGTAGTCTACCGGTAATTTACCAGTAAAGACTGTAAGTGTGAAAGTGGCTTATGTCTAAAGTGGACTATTGAAAGAAAGTGTAGCCATAATGGCACATCTTAGAATGTTCATCAACCAATCAGAATCAGTCATTCAACAGCCCTGTGGTATAAACAGCAATGTTTACCTATTGATTGATTGATTGATTGACTGCCAAAACAATTTGTAGAAAGTCACATTGGCCAACAACACATCTGTGAATTAAAATCAATTTGAAACAGTTTGAACTGATTCACATACATAAACTTGTTTTCCCAATGTTGTATATCCGTTAATTTCTCTAAAGTATATGGAATACTCAACCACTGGAATACGCTTAATTACTGTTAATTTACTGGTAAAGTGTGAAAGGGGCTTATGTCTAAAGTGGACTATTGAAAGAAAGTGTAACCACAATAGCACATCTTGGAATGTTCTTAGAATCTTAGAATTACCTCATGAGGCAACAAAAACAGCAGTTATGCTTTCTCCAGTGATACAGACATGGACATTTCCATTGTCTTCTTTAATAAGAGAATGTTTAATTTATATCAGAGATGCTATTTGTTTTAATGCTGTCAAATTGACAAAATTATGCACCTGGGAAATTCCTACCTTTGAGTTGGACGTTTGTTATTACGACGTGTCTCACATTCAGGTCAGAAACATACTACAGAGGTTGCCTAAACAAAACAAACAAAAAGAAGAGTTATACTGTGATTTGAATTTGAAATTATTTTGCAAAGTCATTTATAATAATTCCCACATTCAAGTTACAAATGGCCATACCTGCTCTTACTTTAAAAATAAGGTGGATATG
The DNA here is from genome assembly GCF_022985175.1 of Labeo rohita. Classification (NCBI taxonomy): domain Eukaryota; kingdom Metazoa; phylum Chordata; class Actinopteri; order Cypriniformes; family Cyprinidae; genus Labeo; species Labeo rohita. The sequence goes on along the minus strand of NC_066876.1, from coordinate 12,124,017 downwards.
AAGCATGGTTTGCTCTCATAAATGCCTGTGGAAAAAGGTACCAGCATGAATGATTTTGTGAATATATGTGTGTTGGTTTGTTTGAGCAGGGTTGGATGTAGCAGTGCAAGGCTACACATCAGTGTCTTTCTGTGCGATTCTGTGTAAACAATCAGGACAAGTGTGAGAGTTCTAAAGCAAAGAGCTGAGATGTGACTGAGTGGAAGAGAAATGGAGGGAGATGTTGAGAAGCGAAGGGGAGAGAGGAGGGCATTAGCAGAGCTGTGAACAGAGATCTGGGCTGATGTCAACAGGCAGCTGACACACATCACCGCTCTCACTAATTAATTGGCTTTTAGTCACTGTCCTCTGTTTCCCTCACCCCCCCCACCAACATCCCCGCCTGTCAACACACAATTTCGGTCCCTTCCTCTGTCTCTCGCTCTGTCTGTCTCTCTCTTTTGCTCGCTCTCGTTGCCAGCTGCAGTTCTGGCAGTTATGGCTTTTGCCTAAGCCTGCATCTAATTATGCATGTTTACACAGGAGATGCTGAAAGTTCACTGCATGAGCTAACGCTAATTCAACACAATCACTACATTCATAGATCAGGTGAAATGACACGTAAAACAAAATAAAGAGACGTACTATACACAAACACGGAGAAATAATTAGGTATTGGTAACTGCAGTAGTATTTCCTTTACTTGAACTCACTATTAAGTGAATAGTGTATTAGCATTTTTAGGCATGAACAGGAAGATATAAACATAATGGGGTAAATTTAGTACGTTTGAATTGCACCTGCTGATAGTGTTGTTTATTTCCTTGGGTTGTTTTAGCACCACATTCGCTAAAGGAATTATGCAAATTCAGGCAATGGTGCAAAAACACATCTGTGCTGAACACAGTTAGCACGGTAAGACGGTTATGAGTGTTATAAAATAAAATAGAATAAATGTAAATTAAAAAAAAAAGTTTCCATTTTTTTTTTTTTTTTTTTGCCAAGTTAAAATTTCAGTTTTTCTTTCTTTCATTCTTTTTTTTTTATTTTATATATATATATATATATATATTTGCAAAATTACAACTAAACTTAACTAAATGAAAATAAAATAAAATAAAATAAAATAAAATAAAAGATTTTCTATATTGTTCACAAAATTAGAATATTAAAATAAACATATTTCCCCCAAACAGTTTTTCACAAAACTTGAACTAAACTAAACTAAACAAAACAATAAAATAAAAAAAATAAAATAAAATAAATAAAATAATTAAAAATATATATTATCTGCAATATAAAAAACTAAAATAAATAATATAAAATAAAATTTAAAATCATAGTGTTTAAATGTTAAAATAAGCACATTTTCCTCCTTTTTTTTTTTTTTTTTTTTTTTTTTTGGCAAAATTAACAAAACTATCAAAACTAATCAAAATGTTTTCCCAAACTTTATAAATACTATAGATTAAAATAACAATAAATGTGTATATAAAAGATGTCTTCCACTTTTTTTTTTTTTTTTTTTAAATTAAATTAATAAATATTTAAATGTTGAAATTAATAAAAATGTTTTCCGAACATTGTTTTTTTTTTTTTTTTTTGCAAAATTAGAATGTTAAAATAAACAGTTTTTTTTTTTTTTTTTTTTTTTTTTGCAAAATTAGAAATAAACTAAACAAAACTAAGGTAATAAAATAAAAATAATTCCAGCATTTTTTTAATAAATCAAAATGCTTCCCCAAACTTTTATTTATTTATTTTTTCAAATAAACTAAACTAAAATAATATAATATGAAGTGCATGCAATGAATGAATGAATGAATGAATGAATGAATGAATATTGTGGTGTTTTTTGCAAAATTAGAATGTTTTCTAAATAAAAACAAAAATGAAAAAATAAAATAAATTAAATATATAATTGTCCACACTGTTCACAAAATCAAAACAAAGTGAATCATATTAAATAATTTTAGCTAAAATTAAATAATCTAACAATACATACTTACATTAAATATATAGTAATAGCAATATTTACCTACATATATTTTTACTACATTTAATAAATGGGGTGGGGGGGGACTTCAGTAAACATTTTGATTGATGACACAAAAAAAATCTGTATTTTGAATTAATTCATTTAACCAAATTTATTTAAGTAATGAATCAGGATTAAATGATAAAGTGCAAGTATTTGCACATATGTGTGGTTATAACACAAATTACAAATTACTGCTGCCATGATCATAATATGTACACAAACGAAATGGATAAACACCACAAAACACATAGAAAAAGTCATGTCTGTATTGACAATAAAATCAACTTATGTAAGTGACTTAATTACAATGATCGCGCATCATCTTGTCCTTGCTATAACTAGTTTGCGGGTTGCTCATAAATAAGACACAGGCGTTTGCAGTGAAATGCCCCACACACTTTACCAGCTCATATAATGCACTTACTTTCAAAACATTTTGAAATCACTCATTCTAATAGTCCTTCATGCTTTACCTTTTAATCAGAGGAGGAGAGATTAAGATCGATTGAGTCTTGGGTAAATAGCATTGTGTGGAGAGAAGGCTGACTAAGGGAGCAGCACACAGCGGACACAAATTGAGGCACTAAATCCCAACGGGATACAGTCTCTGCCTCCCGGTCATTGTATGTGTCATGTGGCCTTTGGGTTTTCTGGACTACAGCACCTGATTAAACCAGCAGCTTTGTGAGAGGCAAACAGATACAGGATGTTGCTGCAGGAATGCGATTTTAATTATAAAATGCTGAGAGGTGTTCTTGATATCTTTAGAAACAATTCGGCAGCGAAACCAGGCGTCGACATTGTCTGCGCACTATACTTCTGTCCTATCTTGAAGGTGTCTGGAGATGATTACATCTCCTCTAAGCCTCAGTGGTCTTATTGCAAATGCCAACCTGGCCGCGCGGATGTACTCCAGGCCCGGCTGAAAGGTCTCAGTCTTTATTCTAACATAATTGAAAACAGATTTATTGGATTAGAGTCTGCGTCTGTGCGAGTGCACTAGTTCAATCCCACCCTTCTTTGTCATAAACAATACCGCAGCGACGTCTTGACAAACAAGCTTTGATGACCTTGTTTGGGGGAACAGAATTTTACAGCGTGAGATGCAGGAATAAATGTATGGTTATATGAGTCAATAGGAATGGAATGATTTGCGCCTCCTTGTAAAGACCTTTATGAGTATTCAGCCAATTAAAAGAAGATGGCCAAAAGCGCTAAAACAAGATTTGTAGATTGTACAGTTGAGGTCAAAAGTTTACATACACCTTGCAGAATCTACAAATGGTATTTATTTTACCAAAATAAGAGGGATCATACAAAATGCATGTTATTTTTTATTTAGTAATGACCTGAATAAGATATTTCACTAAATAAAAGATGTTTACATATAATCCACAAGATAAATTAATAGTTGATCCACAGCTGTTTTTGATAGTTTGGTTTAGTGATAGTTGTTCATGAGTCCCTTGTTTGTCCTGAACAGTTAAACTGCCTGCTGTTCTTCAGGTCCCACAAATTATTTGGCTTTTCAGCATTTTAGTATATTTGAACAGTTTCCAACAATGACTGTATGGTTTTGAGATTGATCTTTTTACACTGAGGACAACAGAGGGACTCATATGCAACTATTACAGAAGGTTCAAACGCTCACTGATGTTTAAGAGCTGGGGGGTGAAAACTTTTAGAATTTGAAGATTGGGGTAAATTACTTATTTTGTCTTCTGGGAAACATGTAAGCTACTGAAGGGCAGTACTAAATGAACAAAATATGATATTTAGGCAAAATAAGAAAAATGTACACATCTTCATTCTGTTCAAAAGTTTACACCCCTGGCTCTTAATGCATCATTTTTCCTTCTGAAGCATCAGTGAGCGTTTAAACTTTCTGTAATAGTTGCATAGTTGCATCAAAATCATACAGTCTTTGTTGGAAAGGGTTCAAATACACAAAAATGCTGAAAAACAGAAGAATTTGTGGGACCTGAAGGATTTTTCTGAAGAACAGCAGGCAGTTTAACTGTTCAGGACAAACAAGGACTTCATGAACAACTATCACTAAACAAAAAAACACAGCTGTGAATCATTCAGGTAACAAAACAGTATTAAGAATCAAGTGTATGAAAACTTTTGAACAGGGTTATTTTTATAAATTCAGCTATTATTTTCTCTTGTAGACTATATGTAAATGTCATTTATGTGAGATATCGTATTCAAATCAGTACAAAATAAACAATAACATGCCTTTTGTATGATCCCTCTTATTTTGGTAATATAATTAACATTGGTGTATGTAAACGTTTAGCTTCAACTGTATGTATGTACAAGCTGTATGGATGTCTGTCTGTATTATACTATTGGCGGTTTATTTACCACAATTTTACCACATTTGCAGGACATTTAAATGGTAAATTTAGTAAAAAAGCTGATGCCATTCAAAGACTAAAGGACAAAGTTAAGGGTAATTTCACAGATTTTCAACCAGCTTTGTATTGTTACATTGTCAGTTGTGTATGTAAATAAACAATGCGTACTCTTTTTCCGTGTTACCTGAGATATCACTGAGATATCCCAGTATTTTTGTCAGCAAAAAGTTATTTTTTCCCCTCTCACTATCGTATGAATTTTAAATCAAAATAATACATTATTTCCATTATTACTTTTCTTTTCCTCTTCTTGTTATTTTTATGAAAACTGCAGAAATACAATCTTTTGACAGCTCCAGGGCTTTTTGGCACTAGCGACAATGCATCGTGTGATTTTTACTTGCACGGAAAACATGTAGCCCATCATCTGGCACGAAATTGCATCTATTCGCGTCTTTGCATTGACTTTGTATGTAATCTACTTGCGCAACTAATTAAATTCACTTTTGATGTGTAAACACCATTACTACTGCAAAAACAGCCAACTTTTATTAAAATCCATCTTGCCAGCAGTGAATTACCCGTACAAAAATTGTAGGAAGGTCATTTTTAAGGGTACATAAAAGGTAAATAAAGGTGCTTCATGATGCCATAGAAGAACCTTTTTTGTTTAAATGGTTCCATAAAGAACCTTTAACATCTGAAGAACCTTTCTGTTTCACAAAAGGTTCTTTGTGGCGAAAGAAGGTTCTTCAGATTATAAAAAGGTAAGAAAGAGATGGTTCTTTAAAGAACATGTGACTGAATGGTTATTTTTGGGAACTAAAAATGGCTATTCTATGGCATCGCTGTGAAGAACCTTTTAAAGCTCCTTTATTTAAAAGAACAGTCATTATTTACTCAATTCATTATATGAACTATTTTTATGTTTACACAAAAATAGCAATATAGTTTAACATTAAAAGAACTACAGCTAGAAAAACGCATTAACAAAAGAAGTGGTTCTTAAATTTTACAACCACCGAGCAAAGCTAGCTTCCATAAAGTTGTCTGATTTTATTTTTCAGCACTGCGCAAAATGACATCTCTTTGAGCACAAGCTTAACTGAGTGACATAATGACATATTTTGATTGATATTCCTGTAGTTCAGATAAATCATGCTGCTGCAAGAGTCTCATCAGTCTTTTTGTACTCTTTACAGATCTGTGTAAGAGCCCCATCAGAGCATAAACTTAACACATTCACACATTACACTGTATTTGCATGTGTTAATATGCACATTTTGGAGGCTAATTCAAACGTATATTTTGGAATTTCTTCTAGAAACTCTTCTGTCAGACTGGTTACATTATTGAACTGGACTGCTATATTCTGGAGGTGCTGACCCCCCAAAAATCTATCAAAGAATGAGTGATATCAGTGAGCCTGATAGTGCTCCACATGAGGACTCATTGTCAGATGAGAGATAAGATAGACATGCATTGCAGAGAGATACTGTAGATCTCTCAAACAAGACACCATCGTATTATACTTAATTCCATATCTGAAGGATAACCTTATTTCCTTGCAGGAACTTGATTGCTATCCATCAAAAGACTACATCTGCGAAAGTGAGGTAAGAAGTGCAGAGATGAAACTTTCCAAGCCAGTGAGTTCAAGTATTATCTGTAAGCATCTCCTGCTTGTGCATGAGGGGGAAAAAGGCTTGATGGCTGTTGCGTCCAGAGACAAAGCACCATTGCACGGCTTTATTGTAAATGTGTTGTAATCACACATTTCTCTTATATAGTCACTTGCTCAACATGTACTGCAAAAGCTTGAGAGGGTTTAGGTGAATCTCATAAAAACTTTCCAGAACATTTCCAGATTGTATTTTACTACAAAACTGAGAAATATGTAAGAAATTATATTTTGTATAATTTATATTTTCATCTTCACAAGTGTTTTTTTTTTTTCTTCTTTTCATTCTGACATTATTTTCATTACGATGATGATTACTATTATTATCACTATTAGTATTATTAGTATTATTTTTACTGTAATGCAAAAAAGGTATATTCACGCAATTGTAATGTGAACAAAATAACAAGCACTATTAAAAATAATGTGAAATACAAAATGTGTTGTATTAAAAAAATGAGTAATGACAATTACCAGTATTTATTGACCACATGCTACTGTATGCAGTTTCATGAAAAATAATATCAGTTACAAAATAAAACAAATAAAACAAAACTGCATTGTTACATTTTTTTGATTAATAATTTATTATTATTATTATTATTATTATTATTATTATTACTGTAATACAGGATGTTCAGAAGCATTATATATATATATATATATATATTATTATTACACACACACACACTATCATAAAAATAGTGTAATTAAAAAATAAATTATCATCATCATCATTATAATTTTTATTATTATTATCTCAAAAGCTGTGACTTTTTTTGCACGACCAATAATTGTAATAATAATAATAATAATAAATATTACTACAATGCAAGATGTTCACATATTTTGTATGACAACCAACAACAACAATACCAATAATATTAATAATAATAGTAAATATTACTGTAATATATATCATGTATATATCATGAAAAAATGTCAGTAAAAAAGTACAAATATAATGTATTATTATTATTATTATTATTATATAGGCAATTAATACAATACAATAATGTATTACATTACATTATAATAGAATTGCTTTTCTTTTTTCTCTCTCTCTGTTTTTATAAAGCATGACCTAGACTTATTTTCATGAGATTTCATCAGTTTGCACAATGTCTGGTCTTCCGTATCATATTATTTTGTTTGTTTGTTCTTGGCAGGTTCCTGGCAGTCCACCTAACACGAGAGTAGAGGACCCCAGAAATTCAAGTCCAGGCACAAAAGCCCTAACTGCTGCTTTGATGCTCGGTCTGTTGTTTGCTTTCGAAAGCCTCACCATGTAGAACTACCTGAGCTTCACAAGCCAGCACAGTGAGGACAAGGCTGATGGAAACCCCCTCATGATCATCTTCAGACCAAACTCACGCCTCTCTCCTCTACTGCAGCTTTCTTTCTTTCTTTCTTTCTTTCAGACAAACACCAACCAGAAAGAACACAAAGACACATATCGAAAAGACTGCCGGCCAAAAGAGAACGAGCAAATACCGAATGAGCAAACGGCCAAGAAACAGACATTGCGTACTTAGCGTACTTGAGTCCAAAGTCTGGTGCCTGATTGGTGGACCTGCATCTAAAGACCCAGGCACAGAGCTTTCCAGTCTACTGTACTTCTTCCCGCCGCCCACACCGCCCAAAGAGAGGGCGGCTCGCAGCACCCATCAGGCCTGAATTACCCGTTGTCTGGCACTGGATTACACCATCTCTGAGAGGCATTCTCCATCCCGGCCCACTGCCCATTTATTGGATTTGCCGCGCTCTTCTTTGACAGCTGCTTTAGCTTTCTCATTGTGATTATTCCTTTTCGGTTCCGTCTTTTTTCCTTCTTTTGTCCACCAGTCGAACGGGAGTAATTACTTTTCCGTGGTTCTTTTAAACGTGAAGTGTTTGAAGTTTAAATCTGTACCCTGTCGACACGGCGCGAGGTGGATGTCTCGGGCGACGGCTCTCTTAGTCACATTCTGTACTTAGTTTGACAGATTCGAAAAAGAAAAGAACGCTGAGATGAAGTTGATGAAAACGTACCACTGGATCAACAGGAGAAGCAGATCTTTCGTGTGGGTTCACAGTGTCAATGGGCTGCCCACACATGTATAATTTTGTCTGTGAATATGAATGTTTTTCTTTCCAAAAGTACAGCTGTTAATTATTACGTGTTGTCTTTAATGAACGATGATGAGACTCTAGAGAAAGCAGTGGGAGTGACAAGGACTGCATGACTGAGGAAGACCTGGAGGTGCTCATACCACTATCCATTATTAGTCACGCCATAATCGCTCTCTGGTTAAATGGAGAAAAACTCATTTTGGGACGTTCATCACATGTGAATCATTGTGTGAAATTTATGATGTGGCCTTACTCTTTGTTTCTCCTCCTCATTATTTTCTAGTCGCCGTGTGCGGAGAAGGTCGATGCCGAGTTTTCATGTTCGGAATGTTTCTAAAATTCTACTCACCCCGATTCACAGGTTCCGTAAATGCACTAGATACGTATGACTCTTTTATCAACATTCCAAATACTGAAGTTACGAACAAGACATCGATATATATATAAATATAAATGTAAAGTTGAAAACTAAAAAGATTTATATATTGTGTCCTAGGCTTGTTATATACATACCATTGCAAAGCAAACAATAAATATGAACATTCTTTGTGTAAATATGGCACTAATGGGAAATGGAAACACATTACATAGTATCAGTGGGGATCTGTCTGTGAAAACATTAAAACATCAACAGGCTCTTTCTTTTTTTTCTTTTTTTTTTTTTCATTAAAAGATGATTCAATGCATTAAAGTACTAAAAGATTTATGTTTTTAAAAGGAACAGCTCTATTTTGCCAGATGCTCAAAAAATAATCTCATTCGGTGTGAATGTTCCTAGAATTGTACTTTTGTTGAAACATCTGGAATATATAGATATAAAAAACAGTATATTTTTGAAGTATGCTGCCTTTTTGAGGGGAGAAAAATATATATTTTAAGGGGGCTATTAAGTCGAAAGGCAGGTTTGTCACTGTTGAATGAGAACAAGAGGAAATTCAAATGATAAGAAAAAAGATTCTTGCTTTAAAGTGATTTTCAAAAATGTGCTGTCATATTCAGTGGAAACAGTAGTGCAGTGTGAATTCTCTGAAAGATGTCAGTTTACATTAAGTCCTACAACCTTTTAACAAAACGACAAAGTGAATTTGAATCTCAGCGTACCTGAGCAAAAGGCATCCACCGTATGCTCCCCGAAAACAGCATTGATACTGTATATCAAAAAGGCCTACTGGGGTTTGGGTAATGTTGTGACAGAAGTGTGATTGTTGAGTGTGTGTGTAGCCTACATGTACAGTTCGTTTGTGTAGGAGATTTTTAGCTGTGGTTGGGCGGGAAGGGGATTTGGTATCAGGGAGAGACCATTTGAATGACAAATGTAAGCTTCAGATGCAAAGAAATGAACTACATGAAAAAGAGTAGCACTTCACGGAGACATTCGATGATGCTTTTGCTGTGTCACATGACTTTGATAAACCATCGTGATTTGATCACCTCTGGAATTAGCAGAGCTCTACGTCATCTCATCACTGCTTCGATGTAAGGGTCACCTCCCTTTGTAGACTGCTGTGAGGTCCAGATATGCTAATGCTGTGCTTGTTTCCTGATCAATAAAGCCACTTCAATTTTTACTGCTTTCCACATTTGTTATCTCACTCTGTTGAGGACATCCACTGTGGTTAAAAAAATTAAAGGCAACATCTGAGTTTGCTTTATCAACCCAGGTTTTTTGGGAAAACGTGGCAACATTTCTGCAAAATTTAGTACTCATTGAGAACACATTCAGTTTTTATCCTAAACAAATGAATCTGGCAATGATTTATTATGTTGATTGTGGTATGTGTCACTGCAATTTGGAAATGTCCATTGAGTGGCACAAAAAGTTTAATGCTCTATCGTGTTGAATTAAAATACCGTATCAAATACACTAAACCTTAACCAACAGACCAATTTTGGTGTTTGCAAACAGTTTTTTTTTTGGGTCAAAGCCTATCTGGTGTCAGAAAGTGACAGTAGCAATCTATGAGAGCCATGGAATAAAAGTAAAAATGGTAATTTTGAGTTTATATTTCCAAAATTTGCACTATTTTTTTTCCCTCAAAATAATGAGATTATGTCTAATACAGAAAAATCAACTTGTCATTCTTCATTTTCCCCTTGGCTCAGAATCACAAGTTTATATCCCACACTTCTGGCATTTTTTCCTCAGAATTGTCGTCTGATGAAGAACCTGCGTGCTCAAAACGTTACACGCTATGCGAAAGCTTTTTAAATAAAATTTTTTGTTGCCGACTTTACATTTGAATTGTTGTACTTGTTTTTTAGTCGAGCACCCTTTTGAGATTAATGTGCGTGCTTTTGTTTGCTTTTTTCCTCAGAATTGACAAACTCACAATTGCTGAGTTAGACTGAGTTGTGAAGCCTTAACTAGGTGATATAAACTTTATAAACTCATGCTATAACTGTAGGGCTACTACAATATGAACAGCATATGTGAATATTATGTAGACATATCAAATTTATGCTTTAAAAGTAGAGTAATCATCGGTTTTATCCATAATCTGTCTGTTTAAACATCTGCCTTTAGTTTCACATGGCATCTTTGACGGCGGTATTATATAAAAATGATTTGCATTCCAATTCTGACATCCACTCATTTTTTTTTTCTCTTATTTCATGGCATCATTTATTATCAGTGTTGTTGTTTTTTTTTTTTTCTGCCACTACAATGCACATACAGCTACAAGTGACGTAACTGTGTTGTCTACTCCAAACTGGTCTATAGTGTTAACAAAAAAAACAAGAAATAATAATTTTACCTTGCTTCTTCAAGTCTTTGAGCTCTTTAATCATGGCTCGCACTTCACATTACAAGTGCAATGCTGTATCAGGTGCACTACTGAGCAAGTTTACAATATCAAAAAAGCCATACATATGGGGATGGTTATGTGAAACACTAAAAATGTTTTGAGGTAATAGTCATATGCAAGGAACCACTCAAAAACAATCTTTATTAATTAAAATTATTAAATGACAAAAAAGTCATTGGTATAAAGATAGAGCGCATTTAGGTCACGCCCACACCAAGGAGGAAACAATCCAACCCTCTCCATTGATTTTGTATTGCAGGAAGCTGCCTCCATGTCATTTCTGACTTGTAACAAAAAAAACAGAAAAAAGCTGCTGTGTGACAAGGTATACAGTAAACAAGCAAAAAAAAAAAAAAAAAAAAAAACAGAACTACATTTTTATGTTTTAAGTTGTCGATCCTAAAAAGAAAAAAAACTAATGTTTGAAGATACAAATAGTTGTAGATGTAGATGTCAGGGTATTTCACATTGGGCCATTCAGCTGGATCATTTCTCTAACAAAAGGAAGGTAAGGAAAAAGGGCAGTGACAGAGTCCAATCAAATTTAGACTATGTTCACACAACAACGATGTAGTCAAAAATGGAGTAAAAAAAAGTTTGTCCCCTGAGTTTTTAAAAAAGGTTCACATATACACGACAACGTTTTCAAAATGATTTACGTTTACACATATCCACAAAAACTGCCAAAAATGCTGTATTACGTATGCCAGGCCAGTAGTTAGCGTGCTGTTCGTTCGCACTTGACTTTAAAATCGACATGTACTGCACGTCTACATATCTAATGCATGTACTGTTTATATATATACATATAAAATCTAGGTAGAGATTTTATTTTCTAATGATCATGTGTTTCTTTCACATTTTTATTTATAAAAATACACTTATATGTTGTACATGTGTAATTTCTGCACCACTATTGTCACCAAAAAGAATAGCAAAAATATGCAATGCTTTTTTTTTTTTTTTTTCCATTTTTTTTCCAAACCATTACTCTCTATTCCATTCGTCAGACAAACAGAAGGCCCTGCCCCAAACTCACACTATTGGTTGAGCTGTTGCTGTTGTCGGGCAGGTCAGGACACTCAAAAAAAACAGAACAATGTTTTGTAAATACCACAGTGCCACTGGTCATATTAGAGTAGAAGTACTTTAAGCTTAGCATTTGAGTTAACTTGTAATACTGAATAATAACCCTACTAGTTAAACATTATAAATACATTGCCATCAGTATTATTGCCATCAGCTTTTATTTAAGTCATTGGAACTGCCTGATAGGATGTGCAGAATTGTTCGTGATGGATTCTAGCTTCGCCAATGTCTGTCACCAGTTTTGAATTATGTTTTATGACTGCTGGTCTCAGCTTTTTATATCGTACTGATACAGAGTAATATATGCCTCTGAGAAAGTCCCGTCTAGTTAAACAAAGAACAGATTGCATCCCACTTTCCTTTAAACCCGCCAGCTCAATAAGCTTTATCGCACAATGTTAAGATGTTATCAAGTCATTTTGTCCAAACTTCATCTCAAGAGACATTTTCATTTGTGAGCAATTTCTTCACTGGCCATTTTTTATCTTCACACACACTCTGTTAAAACAAGATTTGACATAGCTTTGAGGATCCATTTGGGACCCACCTTCATTATACAGAACTCAGGCTCTATATTTGAAGCTACCTTTCCGTAATTATGTCTAAAAATGGACAGCTTGTGCTGAACGTTATGGTTATACATCCTTTGTCATTTCATTTCACCATTTTATCCCCGAAATGAAATACATCTGCAAGCAAAAGCGCCCAGACCGAGGCTCATACACTTCTTGAATATCAACAAAGCACTTTTTGATTTCCAACAGAATTCGAGGCCTTTTCATAAATGAGAGGCTAATTAGTTTCTACAGCATACAAAGTGTATTCACACACTCTGTTCGCCCACTGTACGTGACGCCCCTGTAAAGCAGCCTGTTGATACTCCAGACAGCAATACTGAGGAAAAGATAACGCTCTTTTATCTAGATTTTTATTTTTTTTATCAACCAAATCTAAATATGTCTTGGAGAGCGGAGACGAGAGGCTGTGATGTAAAACGTCCAATCTGAATACGAGTTGAGATTTTGCCTGTGCTTGAGTTTAATGGCATTGTCAAAAGTGATAAAACAAGAGACAAAGCAATCCAGACCCCCCTGCTGTTCATGCTGTGTTTGGTTCAGTGTGTGACAGCTGCATTTTTCACTTTGAGTTTCACTCATGTCTGTGCATTCGCCACGTCTGATCTTAAAGCACAGGGAATATGTTTAGAGACGTTTCAAAACATTTCAGCGCTGACAGTTACTAATTCTTACTGAAGAAGTGAATTGTTAAATGCTTTCCAGTCACCTTCGACTCTGATATTGGCGAGCTGTGGGTGACGAGCTTTAAGACTTTTCTAAGATGTCTTACCATCTAAGCCAAGCTCTGCACGTCTCTGCCTTTGCTCTTTGCCAGCTTATAGACTTTGCAAACTCTGTAATTTCCACGTCTATTTCATCTTCTCTCAGACTTGCCAGAATGAAGCTATGAAGCAAGAGTAATTCATTTGGAAATGTCTGTGTAAATTTACAAAGGATATTTACTCGGATATGGATTTCTATGTAAACTAATATCTATTAGATTTGCACTACTTTATCTGATTGAAGCAGATACAGATATCTTTGTTGTTGTGATGTTGAATCACAGGTGAAGATTAAGGTGCTGATTGGCTGAGCTGAAGTAAAATTGCGTCTCCGTTCAAGTGTAATTGCTTGGAAAGTGTTAAGCATTTCTTTTAAAATCCAGGTTTTGTTCCTCCTAGAATAATTTGATGGCCAGACTCTCTTTGAGTCTTTAGAACGTTGCTAGTCAATTTATGTCCTCCAAATAGACCTTTTTTTTTTTTTTTTTTTTTTTTTTACAATCTCCTGAAAAGCCTGCGGTTCAATCTTTGAGGTAATTTGTTCCACTTGCAAAGCCACATAACAACCTTCAACATGCTCCTGAAAACACATTATCTTTATAATAGAGGTATATTATTATATTATTTATTTATATATTTTGTCTGTGAAATAATTTTGATAATTACATTTTCTTGTTAACTGAACCCAACTCCATTTTTTTATAACTCCATAACATGATGATGATGTTTAAAAAGCTATTGTGAAAAAATGCTATTTATTTTCTGCTAATAAATAAAAATATGAATTATTAGTAGTAGTAGTATTGATTATAAGTAGTATTATTATAACTATATATTATGCAAATTAATCTAAATACATAGAAAATATTAAAATTAAAACATTAAAACAACACATCCAGAACTACATATATATATATATATATATATATAATGTCTATTATGGTTAAGACCTGATTATCATGACTTTAAATGTTTAGCTTCCTGTACTGAGCTTCGTCAGACAATCTATATTGTTTCTTGGATGACTGCACTTTCTTTTCAAAAAACAACCTGCAAGACTATGTCTAGCATTGACAGGGAGCAGTGTTGTGTGAGGAAGTGTAATGTTGTGGCTTTAATGAGTGTTTATGAATATGTGCTGACGCACGTGATTAATGCAGTGGTATTCTGGGTAGTGAATGGTGCGGACTAGGCATGTTTTATCCAGTATATATCTGAACTAATTAGCACTTCATCTGCCCTCTGAAACCATCGAGCTGAGTCAGACAGATACACACAGTCAAGATATAATGTGGCGATTCTCTCACACACACACATACGAACACACAAGCTACACTGACACATACTGTACAGGCTATGCAACAATCAGCAGTTCTCTATCAGGCCAGTCCACTATCTAAAATACTGACAGGCCAAAAGTGCTGAAGCCCATTCCAATTACATTACAAATCACATAAAATAGTGTGGAGAAGGTGATTAAATAATGACAGACTTTTCATATTCGGGTGAACTGTCTCTTTAATACAGTACTTGCTTGTTCTGTGCTGAAAATCCTTAGTGAGATCCCTAGTTTACCAAAAATGAAAAAAAAAAAAAATATTATTATTAATTATTAATTATTATTAATTACTCACCCTCATGTTGTTCCAAACCCGTAAGGCCTTCGTTCATCTTCGGAACACAAATTAAGTCCAAGAGCTCTCTGACCCTCCCATAGACAGCAAGGGTACTACCATGTTCAAGGCCCAGAAAATTACCAAGATGATTGACAGTCCATGTTGCATCAGTGGTTCAGCTGTAATTTTGCGAAGCTACAAGAAGCCACAAGCTACTTTTTTGGGCAAAAAAAAACAAAAATAATGACTTTATTCCACACTTCTGTCTCTATTGCATCTCTTGTGGACGCGCGTTCACGAGAGTACCTCAACACATCCGTGTGGCGGCGCTGGCGCTGACCCAGATTATGGCGTTATGATGCTGACATGCGGCGTGTCTTGTTTACACGCGGAGAAAGACGTACGCTATATGAGACCTACTGAAATCTATTGATCTGGGTCAGTGCCGCCACACGCATGCATCATGGTACTCTCATGAACGCGCATCCACAAGTGACACAGTAGAGACGAAAATGTGGAATAAAGTTGTTATTTTTGTTTTCTTTGCGCAAAAAATTCTCGTAGCTTTGTAAAATTACAGTTGAATCACTGATGTCACATGAACTACCAACGCTATCTCATGACCAATTTTGTACGTATTGCATGAGGTAGCTAATTCGTACAAATTTGTACGATTGTGTACAATTTGTCTAAACCCCAGTGACGGACAGATTTAGGGGCAGGGTTAGGTGTAGGTCATTTGTACAAATTCATACGAATTGTGCAACTGATTTAGCAAAAGACTTATGAATTTGTACGAGTGAGGTTGTACCGATATGTACAAATTTCCATGAGATCAGGCTGGGGCTACTTTGTTGATTATCTTGGTACCTTTCTGGGCCTTGAACGTGTTAGTACCGTTGCTGTCTATGTGAGGGTCAGAGAGCTCTCAGACTTTATCAAAAATATCTTAAACTGTGTTCCCAAGATGAAGGAAGGTCTTACGGGATTGGAACAACATGAGGGTCAGTAATTAATGACAGAATTTTCATTTTCGGGTGAACTATCCCTTTAAGATGCATTTTTGTCAGTCCACTCACAAAAGGACAATGCTAAATACAGATGTCTGAAATGTTTTCAGCTTGTCCACTTTTGACCTCTTTCAGAGGTAGTTGAAAACACATTCAGTCAAATTGCTTTCGTAGTAAAAAACACTCAAATGGTCGAATGCATTCAAACAGCCACAAAATACCGCCTTCTCTCTGCCTGCTGACCTAATTCTTAAACATTGCAGGACGTGTTGTTGAAGCACACTAGCCAGATGGGATTTAAACTCCGCCGTCTGAAAGCGTAAGCTTAGTTTGCAGGTGAATGTAAATGTAAAAAGCACAATGTTCTCTTACCGGTTCTGATTTTAACATAAACCCACAGCGTTCGGCATAGCTTTGTGAAAGTTGCTGTTCTCAATATTGTTTGCCATTGTTCCTTTTGCGTTCATAAGTAAATCGTGACCCTGGACCACAAAGCCAGTCTTAAGGGTAATTCTTAAAAAAAAAAAAAAAAAGTGATTTATACATCTACAAATCTGGAATCTGAGGGTGCAAAATAAATAAATAAATAAATAAACAAATATTGAGAAAATCACCAAATGAAGTTCTTATCAATGCATCTTACAAAACAAAAGCTAAGTTTTGATACTCTGCCCTCCAAACGTTTGGAAACGCCCTAGAAAAGTGGGGTTTTGGACAATATTGGCATGAATCCTTTTTAATTTGTGATAATTTTGCACTGATAAGGGACACACAAAACAACTACGAAAACATGTTTTATTACATAAACAGTTTATACATAGAAAAAAAATAATTTAAGATTCATCAAAATATCCACCATTAGCAGCTATTACAGCTCTGCATAATCTGGGCCTAAATTCATTGTATTCTAAACTTAACTGGCAATCAATTGTTGAAGCTATTAAGGTGTGCTAACCAAAAAATCTTTTAAAAACCTGGGCCAAGTTTAAACCAGTAACCAGGCATCACAGCTGGCAAAGGGGCATGTCTGACTTTGACATGTATTGCCATTATTATGAAACCAAAATGAAATTATTATTATTATTGCTGGTCTTCAATGAAAATGTCAAGTTACTTAAATGTATTTGCACCAAAAAATGATACGGATTTATGCTTATATCACAAGAAAAACAAAAGAAAAACAAAAGAAAATCTTCTTCAGGGCAAAATGGCCGAAGTTCATTAATGTATGTTTTCTGTAAGGTCCAGTACAGCTTCATCTCCTGACCTACACAGCTGATATCAGCTGACAAGGATGACATGTATCTCGGTATCACTGTTTTTTTCCGTAACAACCAAAGGAAGGAAGGAAGAGATCCTCATGGTTCTCCACCTGTAATGTCACATAAACGTCTGATGACATCTGCAAAACAATAGTCCTCTCACTGAGGGCGTTCCGGCCTCAGTTGTGAATAATTGATTTGCGTTTAACCCTCATGGGAGGAGTGTGTGTCATGATTTCTTTTAGCTCTGTGAGCTAGAAGAATGTACGGTGCATCAGCGTGTAACTAGAGTCAGCCATCTAGTGCAGAAACAAGGAGATAAGCCCTATCATGTCCCGCTTACTAAACACATTTTCTCTTATTTACTTTATCTTTGTCTCTTTTGTAGCCCCATACCTCTGATCCGCAACATGCCACATCAGTGACGCTCTCTTGCGTCTGACAGTGCAGTGTGACCATGTGTTTTGGGAGGGGTTGCACCTTAAAAAATTCAGAAAATTAACTTCAAATGCCAAGCTGAGGCTCATGCAGATCAAACACGTTCCTGAAAACAGTTTCAGTAAGGTGCTTTAAGGTTTTAAAACACTGGGAAATACAAATCTGAGTTTTATATCTATATCTATATATACATACATACATATATATCTATATATACACACACACAGTATATATTAGGGATTGCTCCGATTGATCAGCTACTGATCACTATCGGCCGATAATCGCTTGGGGATGTTTGATCGGCGGTCTCTAAAAAGGTCGATCTTATAAACCGATCTAAAGCTGATGACGCGTCTGCCGTGAGAAATTTAGCGTGACATGCAGCGGCACGGTCTCTGTTCGGCACAGATAAAACAATTATAATGCTGAAGGCGAGGTGCAATTCATATTTCTTAATTAAATCGCTTATAAAGTAATTTGAAAAACTTATGTGAGCTTTAATTTCACAAACAGCGCGAGTTAATGATCGTGCTCTCTCTCTCTCTTTCTCTCTTAAAAGTGCGCTAATGGCTTCCAATCACCACATCGCCTCTGACTATAAACGAGCTGCACAGTTGACACAGGAACTGTTACCTGCACAATAGAATCAGTGTCGCATGTTGCTAAAGTTTGTAAACTGCATTTCTTTTTAATTATTTCCAGTGTTTAACCATTCAGCGCTCACGCGCTTTCCTGGAGACTGGGCGCTCATGCACACTCCAAGCGTACACACATAAAGCCACGTTCACATACCTCCGTTTGCAGTGCGTTTTTTTTCCATGCTCATGCTAATGGATTAGGGGCCGTTCACATATCGCGTCTTTTGCGCGCTCAAATTCGTTATTTCAAATGTAGGTGCATAACGGAAGCGACGCGGTTGACGCGCTCGGTTTTTCCAGGCGCGTCCGCGCCGCATCCAGATAAAAACATCTGGACTTTTCAGAATGCCGCAAGCGCACCGCGGCTCATGTGACAAGAACCAACCAATTAGCTTCATCCTTTCCCGTTACAACCACTGATCTATAATAGAGAAGGGGATGGCTCATGACGTCATAAAAGTGAAGCCACTGCGCCGCCATATTGCTAATCCCTAGTATTCGCAAACATTCTATTGAATGAATAGGAAATAATACGACTTTAATGAGAAAACATCACCTAACAAGTCAGCGTTTTCATATCTGACGTCTCACTGTACTTTCTCACAACGCAAACGTCCTAAGCATGTAAACGGTTATTGTTTAATGTCGGGAATTCCCTCTGCTTATTAAAAATACACATTACAGTAGCGAACATCATGAACATGATAAACATCGGGCGTTCACCATGTTTACAAATGACAAAATGCTCATTCCGAAAACTTAAAGATTTATGCTTTATATACATATAATTTGCCTTGCACAGTTAATAATTGTTTGTGCTGTTTTGTTATAGTGTTTTTCGTAACGTTACAGGCTAAATGCATGTTTCAACAATGATTTCGTTAACATCATTCTGAAGCAGGTAATGATTTAAACGTTTAATTCAGCCTACATAACATTCACGTTGAGACAAATGTTAACAATAAACGTTAAAAATGCAAAAATGTTAAATATAACATTTTAAAATGATTTAAATAACTAAACAGATAAAATGAAAATGAAACTTTAAAAATGAAACTAAAACTGTCAGTTAAGTCACTGATTTTATCACTGAATCATTTATTCAGGAATGAAGCCACTCTCTTTAGGAATGTGTTATTGAATCAATGACTCAGATTCGTTTAAAAACGCCCGTTCATTCATAAACAGACACAGCTGTGTTCGAATAGAGATGCGGCTTGTTGTGACTTTGTTTCAGACTATTTTCATTGACGAAATTGATCAAAATCAGGTAGTGTTATAGTCAGATAAATGTAATTTAAGGCACTTAATATAATAGAATTTGCGCGATCTTAAAGAGTTTAAAATAGATGTTGCTCACTTAGGGACATTAAAATATGCACATCATAACTTGGAGAAATAACGCTGACTAATTACATTTGGTACGGATTTAAAGACATCAAGCTTTATTTCTAAGATTTGAATTTCAATACAGCATAGAGCAATATAACAGGCTTGTATTGTATTATTTATTGTATATTTAAAACAATTTCAGATACTAATTCCAGATATATGTTCATGTTTACTATTTCCTGCATAATTTCTTACGTTAAGAAATATATTTTGTGTTAGATCAAAACTGTCTCTGCAAGTGCGCAGACACACCCACCTGAACGATTCCCAAACATTGCTTATCCTGCTCGAAAAGACAAGATTTTAAGTAAAAATTAATTTACATACACATATCCTAAAAACTAGTCCTGTGTGACTGATACGCTTAAAATCTGGTGATTTTAGGTCAGCGGTTTAGCTGTGCGTCAATGGTGCTCTCCGTCGGTAGGGAATAGTAAGATGGCGGATCGAACACTTCCGGTGGCTTCACTGCCTGATGGCAGTTTAGAACGCAACGAGCGATCCAGTCATATATATAGATCAGTGGTTACAACATTAAAAGCTCAGCCAAGATGGAGAAACAGCTGATCATAGCTGTACAGGGATAGCCATTTTTAAATAAATTTAGTAGCAGAGCTACAGCAAGCGATTTTTAGAGCTGGACATTCGTCTGTCCTTTGCTGAAACTTCTGTGTCTTCACTGAGAGCGCAGTTCATGGTTGCTTAGCAATGGCAGACGCCACGGAAGCGCAAGCTACAGAGCGCTTTGGGAAGTAGGAGAAAGCGGCGTGCCTAGCGTTTTCCACACGTTTTGACATGAACGGCCCCTTAAAGAGTTTAAGCTGCACACAGTTGCGGTCTGGCAGTGCGTTTCAGGAGCGGTGTATCTGCAGCAGTGCAGAGATCGTTTCCGCACAGAGTCTGTGCTGGACGAGTAGAATTAAAGGGAAGAAGGACTGACACCAAAATGTCATAATTACACCATAAACGCATATCATTAAAGTTTCACAGTCAACACATATGGGTTTTTGGCTAGGTTTAAAGGAAAAGAGCACTTTTAGATAAACAAATCAATAATAGATGGCACTCGTGGAGGTTGTATTCGGATTCCTGTTCCTGTCACACTTGTGGTGTTCCCGGTCAAAAATGACCGGACTCCAAACAATTGCTTATAAATCTCTCGTTATCCTATATTATCACTAATTTTTTTTTTTTTTTTTTTGTCAACTGTTTTCTTTTATTTAGGACTTGTTTTTTGTTTCTGTTTGCATCCGATTAATCGTAAGCCTCATTTTTCTATGAGAAGGTACCTCGTTTTTTGAGTGAAAAAAAAAAAAAAAAAAAATATGAATAATTTTCACAATATGAGATGAAAAATTATAAACATTTGCACGGTTTCTCACATTAATGTGCTTAAATGTTTAATCAGGAAGTTTGCTTTTAAATGCTTTTATTTTGTACAAAATACAAGAAGTCACACTTGTGGTGTTCCCGGTCAAAAATGACCGGACTCCCAGCAATTGCTTATAAATCTCTCATTGTGGTATATTATCACCAAATATTGGATTCAATCCTTTTGTCAACTTGTTTTCTTTCATTTAGGACTGGTTTTGTGTTTCTATTTGCATCTGATTAATCATAGGCCTCATTTATCCGAAAGTAGGCAAAACTGTACAAAATTGCAGAAAACCACGCTTGTCAAAAATGGCCGGCCACTGAAAGTGAATAGGGAAGAATTAAAGTAAAAGAAACAACTAGTGTTAAGGAGCATTTTGTGCTTGCAAACATAAAGACCTTGGACCTGTGCGTATATAAATGCACGTATACTCACACCATCTCACACACACACAACTATTGTAAGTATTATATCTATTTCATCCTACCTTGAACTGCATGCAATTTGCTTTTATGATAACTCTCTCTGCGATAAACCTCTCACACACTCACATGCTCAGACTGCCTTGTCTTTAGCCTAGGTTTTGAGGCTTTCATGTTCTCACAGAGTAGACGAAAGTTTACAAATAAATGCTTTAGCACAGAGAGAGCTTCAGCTTGTTGTTTCATGATATTGTCTGTGTTTGACAGTGTTAGTGTGCAGGATATATATAACTAAAATATAACAGTTTTTGTGCAAATTTTCATATTTTTTTTTATCTCATATTGTGAAAATTATTCCCAAAAAAAAAAGCTTTTTTCACTCAAAAAAATAGGTGCCTACTTTTGGATAAATGGGGCCTACGATTAATCAGATGTAAATAGAAACACAAAAGCAGTCCTAAATGAAAGAAAGCAAGTTGAAAAATATTGCTGATAATATAGCATAATGACAGATTTATAAGTAGTTGTTTGGAGTCTGGTCATTTTGACCGGGAACACCACAAGTGTGACTAGATGAAATAAAACCAACAAAAAATTTTGAAAATTCAAAAAAAAATAAAAAATTCTAAGAAGTACTCATACCTTGTGTGAATAAAATCAGTAAGTTTGAGTCCAATGCGATAATATTAACTAGTTATTTCAGGAAAAATAAAATCTTTTCTGGGTCAGTTTAACCCGAACACAACCAGAGGGTTAAATTCAAAAGAAAAGGCAGTAGAACTGGCCCCGATCAGGCCCCGAATAAGTGTCTAAAAATCCTGATCGGAGTATCTCTATAAATAATTTTACAAGATTAATAGAAGGTTTTTAAAAGATTGGTATCGGTGATCGGATGGGCAGATACAGCTTCCTGTGATCGGCCTCAAAAATCCTGATCGGAGCACCCCTAATATATATATATATATATACACACATATATATATATATATATATATATATACACATATATATATATATATATATACATACATACATACACACACACTGTAATTACCATGTTAATGGTTCACCCAAAAATGAAAACTGCGCCATGATTTACTCACCCTTAAGCCATCCTGTATATGACTTTTTCTTTTAGACAAATACAATAATATTAAAAATGTACTGGCTCTTCCAAGCTTTATAATGGCAGTGAATTGCTATTGAGATTTTTAAGTCCAATAAATGCATCCTTCATCATAACAAGTGCTCTACAGGGGTGTTAATAAAGGCCTTCTGAAGCAATGATAGGAGTAACGGCATTACTTTTTTTCAGCAATGAGTAATAAAATAACTGCAACTTTGGTGAGCAAAAACTGCAAACATCAAATGATTTTGTAAGGTCTTTAAAAATGTGCACTCTAACTGATGTTGGACATTTTCCCACTTGGTTTCACCTGTGACTTACTTTGGTCATTTTGTGTCTACAGCTGTCCATTATGTGAACTGGATACGGGCATTAATGGCATTTTGGCGTGGGCGTCATGCCAGAGCGTTTAGCTCTGACGGCACAAGGAGCTGTGCTGAGTGTGTGTGTCAGCACTGAGCTGAACGGGGCAGACGTGCAAATTATTGAGCCGAGGCACAGGAAGGGCTTGTAAAGCCTGTAAGCTGGCACAGAGCAGGAGCAGAGAAAGGCAGAGCCTGGCTGAGATGGTAATACATCTGAGTGAAGTCAGATTCGTAAGAGCTGCCACCCACTGCTTGTCACTATCAGAGACGCAGGTGACAGCACAGCACTAGTCAATAACACACCTCTGCAATGAGAATTAGCAACTTGCGAAAACAAAACCTCTCACTTCTCATGTGGCAGGCAAGGTTATTATAGTTTTGCATTTCGAAAATGATTATTTAGACATTTTTATACCATTTTAAATATTTTACTTTGGTTTTGAGATTTATGAAATACTGTATATACACATAAAAGTTACTATATACGTTAGATATAAATAATTTACTTCATAAATAAACAAACAGAACCTTGTTTTGAACCTCAAAGTATCAGTTTATGGTTAGCATTTATAGTAAGTGCATCCAAAGTTCAAATTTCGGCATTTGTTGCTTTCCAAACCCGAATTTTTTAACTGTGTAGACAAACTCTTTCTTTAAAGGATTAGTTCACCCCAAAATAAAAATTCACTCACCCTCTGACCATCCAAGATATAGATGAGTTTGTTTCTTGATCAGAACAAATTTGAAGAAATTTAGCATTACATTACTTGCTCACCAATGGATCTTCTGCAGTGAATGGGTGCCGTCAGAATGAGAGTCCAAACAGCTGATAAAAACATTACTTTACAAGTAATCCACCCAACTCCAGTCCACCGTTAAAATTTCGTGAAGCAAAAAGCTGCACGTTTGTAATAACCAAAACCATCATCAGTCTGTAATCCATAATATTGCTTCCTCCAGTGAAATGTCATCTCATCTGTATTAGGAGAGAAATATGCACAGATCAAACACTGTTTACAAGCAAAAACAGCCCTAAATAGTTCTGTTGGTGGATTTGATTTTTTTTTTTTTTTTTTTTACTTCACAAGACATTAACTATTAACCGATGGACTGGAGTCATGTAGAATACTTGAGGATTATTGTTTTTATTAGCTGTTTGGACTCTCATTCTGACAGCACAAATTCACTGTAGAGGATCCATTGGTGAACAAGTATTGTAATGCCACATTTTTCCAAAATGTTCTGATGAAGAAACAGTCTCATCTACTCATCTACATAAAAAATCTGTGTTCTGTCATTATTTATTAACCGTTTTTATCCAGCAAGTTTTTATTTTGGGGTGAACTATTCCTTTAAGATGAGTAGTGATGATAAAAAAAAAAGAAAAAAAAAAAAAAAAAAAAAAAAAACAGATGCTTGAATGCAAAGTTGAGGGAAAGCCAGAGTGAAAACTGCAGTCATCAAACATAGCCTGAACAGCAGGGGCTCTGAGGTTGCCCTGAACTGTTTTATCAGTTTTGACAGCACCATTAAACTGCTTCAAAATCAAAACCACAACGCATATTCATATTTGTTGTGTATGTGTGTTAGTATAAGAGTGTCACTCACTGCGGTTTCAGAGGGCAGGTGAAGTGCTTAGTGTTCATTTCAGATATATACCGGATAAAACATGCCTAGTCCGCAGCGCTCGCTATCCAGAATACCTCTGCATTAATCACACGTGTCAGCACATTTCCATAAACACTGATTATAGTCACAATATTGCACTTCCTCACGCAACACTGTTCCTTGTCTTGCTGCGAGGAGTTTTTTGTAAAGCTTTGCTTGATTTGCATGATGAAAAATGAAGATGATGCTTAAATCAAACATGTGACATTATATTGGATATCCCATGGATTTACATTATCACAGATGACTTACTTGTTCGTGCAAAATGGATGCATATCAAACTCTGTCATTGGAAACAATGACAACAATAAAATTCCATTAGTAAGTAGCATATGGCTTAACTAATGAGGAAGGTGTGTGGAACAAATACAAACTGTAGATAGATAGATAGATAGACAGACAGACAGATAGATAGATTGCATTTTAAAATATATTAAAACTATAGGGCTGTCAGTTGAACGCATAAACTTAATTAATTACTTATGAAAAAATAACGTGATTAAAATATTTTAAGGCAGTTAACACACTGGCTCTGACCCCAGATGTTTACGTCATCTTATATGTCATATACAGTAGTTGTCTGTTGACAAATATGATGCAGGGCAACAACTCTGAGCAACACAGCAGTGTTTAGTGTCTGAATGAATCTGCATTTTGAACGAATCGTATGAATCAATGATTCAAATGCCCATTTATAAAGAGAGCCATTTACTTTATTCCTGAATGAATCAGCCGTTTGAACAAATCAAATCAAATCAAATTGAATCGAATGACTCATAAAGACATTTACCGCCACCTGCTGGCAGATTTAGAGTTAGTGTATCATTTCATTAAAAAATAAATAAATAAATAAATAAATAAATAAATAAATAGAGATAGTTCACCAAAAAAATAAATAAATAAAATAAATAAATCTGTCATCATTTACTCACTCTCATGTCATTTCAAACCTTTCTTTTGTGGAACATTTTTAAATTTTAAACATTTTAATTTTAAAGACTGTTTTGATTACCAATTACTTTTATTGTATCACCAAAAAATACTGAGGTTATCTTCTTTTGTGTTCCATTGTTTACGTTATTTTAACCTATATGTTTATGTATAATAAATTCTATGTTGAGTCAAATAAAATATTTATTTCTAAAGCTACAATTTATAATGTCTATTTGATACTTTCTTATTTAACGCCAAAATAGCTTTATTATCTTTTGTGGGTATTTTCAGTCAATTTTATTTTGCGATTAATTAGATTAATTAATCGAAACATCATGTAATTAATTAGACAAATTACAATTACAAATTTTAATCGACTGACAGCCCTAGTTAAAAAAAAAAAGAAAAAATTATTTTAAATTTAAATAACATTTCACAATATTACTGCATTTTTTTATTTAATAAACTGACCATAAGAGACTTTTAGTATATATATAATTTTACTATTAGAATATATTTTAAATTATTTTGAATGATCACCATATGCAATAGGGATGATGATATTGTTATATTATATAATTATAATTATATTGTGGTTTGTCTTTCAGCAGAAAGAGAGAAATTTGTCAGTGCAATTGACAAGGAATTCTGCTTTGCTGGGAAGGGAAAAAAATGCCTCCAAATCAAGTCAAATAGTGTCTTACGGGCCTTTCTGAAGAATTAGACATAAAAAATTATTTATTTGGAAGGGCAGAAATAATACCACTCATCCCTGTGTGCTCACTCAAAGGGAAGAAGGAAAATCTAATTATTTTACACAATGTATACAAATCATTTCCTTTGCCTTTACTTTCCTTTGCTCTCCATCACATTTTGGTATCTCATACAGGCGGCACAGCATAACCAGTGTGCTGCTCTTTTGTGTAATTAAGTCTTTCAGAAAGACATCTGCTTTTGACTTGGCAGACCCTTCGATGCAACAGGAGGCTAAGGAAAGACCAATTAATGAGACCCATTTGATCTGAAGTCAGTAACTCCATCTATCACTTACCCATCCCTCCATTAAATATGTTTAGGTAATTAGGCTAAATTAATGAGCAAAGCTGGGGCGCAGCCTACCAGGAGTAATTGCCTGAACTAATCCACTGCCTCTACATCTGCGACAAATGAAACGCTGGGAAGGCATGTAGTGTCAATATTTGCTTTACATCCACACATGCATATTTCATGCTCAAACAAAACAGAAAACGAATGCTATTTCTTGTGATTTTTTAAAATTCTATCCATTTAAAAACAATTGCCTCCATGGCCATTCTGACCTTTTTTTTGGTTCCCACTCTTAGTTTGTATTACAGTCATATTTTTTCTATTATTCTAATATTAACAAGCATCTGTTTATATTCTCACCAACCGCATCAACATGCCTTGCACAGTAATGACCTCCTGAACCATGCAAGAATACAAAACCTACTTCACACTCCAGCACTTCCTCCCTCTGGGTAAAATGGAGCTGTTCCTCAGTGTTTTTCAAAGAAACTTCCTTTCACACCAATGAAGGGAAAAGCCCAGAGGGTCCTCATTAACTCTGGGTTAGAGGTACGCTACACCCAAATCCACTCCCCCACACTTAGTGTCAAGACCCGCAAGGCTTTTTCTACACGCTCAGCATGCAAGGGATAGCTCTGGGGCAGGCCAGCACTAAAGGCCAAATTCAAGCGAATGTTACTTTGTGCCTTTGTAGGTAATCTAAGCTCACAGGCAGGACCGATAATGGCGTAAATTAAAAGTGTTAACTGTTGTAAGATACTGCTGAGACACTGGGCTTCCAAGGAGGAAAGATATTATCTGTTCACGGGCTGAAAATCACAGCAATTTGCTCGTCTTCGAAAAAACCTCTAGGATTTGAATGTGTAGATTTATAACGTTTGTACATGACTCATTAAATGTCATTATTATGCAAGTCGTTAGGTTAACGTCGTATAGCGTACTGGCGTATGTTGTGATGGCTAATTTAAACTGGCTTTAAATGATCATTCAACCTCTGTTTAATGGACTATTTATGTTTACTTTGTATTTGTTTATTTATTGAAAGAGTGTAGTTTCAAGCTTCCATAGAGATAAAAAAAAAAGTAATTGCAACTTTTAATCTTTTTATTATCACAATACATGGCCTGAATGAATGGGCCCTTGATTCATTGGTTCACATGATTAGTTCAAAATGCAGGTTCATTTAGAAACTAAACACCACTTTTTTTGTTGTTGTTGTTGTTGTTGTTGTTTTTTTTGGTTTTTTTTTTTTAATTGTGAGTTTATATCTCGCATTTCAAACTTTATTTTTCACAATTATGAGAAAAAAAACTGAAAATATTTGTTTTTTTTCTTGCATTTCTTAAGTTTATATCTTACAACTAAGTCTTTTCTGCCATGAAATAAAAAAATAGATTATTTTTTTAAATTTAAAAGTTATTTTATATATTTG
The DNA here is from genome assembly GCF_022985175.1 of Labeo rohita. NCBI lineage: Eukaryota > Metazoa > Chordata > Actinopteri > Cypriniformes > Cyprinidae > Labeo > Labeo rohita. The sequence goes on along the minus strand of NC_066876.1, from coordinate 12,095,882 downwards.
TGACTTTATACTTACTTTTTATACTCTCAGAATTGTGAGAAACGAAGTTCAAATTTTGAGAATTAAACTTTTTTTTAAAAAAAAGAATTGTGAGATAATTTGATTACATTTATTCTGCCGCAGAAACAAGCTTCCATAGTTCTCTTTATATTTACAAAATGTAAAAGACTAAGAAGTCTAATTTAACAGTTTAAGATTAAAAGGGTATGTATAAAAGTTGGCCTACAAATGACATGTCAGGATAAACCTACATCCTGCAGTAGCACATTTCAAGAATTAGTTCCTGAATTCCTGAATGTCATAATAATTTACTCACCCCTATGTCATCCAAAATGTTCATGTCTTTTTTCTTCAGTCGAAAAGAAAGTTTCAATTTCTCTACACGATCCCAGCCAAGGAATATGTGTCTTATAGAGAAACGATCAGTCATTTTCTAAAACAAATAACCAAAAATGCTTGTCTTGCACTAGCGAATCTACATCACATGTGGTTCTTCGTCTGTGTACTTCAGTTCTAAAAGGCAGGGTGAAAAACTCCAACTCGTTTTCTCCTCCAGCTTCAAAATTATCTAACGTTGTTGTTTTACCTTTTTTTGTTTGTTTGTTTGTTTGTTTCAAGCAAAAACTCACTTCATTTTGACTTGTTTTTTTTTTTTTTTTTTTTCTGAAAACAAGACAATAATTTTTGCATGTCTAGAAAATCCTTGATTTTAGAATTTTTAGATATTTTGACTGGAAACAAGACAAAGAATCTAAGTAAGAAAAGCATTTTTTGCAGTGTTCCAAAGTGACTATGTAATACATGAAGTCGAGTTAGTGCAAGACCAGCATTTGTGGTTAAAAAGTATGTAAATCTTCATTTTTTTTTTTTTTTTAGAAAATGACAGATCATTTGGCTAGATAAGACCCTTATTCTTCGGCTGGTATCGCATAGAGCCCTTTGAAGCTGCACTGAAACTGCAGTTTGGACCTTCAACCTGCTGATACCCCTTGAAGTCCACTAAATGAAGAAAATCCTGGAACATTTTCCTCGAAAACCTTAATTTCTTTTTGACTGAAGAAAGAAAGACATGAATATCTTAGATGACATGGGGGTGAGTCAAATCCTCTCAGTCAAATTATTTTCTTTTTCACTGCAATGAATCGCCAACAGGTCAACACCCTGAATGTCTCAATAACCTCACATACATGTGAATATAATCACTAGGAAAAAAATAGATAAATAAATAAAAGACGAAAGAAAGTAAAACACAAAGATAAATTGAAGAATTAATAAGACTTTTTTCCTTCAATTTCACTCTCTGCCCTTCATTTTCAAAAAGTTCTGGTGGTCATTGTGGAGGGCAGAAAAGAGCAAAACACTTTATAGCAAACTTTAATTTTCTTTATAAAAAGTTCTGCTGGGAATTGTAAGATGATTCAGCTTTTTCATGACTACATTTAAGGTAGGTAAATGATTTCTGCTGTGAAGTCTGCAGTGCCTAGAGCTTTCATTATCAGCTAGTTGACATTGTGACAATGTTTTGGAGGACTCAGTCCCTTCAGTTTCTTTAAGTCCTTGAATTTACTTCAAATACTATCTAAAGCTATCTTTAATACATGCAATGCTTTTCTGTCAATTGGAAAAAAGGCATGTCCAACTAAAAAAAAAAAACTATGGAATTACCTAGCGTATGAATACGTTAATCAGTCATTACCATGGTAAAGATACGATCAAAATTTGGATGTACCCAAATCTGAAGACCTGCCTTGCGTTCAGCCCTGACAAAACATTGCAAGACGTTTTTTAAACGGAAACGGTGGTGCGTTGAACACCCTGTTCTGATGACGCAAGAGTTGCAAATATGGCAGCTGAGAAGGCCATTCTTTGTGTTCTTTTTGAAGAATTTCCAGAGCCTGATGAAATCAGTATAAATATGTGTTTAATATTGCAAAATAGGCTCAATGTTACAGTCACTGCCCTTGCCATCCAGAATAAAAGTGAAAAATCGAGTAAAGGGATGGAAACTGTGGAAACTTTGGTTCCTAATTATTGTGATCCAACATTTGCCTCGCATTTCAGGATGAAAAGATAAACATTTCAGGTGAAGGATAATGTACTTCTTACCTCAGAAACTGTGTTATGATCTATATGACTATTGTGAGTATCATTATTGCTGATCAGTGTTGTTGTGCTATGATATTGTAATATTTACAATTATATAATCAGAGGAGTATAAAAAAGTTTATGAAAGTGTCACTCCACAATACAACAGCAAAATATATAAATTTGTATAGTATTTTCATGTTACATTAATCAATGTCTCTTTAATACCGCGTGGTTTATATACATGTTGCTGCTGATTGGGTTGACATTTTTGACACACCCACCAAACAAGAGAAAACGTCTCTCAAACATCGTTGCACACCGTTTCTGGGAAACATGTCGTTCAACCCAGAAACCATAGCAAAACGTTGTGCACCGGTTTGAGCTTGAATGTGCCTTGTGTTCGGAAAGGAAATGACGTGTACAGAACCCCTAAAGATAATAAATATGAGATAGGAGGAAACAAATGTATTTCAGTGCTTTCTCTAGCAATTATATCGTTGCGTAACTATACTGTACATAAATTGCGGGCATAAGGGAGCCACTATTAATATGCGGGGCACGCTCGCCTTTTACTTTCATTTTCAAGATTTGTGATAACACGTACTCTGTGTAACGTTATACTACGGAAGGGCAGTACTTACTACACATTTTTCAAGATTAGATGCTTGTCAGTAGTGCTCAGGATCTGCAAATCATTCGCCATTGTCCGATCAGTCATCTCTCCTTACTCTGTTTATGTGGTAAGTTAAATTTTATGTACTGTAATGTATCAGGCTACTGCTAGCAAGCAGCTAACTATTTCCCTTCAGTGGCTCCGTAGAACGTGTTATTCGTTTTCCATGCCAATACATATTCACCATCAACCTTTTTCAGGCTGATGACAGAAGGTCTGGAAACTTTGGCCGGTTTGAATGGCCAATGCCTCAGACATATTTTAAAGATTCTATGCTGCGAAAATCCAGCGTTTAGGTGATCCTTTTTCTACACGCTTTCTTTTTTTGTGAGGGGGATTGGCACCACTGCATTTTTGTTTTCAGGCGGAACGTTGAAGACTATGCCCGACTGGAACGGTGCTTTACATCTCCGGTCTCTGGTCTTTCTAGTCAAATTAACATATATTCTGAGCCAATAATATGTGACGCTGGACCACAAAACCGGTCATAAGTGTCATTTTTTCAAAATTGAGCTTTATACATCATCTGAAAGCTGAATAAATAAGCTGTCCATTGTCCATTGGTGTATGGTGTGTTAGGATAGAATAATATTTGGCCATGATACAACTATTTCAGTATATGGAATTTGAGGGTGCAAAAAAAAATCAAAATACTGAGAAAATCGCGTTTAAATTTGTCCAAATTAAGTTCTTTGCAATGCATATTACTAATTAAAAAATAAGTTTTAATATATTTACAGTAGCAAATTTACAAAATATCTTCATGGAACATGATCTTTACTTAATTTCCTAATGATTCTTGGCATAAAAGAAAAATCTATAACTTTGATTTATAACCATTCTATAACCATACAATGTATTTTTAGCTATTGCTACACATATATCCCAGCGACTTAAGACTGGTTTTGTGGTCCAGGGTCACATATAACGTTAACGTGCACATTTTCATATTTAGTTATACTGAAAAAGTTTCAATTAAGCTGTTCTTTTTTTTTTACCATGTTTTAACATGGATTTCTATGGAGACTGGAACACGAAAGCACCCAAATGGAAGTTAGAATCTCTCATGGCGCTGCTCATCGGTTAATCAGGAAAAAGGTAGATAGAGTGTTTTCACCAGTGTTGCCAAGTCTGCATTTTTTCCGCGGAATTGAGCTAGTTTAACACAGTTGCCGCGGCCCTAATAACATAATATTTAACACCTGGAGTGCTAATTTTATCAGGGGAATCCCACCAAAAAATGTGTATTTTACCCCCTAGAATGCGAGGACCAAGGACCCCCCCTCAAAACGCTATTGGGCTACTTTTGGGCTAATTTTGAGGAGCAACTGGGCGGGTTTTGTTGTGAAAACCTGGCAACCCTGGTTTTCACTATGCGTCATCAATTGACCATATTGACCATATCAATTGACTAAACAATGCCACTGAACCAAAGAGAACTTTGTCCTGATTATTGCTGCTGAAAATGGTCAGTTATTGTCATGTTTTGGGCTATACTAGTCGGTCGGACCGGGTAAAACATTTAGAGTACTATAGACCAGTGGTTCTCAATCCTGGTCCTGGGGGCCCCCTGCTCTGCACATTTTGCATATCTCCCTTATTTCACACACCTGATTGAGATCATCAACTCATTAGGAGAGAGATCCATGAACTGAACTAATGAGCTGATTATCTCAATCAGGTGTGTTAAATAAGGGAGACATGCAAAATGTGCAGAGCAGGGGACCCCCAGGACCAGGATTGAGAACCACTGCTATAGACTGCCAAAAGTTATCTAAGGAACAGGCATTTGTGGTTGGATAAACTAAACCAGGATCTCCAGGGCAAGAGTCTCGACAACATTCGTGTTTGTTCTTATAATTTCCAGTCAGGTAGGTGAAAAATTAGGCTAATATCTTAATTAATACTGCTCGTATGTATCTTCACCACCTATTAACTTTAGTTTGTCAATATATTGCGCCCCTTCCTGCTTACCAAGTCCTTCTCTATATGATTTAGCAGCTTCCACACGGTTTTTCTGTGGTTTAGACAGCATAAATTAGCAAAACAACATATTCAGTACATTAACCGTACAATCCATGCTGTTGTTTACATCCAAGTATCGTCGGTATGGCCGCACATCCGGGTAACCAAAATTGTTGCGTAATTGCAAACCCTCTATTTGGACACATCCTTACAAAATACCATCTGATATCATCACTCTTCCATGGTAACACCATTAGTGTGTGTTGGAATAGTAATGAATGAAAAAAAAAAAGAAAAAGAAAAAAAAAAAAAAAAGATGATAAATGAACAAGAAAAATAATATACTGTAATCTTAATTAAATTCATTTACTAATTAAATTCGCGGAGCCTCAGGAAGTCTGATAAACGTGCCTTTCCTGTGGGGATATAAAAAGCCACACTCATCAATGGCTCTGAGGAATGAATGACAGAGGGGAGGGGAAAGAGGGTGGCATAAAGCGTTCTTGTCAACCCATTTGCAGGTGACAGCAAAATACACACTAATAACTACCCAAATGTGACAAAACATTCACCACCCCGTGACAAAGGCTCTGTATTTTTACTCTTACAGAACAAGAAAGACAGAAAAGTGGGTGGAATACATTACCTGTGCTATGTTTGCACAGTAGATAGGAGGAAAACCGCTTGAACCTTATCAGGCACGGTACTATACAAGTAAAAAAACATTGATGGTGACAAAAACATACTTGAGGGGACTTATAAATTTGCAACCTCTTGGGAATTAAAATGAATCTGAGTCATAATAGACCAAATCTGATTGATGGAGACAAGCGTGCGTTCTTCAGAAATTATAGTGTAGTGTCTCTGATTGTTGTAGAGAAGAGGCTCCTGAGCATGTTTTAGTGTTGCTGAAGTGTGGAAGCACAATTGCGTGTGATTATCACAGACGAGTTCAATATCTAGTAATTAAGGCGTCAATGTTTCTATTCAGGTTTGACAGCATTCTGGTAATGATTTTCAGTTGAAAGGACAGATTCCCAATGAAAGACAAATGAAACATGACCTTCAAATCTGTTTAAGAGGTCCCGACTTTAAAAATACCATCATGTTTAAGCATTTGAGCACTTGATGCTTGTGGTTCAAAGGCTCTGCTATAAAAAAAAAAAAAAAAAAGCACACCTGATGTAGGAGACTGTCAGAAAATCTTACACACCAAGCAATCAAAGTGTCACAATCACTCCCAATGGGGGGAAAAATGAAGACATAACATCAGAAAATTACTCGAGAATCGGGTCATTTGTATGTTTTAAAGGAACAGGGAAGAATGTTTAAAGCAATAGTTCACCCCAAATGAAACTTGTTATCATTTACTCACCCTCATGTCATATGTGACTTCCTTTCTTCTGTGGAGCACTGTATATTAGAAATTGAAGACTAATCTTTGGAAGTCACATGAAAACTTTTACCTCTGTTCTTCACATTAAAGTAAGTCATTTTTCCATTGATAATCTAGTCCTCAAAAGCAACACGTTCTCACTCCCAACTCATCTTGACGCTTGGTCAGGACCCCTTTTAGCATCACCTTTTGATGCTCAAGGTACCGCTTTTGCGTCATTTTTCGGCACGCAGAGTCCTCCATTGTTTTCAGTTGTTTGTCTTAATTTAATGGTTTGCATGCATTTGTAAAAAACAGAAATACTTTTTATAAAAGTGTACTTTCATTGGAGCACCTAAACCCACCCCTACCCTAAACCTACCCATTTCTAAACAATATAAAATATGTAGCAGACAAATATACAGCCACAGGTATTTACTGCAAAAACTAACCATAAACAAGCACTACAAATCGCATTCCAAGTCTTCTGAAGCCATACACTCTCTTTATGCAAAGATTGAAGGTTTTAATCACTGAAATGATCCCACTCCTTTAACACGCTCACATCTCATTCAAAAAGATAGAGACAAAGTAAATAATGAATATAGTTGTGTCTGCCTGTTATATCTTGCTTTGTTTACAAATTGTTAGGTTGGGGTTGGTTTCAATGTATAAATAGTGTAATATAAATAAAACTGTCATGATTATTTGCATGGAAAAAAAAAAAACATATGCAACATATATGCAATAATAGCAATATTATTACCCAATATATAATTTAATCATGACGATAAAATTCCCAGTGCCTTTTGCGTCAGCACATTGACGTCAAGGGTTTCTTATTTAAAGCACTAGAGGACCCTGCACGTTGAAAGATGATGCTAAAGGGGTACCCTAAACATCAAGAAGTGACGCCAAAAGGTCCTGACCAAGTGTCAATATGTGACGAGTTGGGAGTGAGAACGTGTTGCTCAAAAGAGCTTAACAAATGAGTTGAACTTGAGAGCTGTACCAGGTCATGTGTGAATGAATCATTCAGACCGATTCATTGAAAAGATCTGACTCAATAATTTGCAACAAAGCAGACATTGTTTCTTCTCTCATACATTTTCATAAATAAGGGTGACAACTGACAAGATCTGCAGTGAAAGTCCATTCTCATTCAGAGCTATTATCACTTCAGAATACTTACTTAACTATACATACAGTGTACAGTTTTATTCAGTAAGGACACATTTAATTGATTCAAAGGTGACAGTAAAGCAGTTATAACGTTACAAAAGATTTCTATTTAAAAAAAAAAAAAAACATTTAGTAAACATCTAGTGCCTACATATGTAGCAGTCTTCAATTCAAGCATCTTAACTGTCATTGAGCCCTAAGTCAAGTATCTGGAAAACTTTACTTCAAGCAGTAGTTCTGCCCACGTCACTAATAGCACTCTGCACTGGAGACTTGAAAGCATTTGTTTCAGCCTAGATGATGTTAGTATGTTGCTTTTACTGCTTGCCTGCAATGCTTTCTGCAAGTTCACCATAAAGGACATATGCGGCCAAACACTAATTCGGCCAAAAGTGGCATCTTGGAAAGCAGCATGATTAAGTTGTCTAGCTTTCCAGACAGGCTTTATGTTGGTAGCGCCGGAATAATGGATTAAAATGTTGTCTCTGGTTATGGAGCACATGACACCACCCCTCGTCTGTGCCCTGGCACCAGAGTACAGCATAAGCACCTCCAGAGGCTGGAGATTTTATGGAATCCTGCTGTCAGGCCAATCACTGATGGTCTATGTGACCATAATTACTTCCTGTGGCTTAATAATAAACGTTGAGACTCTAGCCATGATCCCGGTTCATTTGCCCCCCTGCTGTTCGACTGGAGTGCACTTTAAATGACTTTGTGCTACACAACGTTGCACTTACTAAACACATGTCAGTGTGTACTTTGCAGTTTCCTACTGCAGCTGCATTCATTCTGCACAGGGCTCATATTCCTGGTGCATGCAGCTGTACTCTTGGTTATTGTGTTTTCCAGTATTCACAATAAGCAGATGTTTTCTTATTTGTGCTATATATAATAGGTTTATACTTACTGTATGTTTAAGATTTGACATCCAGTACAGATGTTTTACTGTAACTTTGTCATACTAGAGACTGTAAAGTCTGGGATACACTACATTTTTCAGACGACTTCCAATCTGTATGATTAAATATTAGTTTCCTTTGCAGTCTGATTGGCAAATTTGAGTTGACAGATTTCACAGGTAATCACATAATGTATGACAGGCACAGACTCAGACACTGATTTTTTTTTTAGCTTCAGACTGATTCTATCCAGGCAGAGGAGATTTTCAGACAAGGTTTTCCTCTGTAACTGTTTACAAAGTTGGCAAATGTGTGATTCCTACAGTGATGCCAACTTATTCATTAAAAAAAAAAAAAAAAAAAAAAAAAAAAAAAAGACTCATTGAGCCATTGAAACATTCATTCAAATTATTTGTTCAAAGAAAACTGATTCATTCAGGATCTAAACAATTTACTGACTGTGAGTGAGTCATTGGAACATTAATTCAAAAGATTTGTTCAAAAAGGCTGATTTATTCCGGAACTAAACAGCTGACTGACTGTGAGTTTATTATAACATTCATTCAAATGATTCGTTCAGAAACTAAACTACTGACTGACTTTGCTAGTGAGTCATTGAAATGTTCATTAAAATGATTCATTCGAAAATGCTGATTCATTCAGGAACCGAACAATTGACTGACTGCGAATGAGTTATTGAAACATTCATTCAAATGATTTATTCTAAAAAACAAATTTATCCAGGAACTAAACAATTAACTGACTTTGCAAGTGAGTCTTTTATTTATTTAAATGATTCATTAAAGAAAAAAAAAGCGCTGATTCATATGGGAGCTAAACAGACTTTGTGTGTGAAACATTAATTCAACTGATCCGTTTAAAGAACTCATTCAGGAAGTAAACAATTAATTGACTTTATGAGTTAGTTATTGAAATGTTAATTTAATTAATTTGTTCAAAAATGCTGATTCATTCAGGAACTAAACAACTAACTGACTTTGCAAGTGAGTCATTTAAATGTTTATTTAAATGATTTGTTCAAAAAATGCTGATTCATTCAGGAGCGAAACAATTGACTGGTTTTGGGAGTGAGTCATTGAAATGATCATTCAGATGATTTGCTAAAAAACGTTGATTCATTCAGGAGCTGAACAGTTAACTGACTTTACAAGTGAGTCATTAAAACATTTATTCAAATGATTCATTCAAAAAAAGCTGAATCATTGGGGAACAAAACAATCGACTGACTTTGCGTTCAAAAATGCAAAAAACAGCAATTCATTCAAGGAACTAAACAATTGACTGACTTTGAGAGTGAGTTATTGAAAAACATTCATTCAAATGATTCCTTCAAAAAACACTGATTCACTCAGGAACTAAACAACTGACTGACTTTGCAAGGGAGTTATTAAAAGAATCATTCCAATGATTTGTTCAAAGAATGCTGATTCGTTCAGGAACTAAAGAATTGACTGACTTTGCAAGTTAGTCAACGAATCATTCATTCAGCTGATTTGTTGAACAGACAAAGGGGTAAATGTTGTGTCTAAAAAGTTTTTTGAAAATTGGACTATAAAATGATTGTCACACACTCACAATCATTATGTTTATTTTCTGAATAAGATTATTGCTTTGATTATTGCTTTCATTATGAGTGACGTAGGTAGCCTGATATCGACTGAAAAAATATTAAGAAAATACATGCTTGTGTGGTAAACAAGTGATTTAGCCATTTTGATACCTTAGGATAGTCCTCATAATTAATGATGCATCAGGTCAATAAAATCCCTGATAAGGGACAAACAACACAACGCAAAGGGAACACGACAGAACAAATTTAATAGAGCCATATATAGACATATGAACATTATAAGCATTCAGACATGAACAGAGACCGGAGAGCCCCGTTTCATCTAACATCTATTCACCTATTGAAGAGAAGCTCCATCCTCAACTCCCTCATTACAGCAAATTTATATCTCTATCATTCAGTCTCACTTATTTTGAGATCCTTGATTAATATGTTTAACTACATACTGGTGATTCTGAAAGCTGATTGTCTGGTTACCTCTGGTAAAAAAAAAAAAAAAAAGCTAATTTTTGGATAAACTGATACTGCAGAAAAACTTACTGCAAATACAACTTTGTTGTTATGTTTCTTTTCAGCCATGCTGATCTTTTAAAACACCACTCTTGCTCATGTGATACTGTTTAAATGCAATGCAATGACATTCTCACATTTTTAAGTACAGCTTAGGTGTCCAAATACCTTTTGAGGACACTGTACAGTGCTGTCAAAAAAAGCTCATTTGGAGGCAAGACAAGCAACATGTGCTGAATACTCAACACTTCTCAAGGTCTTAGTTCGCTCTCCTGCCTGACCTTCCAGTGGCCCTTTAAGAATGAATTCACAAACTACAAGCTCCTCTGGCCTAACCTGTGCTTCCATATTCTGGCCTCTTCTCCGGGAAGAAGTTGGCCTGTCGTGGTGAACGAAAAACAAGTACACACTGCATTCTGAGTACTGCATCTCTCTCCGTAAGCTAAGGAAAGCTGAGAGACTATCACAATTTTCTAATTACAGAAGTTAAATGCATTTTTGATGACAGCTGCTTCATGATTCTGCCACATACTCAAATTACAAACAATCGTATATGCTAATGATCCCCTTTGTTGATAGAAAAGCATATTGCAGACTGTAGGATGCAACCCTGGAAGAAGCATGCATGCAGTGAATATTGCTGTTCATCATGATGAATATTGGCAGATAATTAAAAAAAAAGTATTTTTTTCCCCTAAAAGAATCAAAAATTGCATTGCATCAAAGATCGCATCAGTCTGAGGGAAATTATATTATTTCATGCAATGGAATCACAAAATATAAAAAAAGTTATTTGTTACAGAAGGTTTGTGATTGCAAAAACCTTGTGCCAGTACAGACTGGAGGTGGTATTTATTTGTCTGCAGGTTATTTCTTATATTGTGAACCACGGGAAGCTTAAAGGATTGTGTTCATGTCTTTCTTTCTTCAGTCGAAAAGAAATGAAGGCTTTTGAAGAAAATATTTCAGGATTTTTATCCATGTAGTGGACTTCAGTTGGGGTCAGCAGGTGATGGCCCAAATGGCAGTTTCAATGCAGCATCAAAGGGCTCTAAATGATTCCAGCTGAGGAACAAAGGCCTTATCTAGTGAAACGATTGTTCATTTTCTAAAGAAAATTCTAATTGATTTACTTTTTAACCATAAATGCTCATCTTGCACTAGCTCGACTTCATGCATTACATAGTCACATTGAAAAGGTCATGAGTGACGTAGACGGAAATACCGACCCAGTGTTTAAAAAGCAAATGTGCGAAGAAAGTTCCAACGGCCTTTACAAAAAAAAAAAAAATGGTAAAACAATCGGACAATTTTGAATTTGGAGGTGAAAACGAGATGGAGTTGTTCACCCTACATTTTTGAGCCAGAGTACACAGATGAAGAACTAACCACGCATGAATTTTCCAGTGTGATTTTGTAATGCGTGAAGACGTGCATGTGCATCACAGAGCTAGTGAAAGATGAGCATTTGTGGTTAAAAAGTATAGACAATTTTTGAAGCTGCATTGAAACTGCAGTTTGGACCCTCAACCTGATGGTTCCCATTGACGTCCACTATATTGAGGAAAAACCTTGAATGTTTTCCTCACAAAAACCTTAATCTCTTTTCGACTGAAGAAAGAAAGACATGAACATCTTGAATGACATAGGGGTAAGTAAATTGTCAGGATTTTTTTTATTCTGGAAATGAACTAATCCTTAATATTTTACTTACTTTACGGTCATTTTTTTTTTTTTTTGAGTTTTCATCCCTAAAGGAGAAGTCCACTTCCAGAACAAAAATTGACAGATAATGTGCCCACCCACTTGTCATCCAAGATTCATGTCTTTCTTTCTTCAGCTGTAAAGAAATTATGTTTTTTGAGGAAAATATTTCAGGATTTTTCTCAATATAATGGACGGATATGGTGCCCCGAGTTTGAACTTATAAAAATCCAGTTTAAATGCGGCTTCAAACGATACCAAATGCAGTTGTAAATGATCCCAGCCGAGGAAGAAGGGTCTTATCTAGCGAAACGATTGGTTATTTTAATAAAAATAATACAATTTATATTCTTTTTAATGTCAAACACTTTGTGTGTCTTAATGTCTTGTCTTGCTCTACCTTACCTCTGTTTTCCAGTTCATGACAGTTAGGGTATGTCAAAAAAATCCAATCTCATGTTCTCCCTCAACTTCAAAATCGCCAGATATCGCTGTTTTACCTGTTTTACCTGTTTTGTTAAGGTTGTTTGATCTTCTTTGCATGTTCACTTTGCAAAGACTGGGTCGGTACTTTTGCAGCGATGTAGGATGATTTTGAAATGATTTTTGAAGTTGAGGGAGAAAATACGATTGGAGTTTTTCAACATACCCTAACTGTCTTACATAGAGTTCAGGCAGAGCAAGACAAGATAAGCGCTTGGGATTTAAAAATATTTAAATTGTATTTTTTTTATGAAAATAACCGATCATTTCGCTAGATAAGACCCTTCTTCCTCGGCTGGGATCGTTTACAACTGCATTTGATATCATTTGAAGCCGCATTTTTAAACTGGATTTTTATAAGTTCAAACTCGGGGCACCATATCCGTCCATTATATTGAGAAAAATCCTGAAATGTTTTCCTCAAAAAACAATGTCTTTACGACTGAAGAAAGAAAGACATGAACATCTTGGATGACGAAGGAGTGAGTATATTATCTGTAAATTTCTGTTTTGGAAGTGGACTTCTCCTTTAAGATAACCCACTGCCATGAAGGAAAATCCAACCTCCATGACTGAAACTCTGCTTGTATGTTTAAAGTATATGTGGGAAATACACAGACTAAACCGCTGATGCAGCAGTGCAGCTGTAACCTCCCTTTCAAAAAAATATACTCAATAATCTGGCAAATATCAAACTACTAATCCTTTAGTATTCACCAAACTTACTAAACCTAAGTCAACATTGCTTCTTATGGGCAGCACTACTAAGAGGGCAGGATAATTAAAACGTTAGTGATAAGGCATCAATATTTTTGTCCTGTAGCCAAAATATCTCAATGCAAACAATGTCTTCAAAATGCACTCACTTGAAAATGCAAAGCGTATAAAATAATAAGACATGTTTTATATAAAACATGGGAATATATAAGCATAAACCTCATTAAATTATGCTAGATGCTTTTAAACAAGCAACTTAATTCAATATTCTTTGTAAACAAGCAGTAATATTTTATGCAATGTCTCAGGTTGTTTATTATTTTGTGAGTTGCATTTGAAATCCGCTTGGCTCAAAAATCTGATATTTCAGGTTGAATGGGCATGTGTCCTGCAGACATGCAGGTTTTCACTTTACAAGATGTTAATTGATGGACTGAAGTTGTGTGGATTACTTGTAGATTACTGTCATGTTTTTATCAGATGGTTGGACTCGGCACCCATTCACTTCAGAGGATCTATTGGTGAGCAAATGATGAAATACTAAATTTCTCCAAACTTGTTCTAATGAAGAAACAAACTCATCTACATCTTGAATGGCCTGAGGGTGAGTACATTTTCAGTAAATTAATTTTTTTGGACGAACATGCTAAAGTCACATGCACATGTGAGAAACAAAGATGGCGGTGCAGAAGTGTCCGCTTGCAGTAATGAGAATGGATAGCTGCAGGCTGAATGTTTTCTTCTGTAGCCCAGAGAGGAGAGTCTTTTTCATCCCAGTCATTAATTGCTGATAAATTGCTGTGGTCTTCCCACTCACTACCTTCTTTCATGCATGTTAAAATGGTAATCCTCTCTCACCGCCTCTTATTGATTTCACCTAGTGCAAAGCCAATTACAGTTGTTTTTTTTTAGACTTTCTTAACAATGACACAATCAGAAACCTGCATGCATAACTAGAAACCCTTGGAAACCAAGCACTTTCAGGACGGTATGCTATTATTTAATGGTCTAAGGAGTCATAATCATTATTAATGATGTAATGCTGAAGTCGGCCTCATTTTTAAATTGTACTTTCATTTAGTTTGCATTACTTTTTAACTTAAGCTATTTTCACTCTGTAGGCAATTTCAAACAGCAGAGTATAAAGGAAGATGAAATAGGGAACACGAAGATCGCCTCTAGTTAAAAAGAAAAATCTTATCTAAATAAATGTAGCTCAAAGTTCTCCTCAAATGCCACTGAATAAAGGTAAAGTCCATCACCCTAAAGCAAGTTAATTCGCTCTGAGGAGAATGTTTTAAGACAGCTTCTCTTTTCAAAGAAAAGCCTGGGAAGACAAGCCATTAAAAAGAACAAACCTTTTTCTTTTACTTGTTACTTTCTTCTTCTGCATATTTCAGCTGAGGAGTACCAGAAATGTTACATAAAGCACTTGCTTTAATGATTTTGCAGATCATTTCCTGTAATATGCTTGGAAAGGTCAGCATCAAATAAGCATGAAAAAGATGACAGGATAAAGGATCATGCTAATGAAAATTTCTCTGTCACTGATCATTTTCAAAATCCAGAGAGACGCTGTTTAAGAGCCTAAATGAGAAAACTGAGCGATTTCAGCAGATAATACAGATGATTAAAATATTAGTCATGAACATTCAGTGCAAAAATAATTGTTTTAATAAGCATTTTCTTGTTTTCCTATAAAAAATCTCACCATAATTAAATGATTAAAACTAGATACATTCATTTGTGACTTGTTTTCAGGGAATACATCTTGAATAAACATAAACCTTTCCTAATTAGGCTTGATTTATGCTTATAGTTATGCAAGAGAAATTATATTGCAGTAAAAATAATAAATAAATAAATCAACTTTGCTGAAAGTGCATTCTTTAAAAACAAGTCTTAAAAGAATAGTTCACCCAAAAATTTGTTAAAAATGTATTCTCACCCTCAGGCCATCCAAGATGTAGAGTTTGTTTCTTCATTCAACAGATTTTAATTAATTTCACATTACATCACTTGTTCAAAAATTGATCCTTTGCAGTTAATGGGTGCCATCAGAATGAGAGTCTAAACAGCTGATAAAAACATCATAATAATCCACACAACTCAAGTCCACTGTACAAAACATTGGCAGCATTTCGCAATTGTCTTGCCTGAATCAGGACAGAAATATTCCGTTCACAAGCTAAAATAGTCTAAACCCATTCTAAACAAATATGGATGGATTTTGATGTGAGAGGACAACAGGGTATGGACTTTTTCACTAGAAGAAGAGTTATTATGGATATTGAAGCAATGGTTTAAAGGTAAAACACCATAATGAAGGATTTGTTCCTTACAAACACACAGTGTTTTGTTTCACAAGACATTAATCAATGGACTAGAGCCGTGTGGATTACTTGTGAATTATTATGATGTTTTTATCAGCTGTTTGGACTCTCATTCTGACGGCACCCATTTACTGCAGAGGTGAGCAAGTGATAATATTTCTCGAAATTTGTTTAATGAACAAACAAACTCATCTACATATTGGATGGCCAGAAGATGAGTACATTTTACTTATGGCTAAGCTATTAAATTTCATGATACTTCATGATCAAAAGTTTACATACACCTTGCAGAATCTGCAAAATATGAAAATAAGAGGGATTCATACAAAATGGATGTTATTTTTGGTTTAGTACTGTCCTGAATATGATATTTCACATAAAAGATGTTTACATAATACATAGTAATACATAATAATAGTTGAATCTATAACAAAGACCCGTTCAAAAGTATACATACACTTGATTCTTAATACTGTGTTGTTACCTGAATGATCCACAGCTGTGTTTTTTGTTTTGTTTTGTTTTGTTTTTGTGCTAGCTGTTCATGAGTCCCTTGTCTGTCCTGAACAGTTGACTGCTTGTTATTCTTCAGAAAAATCCTTCAGGTCCCACAAATTTGTTGTTCTTTCAGCTTTTTTGTGTATTTTAACCCTTTCAAGCATTGACTGAATGATTTTGAGATCCATCTTTTCACACTGAGGACAAGTGAGGGACTCATATGCAACTATTACAGAAGGTTCAAACGGTCAATGATGCTTCAGAAGGAAACACAATGCATTAAGAGCTGGGGGGGTGTAAACTTTTGATCAGAATGGAAATGAGTACATTTTTTTTTCTTATTTTGCCTAAATATCATATTTCTTTCATTTAGTGCTGCCTTTCAGAAGTTACAGAAGATACTTACATGTTTCAAAGAAGACAAAATAAGTTAAATTTACCCTGATCTTCAAATTCTAAAAGTTTTCACCCCTCGCTCTTAATGCATGGTTTTACCCCTGGAGCATCAGTGAGCGTTTGAACCTTCTGTAATAGTTGCATATGAGCCCCTCAGTTGTCTTCCGGCATTGTTTGGAGTGGTTCAAATACACAAAAATGTTGAAAAAACGAAGAATTTGTGGGACCTGAAGGATTTTTCTGAAGAACAGCAGGCAGTTTAACTGTTCAGAACAAACATCGCCTCATGAAAAACTATCACTAAACAAACAAACAAAAACACAGCTGTGGATCATTCAGGTAACAAAACAGTATTAAGAATCAAGCGTATGTAAACTTTTGAACAGGGTCATTTTTATAAATTAAACTATTATTTTTTCTTGTGGACTGTATGTAATTGCCTTTTATGTGAAGTATCTTATTCAGATCAGTACTAAATAAAAGATAACATGCAATTTGTATGACCCCTCATATTTTGGTATAATAATAGACATTTAACAGATTCTGCAAGGTCTATGTAAACTTTTGACCTCAACTGTATACATTGCACAGATTCACAATAAAATGACTATATTTTACTGACAAAATTTCACAGAGCAATCATATATGTTACTATTTGTTTATTATGCATATGATATTCATATGATGTTACATAGTGCACATGGCATGTAACAGATCCCGATTATCAGACAATTAGGGTACCACAACGATAATTTTTACTGAACTTCATAATTATAAAAAGGCCAAATCTCTGGTCTCATAAGCATGTAATTAAATATGTTCTACCTAAACTGGGACCAAAGGCTCCTAGACCATTTCCCAAATGGGATCAGAAAGATTAAATGGCGGGATGCCCTTCCTGGTGATTTCGACACGGGCGACAATAGAGCCTGGAAAAATGGTTCCCTTGAGGGTTCAATTCACACTTTAATTACTCTTTTAATTAATCACAAATGTACAGAGCGATGCTGTAGAACATCAGCTATCAAAAGTGCAGTGCTGCTTTCACTCGACACTTTTGACACTAAATATTCAGAATGTGATCAAACAGACTGGAAAGAGGACGAAAGAAGAAAATGAGCTCAAAAATGTATCATACAGTGCGCATGAATAAACTGCATACGATGACAAATAATATGTGCAATCACTGGAGCATGAAATCTTCTCTTTAAAACTCTACATAATTAGGAGTGCTGACAAGGTGCTCCTTTGTCCACGCAATGAAATTCAATTAAAATAGTGGAAAGAAAGGTGTAGGAGATGTGCAGAAACTTCAAAACCTCAGTCTGGGGATGAAATAGAATGTTTTTAAAAGTGTCTGTTATCATACGGATGCACATGGCTTGGAGTACTGGCAGCATTTCGCAATTTGTCACAGAAATAGTGGAAAAGCAAAACTCTCAACTTTTATAACCAAAGTGGACAAAATGCTTTCAAAGTGCAAAAAGAAAGAAAAAAAAAAAAAGAATAGTCTCTGATTGTGTGAATCTAAAAGGACTGAATTTGTCTGTGGCCTGCAGACTACCTCTGCGCCAGACAACAGACAGCTATTCTGTGTCAGCAGATGTATAAGACTGACAGAGAAACTGGGATATTCTCATTTAAATCCAAAAGAGCCTTTGAGGTATCAGCTGATACACAATGGGGCCGAAGTGTGTTGGATACTGACCTGTAATATTAAAAATTCATCTAGTCTTCATTCCAGCGAGGTTCATTTCCAGCGCTGTCTGGTTAGTAATCTGGAACAGCGTTGTGCGGTAATAAATCATGTAGTGTATTGGTTTCTGTTGCGATTGCCTGCGGATATCAACACACTAATGCATTATGTTATAAGAAGGCAATTGCTTAAACCCGATGCTAAAATAAAGAATAACAGGTGCTTTACGAAGGTTCATGAATGCTGAGCTCATTGATATGCAGTTGCTTCTGTCTTCTGTATAGACTCTCTTTAGCATTCATCAGAGGCCTCTGATGACAAACTGTCCGGCTTTCCTCTCCATCAAACAAGTAGATTAATGACTTCAGTTTAAATGCATGACTGTTCTGACCTATTGCTCTTCACCAGACAGCCATCAATAAAATGTGCGTGTCAGTAAGTGAGTAGTTACCAAACCACAGAGAATACCGTATGTTAAAGCACATTATCGTGATCTCAGATTAAGGACATATTTTGTCTTGGCTGGTGGGATCTGTTTATTATAGTTACAGGCTGTGGAGGATTCCTGCAGAGATACTGCAGAAACATCAGAGGCTTACACAGACCTAGTCAAGGCACAGAACAGCGGCGGTTTGTACACTTAAGTGCTTAACATTAGAAAATAAAAACAAATTTGCTGCTCTTTTAATAAGGCTACATAAATATTTAGTATAAAGGCAAATAATTACAGTTGAGCTCAAAAGTTTACATACACCTTGCAGAATTTGCAAAATGTTAATTATTTGACCAAAATAAGAGGGATCATACAAAATGCATGTTATTTTTTATTTAGCTCTGCCATGAATAAGATATTTCACATAAAAGACATCCACAGTAGCATGAAAAACAAAAAATATATATATTATTATAAATTATTCAAAGAAAGCCAAATTAATTTTTTACTGAAATTTGGGGGAAATTTTTGCCCCAAGCCCTCATTTATTTCTGACCCTGGTGCCAAACAACGTTATAATTTCTGCTAGGAGTGTGCGATATTGACGAAAAAGATCTTGATATTTTCTGAGATTTCATCGATAACAATAATTAAATTATATTTTGCTGAGTGTGTTGGTATCTTAAAGGGGTCATCGGATGCCCATTTTCCACAAGTTGATATGCATCTTTAGGGTCTTAATGAAAAATGTATAATATACTTTGATTAAAAGTTCTCAATGGTTGTGTAAAACAACACCCTTTTTACCTTGTCAAAATGAGCTCTGTAAAAATCATCTCGTTCTAAGGGGTTGTTCCTTTAAATGCAAATTAGCTCTGCTCGCCCCGCCCCCTCTTCTCTCTGTACCTCTGGTCTGAGGTAAGAGCTCAGGTCAATCAACTATCGTGGGAGTGGCCTCTGTCGGTGTGATGGCATCTGAGAACGGCTCCATTTGAAAAAGGGGATATTATTTTTACAGATTAATTAAAAACCACTGCATGGATTTTGATCATTATAGGGTAGATTGGTACATACACTGCCAACACGCATTAATGTTCAAACAACATGAAAAAGTGAACCCCTTTAAGGTACACCACATTTAATAACATGTTTTTACTCCAAACTCACTTCATAACGTCAGTCAAGTGTTTGAAATAAATCCTTCTGTGAGATAATGTGGCTTTTTACACAGAATGAGGCATGAATAGTATTCATAGTATTCACAGCAGTGATAAAATATATGCTGTATTATATAGAAAATTATAATAAGAACGCCCCAGATAAACCATACATTGTCGTCGTCATGTGTTTAATAGTCACATTGATTTCTCAATGAAAGTAGTTAAATCTGTTTATTCAGCTGCAGCGATCGTGATTTCCTGGTTTCTTCTTCGGGCGTATTTAGAGTTTCTGCACGAGAGCGCCCTCTGGCCTTCGGATGGAGATTTACTGCTGATCACAGAAACGTGCTTCACTGAAAGATACGTATGACATTCGCAGCTTTTGATTAATCATTTTGATTAATCATTTTGATTTATCATGATTAATCATTTTGATTTATTTAAAATGTGAATATAAGACATAAAACGTTGAATATTTGAAAGTATATAAAAAAAAAAAAAAAAAAAAAGATACTTTAAATGTGAAATTAAAACCGCCAGTAGGTCTCAGCAGGTCACTGTTAATAAGTGAGTCATTGCGATTGAACCGAATCATTTAAGTGGTTGATTCATTCAGATATCAACAGATAAATGTTGCTCAGAGGTGCAAAACTGTTTTATGGTAGCTGAGTTTGGAATGATTTTTGTTGTCAAAATAGAGCAAAATGGCAATATGGTGTCTAAGTCTCCTAATTACCTTCTTGTTTATTTAACTGTTGAAAAAAAAAAAAAAAAAAAAAAAAAAAAAAAAAAAAAAACATCTATATGTAATCATGCTAATTTTTGGAGAAAAAAATGTCACTCTTCATGTGATATTGATTAACTACATTAAATAATAATAATATAAATATATACATTTTCTGTCCCTTTATCTTCAATTTTGTGATCATTCTAAATGCATTTTAACAGACTGAATCACGTAGTGAAAGAACACACTCTAAGGGTGTGTTCACACTTGTAGTTTGGATCGTTTGGTTCATTTGGTCCCGACCAAAAAGGAAAATGACACATTTGGTCCTGGTTCACTTAGCGTTCACACTGGTTTTTTTGACAGGGAACTTAAAGATACCAAACCTAAAGGCATAGTGATACGTTCACAACCTGATTGGTCAGGTTGAATGACATATATTTCGTGACGGAACTCACCGAACGCCACAATTCACTGCTTAGCACTGCTTTAAGTCGACTACACCTAATGCCGTCTGCTGGACTAAGCATGCTTGTTGTGTGTATATGAGTTTAGTTTCACCACCTGCAAACTCACAAAGAGCAAATAAGAGCCCACGTTTGCCCTCTGCTCATTTTGTTTTGGATACACCGCTTGTTCTCTTTGTGAAACCATAGCATAGCATTGCATTTTCTCAATACTTCCTGTTTTTGGTCCATATAGAAGTATTTGGTCCATGCCACGTTCATATTTCAATCCAACCGCACCAGAGTTTGTTTGGAAGTGGACCGAAAGTGGCAGCATTCGCACTCAAATGAACCGCACTAACAAAGCAATCGCACCAGGGTTAGTTTTAATCAAACCAAACATGACAAGTGTGAAAACACCCTAAATATGCACGCGCACTAGTATAATCTACTAAACTATACGTAATGTATATGTGCTCTCTGTAGGAGTGTTTTGTTAGTTTTTTGCAAAATACTGGATAATGGCAAATCGCACATTGTTAAAACAATTACGATATTATCACAGGTGACATATCGCACACCCCTAAGTCTTGTACCACTGTCTTTTTGGCTAATTTGTGCTCTTGCTAAACTGTTAAAGCTTCATTTTAACCACCAATGCAACGCTGCAAGTATTTACCTTACCTCTACATGTCTGCGAAGGGTTGATGTCGATACTTTATAAGCTGCTATATTGTTTTGGCCTCCCTAGGCAAAATCAGCTTACACTGAATAATAGTGCCTAAATATGGCCAGGGGTATGACACAGAATACGACGGGGTTTTGTTTTCAGCTGGGTCTGCTCCACTTCTCCCTATCATTTACTGCAGTAGTTTTGAGAGTGCAATTGTTTTTTTTTATTATTATTATTTTATTTCTTTTTTTAACTTAGTAATGAATGTGTGTTTTAAAATGTAGTGAAGTACAATACATCAAAAAATTATACTTAAGTAAAGGTAAAATTACAGATTTTAAAAATTACTTAAAAAAAAAATAGTAGTACACAAATAAGCTACTCAATCTACTTATGCCCCAGTGACAGTTATGTTTGCGCCTGATTTAGACATTCACACACAAAAAAAGTATGTTTTTGTATGACATTGTTTAAATTCTTACGAAATCATCACCTCGTAAAAAAAGTTATGTTTTATACGGTTTTAATCTTTTATGGAACAGATTCACTCAAAAACACTGATTCTTCAGGAGATTTGTTTGGAACTATTTTCCTTAGTATGGCAACAATAGGTAAAGTAAGTGGAAATATTGTCTGAAATGTATATTACTCAATATTAATGCCAAATTCTGTCATGAAACTCTAGATGGTGCAGGATGATGGCTTTAAACTACTTGGCACAAGCAGCCAATGACCAATGCTGCTTTAGTTTTACTATGTCTGGTTAGCATTCGCTAGAGCATTACACAGCATGCTTTCAGAGTTCCTCTGAAACTCTCCACCTTCCCCAGCTCCACCTGTGTAGATCTGCTACGAGTTACTTGAATTAAATTCTTACAGCACCGTATCAGCATATGTATCAGCAGTAGCAATGTCCTTTACTTGCTTTGCAGCAACATGCGTAATAATCTACAACAACAGCAATAACCAACAGCAGCAGCAATTCAGCAGTGTAGCAGATCTGTTCCGCCAAGACCAAATACATTAACATGGTCATATCCATTACCGTGCTAAAATCTTCCAAGGGTTGTCATGACAGAAATACAAAAAATATTATTACAACTTTGCTGATATTCAGAAAAGCAGTGTTCTTGCTTTTGTAATATTACTGAATGTATCACTTTATAAAGCCATTTGTAATGTCTGTTTTTGCAAGTCTTTATTTGTGTTTTTTTTCTCAGTAAATTTTGATATATATATACACATATATATATATATATATATATATATATAATTAAATCACTGAATATATAATAAATCAGGATTCAATTTTAACTGACAGCAAATCAAAAGGTACAAATATGTACAATTTAACTACTGATATGCGCTTTAAGTTCTAATATGTACCATTTAGGGTTAGATATGCTACAAAGATGTAAAGGTTAGCTTTTGAACTCTAGAGCACCGTCCCAATGACAGCTTTGTGCCTTGAAAATATATCATTGTAATGTTTATTTACTGTCATATGTGATCTGTATGTTCCAAGTATTCCTAATCGATCCAATTTCAGTGACCTTTCTAGAACATGTTCTGTCAAAGAGAAAGCTGAAGAATGTGTTATCATAGTCTTGAAAGATGTATTTGTTTGAGAAATGAATGGGACATACAGCAACATTAGATTTATTCTGGCACAAGTCTGCTCGCTATGTACCAGCAGGAGTTCATGTGTTATTCAGTTTAATTCAGAGTTCAATACATCTAGAACTCTCCTTACCTCTGACCCCCAGCCCACCCGAGCTTGTGTAAGTGTGTAAGTGTTGTGTGTGTGTGTGTGTGCAGAGATGACCGGCTCCACCGAGACACATTATAGCTGTGCATTGAGTTGATGATTTATGTGCAGGCTACAACCTCTCCTGCAAAAACACAAGCAGAGAGCAGCTTTAGGAAAGCTTTCTATAGGGGAATGTGTCATTTCTGTGTGTATTTGTGTGCGTGTGCATGTACACGCAAGCAGAAACGAAAACGAGTCTGTTTGGATGAAATTTCACTTGACTGGACTGTGCACATGCAAGGAGGAATCTCTGAATTGTGCTGACAAACAAATTGTCTGAAAAAGGTAAATATGCAACAGAAATACAGATGACTTATCCACTGCAGAAAAAAGATAGATTTTAAGTATCATCAAGTAAGTAACATCTACAGTATGCATTTCTAAAACACTTTATTTATAAAATGGTTTTCAGAAGTATAACTTATTCCATACATTTCTAAAGTTTGTTAGAATTATGTTATAAGAAAGAAAGAAAGAAAGAAAAAGAAAAAGAAGGCTTGTTTAAGAGTTAGTTTTATGGATGTTTAGATGTGTTCACAGGGAAAATAATATATATTTTTTTGCTTCTGTTTAAACTATGCTATAGGTTCGGCAAGGTGCCAAAAAGATCACAATATGTTAGGTGTTTATTATTCTGTGGGCTTGGTTTTCCCTGATCAAACATGCTCTCCTGGATTAAGTCAACAGCTTTATCTTCTTCACACAGCATGTGTCACGAAGTTGCATCATTACTTTCACCAAATACATCTGGGTCTACAGAACTAGTAATGAGGTGTGTGTACAGGTTCCCTTTAAAAGCACAACTTTATGCAATTTTGCAACTGGCATACATCAGCTATGCTGAATAATTTTATGCCAACTATTTATGATTGTGGATGCAAGCTGGGACCAGAGGTTTATCATCTTTTTAACCCCACAGGTTGCAGGAAATGCTACTTTGGTATGGTTTAGTTACCAACATTTTGCTTATGTTGCTTCTATTTACTGTATGTTCCACAGAAGACAGCAAGTCATACAGCTTTAGAGTGAGTAAATGTTGACAATAAATGAATAATTAATGACAGAATTTTCATTTTTGGGTGAACTATCCCTTTAACAACATGAGCGATGCCCCAATTAGTTAAAGGCGTCATGAACTGAGAAACCAAAATTCCCTTGATCTTAGGACATAGAGGTCATCGTGCTATAAAAACATCCTGTAAGTTTCAGAACTCAAAACTTTGTCATTAGCCTAAAAAATTATTTGGTTTTCTAGCATTTTTGTTTGTTTGGACCCTTTCCAACAACGACTGTATGATTTTGAGATCCATCTTTTCACACTGAGGACAACTGAGGGACTCATATGCAACTATTACAGAAGGTTCAAATGCTCACTGATGCTCCAGAAGGAAAAAACATGTATTAAGAGCCGGGGGGTGAAAACTTTTGAATAGAATGGAGATTTTTCACAAAATTGCTGGAAAACCAAAGAATTTGTGGGCCCTGAATGATTTTTCTGAAGAACAGCAGACAGTTTAACTGTTCAGGACAAACAAGGGACTCATGAACAGCTATCACTAAACAAAAAAACACAGCTGTGGATCATTCAGGTAACAACACAGTATTAAGAACCAAGGGGATGTGAACATTTGAACCGGGTCATTTTTATAAATGCAACTATTATTTTCTCTTGTGGACTATATGTAAGCATCTTTTATGTTATATATCTTATTCAAGTCAGTACTAAATAAACAATAACATTCATTTTGTATGATCCCTCTTATTTTGGTAAAATAATTACAATATTTAATGATTCTGAAAGGGGGATGAAAACTTTTGACCTCAACAGTACTTCTAAATTATGATGTTTTTTCATGTTAAAATCTTAATAACATAATAAGTGGACCTCAGAGAACAATACAAAATAAACAAAGGTAGTTCATGACTCTTTTAAATCAATGTTTATTATTTATTTACTCTAGTCCTTTATTATTTAAGCAGCATATTGGTGTTTATCAGAAGTTAATACCATGGTAGGGTCTATCACATCAAGAGTTTCTGACAGCTGACTCAAGACACATGACAGCTTTCTGGGCCTTTAAGAACTGGTCAATCGACTGAGAGAATCTCGATAGATCTTATCCTTTAGTTTGATTCCTCTTCAAGCAGCACCATTTTATTTCCACAGTAATCGTGTCGATCGGAATCAGTGGGAACCTTATGCATTTGTGAGATAAGAACAAGAGAGATAAGTATTTAAGTTAGTTGTTTGTTTTAGAAATGCCAAAGTCCCTGCCATCTGCATGCCAAACCATGCCTTGTTGTTTCTCATGGTCACACAGCCGGTTTTATTTACTTATGAGCTGGATGGGAAGCCAAACATTACAGCTGAACTATTTACATCATTTCACAATGCTATTCCTGCACATGTCAGTGAGGTACGTTGCTGTTCAAAAGTTTGGGGTCAGTGAGGTTTTTTAAAGCTTTGTCTACATTTAGTTGATAAAAATGGTAATATTGTAAATTATTATTAGTTTAAAAGAATTTTAACATATTTTAAAAGAATATTTATTCCTGGGATTCCAGTATCATTACACCAGTCTTTAATGTCACATGATGCTTCAGAAATTATTTGAATATGCTGATTTACTGCGCAAATCGTTGGAAACAGTTGTGCTGCTTAATATCATACTGACCTCAAACCTTTAAGCAGTAGTATAGTTTGCTAGGTTTGCCTTTTGGTCTCAGAATAACACACAAAAGTATACTGCAATATTTTAAACCAAGGAACGCTGCAGTATTAGAAGACAACTCATGGACAACAAGTTTAACTGGCTAAAAGTCTAAAACCGCTTGCACAACAGTTTTTTTTTTATGAGGTCAAGTGAATTAAGGCTAATGATGGGTTAACTAGGCCACTGCTACCGGTCCACAAATGCTGCTCTGGCATTTTGCGACATGGAATTTTTCCTACAAATTTTAAATATATGTAAGAGTCTTACATGTGTAACAGAAGAAGATATGGTTTATCAACTACTAACTACGAGATTTAGATTAAAGGAGAAGTCCACTTCCAGAACAACAATTTACAGATAATGTACTCACCCCCTTGTCATCCAAGATGTTCATGTCTTTCTTTCTTCAGTTGTAAAGAATTTGTTTTTTGAGGAAGACATTTCAGGATTTCTGTCCATGTAATGGACTTCTATGGTGCCCCCAAATTTGAACTTCCAAAATGCAGTTTCAATGCAGCTTCAAAGGGCTCTAAACGATCCCAACCGAGGAATAAGGGTCTTATCTAACAAAACGGTTATTTTCTAAAAAAAAAAAAAAAAAAAAAAAAAAAAAAAAAACTATTTATATATTTTTAACTTCAAATGCTCATCTTGGGTAGCTTTGCATGAACTGTTTTTTTCTGGTCTAGACAGTTAGTGTACGTCTAAAAACTCCTGTCTCATTTTCTTCTCCAACTTCAACATCGTCCTACATTGCTGTTTTTACCTTTTTTGTAAAGGGTGGTTGATCTTCTTTGCATGTTTACTTTGTAAACTCAGCAATGTAGGACGATTTTGAAGTTGGAGGAGAAAATGAGATGGGAGTTTTTAGATGTACCCTAACTGTCATGACCAGAAAAAAACAGACTTCACACAGAGCTAGATGAGACAAGCATTTGAAGTTAAAAAGTATATACATTGTAATTAAAAACAAAACAAAATTAGAGTTTTGCTAGATATGACCCTTTTTCCTTGGCTGGGATCATTTAGAGCCCTTTGAAACTGCATTTAAACTGCATTTTGGAAGTTCAGATTTGGGGGCACCATAGAAGTGCATTACATGGAGAGAAATCCTAAAATGTTTTCCTCAAAAAAACATTTTCCTTACGACTGAAGAAAGAAAGACATAAACATCTTGGATGACAAGGGGCTGTTTACATTATCTGTAAATTTTTGTTCTGGAAGTGAACTTCTCCTTTAACAATCACGCGTTGCCGTGTGTAGCAAAGTTTAACAAACATTTCACCATAACATTGAAGCACCTTCTACTTTTAATCAATATTCCTATGTTTACAAAAAGAAAAGATGTCCTTTATTTGTATTTAAAACCCTCCTAGTGCACTTGACCTTGCAGTGACCTTTTTTTTTTGATCCAGGATTGCTGGATAGCAGAGCATGGGGTGTCTTTCAAAGGAAAAAGCCAGTTTGAGTCTGTCAGAGGTGATGGATACCAGCAGTGGAAAGCGGAGAGCTGACTGCATGAAGGACTTAGATTGAAGGTGAATGAATGTCTTTATATAGCTGCTCTTCAATTTGAGCCTCGCACTCGCAGGAGGAATGAGCGTGAGAAGCTGATGCCATTACGAATTGAGATCATTTTTCTTAGACGGCCGTGTGACGTCCTCCAGTTTGAAGTTTAGTGCTTTTTTAGGTTAAATCATTTCATCGCAATCAGTTGAGATTTTTAATCATGGTGGGCAGTGTTGTGAAGGTCAATCTTAAAAGGGATAGTTTACCCAAAAATGGAAGTTGTACAACTTTTCTTTGGAATAGATGTTTTGAGCTGGGTGAACTATCCCTTTAAGAGTGATTCAAAAGTTGCCAACTCCTTAAAATACACCCAAGGCTAAATGGCACATCTTCATCACTCAGTTTCTCACTCCTCAACACACACACATCACACAAACACTCAGTGCCGGAATCAATCATACATAGAGGTCAGTTACAGTATGGCCATCACCTACCCACCTAATGGGGTCCTAATGGAGAATAGCTCATGAAACATGAGATCTTTCCACAAAGGAAGTAGATGCATACTTTAAAACATTTTAACCTTGGACAAACTGTGCAATCAATACTGTATATCCCAGTGCTCTCATTCATCTATCAATCCATCCATTCTCGACAGATATCCAAGCATTACCGCAGAATTAAAGCAGACAGATTAAAGGGAAACAAACAACCACTGAGTTACTATGTTATTAACAGTAGAGTTAACAACATCGCTTTTATTGTAATGTTTTTACTGCAGATTTTTTAAAATTTTCACACAGACATGTATTTTTTAAAGGGCTGATATCACAGATGTTGTATAGAAAAGAACTGTGTCAAGATTCATCACAAATTCTCCTTTTCTGTTCCACTGAAATAATAACAGCATGTGGGTTTGGAAAAGCATGAGGTTGAGAAAATATTTACTAAATATTAGTTTAATACTTGTTATTAATTCTTAGGTGAACTGTTCATTTAAGATCATACCTTTAATAGTCAGTTGATGGTTTAAGTAAGTGAGGGGAAAAGTTCAATGTGTAGGTTACAATTACAGATCAGATTCTCTCTCTCTCCCTGTTTCTCTCTCTCTGTCTTCTTCTTTTTCTTAACTCCAGAGAATGCTGAGCTGCAGAGATAACGGGAGCTGCAGGAGTAGAAAATCAGCTTCAAAGAGCTCAGCCTCTTTTCATCTCCCACAAACACTTCAGATGAGCAGCTGAGAGAGGGAGGAATGAAATGTAACCTTGATCAAAATGATGCATGTTCAACTGGTGCAATTTTATTTGTGTGTGTGGCTTGCGTGTGTGCACTGCATTGCAACATAAGATTCATTTTAAGCATTCAGTTACACTTTAATGTGCGTTGATGAAAAATGACAGTTATGGTGATGCTGATGTTTATTATAATAAGAATTATATTTTAGCTTTTTATGTCAAACGTGTCAGCACCCTCAGATTTTGAGCCAAGTAGTTTTTGAATGCTTCAGGGGGGAAATGCATGTTTAGTGGTCAAGTTGCACAGAGAGAGAGAGAGAGAGAGAGAGAGAGAGAGCTCATTCGCTTTAAAAGAAAAAGATTTTTTCCCCACAATAAAAACAGATTATGAAATGAATCAATAAAATCTCATATGTCAGTACATCCAGCAGTGCACACTCAAATTCAACTAATTGCATTTAATATAAATTTAAACTATAACACATTTAATTCATTCATTCATTCATTCATTCCATTTTATTTTAAAAACACTTGCCACTATTTATTTCCATTCTTAATTCAATTCAGTTGTATTTAATTTTTATTATTTTATTTATAAAAACACTTGGCAATATTATTATTTTATTTTATTTTATTTAATTTTAAGACCCCTTGACCCTGTTTACTTCCATTGTAGATACCTTATCATAACCTCTACTTCAAAAAGCATCAAAATTATTATTATTATTATTATGTAATTCAATTCAATTTTATTTTATTTTTTAAAACATTTGGCCTTATTTACTTCCATTGTAGATTATCATAACCTCTATTTAGAAGAGTATCAAATTTATTATTTTATTTTATTTTATTTTTAAAAACACTTGGCCATAGTATTATTATTATTATTATTATTATTATTATTATTATTATTATTATTATTTTATTTATTCAATTTTATTTTATTTTAAAAACACTTGGCACTATTTACTTCCATTGTAGATAACCTCTATTTTAAAGAGCATTAAAACTATGACTATTTATTTATTTATTTATTTAAACACTTGGCTCTATTTACTTCCATTGTAGATGCCCTATCATCAAAATTATTATTATTATTATTATTATTATTATTGTTGTTGTTGTTGTTGTTGTCATTTATTTATTTTGTATTTATTTTTTATTTTATTTTATTCAATTCAATTTTATTTTAGTTTGAAAACATTTGGCCCTGTTTACTTGCATTGTAGATTATTATAACCTCTATTTGAAAGAGTACTAAAATTATTTATTTATTTATTTATTTAAACACTTGGCCCTATTATCATTATTATTATTATTATTATTATTATTATTATTTATTTCATCTTATTTTATTTTATTTTAAAAACACTTGGCGCTATTTACTTCCATAGATGCCTTATTATAACCTCCATTTTAAAAACCATCATACTTGGAATGGGAAAGGAAAGGAAAGGACATGTGTCCAAGTGCACACACACACAGTGAGTAGTGAACAGCATGAACACACATGCCCGGGGAGCAGTTGGGGGTTCGGTGCCTTGCTCGCGGGTCTCACCTCAGTCGTGGTATTGAGGGTAGAGAGACTGCTGGATATTTACTCCCCCACCTACAATCCCTGCCGCTACAGAGACTCAAACCCATGACCTTCAGGCTACAAGTCAGTCTCTCTAACCATTAGGCCACGACTGCCCATATAAAAATTCTGTCATTATTCTTTCCTTAAAAATTGCTACTGTAGTCACAACCACACAAATGCAGAACACACTCAAATTCTTATCCATTTTCAAGATACTCTAAAGGCTAAATGCTATTACTAAACATGTCAAGAGGATCATCTCTGAGCAACAGCTGTAACCCAACCAAACACAATGTCACTCCAGCTGAAAACGAAGAGCACAAAGCTCCTAAGTGAGGCAGCAGACCATTGTTCTACAGATCAGCATCAGATGTCCACTCTTGACAGGAATAGATACGTCAGCTGCGAAGTAATCAGAGTTGACATTTAATCAAGCTCTTAAAAGCCTTCTCTTCTCTATCTGAAACAGCCATAATTGATTCACCATTGTGGATTGACTAAGCTAGATGTTGTGAGAATACCAGATGTTAAACTCTCATTCACTCAGCCTGTGACTGACAACCGGACCCGAAAAGCTGAATGACCGTTTGAACCCTTCTGCATTTAAATGCAGCACTGTGAACAATTCCTTCATATTTTGTTTACCATTTTTATAGTAAGTCTTCACAGACTTGAACGATGCTACAATCTGGGCTTCTTGAAAGAGAATCTCTTATATCTGCCATGTGCTCTGCTCGATAAATCCTCAACAGTCGTGTAGGCCCTACAAATCCAATCACAGAGTTGAATAAAAGAGATTGGTTCTGACTCCCGTTGTTAGTCCTCTGAAAGCGATTGCTTTATCAATAATCATTTGAGCAGGGAAGCCAACAAAGTAAGACACAGGAGTGGACATATATCCACAGCTGAAGGATGAAAAAAAGAGAAGCCATCTGTATTATTGTTTCAGTGCAGTGAGCTTTCATTCTTCAAATCCAATGTCCAGTCTGTCTTCAGTGGAGCAGAGAATTACACAATGCAGAGCACCAGCCCCATTTCACTTTCTTTTGGCTATAGGCCTTGCTGCTACCGTGACAGAAACAGAGTTAGGTGCTGCATGACCTGTTTACGCTTTTCACTGTTTCAGTCAACAAAAGTCTTTAATCAACATTCAGCTCTTGCATAATGGATTGTATTGATATTTATAGTTTAGGGTCAGTACGTTTTTTAAAGAAATTCATGCTTTTAGCATGTGATAAAATATGTTAAATTGACTGACAGCAACAGCGAAGACACTGATAATGTTACTATAATATCTCTGTTTCAAATAAAAGCTGTTCTTTTGTTCTTTCTGAGAATTTCTGTGTCTTCAACACTGATAATAATAAAAACGTTTCTTGACCAGCAAATCAGCATATTACAGTGCCCTCCAGTAATATTGGCACCCTTGGTAAAACAAACCTGCATTATCTTTTTGATCTTTCATTCAAAAAAAAAAACTACAAAATTCTAACCTTTCATTACTGTAAAACAAAAGTGGGGAAACTCACATTATGAAATAAATGTTTTTCTCCAATGCATGTTGGCCATAATTATTGGCACCCCTAAGAATTCTTATGGGAAAAATCTCTCTAGATTATATTCCCTTTCTTTTTTATTATTTTTAGCACACCAGTGACTAGGAGAGTAAAATTGTCCAGCTATGACTTCCTGTTCCACAGGACTATAAATACAAGAGAAGACAAAGGACAAATTGACTTAATCATCTATCACAAGGAGGGAAACCAAGAATATAGTTCTGATGTGCAGAACAAGATTATTCAGCTTCACAAAATGGAAAGTTTCTAAAGCATTGAATTAAGCAATAATTAAGAAGTTCCAATCAAGTAAAGACGTTACAAATCTGTCTGGAACTAAAGACGGTGAGGAGGAGAGTTTGAGTGGCCAAAGACTCTCAAAAGATCACTGCTGGAGAATTGCAAAGATTAGTCGAGTCTTGGGGGCACAAAGTCTAAAGAAAACATATATCAAACAGCCCCTACATCACCACATGTTGTTCGGGAGGGTTTCAAGAAAAATCCTCCTCACTCATGCATATTCAGTTGTCAAAAACAACTAAACTAAAAAAACTAAACTAAAAAAAAAGAGCTTTTTGGCAGCAACCCCACCAGATTGGTTTGGTGCAGACAAGGATAAAAAGTACCCCATGTCCACGGTTAAATATACTGCTGGATCTTTAATGTTGTGGGCCTATTTTTCTGCCAGAAGTCCTGGATATCTTGTTCAGATAGATGTCATCATGAATGCTATCAAATACCAACAGAAAAAAATCTAAACCTGACTGCCTCTGTAAGAAATCTTATAATGGCCTTTGGTTGGATCTTCCATCAGGACAATGATTAAAAAAAAAAAAAAAAAAAACATTAAAATCAACATAAATGTGTCATTGAGCATAAAATGAAGCTTCTACCATGGCAGCCCCAGTTCCCTGACCTGAACCCGTATAAATGAGTGGGGTGAATTGAAGATAAGAGCTGGGAATTTGAAGGATCTGGGGAGATTCTGGATGAATGAATGGTCTCTGATGTCTTGTCAGGTGTTCTCCAAACTCATCAGACTTTATAGGAGAAATCTCAGAGCTGTTATCAGGGCGAAAAGCCGCTGCAGTAATTGGGTGCCAATAATTGTGGCCAATGTGATCTAGAGAAATACATTTATTTCATACTGAGATTTTGAATGAAAGACTAAATGGATAAACAATGCAGATTTATTTTCACAGCCACCTTTGCTCATATTTACCAAGGGTGCCAATATTATTGGAGGGCACTGTATATGATTTCTGAAGGATCGTGTGACACTAAAGAATGAAGTAAACTGCCGAAAATGCAGCTTTGCCATCACAATAAATATTTTAGAATATGATTAAATAGAAATAAAGTTATTAATTGTTAACTTATTAACTGTAATAATATTTCACAATATTGCTGTTTTTACTGTACATTTGATTAAATAAATGCAGCCTCACTCAAGTTTTTGTTGTTGTTTTAAAGTGATTAAAAACATAAGTTCTTTGTTTTTGTTTTTTTTATAAAATTAAATTAATAAACTGCATTTCTTTCTCTTTTTTTTATTTACACTTTACAGTACTTCCAAGTACTAAAAGAAATGTCAAAGGAAACACTGAAAAACTAACTGTTAAAAGGACCGTTTTCTCAAAAATTCTGTTATTAATTTTACTGACCTTCATGTCGTTCCAAACCTGTAAGACCTTTGTTTATCTTCAGAACACAAATTAAGATATTTTTTAATGAAATCTGAGAGCTTTTTGTCCCTGCATTGACAGCAACGCAACTAACACAATCTAGGCATCAGTGACATCAGAGGTTCGATGGTTTTATGAAGCTATGAGAATACTTTTCACACGCAAAGAAAACAAAAATAATGACTTTATTTAACAATTTCTTCTCTTTTGTGTAAGTTTTGGTCGTGCGCTTACCAGTGTACAACGACACATATTTTTTAAATCAAAAATATCTTAATTTCTGTTCCTAAGGTGAATGAAGGTGTTACGGGTTTGGAATGACATGAAGGTGAGTAATTACTGACAGAATTTAAATTTTTGGGTGAACTATCTCTCTAAATTCTTCCCAATTCCCACATCTAGCTATAAATAGTTAAATACATGCAAGGCATACACAGCCAATCACAATTCAGTATACAATTAGAAAAATGTAATTCTATATGCAAATACTGCAGAAACTCTGCAGTTGGGAACATTTTGAAAGCAGCATATTCCATTCCAATGTTTAATTTCAACTTTATAAAAATATAGGCTACAAAGAGATTTTAAAAATCGCCTAATTATCTACAATTCAAAGTCTGAAGAAAGTCCATACGTTTAATGTTTCAGGTTGAATACACTGTAGAAATCACATTAGAGGTTTAGAACAAACCCCAATCTGAGATGCTGGAGGAATATCAATATATCTGCCTCACAAGCACTGTAAGCAAACAAGCACTCTTCAAGCTGATTCCCATTGGTCCATTCTGGAAGCCTTGTTATGGCGAGCACTAAATGGGGGGAAATGAAAACAGAGGGGGGCTGCTTGGATGCAAATGTACCGCCTGATGCATACAGTACCACAAGAAATGAAGTGAACGAGAAAAAAGAGAGGGAGAAAGAGAAGGAGTGCCTTCTTTTGCATTAATTTAGAAACATGTGCAGTGCAGTGATAAGGAACATCATTCCTCTAGCTCATTAATCTAGTGTAAACGCCAACCTGCCATTTCGTCTTGTAACCCCCCACCCACTCCTTACCTCCATCCTCTGCTCCACCCCACTAAACTGTTTTTACAGGAGCATACAGTACCTGACTTCCTCCATTTAGATCAAGAGACATGCATGTTCTCCTGCCTCATTACAAAACTCTTTTTCTAGCAACTTGAAACTGAGAGCCAATGAGATGAAAGCAGTATTCCACGGTTAGATCTGTCCCATAATGATATAGCACTCAGTCGAGAGGAGGGGACTGTATTTCCTCAATAAATATGCCAGAGTAGTGTGATTACGGCAGAAAAAGATTAGGTAGGCTACAGACTCTCACATCTGTCTCTCTGAAAGCGTCAGTGGACACTTTCATTTAAAATCCAGCTGTAGGCAACCAGCAAGGTGGCAAACACAAACAAGGTGCTTTGCACCAAGACGGGGTTTGAGAAATCATATCTGCATTTGAAGGTTTATAAAATGCAGATTTCATAACAATAAAATGTTAAAAGCTAAAGAGATGGTATAATCCAACAAAAGAAATCAATAGTTTGAAAAATACATAATATATGAATTCTGATTTACATTTTTACAAGCAAAAATGGTTTGATTTGTGCAGTAACAGTCTCTGCGGCTACAAAAATCAACATGGCATTTTAACAAGACAAACCTTGGGTTGGGTTGAACTTAGTAAGATGAAAGACGGTCTACACTGTAAAAACTAAAAAACACAATTTGTTGAGTCATCTTAAAATCATTTGTTACCCTGCTGCCTTAAAATTTAAGTTGAGTCAACTAAAATAAGTTTAGTTCACTTAAAATGTTAAGTTGTACTAAGTAACAACTTAGATATTTGTGGTTGCTAAATTTCAAAGATAGGCAGAGTAACCCAGCTGCCTTAAAATTTTAAGTTGACTCAACTCAAATATCTAAGTTGTCACTTAGTATAATTTAACATTTTAAGTTGAATAAACTTTTTTTGAGTTGACTGAACTTTAAATTTTAAGGCAGCCAGGTTACAAATTATTTTAAGTTGACTTAACAAATTGTTTTTTACAGTGTAGGCAGACTTTGATATTACTAAATGAGATCAATAAAAGACCCCCACGTACTAAATTTGACCATAAGAATGACAGAAAGTCTGGTATGTGTTTTAATATCACTTACTGTGGCAATATCAAACGTTATTTTGGCCATAACACAATGTTGTCCTCTAAAACCCAAAGCAATTCATTTTATTACACACTTTCTGTGTCAAAAGCAATCTGAACACTTTTTAAACTGAGGAAATTCTCAAAATAAGGCCATGACCACAAAATGCAGTTTGCAACTCGGGATATTTCTGAGTGAAACAAGTAGGAGATATATAGAGCGGCACTGGATTCAGGAAAGCAATGGATTGTGAATAGTGGGCAATACATACTATACTGAATGGGAGAGATAAATAATGTGTAAAGAGCTATTTCACAATTGGTTAACACTATTTGGTAGCCTACATGCAGTGCTGGGGAGTAACTAGTTACATGTATTGGAATTACGTAATTTAATTACAAAATAAATGTGGCTTTACTTATGAAAATGTTAGCGATTACAAAATATTTACACACACACAGATTAGATTGATTTCTTACCAAAATTGCATTGACTTGCATGTTCCAGGAGTTTAGGACACAAAATGGGACACATGTTTATTTGATAACTGTTTTACTTCCTATTTGGGTTTATGTATATGCTTTATTTATTTTTTTTGTTTAAATTAGGAGTTTTCTTCCAAGGCATAAATAATAGTGTTTCCCGTCAGAGATATGCTAAGAATGGATTTCAAAAAAGGTATCATAGCTATTAAATTACATCTTGTTATGATTTTAAATCTGTATTTACCCTTAGGCAGATCTCAAAGTAAAAAGAGGTGCTAAAGTCTGTTTTTATGGTGGCTGTGCTTTAAAATTTAATTATTATAATCTTGATTCAAGTGAGGAAGGATTTTGAAAGTCTGACAGTAATCAGTGTTGAGTGCTACTGTAGGGTAACCCTACCTGATTTAGATGTTTGAGATGATTAATAGTTTAGAAAAATTTAGAAATTAAAATTTAGAAATGCAATTAAAAAGTAGTAATCCGTTTTAATAAAATAACTGAAATAGTTACACAACTTATTACATTTTAAATAGGGTAACTTGTAATCTGTAACCTATTACAATTAAAATATTTTTATTCCTTTGAATATTGTGACCAGGATGCATTCAGCAAAGCAACTTGGCTACATAAATATACAACAATTTAAAAATGCAATTTATTAAATAAAATAAAAAAATAAAAAAATAAATAATAAAAACCGTAATTTTATTATAGGCAAATAATTACTTTTAAAATAAGAAAATAGTTTGTACAACAGTATCGTTACTGTCCAATATATATATATATATATATAGTGAACAATTTTAAAATGCAATTTTTTTTTATGTGCATTTATGCATTATGCATTTATTTGTTTCAAAGCACAGCAAAAACAGTAAAATGTGGAAATATTTTTACTATTTAAAATAACTGTTTTCTATTTGAATATATTTTTAAATATAATTTATTCCTGTGATTTCAAAGCTGATCCTTCAGAAATCATTCTAATATTCAGATTTCCTGCTTAAAAACCATTTATTATTATTATTATTATTATTATTATGTTGAAAAAAGCTGAAAAAATGTACTCAACTGTTTTAAATATTGATGATGATAATGATAATTTTAAAGCTGTTATATTAAATAGAAAAAAAAATTCACAATATTACTGCTTATTCTGTATTTAAAAATATATATATTAAATTTTAAATTAAATTAAAAAAAATTGCAGGCTTAGTAAGCAGGAGAGAATTCTTAAAAAAAAAAAAAAAAAAAAAAAAAACATTAAAAATCTTACTGTCCAGAAACTTTTGACTGGTAGTGTATGTATATATATATATATATATATATATATATATATATGTGTGTGTGTGTGTGTGTGTGTATAATAAATGATGCATTATGTGGTGTACAACTACGCTTTTGTACATAATCGAAATTGCTGATAGAATACAAGAATGAAATGTATTTGAACTACATTAATTTGGGGGCTTTTCTCAGCAAATATTGCTATATTCCACTGACATATCTTTTTTTAGATGGATATGACAGCCTTTATGTTCACACGTGTGTAAAAAAATATATACATAACATCTGCTGTCACTTTCATTGTTTGTCTAGTTCAATTTCCCCATTTATATTTTGCACTGCATTTATGTGCTTTGTATTATTTATATTAAAGGCACATTTTCTCGCTATATGAAAAACCGGCAATGGAATGCCACTGAATTATGGTCATTAAAATCGTGTTAATCACTTTAGCACCAAACCTCCACATTTTTCTCTCATCATTTTTCTCCAGAGGGAGGAATGTAATTCAATTAAGGATTTATTAACATCTCTGCTCTTTGTCCTGTGTTAATGAGAGGCTAATGAGGGCACTTTGGACTCCGCGAAGCCTAAATGGGCCAGTCATAAATACTGCATTAATATGCTGTTGGACTCCTGTTAAAGGCTTCTCTAAATGGGGATGAATTCAGGCAGTGTGAGGGAAAGCTGAGGCTAAATGGCCTCTTATTTCCACGGGGCCTGAGCGAAGCATCTCCGAATTCATTCCTATTACCGAGACGGGTAGCTGAGACAGTTATGCTTTTGTATTTGCGACCGCACTGATGTTGTTTCAGATAATCAGATTGCGAGTTTTCTGAACGAGAGGGATGGAGGACAATGAATCTTTTCTCGATGTTCGTCCGGCTTATGCTTTGACAGACGCAACAGCGTCGCCCCTCAGCGCTCTCACTTCCTCGCTGGATTCCTGACAGCTTATAAAAATCATCTTTTACATGGCACTAATATCTTTATGAATAATGGAGTATGAGGAAATGAGACGCACAAGTGGAAAGAAGTGTTAGAAAACGGAGAGCAAAATGAGATCATAAATCCCAGCCATTCTTTAATGTTAGCACAGTAAAATATGAAAAATGACAATTGTGTCCAGCTGGTGCCATGAGTTTGGAGCATCCACCTGTCAAAAAGCAGCCAGCCTTGCTGCCATAGATGTATTGTGCAATTCATTTACAGTAACACAAAGCTAAATGAGTGAATAGTGAACCTTAAACTTCTGCAAACCTTGAACACTCCTGTTGGTATTGTTCATTAGATGCTGTACGCTGGGGTTGAAAGTAAGCCGCGATCAAAGTAACAACATTATGTGGTGTACAATGACGCCGAACACACTGGAGTGGTTGTGAAGAGCCCTAGAGAGGAATTATTTAATCATAAAAATAAGGATTGATGGAGTCAAGGGGAAGGTGCGCTATATGAATGAGAAAAGTGTATGAGATGTTTTCAGATGAGGAATGTGGGCTCATGATGACACAAGAAGCCCTTTTCCAGTGCCTTGATGGAAATTTATGGCATCCGTGATGAGGAGCACTAGGCCTCAGGTGTGAGTCAAGCCTCCTCGAGTTTTCACGCATCTTTGTGCGACGCAAGGCGGGAGGAACAATAACGCTCGCTGGTTTCCACCATCACGTATGGTAATACGGCACGCTGAGATAAAAACCATGGAGAAGCAGAGAAGAAAACGAGGGGTTTCTGAGGGCCAAACCTTTATGGTGGCGGGACTGAAACAAATAAATGAAAAATGCAATCTGCCCACATCCTCTGGGTGACTAAGAATCCTCTTATTTGTTGAAACATCAGTGCCAAATAGCAGATAATAAAGGTTGCTTTTGACGGGGGATATCAGAGCTAATTTACAATTGTAATTTTCTTGGCTCTATCTACCCCTAACCTCTCGGGTAATTTTCTTTTCACTTGCTTTGACCTTTTTGTTGTGTTGCTAATGAGTACATAATACAAAGAGAAATCAGAAGGGAAGAAGCCCGCGCTGGAACAACTGAACTTTTATGAATTTGGATTGACATTCGGTCACATAAACTGCGGATTTTAAGCAAAGCGTGTCATTTCTGTGGCACTAGCGTCACCAACAGTTTTTTTTTTTCACCTAAAACACTGAAAACGTATGTTTATTTCATGTATGAAATTTCTTGTATGACTTTCTTGCATGACTTTTGAGATGTGCGAAAGCTTAGAAGTTTTTTGGTGCAAAATATTTATTTAATGAAATTAATAAATTGATTTTATTGCATTTCATCATTAAGAATAACAAAATATATTTAATTCTATCACATTTATTTTACACATTAACCTTGTTTAACATTATAATGGTTTAACTCTGTCCTGTGTTGTTTTTGGTACTATTCTAAACTTGTTTTGTGCCATAACTTTACATAAGATTAGTATTATACTGTAATAGTATCATACCGTAATTAAAATATTAGTAGAACTTAGTAGTATTAGTATTATTTAGGGGTTCAAGCCCGTAGCACTGAAACCCTATTGTAATTGTTAGAATGGTCACAGATCAGCGATCTCCACGAAAAACTGATCGTGCAGTCCAAACCATAAATCATAAAGACTTGAAATTTGGGGGGATGGTAGTACTCACACCACCTACAACTTGACCCAGGCTCGCCCCAATTGGCCTGACGGGGGCGCTACAACGAACAAAAGTACGAAATCGCTCATAACTCCTAAACCGTCAGTCGCAAACTCAAATGTCTTACGTCGCTGGAATTCAAAATACACGCCTTGCATTTAAAAAAAAAACTACTTTTGCAAACTAGTCCTAGATTTTTCGCCCGATCAGAATCAAACAAGGGCAGAAAGATTCTCTGGAGAGTATATATCAATAATTATCAAAAAAGTTGAACTTTTAACTCACCGTCGCAAAGGGGTGCAAAAACTTTTGAAAGGGGCAGGACCACTTTCAGTAAAAATGCCTATAACGCCTGAACAGAATGAGATATCTCCACCAAACTCAGAACACTTATGTAAGAGCACAATCTGAGGTCACAGGAAAAAAATAGCGGTGCTTGGCCACTTGGTGGCGCTAGAAAACGAAAAAAAAAACAAAAAAAAAAACATAAAAATGGTTATAACCGCACAACCATTTGCAACCATTTGTCCTATCAACATGATAATCAGTCTGCATGGTCTTGGTATGAAGTACCACAAGTGTCTACAAGGACATTTGCGTATCTCAAAAAACATGGCTGCCATTGGCCAGTGAAGTTTGAACACCTGTTAGACAAGGTTCGATTCATGGCCTCAAAGGTCTGAGAGAAATTTGAAAGAAAACGGCCACTGGGGGACAATATTGCATTTTTCAATCGGGTACATGTTTTTCGCACATATGCACAATATTTGTATCATATGATAGAACTCCTCATTCTGGACGACTTTGCCTATAGAACCACTGCTGTCAATCAAATCGTCTGTTAAATTATTGAGAAGATGTAAAAAAACTACTAGTCCTAGGTTTTTCACTCAATCAATCAATACAAAAAACAAAAACAAACACAAACAAACAAAAAAAAAAACACTGGGGTACAAATCTCTGGACTCTCTAGGCCAGTAATTATCCAAAAAAAGGAAAAGTTGAAATTTACCCTTTGGGAAGCTATAACGGTCGTTTAGAAAAGGGGCCTGTCCAAATAAAACCTGAAGGTAAACACAAAGCTTCATGAAACCTGCTAAGCACATGCGACAGGCGATTCTAAACAAAGTTTTAAGGAGATCGGACCACATTTGGCACTATAACGGTCATAAAAGTTACAAATCATATTTCTATGGTATATATGCAGTATTCTATAGTATTTCTATTATATTTCTATAGTGTTTGCAAAAAAGGCTTGCTATAATGTCTTTTTTCATATGTGCTTAAATTCCTTAAAACTAATACAAATGTATTTTTTAAAACAATGTAATTTACCCATAAAGATTTTTGGTAATACTGTTAGTTAACTAACATGAATGAATGAACAAATAACAATACATTTATTACACTTTTTTAAAAATCTGTGTTAATATTAGTTAATAAAAATTCAGTAGTTAATTGTTTGTTCATGTTAGTTCACAGTGCATTAACTAATGTTGACAAACACAATTTGTGATTTTAAATGCATTTGTAAATGCTGAAATTAAGATAAATTAAGATTAATAAATGCTGTAGAAGTATTATTCATTCTTAATAACTAATGTAGTTAACTAATGTTAACTTATTGTGAAGTGTTCCCGATTTTTAAATATCTTTCTAAACTATATATATACACATTTTGTCCTTATCAAAGTATATCTAAATATAAACTGAATGTGTTGCGCACGAATATCTAAGAATACTAATGAGATCAGGCTGTGCCATGGGTTCCCTTGGAAATTCTTTAAGGGTTTTTAAGAGTTTTTGAGTTAAATAAGGTCTGCTGTAAACATTTAAGAGATTTTCCCATACATAAATTACTCGCAGTCATACCTCAAACCACACTGCTTTAAAATTCCTAAAAATTTGCTACATAAGGACTATAACTGGTCTGGCATGTAGACTCAAATTATTCTTGTAGTCCTTATGTACTTGAGTATCCTCAAAAATGCTAATTTTCTTTCAAATTTACAAACTAAATGGCTCAGTGCTCGAAATCCAGATCACCTGTATTTTGTGAAAGCACACGAACAAATGTCTGAGAGAAGATACAGACAATATGGGTCAGAAACTGTGGTGTGAGATTTATACTGTTCGTCCCTCAGTCGAATGATCTTTTTCAGAGCTATAGATATTTTAAGCATACAGGTCAGATGGGTAAACCTGGGAGAACATACCATTGCTAGCAGATAAGGGTGAGATTAGGAACAAAAGTTATCTCAAATGTCATCCTGGATTAAA
Organism: Labeo rohita; assembly: GCF_022985175.1. Classification (NCBI taxonomy): domain Eukaryota; kingdom Metazoa; phylum Chordata; class Actinopteri; order Cypriniformes; family Cyprinidae; genus Labeo; species Labeo rohita. The sequence goes on along the minus strand of NC_066876.1, from coordinate 12,053,401 downwards.
ATTTCACCACTCCTGTTGACATGTTAGACATAAAGGCTTTCAGAAGTGTATGTTGGTGAGCACGGGATTCCCGAGAGGATTAAATGCCTTTTTCATCTTACTTTTGTTGCATCAGAATAAAACTTAAGACTTTTAGACTGACCCAGGGCTTCTGCTTCCTTCACCACCACCGTTTCTGAAATATAGGACAGGAGCAAAACTTTCATAAAGTTGAATGCAAAGTTAGCTCAAGTTCAGTTTTCAGTCATGTTCGTAATATCATTTTGAAAGAATCTGTCTGTTCTCTGCGTACACAGAAAATAAATGTAGATGGCCAGTTAATTACACACTAAGGAAAAGGAAATTGACACCAATTGTGTCTAATTATCACAGAATGTAGGCTTCATTAGTTACATTCAAAAGATATTTCCATTTTGTGTCTTGTTTATTTTTGTGAAGAAAGACTACAAGATGTTACTACTCAAACAGACAAATGTATCATCATACAAGTTTACGAAACTGTTCATCTGACACCTATGAGAACACTGAATGAGAGGGGAGAAAAAACAGTAGGACTGAATTTTGGCCATCTGGAAATGATTGTAATATGCATTCCCAAAGCAGAGCACATGGACTCTGCTTTGGCCTGTTATGATCTTGTATTTGGCCCACCATGTCATACCACATGAGGGTGGAAAGAATAGGAAAAATAATATAAAAAACGTCTTTTTTTCCAGTGTAACAAAACATCACGGCTAACCAATGATGTCATACGGACTGTTTTAACAACGTCCTTACTACCTTTTCTGGGCCTTAAACATTTCAGTTTATGATTCCTGTTTATGCAGGGTCAGAAAGCTGTCGGATTTCATCAAAAATATCTTAATTTGTGTTCTAAAGATGAACGAAGGTTTTACGGGTCTGGAACGACATGAGGATGAGTAATCAATGACAGAATTTTCATTTTTGGGAGAACTATACCTTTAAGAATGTAAATACAAACATTTTTTATGTTGATTTTAAGATTCTCAGGTTTGCAGACAGCACCATATTCTTTCCACTGTCACTGATTATTCCTTCCTGATGCAAATGTCACATGGAAAGGGATTTATTCCACTGCAATATTTCTCAGGCTGGCCTAACATACTAAAGAGAAATAGAGCATCCAGAACATCAGGTTGTTTGGTTAGGCCCTTGAAATGGAGAGAGAGAGAGAAAAAACGACAAGCGAGGAAGAGAGAAAGTGCGACGGTTAAATATGGACTACGCTGGCTCGCTTCTGTGGAAGTGACAGGTAGAATGAGACGTGTCCTCACCATCTCAGGCATTTTAACAGTGATAAATACCCGCCACAATGGCGCATTCTGACACTTCAATAAATGGCAAAGAGCTTTAACAGCAGCTGTGAAATCGTGAACCCAGCTGAAAGCCTGGGACGGCCACAGGCAATTTGTGCCAGAGTACTGACAGCTATGCCACGCAAATCACCGACGCCGCTTGTTTTATTTCATTTATTTGATCCCAGCAAACAATACTGCCCCCTTTCAACTGTCCATCTCTATCCTCAACACAAGCTAAAGTGGCAAATGAAAGGATGAAGCTTTATATAGAACAGTTTTGTTGAAGAGAAGAGCAAAATGATGTCAGATTGCTTTTATAACAATCCCTTTATGTGTCATGAAATCAAAGGGGGGAAAACAACTCATTATTCCAGTGCATGATCTTGTACAAAGCCGAAAAACAACTGTGAATGTGGACTACCATGATTTAAGTACAGAGAGCTAGAGTTACTATAGTTAACTGAAACAAAAACTAAAAGCATTTAAAACATTTTTTTTTTTGTTAATTAAATAGGTATACGTGATGTACATTGCAATCAGAGGTGAGTAGAGTAGCCAAAAACTGGTCTCAAGTAAAAGTACAAGTATTTATATAAATGATTACTCAAGTAAGAGTAAAAGTAACAATCCTAATAGTTACTTGAGTAAGAGTAAAAAAGTATTCAATGAAAGATCTACTCAAGTAGTGAGTTACTAATTACTTTGGATAATTTACTGATTTCCACAGGGGCATTTCTTACTAATAACTACCTCAAATCAATTTTATAACTACCTTAACTCATATTCCATTAAAGGTTGAAGCTGCAATGTCATGCAATAGCAGTTTGTTGTTAGCTGATCAGAGATTTTTTGATGAGTTCTCCACGGTGAGGAATCAAAACGCCTCTGACTGAATATTACACTCATAAGCTCAACAGAAACGTGTGTGATTGGTTATAATTCTCAAGGCTGCAGACTAGGGGTGGAGCCGAACCCGAATACGGTATTCGGAAAGGCACAAATAGCGTGTTTTTTACAAATACTTATTTCGAACAAATACTTAAAAAATATTTGTATTCGGGAACAAGAAAAACTTTATATCAAAAAGCTGCGTTTCCTCATGAGACCGCAGTGCATGCCCGCATGAGCGAGTGAGTGGGTGACATTCAGGAGTCGGAGGGGTTGGGGGCAGGGCATATGCTCCCAAAATTTAATCTGCGCGACCGCAAAATATATTTGGAAGCCTTTGTGCGAGTGCGAGAAATCGTTGCGGTGCGACTTGTTTTTATTTCTTTACAAAACTTTCGCTAGCCTAACTACTGCCCAGACTGCTGTGAGCTGATACAGTGACAGTTTCGCCGTTTTCTCCAACATTACATAACTAACTAAACTTGATCTTTACATTCTTAACAGATTTTAGATATTAGCCGTCAATCACTCCCTGTCACTGACACTGCGCTCCGCTGAAACTCGGAACCGGCCGTTTTTTTCTCTCTCTCTTAACCAACCTCTGTTCCGGATTTGTACAAACTACATTGCAATTAGGGGTGTGTGATATGACGATTTTTGATTGTGGACAATTAAAATGTCTCCACAATCTGCTTTTGAAGAAATATACTATATTTTGTGCTACAGCGCACATTCTGGCATACATTCACATCAAATGATAACTCCACTCACGCAGGGGCGTAATTTCCACTGGGGACACACTTTTCAAAATCCCGTTTGTGTCCCACCACTTGAATAGTTTTGTTAAATTAATGTCTTGTATTGTGGAATGCACGCTCAGCACCGCAGAGAGTTTCGCGCCATCGTTAAAACTAAACCGAAAGTAAAACGCGCGCGCGCGCATTCAAAAGCAATTTTAATACCCCACGTTTAGAGAGCGACTCCCCAGTTCACCTTAGCATAGCTTCCCGTCACTCATTAACTTAGTTGGAACTCCTCACATGGATTTGGGCAACCAAATAGAAAAGAGTGTGGCTGCTGCTGAGATCTCTTGGTCCTCCACCAGCCAAAAAAAGTGTGTAGAAGTGTAACGCAAAAAAACTGGATTTTTACGCCTATTTTGAATTTTACTCGAATACAAATACAAATACAAATACTTTTCTCCCCTCAACAAATACAAATACAGATACAAATACCGGCTGCTTTGCACACCCCTACTGCAGACCATGCTCAAAAAAGGATTTGATGCAATAATAAAGCAAATCTACTGTAAACGAGTTGACGCGATCGACACTTTTCATTCATTTCACTTTACTTTCACTTACCATATAGCTTACCATATAGCTTATATAGCTTGTGGAATCCTTCACAGACAGCAACTAAGATCCTCATTGCAGGCCAACAGTAGAATTTGCAGATTTTGCTTTAATTGATTGTAGATGCTCTCCTTCGTGTTCTTAAATTTCCTGCTATGAATGAGAAACGATTCACGCTTCAGATGATTCAGTACGTGCAGGGAACTGAACTATGATTCAAAGACCAGTTCAGACAGTTTTGCAGGCTTGTTTGTTCGAGGCCTTGAACAGAATCGATTCAAAAGAGTGATTCATTCGCTAATGGGGCATCGTTCATGCCCCATATAAAGAGACAGCGCTCTTGGAACTATGCATTTAATGTACGTATTCCATAGAAAATGAGAGGAATGCCTATGTGTTGCGAAGTAAAAGTAATTTTTTTTTCGTTAGAAATGTACTCGTTAAGGTAAAAGTATCTTTAAATCTACTCTTAAAAGTACAAATTTTCCAAAAATTTACTCAAGTACTCAAAATGCACTCCGTTACTATACCCACCTCTGATTGCAATGCACTATATATTTCCAGAAATAACTGTAACCAAAGTTAAAATGCATTATAATATTTGCACATTCCTTGTTACATCTGAAATCGGTTGTTTGTCATGTATTTTAATGCAATGTACTTTCTAAAGGTGTAAGAATGAATAGTTATTGTCATGATCTGGGCTGTGGGGCTTCCCTCAGCCACCTGAGGTCGCTGGTTTCCCTGCACTGCACTTCCCTGATTGTACACCTGTCTTGTCATTAGCACTCATCTAAGCTCTCACCTGTTCACAATTACCTGGTCTATAAGAACTCTCATTTCCCACTACTCATTCTGGCTGCATTGTCTTCGAGTGTGTTTCTGTTCTGTTTATTTTTTGATCTTAGATTCCAGTTGTGTTGTGCCGTGTTGGCCTTTGGTTTATGTTCATTTGTGTTTTGTTTAATTAAAATCCCTTCCCTGCATTTGGACCCAGACCTCCTTTTGCCCGTGACAGAATGCAGCCAGCACCGATGGGCCCAGCGGGGAGGAATTTTTTTTTTAGGGAGGCGGCGACCACCCGCTCTGTTCCCGAAACGGCGGGGATGTCCTTCGAGGCGGCGTCGGCCGCTCGTTTCGAGTTCATCTATGCCTGTCTGGCGGGGATGGACACCTGTAGGGCAGAGGCTGCGCAGATGCGGCCCTGCTTTCTGGCGGGGGCGGAGACGCTTTTCCGCGGGCAGGCGGCGGCGACCGCTATCTCCGTTCCTGACGCGGCGGCGACCGCTCTCTCCGTTCCTGATGCGGCGGCGACCGCTCTCTCCGTTCCTGACGCGGCGGTGACCGCTCTCTCTGTTCCTGACGCGGCGGCGACCGCTATCTCCTGTCCGGACGCGGCGGCGACCGCTCTCTCTGTTCCTGACGCGGCGGCGACCGCTATCTCCTGTCCGGACGCGCCGGTGACCGCGCTTGTTGTTCTGGAAGCGGCGGTGACCGCGCTCTCTGTTCCTGACGCGGCGGCGACCGCTATCTCCTGTCCGGACGCGGCGGCGACCGCTCTCTCTGTTCCTGACGCGGCGGCGACCGCTATCTCCTGTCCGGACGCGCCGGTGACCGCGCTTGTTGTTCTGGAAGCGGCGGTGACCGCGCTCTCTGTTCCTGACGCGGCGGCGACCGCTATCTCCTGTCCGGACGCGGCGGCGACCGCTATCCCCGTTCCGGACGCGGCGGCGACCGCTATCCCCGTTCCGGACGCGGCGGCGACCGCTATCTCTGTTCCGGACGCGGCGGTGACCGCGCTTGTTGTTCTGGAAGCGGCGGTGACCGCGCTCTCTGTTCCTGATGCGACGGTGACCGCGGACGTTCCACTGGTGGCGAGGCCAGCTCACGTTCCCCTGGCGGCAGTGTCCACTGACGTTCCTCCGCTGCACGGGCCTGGCCCGCCATCCCTCCCCTGATGCACCTTCCACCGTTCCTCCTCCCTCCAGACTTTTTTTTTTTTTTTTTGGGAACGTCTGGAAGCCGTTCCCTTGAGAGGGGGTACTGTCATGATCTGGGCTGTGGGGCTTCCCTCAGCCACCTGAGGTCGCTGGTTTCCCTGCACTGCACTTCCCTGATTGTACACCTGTCTTGTCATTAGCACTCATCTAAGCTCTCACCTGTTCACAATTACCTGGTCTATAAGAACTCTCATTTCCCACTACTCATTCTGGCTGCATTGTCTTCGAGTGTGTTTCTGTTCTGTTTATTTTTTGATCTTAGATTCCAGTTGTGTTGTGCCGTGTTGGCCTTTGGTTTATGTTCATTTGTGTTTTGTTTAATTAAAATCCCTTCCCTGCATTTGGACCCAGACCTCCTTTTGCCCGTGACAGTTATATTACAGTGTATTATAACTGTAGTTATTACACAGCTCCGTGGAATACTCGATTCTGATTGGTCAGTCACCACATTCCAAGGTTTGATATTCCCAGATAACAACTGGTAAAGACTAATAACACAGGCTCATCCTTAAGCCTGTCGGGCTTTATTCTGCGATAGCAACCGGCTGGATGTACATTATCCCTTACTTACAATTATTATCGATATCATAAAATACATTATATGTTAGAGTTAATGCATTAAAATAGTTTGTATACTGTATAAAGGCTTCAAGTGTTACTTTAAGTAAAGTGTTATAAAATTAATTTGCTGTCAAAGTGTGCTGCACTGGATTAGATGAATGAAAATTGAACGCTATTCCTTTCAGTGTGGATTTAAGAACATTCTGCAGAGAAGCCTTTGAAATAATTTGAAAGTCATTCTATGTCATTCACTTGTGAGCTTTCAATGACGTTTGTTCCTGCTTTTTTGAATCAGTAGGTCAGTAAATGTTTAGTTTTTGTAATTTATGGCCAGTATAATTCTTCAAAATGGTTACTGATATTTTGTCCAATTTACATCCATTTTGGTAAAGACGGGTAATTAAAAAATGTCATAGAAAGTGTGATTCTAAATAATTAAGTAAAAATAAAGGTTCTTTATTGGCTCCATGAAGAACTTTTAACATGCATGAAATCTTTCCAATTAACAAAAGGTTCTTTATAGTGGAAAAAGGGTTCTTGGGATTATTAAAATGTTCTTCACACTAACAAAAAAATTATTTTAAAGAAGACCACTTCCAATACAACAATTTACAGATAATGTACTCACCCCCTTGTCATCCAAGATGTTCATGTCTTTCTTTCTTCAGGCGTAAAGAAATTATATTTTTTAAGGAAAACATTTCCATTTTTCTCCATATAATGGACTGTTATGGTGAAATCGTATTTTCTCCCTCAACTTCAAAATCATCCTATATCGCTGTTTTACATTTTTGTTAAGGGTGTTTGATCTTCTTTGCATGTTCACGTTTGCAAAGACTGGGTCGGAACTTCTGCAGCAATGTAGGATGATTTTGAAATAATTTTTGAAGTTGAGGGAGAAAATACAGTCAGAGTTTTTCGACATACCCTATAACTGTCCTGAGCCAGAATACATTTCTGCATTTGGGATGAAGCCGCATTTAAACTGCATTTTGGAAGTTCAAACCATATCAGTCCATTATGGAGAAAAATCCTGAAAAGTTTTCCTCAAAATACACAATTTCTTTATGACTGAAGAAAGAAAGACATGAACATCTTGGATGACAAGGGGGTGAGTACATTATCTGTAAATTGTTGTTCTGGAAGTGGACTTCTCCTTTAAGAACTGTGCTCCGTTCTTCTGTGGCATCAGTGAAAGAAAGAAAGAAAAATAACCCTTTTGGAACCTTTTTTTTTTTAAGAGTGTAGACTGTGAAAAATCCAGATTTTGAACCGTGGGATGCTGTGAACTCCTCTTTCATACAGATTCAAAGAAAATATTTACTATTTTGGCCGTATGGCTGAACTACAGCTTGGCTTGTTCTAGTTTTGTTTGATTTCCCCAGAACACATTTATTTTAATCCATTCATTTGAAGCCAGTCCATGGATCTGGCATTTTCCATCAGTAATATTCAAATGAGCCATTCAAAATATATTTCCCTCTCTGTTAGATTGAAATCATCATAGTTCACTCGTGCTGTTTCTAATAGATTTACATATGTTTCCTCATTAGCAGAAACGCATGACATGGATGGGTGGATGTTTTTATACCGTATGCTCTGATGGCTCGCAATGAAGGGAAAAAACCTACTCGGATATTACTGATGCAAGTAATAAGAGCTTTCTGAGATGGAAGATGATGAAAATAAAATTGGATTTTAAGGTTTAGCTTTATGAACACATTCCTTCACAACATGTACATATGAATAGCTACGCTTAACATCCATAATGCCTGGCCTTCGATAAAAATGTTGCTGCCTTGCTGGAGTATGTTAACTGCTGTCAAAAGTCTCATACATTGGTGGCTTTTATTTGCATTATATGTATTGCTAAAATGTAAGTTCAGAAAGCTGTTAAGGCCCTAATGAACTCTGACGCATTAATTTTAAGTGAATTCATCTTGAAAATGTACTTTTACTTTAACCACATGATGTGTAGATATATATGTCTATTTCTTCGTTGTTATGTATTCTGGTTGTCCCTGCCAGCATATTATTGGCATTATATATTACTGACATTTTTTTGTTGTTGTTGTTTCTAACTAAAAACCCATTAAGATGTTTTTAAATTACATAGATTTCCAAGTTATAGAGACTCTGAGAGTTGTGCTCTATGCAGAGTTGTTTTAGTATAATTGAGATGCTATTACAGTTTTTCTTGTGTGTGTGTGTGTGTGTGTGTGTGTGTTCTGTTTTCATGTTAATTCATGTATTTTAATTCATTTTAGTTAAAGGAAAAGTTCACCCAGAAATGAAAATTTGCTGAAAGCAGTCCAAAACAGTTCTAAATGGACTGTGTCAGTGGATTTTGACAGGGGATGGACTTTTTTTATTGGTGGAAGCATTATGAATTCGATTTTGGACAGAAGTGACCGTTAAAAGTTAAAATGCCTTACTGATAGATTTGTTTCTTAAAAACACAACTTTTCACTTCACAAGATGTTACTTGATGGCCTGGTCATGTGGATAATGGTGATGTTTTTATCCAGTATCAGCTGTTTGGAGTCTCATTCTGACGGCACCCATTCACTGCAGAGGATCCATTTAGTGAGCAAGTGATGAAATGCCTAATTCCATGTTTAAAGCATTATGCAAAGGATTTTTTTGTTTGTTTTGTTTTTTAAATGTTGTAGGAGAGTATGAACAGTATGAAAATGTGTTATTGCCATGGAAAAAGGGTAAATGTTTGATAAAAAGTCGCAATTACCTTTTTTTTTATTCACATTTTATTCACATAAATTTTTTAATTGTGAGATTTAGGGGGAAAACTCATAATTGTGAGATATAAACACAGAATGGTAAGAAATAAATTCAGAATTGCAAGGTTTTTTTTTTCCTCTTGCAGAGACATAAACTAATTGTGAATTGTTCTTGCAGAGATATGAACTAATTGCGAATTGTTCAACTACGTGCACTTGTGCTCCTAACTTTAAACACTCAGGAGCACAGCAAAAATTTCAGGAGCACCTTCTAATTAATAATTAAAAAATCTGATTAAAAAATTAGCCATCCCATAACGAGGTGATATTTGACAGGGGAATTTTGTTATTTTGTTATTACCTTTGTAATGGCATTTTTCTAGCTTTATTAAAAGTGTTATCTTTATGTCTATATATATATATATAGATAGATAGATAGATAGATAGATAGATAAGCTTTTTACAATTTCTCTAGAATACGTTACCAATTAAATTAATTAAATGAAATCAGTATCAGTTTTACTATCAAAAATAATTTGTACAGAGGTGGTACAGAAGAACACAAAAGTGGCTTGTACATGTTTTTTCAGATATTTAATGAGGCTCAGAGGTGGCATGAGTGCAATTAAATTCATAAATTCATGTTAAGATTAATGTTTTTAATATAAAATTTTGAATATAGAAATATTAAATGACTTAACTGAAAAGATACTTTAAAAATGAAACTAAACTGCCAGTAGGTGGCGGCAATTCACTGATTTAATTACTGAATCATTCATTCATTTGATTTGTTTGAATGGCTGATTCATTCAGGAATAAAGTGACTGTCTTTATGAATGGGAAACTGAATCACGGACTCACCAGATCTGTTTAAAAACGCATGCTATTCATAAACAAAACTGGTGAGAAAATTAGTGAGATATGTCTGTGATACATTACTCAATGTTGCAAAAACACATAGAAACCTTTAAAGCTCCCCTCAGTGTAAACATAAATATGCAGATTGGGTCAGTCGCATTTATGCTCCTAAATATTTTTTTCACAGTCGCATGCAGTAGTTTTGAAATGGTTTCACTGTAGAGCCCTGCATATGCACATAAAAAATATAAATTTACATAATGTTCTCATTTCCTGTCATATTTATTACATATTACTACACGGATATTATGAATGTGAATTCCAATAACACGATTATAATGACTGCTAAAACGCTAAACATTTTCTGAATAAACAAGCAAAAAACCCAAAGCGTCACAGTGATTCGTCTATGTTGTAATGCTGTTCATCCTCTGCAGCAACACATGCAGTTACATATTAGCATCAGTCATAGTTTCTGCTCATCTGCTTAAAGAGTCAACACAAACAGAATAATTCATCCCATGATAGACCAGACCTCATCCTTCTTAGTCATCCTCTAGTTTGTTTGTAATTTGTATGGTGAAACAACTGCTCCCAGCCACGTTGCATTACCCCACAAGAGACCCTGCCCTGTCTAAGACAACAAGCAACTTAGTCTTGAGAATGAATAATCTGACATGCAAATGCGGGTAGGCTGTGTTAGCTGACAGTTGTTTGCAAGCACTTTGTAGTCAAGGGAGGAAGTTAAAGAAGCAAAGAAGTTGCTAAGAACACAAAGAAATTGATGTGCAGCTGTGTTTTAAGAACAATGTAACAGAAATGTTTGCAGACAGACAGATGACATTCTTCTCAATTCATGTTTAGTGATGAAAAATGGTAACACTGAATAAATGAATAAATGAATGAATGAATATAGGGAGGACGACAATATATATAGGAAAAATAGGAATAATTTATTTGTCATAGCACAAAATATAATATTTTTCAAAGAGGCTATCATACCCCACCACTTTTACAGAATGTATTAATTTCTTTTTATATAATTCTTATCAATGTTTATATTTTTAAAGTGTCATTGATGCAAAATACTAAATTAATTTGAGTTTTTTCATTAATATTCTGTATACAGAATATTAGACACACACACACAATATACAGAATATTAACGAAAAAAATAAAATCTCAAATCTCAACAATACTTTTTAATATTTATTACTTATTTATTTACTTTTTTAATATGTCTATGTAATTCTATTAAATTAAAATGAAAATTAAATAGGTTTTAGTACCAAGTTAAACGTAATGAAAAAAATAGCATAGGTTGTGTTATATTTGACTTTATTTCAGTTTAAGGTGATTTTGTTTCAAGGTTTTATTTTATGGTCTTACATGGTCTTAGTTTTAGTGAACTATAATAAACCTGATTTGTACATTTAACTGCCCATGTTTTAATTAAAGACATGTTATAAATGCACCTATTATTCAATCTGACGTCTTACAGTATATATATATTTAATGAAAGTCTTTAATGTTCTTTAAAATCCCAAGATAAAATTGCAATAGACCTTTTTTTTTTTACACTTTTAAAGAAAGGTTAATCAAGTGTATAACAGCTTTAATTTAAACCTGTCTCTGCTGAGTTGTTTGGTATTGAAGTAGCACATTACCTGGTGTTACCCCCCATTACCCTGGCATATTTATTTAAAGATGCACATTTAAAGGTGTGTGCTCTGCCTGGAACGACTCCCACACAGACCGAGGGAAGATTTCCTTAGAGGTGTACCTTAGAGAAATGTCTAATTACACTGTTCGAAGGGTCTTCTTTGATTCCCATGCACTGCAAATCCTTAGGGTGGCTTCTAAGGCTTTCTTATGTAAAGTTGTGATGAAATAATGAAGAGTGGTAAACTGGTGGATTTGTCTGTGTGGGTATTGCAGTGTTTTAATCCAGCTAAGGAATTGGAGCTTTGTTGTGATTTTTTCCCCCTGAATATTTACCGTTTTATCACATATCCACACAATAGAGTAGATTTCAAAGGAGACGTTCAAGCATCATATTGGCATAAGGTTGCGTAAGCATTGCCCTTCATTTAAGCAAAGCCATTTATTTCCCTAACATGTGTATAATCTGACTGTGTTCTTCCTGCATATGTAGCAGTGATTTTACAACAAAACAAAAAGCTCAGTCTTGCGGTCTGAAATGAAGATGTAAATTATAAGCTCTTCAAAGAAACCAAGTGCAAAACAGAGCTTCATACACATAGCAGCCAATTACTCATCAAATACTGTGTAAACATAAACTGAGATGGTTTGAGATAAAAGACCACTAAATACGTTTTTACAGCATTACACATTAATAATCAATAGTTTTTACACCCTGTTGCTCTCAATTCTCAATTAACTATTAGCATAAAAACTGTTTCAAAGGCCTCCTGTAGCGAATCAATGTGTTTTTTGTAAGAGAAATATCCATATTTAAAACTTAGTAATCACTTTTTTCTAGCTTGCGCTAACAGTTGTACACTGAAACCATTCCAGGTGGATGACGTAGGACGTAGTGTATGCGTCTATGCGTCTCGCGAAAACCAACATTTGTTTACAGAAGCAAAGGAAGAAAAGTTTCCTTACTTTAGCAAAGGAAAGCCAGTCTCCTCTTGGTGTATATCGAAATCCTCAGACATTTTTCTTTACAAATCTTGTTTTGTACTTCTAATTCGTGACCGCTGTTTTGCTCTCTCCACTATGCGTCCGTGTTTGTCACTTCTGAACAGCGCATATGTAACGCCGACGGCCTACGTCATCTACCCGGAGCGGCTTCCGTGTACAACTGTTAGCGTAAACAAAAACGCATCGATTCACTGCAGGAGGCCTTTATTCACCCCTCTGCAGTGTGAGGCACTTTTTATTATGGATGGATGCACTTTATTGGACTTGTTTTGGACTGTTGAAATGAAACACCCACACATTGCCATTATAAAACTTGGAGGAGCCAGAACCATTTTTGAAATAACTCTGATTGCATTCGGCTGAAAGACGGAAGTCATGAACACCTAGGATGCCTTGAGGGTGAGTAAATAATGGGCTTTTTTTGGGGGGGGGGGGGACTAACCCTTTATGGTCATATTTAGCAGATTAGAGTTGGGACATAACAGTTTACATTTGAAAATAATACAAGCCATTTAAGATTGAGATTTGGAATGTATTATATGTGACCCTGGACCACAAAACCAGTCTTAAGTCGCTGGCGTATATTTGTAGCAATAGCCAAAAATACATTGTATGGGTCAAAATTATTGATTTTTCTTTTATGGCAAAAATCATTAGGATATTAAGTAAAGATCATGTTCCATGAAGATATTTTGTAAAATTCTTACTGTAAATATATGAAAACTTAATTTCTGATTAGTAATATACATTGTTAAGAACTTTATTTGGACAACTTTAAAGGCAATTTTCTCAATATTTTGATTTGTTTACACCCTCAGATTCCAGGTTTTCAAATAGTTGTATCTCAACCAAATGTCCTATCCTAACAAACCATACATCAATGGAAAATATTTTTTTTAGCTTTCAGATGATGTATAAATCTCAGTTTTGAAAAATTGACCCTTATGACTGATTTTGTGATCCAGGGTCACATATATCGTCCTAAGCAAATGTGCTGTATGTATGCAAAGTTAATGACATACAACATACCCAACATTATATATAAAGTGCTGGGCCTTATTGTTATATTTTGTGACAAAATTAGACAGCTAAGATTTGCTATATAGTATATATCACTTTATACAACAGTTCTTTCTGGTCTTCGAATATAATTGGTTGAGAGGAGTGTGATATTCTAGTGATAACAGAACTCCAAACGTTTTACCATTTGTTTTGCTCCACTTGCCATATTTCTCACAGCGAGTGTCATGGTGGACAATGTCTCTATAGTGAGTAAACATGAGATATAATTTGTTTTTGGTAAATCTAATGGGCAGTTTTTGGTCTCAGTAATCTATTCTATGTTCCAGAGCAAATTTTGGTTTAGGGCAAAAATCTCATCACATTATATTTTATGTAACTTCCATGCTGTATATCAGAGCACTGCCTTTGTACTTTTGACTAAATTGCTTAACAACTTTTATGATGGCTATTGTTGATGTTTGTTAAATATTATTATTCAATAAATATCATTGTATATAAAAAATACTAGTATTTAATAACAGTATTTAGTATTGGTAAAACAGTGTGTGTGTTTGTGATGGCGATTTTAGTTACATTATTCCGCAATAACATTGCGACAAGAGACTGTTTTTATGAGTGACTACACAGTAAAGACTTTTATATTGAAAGAAACTGAAACAGGATTGTAAACACATAAGTTATTTTTATTTTAAACAACACCTTGTAAGACAGCCAACAAATGCACTGAGTAGCACTATCATCAGAAATCACCCTTAACAAATGAAAGGATAGTACGATAAAGATATAATTTTCCTCAGCGTACATTCAAACTAATGTTTTATTGTGAATATCAGATTGAGCTGAAGAATGAATGGTGTATCAGATGCAGGCAATCATACTCAGTCCATCTCTCTCTCATAATACTCTACATAATACAGTGAAATTATAATACAGTACTACAATAAGCTTTCAATGAAGCAATACAATGTTGCTTCGTTACTAGTTCTAATGTGACATTTTCAAATTTGCTCAGCTGTTAAACTGTCAAACTGAGATTTGAATCTGTGGTGGAAGAAAGTAGTTCTACACAAAAGAGGCTTTTTAAAGACACTCCGTTGTTATTTCTTATGTATTTATACACTCGTGTCGCCAAACTGTTGTATAAACACAATTTCACACTCTCAATATCTCAAGTCGTGAGATTTGGCTGTATGTTGGCAAGCTGTGATTACCTGCACCTGAATCACAGCCATGCTGATATACAACAATATCGCACTGCTACTCTGTGATATTGCTCATTTATGTGGGTTTAGATTTTAAAAGTTAATTAAATTATTAATGTCAAAGACAATTAACTATGCCAATTCTAGAATAAGGAATACATTTTTACTGTATACTGTAAGGAAGATCTCCTGTTGAGTTTTTATCATACATTTCTTCTGCTGCATTTCTTTTATTACATTTTTTTTCCTTGCTAGCAAAAATTTACATTTCTCAATTTTGCACATCACAGATGCAGTTTTGTGGCCTAACCTTTCAGTAGCATAACCTTTAAGGCATTTTCACACATTGAGTACTGTACATTTGAACCCTCCCTCAAATGCTCACTCACGCTCTGAACACATTGTGCTTGTGAACCTACCTATTACTCTGACATTTCAGCCCTGGCATGCCTGGCATTTACCAAAGTAGGTTCAGATGTAATTCATTGCGAGTGTGCGATATCTAACAGATGAAAGACAGAGAGATTTTGGCTCAAAGGAGACAGTGAGTCAAAGGCTGCTGACATACAGACTTCATTTGGCCTTACTGTGTTTATCAAATGAATGCCATCTGTATTTTTGAGAAATTATTAGGCCGCAGTGCACCAGCAGTCAACGTGGGTCAACCGGGGTAGTGAAGCGTGAGCGCTGTGACAAGGCAACAGAGAATTAGGTTCAAGTGTACAACAGCAGGGTAGGTTAGTTTTGTCAGAAACATCAGCAATATAACTGTAATATTAATGCAGATTCACAGAAGGTTTTTTTTGTTCTGATGTTTAGAGGCATCACCTTTAATGATGATGATGATATTTTCCTGTTACATCTAACTACTTTTTAAGTTTTCTTAAATTAAACTTTAATTAATTATATTTTAGTTAATTTATTTTTAAATACACACACACATATATATATATATATATAGATAGATAGATAGATAGATACATACAGTTTAACCCTTGAATCAAATAGGCCATCAATTTTGTCACCAATTTGGAAAAGCATCTAGAAAAGATTTCCCTTCAGCAGAATTAAGGCACTTGAACAGGCTGAATCTATTATTATAATTATTTCCAGTTGGTTTTAGCCACTCAGGCATGTAGTGTTTATCTGACATCTGCCAAACCCAGATCTGTCCATCAGACTGCCATATGGTAAAACATAAATCATCACTCCAGAGAGTGTATTTTCACCGCACCGGAGCAGTGGCGGTGAGCTTTCAAACACTCCAGTTGACACTTGTGTTTTCACATGGTGATTTTAGGCTTGTGTGCAATCACATGGCAAAGGAAACTCCATCATGATACTCTTGACAAACAGTTCTGAAGATAAACATGAATGTACAGTATCCCTCTCACAAGGCAGATCACATCTAGCTCTGAAGGTAATATACTAACAATAGTAAACTCTTCTGAATTATTACTTCAATTCAGTACAGTTTAATAATTATATATAATTATATGATGATTTTGCATGCACAAAGGCAGTGGGAGGTGGTGTGGTAGGGCCTCCCATTCTCTGTCGTCTCCCTCCCAGGCTGGTGTATGCTACTCCTGCTAACACCTGGTTATCCAATGTTCTCTGTGAATATTGGTCCAAATTTGGCTGTAGAGAGAAAATGGCACAAATCAAAAGCTCCTGCTGACCTGAGTATGTATCAGTCACTGCTTTCATCTTTTTCTGTCAAGGTCCACACTTCCAAAACTATATATTTTCACAACAAGATCAACAGCACTTCAAACACACGCTCTTCAAAACATTCAACTCTCTCTTCTACCCTCCTTCACCACTTCTTTAACAGCTGATAACTTTGCCAGTTTCTTCACATACAACACTACAACCAGTCACTTTTAAGCTCCACACATAAAGGAACTCAGACCGACCACATCCACAGCCAACAATATCCTCTGCTTCTTCTCTCCTCTTACACAGGTATAAGTATCTAAGTATGTCCAGTTAACATACAATGAGGGGCAGCCGTGGCCTAATGGTTAGTCTAATAGGAGTCCTAATGGGAGTCGGTCTTGTAATCGAAAGGGATTGAAGGTGGGGGGATTGAATAACCAGCACTCTCTCCACCCTCAATACCACGTCTGAGGTGAGTCCCTTGAGCAAGACACTGAACCCCCAACTGCTCCCCGGGCGCAGCAGCGATAGCAATATGGCTGCCCACTGCTCCGGGTGTGTGTGTTCACTGCTGTGTGTGTGCACTTGGATGAGTTAAATGCAGAGCACAAATTCCAGGTATGGGTCACCATACTTGGCCTCACGTCACATCCTTTCCTTTCCTAACATGCCCTCTGCACACCATCCCTTCCCAACTTCTGCAAGCCACGTCACTTGGCCTCACGTCACATCCTTTCCTTTCCTTTCCTAACATGCCCTCTGCACACCATCCCTTCCCAACTTCCCAACTTCTGCAAGCCATCTCTGCTACACTTCTACCAGCATTCACACACATCTTGAATATTTCTAGACCTGCGGATTGTGAAAGCAGATTCCAAATTGTCAGTTCTCATTTTGATAGATCTATCTACCACTTTTGACACTGTCAATCATCAGATCCTTCTGTCTACCCACTGGGCATCACAGAAATCAACTTCACTGTTTAAATCCTATCTCACAGGAACCCTTATTCAGGTATCCTAGAGGAGGATGGTATACAAAGAACATCAACTGGTCAGGGGGTTCCTCCAGGATCAGTTCTTGGACCTCTCCTCTTCTCCATATACACTACTGGTTTCTCCTACCTTTGCTATTTTGATGACGCTCAGTTCTACTTTTCATTTCAACCAGATGATTCAGCGTTAGCTGCATGAAACTCAGACTGCCTGGCGGACATCTTGGCTTGGATGAAAGAACATCACCTGCAGCTCAACCTGGCAAAGACAGAGCTTCTCTTCTTCTCTGCCAATCTGACTGTACAGCACAGTTTCACCATCCAGCTACTGTTGGTTCATCAACAATTATCCCGTCGAGTTCAGTCAGATATCTTGGTTTAATCTATGATGACCAGCTGACCTTCAAAAACCACATAGTAAAGATTGCTTAACAACAAAGATGACTTTGTGGTGGCCAATTCATTTGTGAAAATGATTCCTCACGCTCATTGAATCACTCTTTGAGGCAATGAATCCTGGCATTGTCATCCTGAAATACAGACATGGGTACGTCTTCCAACATGGTTGTTTGAGAAATAAAAAGCTACAAAGCTACACTGTATCAGTTAAAGCGATAGTTCACCCAAATAATACATTTCTGTCATTAATTACTCACCCTCATGTCGTTCCAAACCCGTAAGAGCTTCGTTTGTCTTCAGAACACAAATTAAGATATTTTTGATGAAATCCAAGAGCTCTCTGACCATAGACAGCAAGAGTCCTACCACGCTAAAGATCCAGAAAGGTACCAAGAACATCGACAAAATAGTCCATGTGACATTCGTGGTTACTGTAATTTTATGAAGCTAAAAACTTCTCCTCCATGTCACGCTAGAGCCATTTTGGAGAGTACCACAATGTTTTTCACATACAGATCAAACTGCGCACATGCGTTGTGGTGCTCTCAAAAATGGCCAGTGACGCGGAGAATTGTTGAATAAAGTTGTTATTTTAGTTTTTTGCACACAAAAAGTATTCTTGTGGCTTCCTAAAATTACAGTTGAACCACTGTTTCACTGTAGAAAACGAAGCTAAAGAAATGAAACAACAACGACAATAGCAAAAATAGCGGAGACTGCAACAACAGATTGGCACACTGACAAACACTTGTGTGAAAGGGTTATGAGACAGCAGCAACTTTAGTTTAAAAGAGAACAAAGACATTTTTATCAGTTTTAGTGTAAAATTGCACAGACACTGGGCAAAGATTAAGCTTAAGCACTGTCTGCGTTTTTGTACACTAGGGGTCAACTGATTATCGGTGCCAGTATTAAGCATTTTTATGGTTATCTGTATCAGTCATTTTCAACATGCTGATAAATTAATTTAAAAGCATTTAAAGAAAGTTTTTGTCAGAGCCCTTGTAATTCTTAATTTTGACATAAATATCGGTTATCGGTCTACCTGATCTGTAATAATCAGTATCGGCATCAGCCCTGAAATCACTCATTGGTTGACTCCTAATGTACACCTTAAAGGGAGTCATATGGCGTTGCTAAAAATAACATTGTTTTGTGTATTTGGTGTAATGCAATGTGTTTATGCAGTTTAAGGTTCAAAAAACATTATTTTCCACATACCATACATTATTGTTGCTCCTCTCTGCTCTGCCTTTCTGAAATGTGTTGATTTTTACAAAGCTCATTGTTCTGAAAAGCATGGTGTGCTCTGAATGGACAGCTATCCAAGTACGTTGTGATTGGCTAAATACCTCAAGGGTGTGACAGAAATGTTACGCTCCTTACCATATTAGAAATATTAGCTTCCAAAGCAATACTGACACCCATTATAAACAAGACTTTGTTGCATCGTGGGGGGACATAATTACTGATTATAATGACCTACTTTTATTATCTTTTTATGCATTTTGGGTAGAGAACAGACAATACTATGTAAACATGTATGCATTTGTGATTGTAGAAATGACAAACAACAAGCGCTACTCTCGCAACTGTCGCATAACTCACATTTAGTCAGTAGCAAATTCTTTCAGGCTGTGAGTCAGAAGCACCAGACTGTCCTTGCAAAGTTGGAATTCCCCAACTTTTTTAGAAACAGCCTTTGTACTTAGCCGGCATTGTACTCTCCCAGGTTCAGGAAACTGTCCTCCGTAAAATGTGCTGCACACACTGTTCTGGAACAGTATTGTAAATACAACTTAACCACAGATTTCTACTTTCAAACAAAGTAGTTTTGCTTCCACAGCGAAACATACAGCATCTCCACGACATGGCAGAAGTAACAATATTACAGTGAGAATAAAAGTTATGCCTTCGTTCTTTGAGTATACATTTCGACTGTTTTATGCAAATTTTCACACAGTGATGTAGATTTGTGGGAGGCGTCTTCAGCGGCTCAGATGTTGGGAGTAAATGACGCCTGCTATGTTCATTATTACATCCAACAACAAAACACCTTAAATGCTTAGGAGACATTCTTGTCTACTCCTGCTCCGGCATCGAAACAATGGCGGCTGGACTGTTTACAGCTCACTCAGCTCACTCAAGGTGGGTCTAAGGTAAGACAGCCGTGTCAGTCAACTATCGTGGGAACAATACAGACAAGATTCTGAGAATGGCTTGATTTGAAAAAGATGATATTACTTGTAAAGATTTTAAAAACACACCACTGGATGGATTTTTATCATTATAGGGTGGTTGCATACACACACTGCCAACACACATTTATGTTCAAACAACATATAAAACTGAGTTTTGACCCGATGACCCCTTTAAGAATTTTAGAATTTCATCTTAACCTTTTCCCCTCTTATGTACTCCAGGGAATGCATTACCCCACAATACAATGTGTGCAGCTTGACCTTCAATTTCAGTTGTGATGAATGCATTCAAATATCAACCCCCTTTTTTACTTGCTATTTTATCTGCTAAAAGACATTGTTACACTTACTAAGTAACAGTTTCATATTCATCTATATGAATTTTGGTGTACCAATCTTTGTCAGATAAATGAGTACAGATCATTTCACATAAACCTCCATGCCATCTCTTTTGTAAGTGTGTTAAATTGGTCTACTTTGCATGTGAATTGATAAAGTAATACAGCAAGTGGAGGGGGTTCCCAATTACAGTGCAGCTGAGTTTAGCACAATACTACAACATCAGGTATCAAAAGCCTAGAGAATTAGGGCTGGCTGCATGCCTGCCGCTGCTGTGCATTGTGAGTAGCACCACTCATGCTGTGACTGGGCAATTCTCACAATGCACCTGCCAGATGCACAAATCTTTTATCTTTCGACAGAATTATTATTTATCTCTTCATAAACTGCTAACAACTCAGACATGCATCATATATATGTGTGTGAATGCTCTTCACAGACAGCGATGACTTATTTTGGGCTTGTTTTTGCAGACCCATGTCTGAGATGAGGCAGTCAGGGAGGGAGAGAGATCATTATTTTCACACCAGAGAAAGTGCATAAAGAGAGGAACACCCCTCCCCGGGCCCATCATCAATTCCCCTGCCCAGGTAATTCAATGCAATCTATTGTTAATTCACACCGAAGGAGACTTCTGATTAACAGAGTCCTTGCGGACCAACAAGCTCCTCGCCACACTCATGCAGCTCCCTTTAATTAGGACGCAACAGTCAGCAATACATTTCTCAGAATTTCATTAGTATTCAAGTGGCCTTGATACCCCATCCCTATTTTGCTCCCAAAGGACAAGCAGGCAGCACTGCAATCAATTGTGTCAAAGCCAGAGAGGGGCTACATGCTGCCACACGGGGCCAAATGCTACCTCAAAATATGGCTTGTGGATAGTTTCTGGACAGGGTTCCACTCCATATTCATGACACCTGATTATATAGATATTTAATAGTAATTTAATGAATAATGTGAGATAGAGGAACATGCCACCCTTAAGAACGCTGTGTATTTCTTGGGGCATTCTGTGCCAATTCTGGTGGGTCATTTTACCCAAAAGGTGTAATTGTCTCTTTTCACATTAAAAAAAAAAAAAAAAGTTCACAAAAAACATTTATGTGTCCATCATAAATCCCTTATTATTAATATGACACAAAACTTTAATATTTAAAATAATATTACAAGGAAACAAAACTAGATTAGTTAACTTCAAAACTAACTTCAACTGAATCTAAATCTCAAAAATGTTGATATTCAGATGAAATGACAAAATTAAAGATAATGTACTCACCCCCTTGTCATCCAAGATGTTCATGTCTTTCTTCAGTCGTAAAGAAATTATGTTTTTTGAGGAAAATAATTCAGGATTTCTGTCCATGTAATGGACTTCTATGGTGCCCCCAAATTTGAACTTCCAAAATGCAGTTTAAATGCAGCTTCAAAGCGTTCTAAACGATCCCAGCCGAGGAATAAGGGTCTTATCTAGTGAAATGATCATTATTTTTTTTTTTTTTTTTTTTTTTAATTGCAATTTCTAAATGTTTTAACCTCAAATGCTCATCTCGACTAGGTATGTATGAATTTTTTTTTCCGGTCATGACAGTTAGGGTACGTCTAAAAACTCCCATCTCATTTTCTCCTCCAACTTCAAAATCGCCCTACATCGCTGCAGAAATACCAACCCAGAGTCAACAAGAAGCAAAGCAAAGAAGATCCAACACCCTTTGCAAAAAAGGTAAAAACAGCAATATAGGATGATTTTGAAGTTGGAGGTAAAAATGAGATGATTTTTAGACGTACCCTAACTGTAATGACCTGAAAAAAAGAATAAAAAATACAGTTCACACAGCTAGACAAGAGTGTTTGAGGTTTATATATATATATATATATATATATATATATATATAATTTGCATTTTTGTATTTTTTTTTGCATTTTTTTTTTTTTTTAGAAAATAACAGATCGTTTCACTAGATAAGACCCTTATTCCTCAGCTGGGATTGTTGTATTTAAACTTCATTTTGGAAGTTCAAATTTGGAGGCACCATAGAAGTCTATTACATGGAGAGAAAAATTTCTTTGCGACTGAAGAAAAAAAGACACGAACATCTTGGATGACAAGGGGGTGAGTACATTATCTGTCAATTTTTGTTTTGGAAGTGAACTAATCCTTTAAGTGTAGCCATTTATCAAATGTTTTAAGAAGAGCTTTTGTGCCAAAATTAAGATTGGTAATCTCAACCCATATGTGTGCAAGTGTGGTTTGAACCTCTGCCAATATCTCATCAATAGCTCTCCATATTTTTTTTCTTTGCATACAAGCTGTCGCTGTTCATTAATTTTATATTGTGAAGTGGCTATTTGAGTGCAGCACGTGAGGTGAATCTCATGTGTATGCATAAAGTATGTGTATTTCACAGACCCTTACACTGCTGTCTCAAAATAAAAAATACTGTTTTGAAAACAACGGATTTGTAGGACTTCGTGTAACATGTAGCACACACATGCCAGCAAACAAAGGCCAAGCTGGTGAAATTGGCTGTCACACAAAAACCGAGTGGTGAGTGGTTTTATTTTAAGCCCTATTGCGTGTCTCTGGGACTGACAGGAATGCACACATTACAGTTTTTTTGGTCACAGCGGTAGTTCACTGACTGGCTCTGTAGGTAAAAGTCCACAGAATGTGTCAGAGTCATGTGACCACTAACAGAATTCTGTCAAACTACAGGCAATAAATCATATCTGCTATAAGGGGAAGCTGGAAACATCACTGACGTGTATGACCTCTGCAGCCCTTACTGTAATCATGTTGGAGAATACAGGATGTGCTGTGAGAACGAATGTAACATCTCTCTTTATCTCTCTCTCTTTTATTTCCTTGAGTCTCAGGAAATTTTGGGCAAAATTCATTGTAACGAGATGGGCGGGGCCGAGAGCCAAGAGAACGGAACTAGGCTGGTGGAGTATAATGATAATGAGCGACACCTGTGCCACTCATTACATTCATATTTTAAATACTGAATTCTTTTTAATTCATGATTGGGAAACTTAATTCACCTGGAACACTCAACAAGATCTTTATGTGGAATGATAAGAGACTCAATTAATTAATTAATCCATTCACCAATAAGCAAAAAAACATTAATACATTATGTCACGATTTAGCTCAAAGGGAAATGTATATAAATAATTACAATTAATTATTATTAATTACAATTATTTATATCAGCTGCCAGTAGTAACTGTAGCAGAACTAATTTTCCATCAACTAATCTGTTCATCCCATGAACATTCAGTATGATTTTTATATCAACTCTAAGAAATGATATTTTCTTGGCCACAGAAAATAACTTTCTTAAAGTACCATTGCATTAGAGCATGTAGCTCGAATCGGAATCGTAAATGGACATTAATTTGCAAGGCAGAATCAGAATGAAAACTCATGTAATTTGTGCACAAGAGTTTTATTAACAAAGGACTAACACATAACTAATCTAAACAAACAAACACGAAGTCACTCATACATGGGGGAAGGGTCAGTGAGAAGCAGTTAGAGAGAGACAAGGAAATGAAGCTATGAAAAGAGTCAGTTAGCCACCTGAGTGAAACCATCAGTGCTGTCTACAGCTTATACTAAACCTCTGTTTGTTTAGTTAAATGTACGATACTTGCATTGCCTTGGTCATTGAACAAGTGTCCAAATGCAGTCTCTGAAGAAAGTCTTGATGGTTTGGAGCAGTGGTGGTTTTGGAATTGCAATCACGTTCTTCCGGGTCTGAAGAGGGATGAATTCCAAAGATGTTCTGACTCAGTGGTAACTGGGAGTTTCTTCCCATATGAAAAGTGAAGAAGAACCAAGAGCTGAGAGGGACCCAGCTGAAGTCCTGTGATCTTTGGGGAATGGAAAGACGAGGCCGCAAGGCCTGGCGCATGCTTAGGGAAGTCCTAAAGAGTTCTAGCTCATCTTCTTAGGTTCTAAAAGAGCCACTGACTGACTGAGGCGAGTCATGAAGATGAATTCAGGAGCTGAGTGGAAGTGTCTGGCTCTTTGTGGTCGAGAGCCAGTGTTGGGCCTATCGAGCCCGCCGGGCACGCCCTGTGCCAGCTCAGGCTCCCCGTGGGTTCCTCCACACGGGCAGCAATCGGAAGATGTTGCAGACGAGTGAAGAGAGTGAAGAGGAGAGAAGAGAGAGATCGGTCGGTGCCTTTAAACTCGAACCAATGGTAACTTTCACCTTTGGAGGGAAAGTTTACGACTCTTTGTCCGTGAGCATGGTATTTTGCATATGTAATGCGATTGGGTGTTGATGCAAAAACTACTAAGGTTTCTTAAAACACTAATATGTTGCATAGGTATCAACATCTAATTTACACCATCTTTCAGATCATCAAAATACAAATTCAAAGAAACCAAACATGACATAGGTGGTTTATACAACTAGTCATCTATCATAACGCATGCATAAAACAGTAGAAAGACAAATACAAATACAACAGACAAAATTAAAATACAATGCAGTAATACTGTACACAATGACCTGGGCTATGTGTGATAGGAAGGTCAAAGAAAGGTTTGTCTGTGAATGAATAGGAAAGAGTCCATTTCTATAGGCATTGTGTCTTTCCTATAGAGAAGTGTAGTGTGCTCCGTTTGCATTCCTTGAGGCAATAAAACCTGTGATATCAGATGGTCACCCTGGCAACTAAGCCCTTTTGGGGTGTTAGTTGCTTTGGGGGGGTTGTCTTCAAAACTCCAGCATATAGCTGGGTTGTTGGTTTTAAAGATTGTTTGTTAAATTTAACAAATAACTGTATGTCTGATTGGTCCAGATGCTACAATTAATACATTTTAACTAATTATACTATGAATTACTTTTTTTCTGCAACTGATTAGACATTTTAATACTGTCACAACAATTAAAGGGGTCATCAGATGCCCATTTTCCACAAGGTGATATGATTCTTTAGGGTCTTAATGAAAAGTCTATAATATACCTTGGCATATTACACAAATTACACAATTACATTCTCAATGGTTGTGTAAAACAACACCCTTTTTACCTTGCCAAAATCAGCTTTTGGTCGAGGCTGCTTTAAATGCAAATGAGCTCTGCTCGCCCCACCCCTCACTTTTCTCTGTGGAGTGACGAGCCTGTTTACTTTAGCCGCTAAATGTAGCAGTTTACTAAATGTAGCAAAAATGTACATTTTTCCAATTAAAGAGCAATGACTGAACCTACACATAGAAGCCTGATAAAAATACTCATTTTAGGTGAAAATTTTTAAACAGCACTGAGAGGCTTTTGCATCTGAACTCTTCATATATATATGTGTGTGTGTATGTATGCTTAAAAGTGCCCTTTTAATTTTAATTTAAAGTGTCTTATAGTCATCACCAAGGCTGTATTTTTTTATAAAAAAGTAAAATCAGAAATCTTGTGAAATATTATTAAAACTATTAGAACTTTAGATTAATTTAATGTGTTCTTGCTGAATAAAAGTATTAATTTCTTTCATTAAATTTTACACGTTTGTTGTCCGAAATTGCTTCAAAATGCACAACTGAATTTAAAGACTTTAATTGGAATGAAAATGGTGCTCAAGTCTGTCTCATCTACATTTACATCCATCCAAATATATTTTGCCCATCCCTACACACTGCTTTGAATATATATTCAGCACATTCATAATGTAAATAGATTTAGGTGTCAGTGGAACAGATTACATGTGGCAGGAGTGCTTTACTCAGCTCATGGTCATTTACATCGCAACTCTGATCAAACACACCTGAAGCAGTTAATCAAGGTCTTCAAAGATTTATACAAGAAAAGAATGTTAGAACAAGGTTTTAACTAAGTGCTACATCTTTAGAAATGGTGCACTGTGGGCTGTAAGTGTATTTGACATCACTGATGAACTAAAGCTACTCAGACAGTGTGCCAGTGATTAAGTTCAGTCAATACTATGCAACATAGGGTCATTGGAAAAATTTACATTTTTGCAAAACCATAAAAATGTATTAACTGTATACATACAATTCACTACAGTTTTCAGCTAAAATAAACACGAGATTTGGTAAAACAGCAGCCATTTTATTTTTCACACTAAGGGCTAGTTTTACTAAACAGAGCAAATTAGCATTAGAGCACAATTCTGTAAAAGCACAGATGGGAGGGGAAATTCTGTGTGTGATTTACTAACGATGCGCACATTAAAGAACACAAACACAGCCAGATCACTTTCATAATGACCAGCGCAATCTACCTAGAGCGGCGCAAATTACCGCCTGCTTAAAGACGCGTCTTTTTTGGGCGTTTAATAATGGCATAAATACCAGTAATTTGACGAACGCAAACGTTAATAAAACGCGTTGCGTGATTCATTTTAATACTCTCCTCCCATAAATTTTGCGTCTGAAAAGGGAAACACCTACAAGTGCATGTTCAATAAGGTCAGGCACCAAAATAATAGTCCACAGCACTATTTTAATGCCAAAAGATGGTTTGCACTGGTTCAAGCTGTTAGAAAACCCAGCCCAAATTATGATTACATTGGCAGGTTATTGAAAAACTCTTTCCTTGCCGTTGACAGGTAATCTTGTCTTTTATGAGAAAACGCTTCCACGCCAAAGAGGAGATTTTACAGCTTTCCATGTTTTCAGTGTTATACACTTGGGGGGAGCTATTACGCATGCTCTGAATGAGACCAGGCTCTCATATGTAAGTAAATGCAGATGAAAAAATAAAATAAAATAATATGATCATCAACAATAAACAGCACATAAATCAAAACTGCCTAATGTTATCATGTAAAATGTCAATCTAGGAAGTGGTAAAGGACTGAGAAACTGATGGAAGTGATCTACTACATCTATGCTTTGATTATTGTACAGAATCTTTGTTAGAGTGTTTGCTCATCTGCAATACGTCTATAGGACGTTTCCAATCAGATGTCAAATAGACATCTATTAGATGTCTTTAAGACCCTTGTGGGCAGCGCACCGACAAAGAGCGCTGTTGCGACTCGAGGACCTTTCCCGATCCCAACCCCCCACCCTTCTCTCTCTGACTTCACTTCCTGTCAATTCTGATCTGTCCTGTCCCAATAAAGGCAAAAAATGCCAAAAAAAAAGATCTTTATGATTTAGAATGTATGTAAAACTGACATCTTGCAGACGTCTGTCAGATGTTTGTACACAGCAGATTCTTTCCAGATCATGTGATCTATAACAGATATCTTGCAGACATACGTGTGCTATCTGGGAATATTTTGGGAGTCATGTATATTTAGTAAAAATGATCAAAAATGCTACCTTTTTCCAAACATTCTGGCGGAAAAAAGTTAAAGACAAATTTTCGCACTGTGCATTATGACCTCAAAACACTTTTACCAAAGTGCATGATTTGTGAACTAACAAATTTTGATGTTTACATCACATAACCAGCTTAATAAGCATTTCTTTTCTGACGTGGTAAACTTGCTCGGTAGCACAACTGGTACACCACTGCACTTATAAAGCAAAGTGGAAGTATGAGTTGGGTGCGAGTCTGGTGAAACAGAAGTCATGATTAAAGAGCTCAAAGACTTGTATAAGCAAGTTAAAATGGCATTGTTGCTTCAACAAATGTGTTTTTATCTCGCATTTGTTTTTGTTAACACTATTGATTGGATTTAGGGTAGAATTTAGTTAAGGTGGTACATTATTTTTGAACGTGATAAATAGCCCATGTGACATCGGTGGTTCAGCCGTAATTTTATGAAGCTACAAGAACACAAAGAAAGCAAAAATAATGCCTCTTATTCTCCATCGCCATTCACAAAAGTATCACAACGCACGCTTAGAGGAGCCAGTGTTCTGATGTAGAACCCACATGGACTGCGGCTCGTCACATGGACTACTGTATTTTAACAATGTCCTAACTACCTTCCTGGGCCTTGAATGTGGTAGCTGCGTTGCTGTCTACGCAGAGTCAGAAAACTCTCGGATTACATCAAAAATATCTTAACTTGTGTTCCGAAGATGAACGAAGGTCTTATGGGTTTTGGAACGACATGAGGGCGAGTAATTAATGACAGAATTTTTATTTTGGGGTAAACTATCCTTTTAACCTTTTAGCATGACACACACAACAACCAATGCAATAAAACTTCAGAGTGACGTTTATCTGTTTCAGATAAAACCAAACACATTTTAAGTGCCACTCACTGCACATTTTGAATTGAAAGTGTTTCAAAATGTGCAAGAAGAAACCTAATATAATTTTGATATGGGCCTGAAGTCTCTGCTCCAAAAACTCTACTGCATTATAAACATTAAAAAACACTGAACAACATTTCATGTTTTCAAACGAGTTGTCAAATGTGTTTAAATAAGTATATTAATCATATTTTCACACATTTCAGCTTTAAAAGGAAACATTTACAGCTTTTCTAATGGCTCCCATTTACAGCATCAGTACTCCTGCTGATGAAATGATGTGTAAAAGTGTGAGAATTAGGTGATTTACCCCGTTTAGAAGATGAGTGAAAACCTAATGCAGTCTGGCTGCCCGTCTTTGAGTTTTCCTCAAGGTTATGGATAAGTCACATGAGACCGCTTAATGAGTCAACCAACATTAGCAAGACAAAAACATCCTGACAGCAACATTTAGCAGTAAGTGTCTCTATGATAAAAAAACAAACCATATTTTCTCCTGACGGTGCAGTCTGTTCTACTAGCCTGTAAAATGCTTTGGATTTTTGCCCATAGGTTTAATCCCATGGTGTCAATATATACGTATCTTTTCCGCTACATACGTAGCATCCTCAGGCGAGAATCTCTCTCATTCACGCTGTGGATGTAGGCTATCTATTACTGACTTGCGGTGCAAGCTCTCCACCTCCTGTGAGGAACTGTAGAGAGTCGAATGCACCACTGTAACATCCTGCTGCTCGGCTGACTGGGAAAACCACACGGAATTTAACTATAACTGGTTTTGAGAGGATTATCAAGGACAAAAGTGGAAAAGCATCACAAATGTATAAATAAATCATATTAAAGGTTATAGTACGCAGCTTTAATGCAACGCCACAAAAACATTCTGCCTATGATATTAGTAGATAATTATGGTTAAAATTTTATATTTACAAGAACAAGATGTCTTGGGAGTTCATTGGCTTCAATTATAACCAAGCCCATTAATTATGAATATCATGAATTTATAATGTAATGAACGATAGCTTTTGCTACAATACACAAGTGTTCTAACCCGCTCCACATATTTAGTTTGTAATTAACTAAATTATAATCTGTGCTGGAACCAAAGGAATTCTCTTCATTGCTAAAAAAGAAAGGCAAAGGTTTCGTTTTACATATTAAACAGCATATAAGTCTTTAAAGGCTATTTGGCGGCAACACAAAAAGTCTTTCTCAGCCACGTTCCAGTTTGCTGGGTAAAAGTTGCACTGAGACATACCCAGCCTTGACAGCTAAGTGCAATGTGTAATTTGAATAATTAAACATTACTTGAGGCTACCATGCTGAGCATATCTCCTCCGCTGATGTGATCTCTCTGCGAGAGTGCCCCCCCTGGAGGAAAGAGCAGTATCGTGAGTGTTTTTTTACTGCCCCTAAAGTCTCCAGAGAACCAGATAATGTATTTTTCTAGTGAGCATACAGCCTAGTGATATGAGGAGACAAAAAGCCACATGAAACCGTAATCTCAGGGGCTGAAAATAACTCTCTGCATCCACACAGCAATAAGAGTATGTAAGTGTGAAGAGGCTTTTAATTTCGTGCAACGCTGCATGTCGTTCAACTCTCTTTCTAAGTAGTGTCTCTTGTAACAGGTCATCAGTCAAAGGTTTATGACGTTTTTAAAATAATCTGTTTAAAAATAAAAATATAAATAATAAAGTTATTATTTCCCCATGGAGTCAGCATACTTGAACACATGAAACCAGACACTATTCTAATATGTGTCAATATTAATTTTCACTAGTGTTGCAAGATAAAAGCAAGCACGGCAGATTTCCTCTGTCTGAACAGTTTTTTTTTTTTTTTTTTTTAATGATTAAATTAAACAACCTTTATCATATTTAATATAGTATTATTTACTGGAATAGCTTGCACAATGTTGTTATTAGTGTTTAAATTTGTATTTTAAATTGTTGCAATTGTGATTTATCTTCACATTTCATAACAGTACAAGATGCACTACCATTTATTCAAAAACATTAATGATACAGCAAAATTGTGAAAATATAGTATTGTAATTTAAATTGATTGCTTTTAATATATTAAGCAATATATTATAGATGAGTAAATTTTGAAAACAAACTTTGAAGTTGGCTTGACCCAGCCCAAACGTTTGAAGTAGTTGTACAATCTTAAAGTTTTAAAGTTTAGATAGATTACAGATAGATTTTACATAGATTCTTTCAATTTTTTCTGATAATCAAATAAAGGCATTAAATATTTATTTATTTTTAATCAAATGAAAATTAAACCCTTTTATTTTTTGGCAAACAAACAGAGGTTTGCTGTTAAAATAAATACATGGAAGAAAATTTGTGTGAATATTCTGTTTTAATAATAATTGTAGATTTTTTTTCTACAATTAAGTGGTTAATCTGGTTATAATATTGATTTTTATCATTTAATTGTTTTATTTAAATATATAAAGACGTACATTATACTGTACAAAAGTAATAGTGTTACAAAAGTAATAAGAGTAATATATTTCTATTACACGTTAACCATACTTTTATTTTGACAGGTTACCCTGAAGTTTCTGTGTATGCAGTATGATATGATGCTAGTTTTCTCAAATAAAATGGTAAAATTCATAAGAAATGACTCTCACAGCAGCTGAGAGATGAAGATGTCATCATATAATAAGAAGCAGAGGCCGAAAATCACTGTGAGCAGTATTTGTTTTGTAAACAAAACCGTGTTTCCGCCATTCATACATGCAGATCCATGCAGAACATGCAGGATTCATATCTAAACCGTCTTTTTGCATTTTAATATTCACAGACATCTGTCCATATTGCGATTCGAATTAGTAACAGACCCAATTTTGATTTATTCATCCAAAAATTGACGAATTCCGTGGCATTCCGAGCTATAGAGTAAATCTGTTTTTATGAATGGACTCCGCCGCGCGTCCATGTAGAGATAGATATTTTTAACATGTTGCTAGTATATTATTAACATGATTAGCGTGTTGTTAGCATGTTGCAAGCATCTTGACATGTTTTAGGATCATTAACATGATTTTGGAATGTTTCTAGCATGAATAACATGTTGCTAGCATGATTAGAATGTTGTTAGAATGTTGCTACATGTTTTAGCGCAGTTAACACATTGCTAGGATGTTTTAGCATATTGATGTTTTAACAAATTATTAGCATGTTGCAAGCATGTTAACATGTTTTAGGATCATTAACATGATGTTATCATGTTTCCAACACAATTAGCATGTAGCATGTTTCTACCATGATTAACATTTTGCTAGCATCTTTTTAACATGATAATCATGTTGTTACCATGTTGCTACCATGTTTCTAACATGATTAACATGTTTGTAACATGATCAGTAAGTTGATCAGTAAGGAATTATTCTAATTTGTTGATTTGTTGCTCAAAAACATTTCTTATTATTAATTATATTTTTAATGTGCTCGATATTTAGAAATAGAGATTTTTTGATGAGTAGAAAGTTCATTTTGTGCAAACACTGAACTGACTTATTACTGTGAAGCTGCTGTGTAAAGCGATATGTAAATGAATGTGATATTTTATTTGAAGTAGAAAGCTTTGGCAAAACTCTAAATATGTATAGAATATGTTTTTTTTTTTTTTTTTTTTACCTCAAACATCAGTGTATTTAGGGCAAAACAAATCTTTATCTGGTATAAAAGCAGCATAAGTACCATATATACAGAAATAGATATAGAACAGGTTGTCAATCATGTGTTGAGAAAGATAAAATATCAGCTTATGATATCAACCTGTGTGGCATGAGGTACGCATCTCCTGGGGTAGCTCTAAAACCTGAACAAACTCACAAGATCAAGCAGAGCTTACATACGAACAGACAATGAAAAGAGCAAAGACCTGGTTTGGAAAAAGAAAATGCCTAGTGCAAGTGTGAAAAGAGCAAATAAAAGTTTTATCCCAGATTTGCACAAAGGAGATGAAAACATTGATTTGGAGAATGATGATGAACCTGAGTGCAATCCTCTCACCATCATCTCTGTTTTATGATGATTGCTATATCTTCTTTATCCCTGTAATTCCACTGTGTATGAATCATATCTGAGATGCGGTTTGCTCTCCTGGATTCCTGCCTCCATTTGTCACTGCCTGTCTCCCATTAAGATAAGCAAGCGTAATGTTCCAAATGGAATAGCTGCATACTGTGCAGTATGTACTACATCGTTTTTAAAAATGTGAGTGTAGCATTTTTATTATTATTTTTTTTTTTATTTCCAATAATTATTTTCAGTTTGTCGTAGACTTATATGGTATTGTTGGTCATCCAGCTGTTCCATTCATATCAAAAACTTCTATACTGTGCACAATACACCTATTTTTATGACTTTTTTTTTGTATTCTATATATGTATTTTTAGTACATTTAGGTTATTTATTGCATTTATTATTTTTTTTTATTACAGCATATATGGTATAGTATTGAAGCCACCACTGAATTGGAAAAAAAAAAAAAGGAAAAAAAACCTTTATTTTTAAATTCTGACAGTTTTCTCAGAATTGTGAGATATAAACTCACAATTATGAGTTATAAAGTCCAATTTTGAGGGGGAAAAAAGAACTGTGACTTTATTTCTCAGAATCTCTATCACTTTATAACTCACAATTGTGAGTTTATATCATGCTTTATATCAATTTTGAGAAGAAAAGTCAGAATTGTGAAATGAAAATTGCAATTACCTTTTTTTATTTTTTATTTTTTATTCTGTGGCAGAAACGGGCTTCTACAGATAGCACATTTTGTCTTAATACATTTAAAAAAGCATGCTGTTTTTAAAAAAATGACAAAAATAAATAAATACATTTTAAAAAAAATTAATAAAACATAGACATATACTTTTTTTTTGCTAAAAAGTAAACCAAACTCATGTCTGCAGAAAGTTTCTAGAAGACGTGGGCAATCATAAATCAAAACAGTATTTCTGAGCCACAATAAAATGCCTCTTAACAAGATGTTTAAAGTACTGAGACAAATGCTCGCGATCTCTCAGGACTTGTTTCCATCATCCAGAGAGGATATAAATGACTCTGTGCATCGTTTCATTGGATTTCACTGGAGAAACAAAAAGCACACTGTCATTTATCACTCTCCACATCGCCTGGCTTTCAGTCACCTCTGCTCACCCTCAATAATGCCGCTCCATTGAAAATGATGCACACTTTATACATGCAGCACCTTTTCGAGATGCTTTTCATAGCATCTACAGTAAGAATCTATATTTGTTGTCTATACATCCACGGCATATAAAGCACTCATAATGTTCTAATCCTTTGTCATTGAAAACTATACTGTTAAAATGATGGTTCACTGAAAAAAAAAAAAAAGCTATCATTATTTACTTACCCTCATTTTGAATTCCTTTAACATATTATCAATCCTGTACATTCTTTGTGGTTAAAGTTATAATGTTTTAATAAGTTAAATCAAATATTTAACACCCTTAAAATAAAGTGTTATCAAATTTTCCAATTAAAAATCAGAAATTAAGTTGATAGATGGCCATCCGAGATGTAGATAAGTTTATTTCTTCATCAGAACAGATCACCGGCTCACCAATAGATCCTCTGTAGTGAATGGGTGCCGACAAAACCAGAGTCCGAACAGCTGATAAATACAAAAACAAAGTAATCCACATGAGTGCAGTCCATCAATAATATCTTGCAAAGAGAAAAACCGTCTGTTTGTAGGAAACAATCCGTCAGGTCTTTTAACTTTAAACCATGGCTTCTGGCGAAAATACTAGTCCATAATCCATAATAATGCTTCCTCTAGTGAAAAAGTCCATCCCCTGTTGTTCCATCACAAAATCGACCAACAGTATTTGTTTAGAACAGTTTTTGCTTATAAACAATGATTGATCTGTGCAGATTTCTCTTTCCACTGAAACAAGAGAATTTTTTCAATGGAGAAAACATTATGGATAGGGGACTCTAGGGTATTTTAGCCTGAAGCGACAGTTTGAAGTTAAAAACATCTTAATAATGAATTTGTTTATTACAAACACACAGTTTTTTTGCTTCACAAAATGTTAAGTGATGGACTATAGTTGTGTGGATTATAGGTGATCAGCTGTTTGGATTTTCACTCTGACGGCACCCATTCACTGCAGATGATACGTTGTTGCGCAAGTGATAACGTAACGTTATATACCTCCAAATCTGTTCCGATGACAAAACAAACTCAAACAAATTTTCATTTTTGGGTGAACTATAACTTTAAACCCACAGCACTAAAAGCTGTCAGTCTGAGGAATTCAGATTTGTGGTTGGCTTTTGTGTAACCTCACCCTAGTTTAATCTAAGGCATTACAGGAACGACCCATAATTATTTTCTTTAGTTCCTCTTGTTTCTGTTTTCCATCTAACAAGAAATGAAAGAGGGGAAAAAGCCAAGCGGCCAAGTGCTGCAGGTGTCTGACTCATAGTTGATGGGAAGTTTGCTCATGACTCACGCTAGATGAAATTTACCTCAGAGGCTTCACGTCCGTAAAAACAACAGAGAAGTTCATCAGATGGCCAGTGGGATTATCGGCGACAGCCGGTACAAAGCTGCTCTGCAGGACGGGTCACTGTTATAATCAACAGACATTAAAACTCCTATCTACACCTCCTCCATTTCTGAATCTCCTCTATTTATTCTGGAATTACAAGGGGGGAAAGCAGTGTTTTTTCTCTCTGCTTACATAGAGTTCAGACAGCTCAGGTTTTTCAGTAGAGTGGATTTGTGTGTGTGTGTTTGATAGATTCCCATAGCATGACAGCTGAGCATTGTCCAGTCCAGCCAGGTGGAGTGATAATTTGCCATTCTACTCCTGGCAGATGCTGTCAGTTGTTTGCATGCAATCAGAGATGAGTTAAGAGTTTTAGGGCTCGTATCCAAAGCTGTGGTCAAGCAACAGAGGGTCATGACCCTGCGGTCACTGAGCACTCTGCTGGGATCAGGCGAACAGCACCCCCAGAGGAGCTGTGAGATAAGTGCCTTGCTCAAAGCTACCTCAGCAGTGGAAACGCAGTGTTGCGTGGCTCAGCACACCTCATAAACCTGAACACTCTTCTGCCAATTACTGCTGTAGAGCCCTTCCACACTCCATACACTACTTAAAGCACTACTCAGAAGTCACAGCACACGCCAGCTTTTAAACATTCACTTTTTATGGCAGATTCAAAGTAGTTATTGTACACAGTATTTCAGCTGTGAAAAAAAAAAATGTCTTATTTAGGTTAATGACATGATGTTCCTTTTCCAATATCTATAAATTTATCAAAAAATAAAAACAAAATTTTAATATAAAATGACTTAAAAATACCTTTTCTGTGATGAACACATTTTTCATTTCTGTATTTTTAGTTCTGATATATTATAGTGAATCAATGGTCCTGATATCATAATGAAGAAAAAAAACTTCATTAAAGGAATACAATTCCTGAAAAGTCCTCATTACAGTAATTATATACTGAGTACTAAGTCATAATAATTAACTATAAATGGTTAGAATGAGGGTTTGGTTTAGGGTTAGCTGCTATTATACATAATTGATTGTTATTACTATAGTAAGTACATGTAATGTGTACAAAAACACTGTAAAATGAAGTGTGTTATCATCTTTTATTATTATTTCTTAGACAAAGTATAGCAATAAAACTGACTTAATGTGTATTAATATTTAAAAACTTGAACATTTGAAAATGTGAGAATCTATACAGTGCCCTTCACTAATATTGGCACACTTGGTAAATGTGACCCTGGACCACAAAACAAGTCTTCAGTAGCACGGGTATATTTGTAACAATAGCCAAAAACATATTGTATGGGTCAAAATTATCTATTTTTCTTTTATGCCAAAAATCATTAGGGTATTAAGTAAAGGTCATGTTCCATTAAGATATTCTGTAAATTTCCTACAGTAGATATATCAAAACTTAATTTTTGATTAGTAACTTTAAAGGTGATTTTGAGTATTTTGATCTTTTGATTCCAGATTCTTTTTTGTTTTTTGTTTTTTGTTTTTTTTATTCCAGAATCTCATTATGAAATAAATGTTTTTGCTTTTGTTTTGTTTTTTTTTTCATTAGTTGGCCACAATTATTGGCACCCATATTTTAAACATCCTTTTCCCAAGATTTCCCACCTCTGAGTTTTCTCCAATAATGCCTGATGAGTTTGGAGAACACCTGACAAGAGATCAGAGACTATTCCTTCATACAGAATCTCTCCAGATTCTTCAGATTCCCAGCTATATGCATTTTCTGTAGAGTTCGGGTCAACTATGGCCGTGGCAGAAGTTTCAGTTTGTGCTCAGTGACACATTTTCGTGTTGATTTTGATGTTTGTTTTGGATCATTGTCCTAATAGAAGTTCCAACCAAGGCCCATTATAAGATTTCTAACAAAGGCAGTCAAGTTTTGATTTTTCATCTGTTGGTATTTGATAGAATCCATGATGCTATGTATCTGAACAAGATATCCAAGACCTCTGGCAGAAAAATAGGCCCACAACATTAAAGATCCAGCAGTATATTTAACTGTGGGCATGGAGTACCTTTTATCCCTGTTTGCACTAGACCCATCTGGTGGGTTTGCTGCCAAAAAGCTCTTTTTTTTTTTTTTTTTTTTTTTTTTTTTTTTTTTTTTAAGTTTAGTTTCATCTGACCATAGAAGCTATTCTTATTTGAAGTTCCAGTCATGTCTGACAACTGAATATGCTAGAGTTTGTTTTTGGATGAGGTAGGAGGCTATTTCTTGAAACCCTCCTGAACAACATGTGATGATGTAGAGGCTGTTTGATATATATATATATATATATATGAAGAGTTCAGATGCAAAAGCCTCTAAATCCATTTGACGTATTTCTTTAAAACGAGCATTTCTTTCTGGCTACTTTGATTAGTTTTCTATGTAAGTACTGGTACTTCTGATTGGGCTGAGGCTGGAATTTAGCAAGTTTGAAGTAAAAGTATTTGATGGATGTATACTAAGTGTCAGGAGCATTTACTCAGTATCATTATCTCATTTTTGACCGAGATGGCTTTTAGGTGGTTTTGCATCTGAACTCTTCATATATATATTTTAGGCTTTCTGACCCCAAGATTCAACTAATCTCTGCAATTCTCCAGCTGTGATCCTTTAGAGAGTCTTTGCCCACTAAAACTTTCCTCCTCACCGTGCATTAGAACAATACAGACACATGTCTCCTTCCAGGCAGATTTGTAACATCTTAAGTTGAACTTCTTAATTATTGCCCTGATGGTGGAAATGGGGATTTTCAATGCTTTAGCTATTTTCTTGCAGCCACTTTCTATTTTGTGAAGCTCAACAATCTTGTTCTGCACAGAACTATATTCTTTTGTTTTACTCCTTGTGATGGATCAGTAAGGGAATTTGGCCTTTGTGTTCCTCATATTTATAATCTTGTAGAACAGGAAATCATGGCTAGACAATTTAATCCTCCTAGTGACCCTGAATAAGAATTTATAGGGGTGCCAATAATTATGACCAACATGCATTGAAAAAAAAAAATCATAATATGAGTTTGAGTTTTTTAAATAAGGGTGCCAATATTAGGGGAGGGCACTTTAATATGCTGATTTGCTTCTCAAGAAACATTTTTATTATTAATTTAATTTAATTATTGTTAGTAGTATATTTATATTTATATTTATATTTATATTTATATTTATATTTATATTTATATTTATATATATATATTTTTTTTTTTTTTAATGAAAGATCAAAAAGATAAACAATGCAGATTTATTTTCACAGCCGCCTTTGCTCATATTTACCAAGGGTGCCAATACTTGTGGAGGACATTTTTTTTCAAGGTTTTTTTTTTTTTTTTTTTTTTACAAATAGAAGTGTATAGAAAATGTTCTGTTACGCCACAGGAGCCATTAAATCGAAAGTTTCTCAAAACCACATGATACCAACATGAATCCAAGAACTTTCCTTTTGAAAGAGTTTTCCTTTTCTTTACTGTGGACACTTTTATATGTCATTAATCATTCACTAACTCCTCAATAAAAATCCATCCAGAATCTAAATGTACCAAATACTGAGACATTCATTCAAATTTATTCAAAATTCAATTATATTGTCAATCAAATGGTAAGACTGAAAATACATTACGTCAAAAGTCAGAAAAGTGCAAAATTCAAGCAATTTTACAAGTGAGCTATTTTTTTTTAAATACATTCTTACATTTTTATGATTTTATAATGAATGCTGCCATTTTTACTTGGACTCTTTATTATAACAGACAACTCATTTCTAACCTTTGCAAGATGCACTGACAGTCTGACCTTGTTGTATTGCTGTACTAACATTTGTAAAGAGCACCATACTGCTTCAAGTCTTTCAAAAGACTGAAAGCTCACAGAGTGAGCAGTATCCAGGGGCATCGCGTCTGCAATGACAGTCACCGGTGCTTTTGTGCCAACTCACTGTACGATTTTGGGTCTGTAATTGTTTTGTGTGAATAGAGAGAGTGATAAGCTAAGGGAAGACATGAGAAAATGACAGTGACATTTACAATCTATGCAGCCATGTGTCCAGTTGCCTCTTATCCACTGGCATGGCCTCCGCAGCATCTTCATTTATTCAGCAAATGGCCGTAATTATGTAGACTGCTGATCAGACCCTGAATTATGCAATCCCTCATAAAACATTTTAGAAATCATTTCAGTAGGGAAAACGTTTAGTACATAACAACTAAAAGTAGTCATTAATTACATTTTTCAATGGCAGCAGCTCAACTATTTTTAAAACAGAGTAGCTTTATCAGCAAAAAACACTATGTACTAATGTACTTAAATCATGATTAGCTTGTAGCTTAAGAAGCTACATTTTCAAAGTCAGTGTGAACACTGCGAATACTGCTAAGCAGACCCACACGCTTATTAAAAACGCATTTTCTGTGGCCATTCTCTGATGATTCATTTCAAAATAATTCACTGTGGTTTTCTAAGCCCCTCATACCGTACCCTGTTGTGAAGTAAAGCGTTCCAGTCTAAATGCGCTCAACACCAAACGCAGCTGACAGTAGAGAGTTGATTAGTATCACCAATTAGTAAATTGCAGAGCCGTGGTGGACAGGCACTTCTTCAAAACCACCAGTTTTGCTGTTCTAGCAGAACTGTGAAGGCTCGGTTTTTGGTTATGTTGCTTTTGGACTAAAATGAATAGAGCTCACAAATAATGGTAATGACTCGGAAGGAAGGGAAATGACATTTCATTAGGTCTGCAGCTTTTGCGTTTTTAATGCGTGCACTCACAAAAGCCAAGGCAAATGGCATGTTTTAAATTTTAGTTGCTTGTCACTGTTTATACAGATATAAGTTACAACACTCATGCTAACCTGGAGCAGTAAACAAGAGTTTTGGGTGGTATAATGGACTCTGAGCGGTCGAGTCATTAAAGGTTAAGAACTTCAGAGTCTGGACTTTGATCATTTCCTAAAATTGCAGACTTACTGAAATGTTAAGCCCCGCAATGGTGGCCATTAATAATATTTGTTTATTGTTTTATGATCGGACAGCACATAAACCCACCCCGTACAGTTCTGCCACCACAGCAGAAAGCGTAGTTTTAAAGGAGATGACGGTACAGCCGTGTATAACTGCGGCTCTCCTCAGCAATTTACTAAATGGTCTTTGCATTGAGCTCCTGTC
Source organism: Labeo rohita (assembly GCF_022985175.1). NCBI lineage: Eukaryota > Metazoa > Chordata > Actinopteri > Cypriniformes > Cyprinidae > Labeo > Labeo rohita. The sequence continues at coordinate 12,013,285 of NC_066876.1, read as the reverse complement.
AAATATATTGGCAATAAGAATTCTGAACTTGATCATTTTTATTTAATGCTCCTGCGTGGGATCTGAAATTTACAATATACCAGTCATTCAGAACTTGACATCATGAGGGTGTAGACAAGATGGATTATTTATATAATGCAAAAAGCCTGAAATCACTCGGCCCGTACCTGTATCCAAATGGAATCAAATGTCTGCTTTTTTGTGATGGTATTTGTGAACACCACAAGATAATTCACATTTAAGGCAGTGCCCAAACTATTCGGTCCAAATTAATTTAGGAAACCTTTCTGACCTTTGTCTTGGATTTACAATATGACTCACTTTGAATGCTGTCTGGATATCTGATAAAGTTCTGCTGTGTCAGCAAAGGTGGGGCACAAGGCCATAGACCGGAAATTAAAATGAAGTAGAGAGTGTTTATTTATTATCTATAGAAAAGTTGTGAGTTAGTTCTGATAGGGTCATAAACAAAAAGAGGGAAAAAACCATGCTAAATTCAGCTGGGGCAATTACAAATAAGAGTGTCCACAATAAAAAAAAAAATAATAATAAAATAAAAATAAATAAATAAAATGAAATAAATATATATTTAAAATATAAAAATTAAAAATTCAACAACCTCCCCATTGCCTTTTCAGTGTGTGACACTGAAGACTGGAGTAATGATGCTGAAAATTTAGCTTTGATCACAGGAATAAATTACTTTATAAAATATATTCAAACAGAAAACAGTTATTTTAAATAGTTAAAATATCTCAAAATGTAACTGCTGTACTTTTGATCAAATAAATGCAGGCTTGGTGAGCAGAAGAGACTTCTTTAAAAAAAATAAATAAATAAAAAAATAAAATAAAAAAAACATTAAAAATCCTACTGTTCAAAAACTTTTGACTGGTAGTGTATATATATTTTTAGTAAAATAAAAATTTGTTTATTTTATTATTTAAATATTATGAATTGTTTGGCCATGAATACTATTTCATTTTTGGAGATTCACACCACATGACATGTTAAAACTTGAGCTAAGCTTCCCTAGCCATAAAAAGGTTTATGCAATTTATCGAAAAGTCAAAGATTAGCTGTAATGTTGAGGGAAAATATAGTCTTAAATATAGTCAAAAAAAAGTCTTTACAAGTCAAGTTTAAAACCTTTCTAATTTCTTAAAAATGTACTTTTTGTATTTGTTTCATGACTTCTAAAATCTCAATTAATGACAAAAAAATGTCATGTGTGTAAAAAAAAAAAAAAAAAAAAAAAAAAAATCAGGTTGATAGCTACACCACATTACTTATGTGATATGAATGTGCAATATTAAGCGTTATTTAAAGGGAAACCCGGGTATTACGACTCGTATGGCTTAACATAACATAAATGATGTCTCTTACTGAAATATGTAGTAGAAAACCAATGAAAGATTTACATTATTTAAAAAATCCACATCATTTTATAAATATTACATACATATTTTATACATATTATATACAAGTCTTAACTGCTTTCCTAGTGATAAGAAGAGGAGAAAAGAATGGGAAGATGTCCATAAGGTTTTTAATAGACCACAGCTACTGAAAGAGCTTACAAATGGCAGCGACAAGAAACGCTAGATGCCATCCTGGCAGGACGTAAACATGCCGACGCTCGTCATGACGCCGCAGCCACTGAAGGAGCTTCTCAGTGTGGATCTCATGTGATATCCAGGGGCGTTTAGAGTCCTTGTGGGGAAAAATCGATGGTACGGCATTTGGTTTAAGCATATGCTTATATCCATCGCCACCTGTAAGCTCTTTTAGTAGCTCTGGTCAGCAACAAGTAGTGCCAGTAGCTCACCGAATGCAACCATTTGACATCATCGAAATAATGGCACCCTTCATAGTCCAAAATATGTTTAAAACAATGTGGATTTTTTAAATAAATCTTTCATAGGTTTTCTACTACATATTTCAGTAAAAGACAACATTTACGTCATAAGTAAATATAAGTCTTAATACCTGGGGTTCCCCTAAATAAAACATTTTTTGTTTATTTTGCATTTTTTTATTCATAAATATTATATTTTGGGGAGTTGCAACTCATGACATATTACACAGTGAACTAATCTTGCTTCCTTTGCATAACCAGACTAACATGACAAGACTTCTTGTCATGAGAGTCACAGCACTTGATTACATTTGGCAAAATTCAAACATTTTTCAAACATTAATATGCAATGAAGGCAAAACCAGTTGAGAAGCACTGTGTTAGACCATCCAGAGTCTAACCGAGGAATCTCACTGTTGTTATGACTCAAACAGCATCAGGTTGTGTTCTTCACAGGTAGATCCAGAGGTTTGCATTAGCCAGTGCTGCACTGATACATAATGAATGACTGAGCTAAATAAATGAAGACATTGCAGCAGCATCAGCTCAAGAGCAGAGCGAACACTCGGCTGAACAGAGTTTAAATGCCACCCTGTCAGATTCACCTCTCACACAGGGTCTTCTCAAATGAAACTAATTAAAATAAAAAGAAGCCCTCTTATTGCACATCTTAGTGCTGTACTCCCCTCAAGGTTAGTCATTTATCAGCTGTTCATTGTTTCACGACTGAGGTCGAGAGGTATTTTTAAAATACTATTGGTGTTTGGTATTGGTGTCTGCGTGTGATTTATGGAAGCACTAGGAGAAGGAACTATTTCTTACTGTCTCGTAAAAATATTCGAAAACGGTAGACGAATTTCTAAAGAAGTACAACATCTCACAGTCGAGCCTGCAATGATTTGATCTCTGAATGAATGTGATAACCCAAAGGCACCCAGACAAATATGAAGGGATGATGGAAGAAGTTTGAAGAAGAGTTTCTCCTGGCAATAAAATAAATAAATAAAATAAGCCTGGGAAAACTCCTGATAATGAAATTCAACAAATCTGCGCCTGATTTCATCCCTGATCAGGCCCTCCTGCAAGAGCCTGTAATTGGATTGGAGAAGAGGGGCTGAATTCTGATTAATGAGAGGAGTGGAGGTGCATTCATTCACTGAGGAGAGCAAAACTTCACTGAGGGGGAGGTGATGAGGAAGTAGTCCAGCCGCATTCGCATTATCTTACTGATGGTGCTTTAAAATACTGTTTAACCCTGGTCTTGTGAATGTTTAATGAACAAATTAACACCTGGAGGTGTACTTAGACTGGTTTGTTAACTAATCTCATCTTTACTGCTGCCATTCCGGCTCATTAGTAATGGATTAATGTGGGGTCGGAAATTGACATTACGAAATCAATGAAACATTCTGTCTCAACTACATTTTTTAAGGTTGGGGGAAAATGATGAAATATTAGTGCTTGCAACTTATTCAAAAATGTAATCAAATTAATTACAAGATATGCTGAATGATTAATTCATTAAATCCTAATCAGAATTAATCACATTATTGATATCTGATGAAATAAGCCCCAGAAATAAAGAAACTTGTTAAAAATATTCTTGAAGTCTCTTACCAAGACTGCATTTATTTGATCAAAAATACAGTAAAAAGAGTAATGGTATTAATAGTATTACAATTTAAAAATACATTACATATATTACAATTTAAATTGACAGTTTACTGTTGTAATATATATTAAAATCTAATTTATTCCTTTGATGCAATGCTGAATTTTCAGCATTATTACTCCAGTCTTCATATTAGATATTAGAAATAATCTTCATAACCTTCAAAAGGCTCTAAATGATCCCAGCCGAGGAAGAAGGGTCTTATCTAGCGGAACGATCTGTCATTTTTTTTGGAAAATAAAAATGTGTATACTTTTTTAAGCACAAAGGTTGTGTAGCACAGGTTCTGGCATGCGCGTTCACGACGCTACGTACTATTGAATCATGTCGAAAGGTCACGCCGAATGTAGGCGTAAATACAGACCCAGTGTTTACAAAGCGAACGCGCAAAGACTAAGAAAGTGCAAGTAAGTCAAATGCTGTTTACAAACAAAAAGGTACAACGTATCGGACGATTCTGAAGTTGCAGGAGAAAATAAGATGGAGTTTTTACTACCTTTTTTAGCCAGAGTACACAGATGATGAACTTAGACATGATTCATAGTAGTGATGGGAAGTTCTGATCATTTTACCAACTTGGACCTTTGAGTCTCGTTCAGCAAAATGAACAAATATTTTTTCAAATCATTTCATTCATTTTAGCAAAATCAGCTTCACGTGACCCCCATAAGATGAACGAACGACTCGGAAAAACCTGACAGGGTGGCATTTCTTCGTGAGTCACATTAAAGATTCGTTCAAAATGAACGAATCGTTCAAGAACGACCCGTGGACGCGAATCTGAGAGCCTGTGCTACGCAAGCTTTTGTGCTTAAAAAAGTATACAAATTTTTATTTTTTGAAAAAAAATGACCAATCGCTTCGCTAGATAAGACCCTTCTTCCTCGGCTGGGATCATTTAGAGCCCTTTGAAGCTGCATTTAAACTACATTTCGGAAGTTCAAAATCAGGGGCACAATTAAAGTACATTATATGAAGAAAAATCCTGAAATGTTTTCCTCAAAAACCATAATTTCTTTAAGACTGAAGACAGAAAGACATGAACATCTTGGATGACAAAGGGGTGAGTAAATTATTTGTAAATTGTTGTTCTGGAAGTGGACTTCTCCTTTAATTTAATTTTTTGGTAAACTATACTTTTAATGCTTGACCTGGAAACAATGATGACTTACACATACTAAAGATTTATAAGTCACATTGATGCTATTCAAAAATCAACATGGTCCTTTTTCACAGTCAGTGTTCATAAATGCACTCGTATGTATTCAGCAGATCTGTCTTATCTTTCAGGTCAGGGAAACAGTGTCTTGTCTGAGTCATGTCACCGCTAGCATATCTGATAACCCTTTTGTGTCACAGCTGATGATTCCCAGCCAGAGAACTATATCAGAGTCAGGGCCTGTCAGATATTGATTGCAGATTATTGAAGCCCAATAGGCTCTCCGAATCTACACCACAGAGAAATCAGAGCCTAAAGATTAATTTATTTTACTTGTCAGTTTGGCAAGAGCAAACATGCTTTATGAAGCCTGACATGTTGTGCTACAGAAAACACTTTAATGGTTGACAACAGCTCACATCTCGTCAAGACTCAGAGTGTCAAACCCTACTTTGATTACATTGTGCGACAGCAAAACGAACAAGGCAAGAAAGCCCACAACAGTATATTTTTAGACAGACTAACCTTACAAAATTCATGAGGAACAACACAGCTGAAAAATCTACTGTTGACATTTTTTTTCTGTACAGCTTGTCATCAATTTCTGTCAGTCAACAACCAAACATGTTGTTTGATAAATAACATAAGCTCATAGGTAATTAATGCTGTATTCTAAATACAGATTGATGGTTGCCGTGTCTGAAAATTATCATTATTATTATTATTTGTAGCTTTAAGTGAAGACAGTCTCCTGTGTCCCATATTTATTTGCAGATAATCTGTCAAACGTGCATTGTTTAGGAGGATAAACACATTTGAGTTTACAGTCAAGTTTTGCTGCTCATTTTATGAAAGGCAGTCGAATGTGAAATAAAGTGCTATTTAATCCACACTTAAACATACCAATCCACCACAGCGCTGTTTTTCAGCCCACACCCAGACAATCAGACGTGAGGTCAACACACACACGCACACAGTAATCCCAGGCAGACAGTGTTGAGGAAGGCTTTGATAAAGGTAAACTGGGAAGCAGAGATAAAAGAACAGCAGGCGCTAAAGTCCACAGTAAAGCTTGTTCTAACACAACACGAAAACACAGACGTCTATTTGAAGATGAAAATACACTGAAGGAAAAAAATTATTTGACCCTAAGAATAGAACACAGTGTACCCATCTTGTGATGGCTAGTAGGTGAATCTGTTCAACTACACGTTACCTCAAATATCTAATGAGCCAATCACACAGCAGCATGTAGATGTGGTCAAGACAATCTGCTGAAGTTCAAACCAAGCATCAGAATGGCAAAGAACCGTGATTTAAGAGACGTTGAACATGGCATGGTTGTCAGACGGCTGGTCCGATTATTATAGTGGTCTTATTATGCTCTTTCACAAAGTCTTGATTTTGTTTTGGGGGTGTACTAGAACATGCTCTCATGCTTGGTGGTTCGAAAAACGCATTATTTTTCACATAATTTACAACATTACAATACCTTTCTCCCCAGCCTGGCACAAATGGCTCGATTAGTTCCAGGTTTGATGAAGGCCTTCCGAAAAAAACGAAATGTGTTGTGATTGGTTGGTTGTCCCAGTGCGTTGTGATTGGCGAACAGCTTAGGCCCTGATCAGAGCACGTTTTTGCAGTGAGAGGCGCCTTTTTTGAATTGTTTTCTATTGGCAGTGAGCGTTATGCGTGCTGTTTATGCGCCCTGGCCGCCTCGCGTTTTTGCCGAAGCGCTCTGAGCGCCTGAAAAAAAAAGCAACTCTGACCAAAAAAGCGCCTGACGTCATCATGTTTTTTCCAGTCAAATGATTAGAGGGGCGGGCCTTCCGTTCGATGCAGAAAAAAAGATTTAACTGAGATCGCAGATTTCTTTTTACGTTAATATTTCGAGAGACGCGAGTAAACAGGTAATCAAGGAGGAGCTGTTTGGGGAGTTTGTTAAAACTGGTGTGCTGCCATCTGGCTGTTGTTGGAACGGAGTCGGAGGCTGCAGTTTCGGGCTTTGATTTTAACATAGAGGCCACAAATCCTTGTTCTGAGCCTATGATAGCTCTTAAGTTAAAGGAGCTAGAATTACAATTAAAGTGGGAAGAATGTGAGGCTTCAGCAAATTAAGCTGCATATGGTAGAGGCGGAGAAAGCAGGAGATATTGAAGTGCACAAGCTGGAGCTGGAAGCTTTAAAGCTGCGCGGATCCACTCCATTGCTTCGCTCCAGCCCAATATCTGCTTCACCTGTGAAAGCGCCAGACACTGTTTTGCTCCCAACCCGAAAGTGAACTCCTTTGATTCCTCATTTGACTGCTCTCCTGATTTTGATGTGAGTAAATTCATTCGTTTAGTACCGCCATTTCGTGAAACTGAAGTTGACTCATATTTTACGGCATTTGAGCGTGTAGCCGCTAAGTTAAAATGGCCCAAAGATATGTGGGCGCTTCTCTTACAAAGTAACTTTGTGGGGAAAGCGCAAGAGGTCTCTGCTGCATTACCAATCGAGCAAGCTTTAGATTACGATATAGTCAAGGCTGCAGTTTTACGAGCATATGAGTTAGTACCGGAGGCTTATCGCCAAAAGTTTCGTTTTCACGTGAAAACAGCCAGCCAGACATATGTTGAATTTGCCAGAGAGAAAAAAGCACTGTTTGATAAGTGGTGTCTCTCCAGTGGAATCTCCACCCTTGAGCAGCTTCAGGAGTTGATTCTGCTGGAGGACTTTAAAGCCTGTGTGCCAGAAAACATTGTCGTTTATCTTAATGAACAAAAAGTTCAAGTGTTAACTGATGCTGCTGTTGCAGCTGATGAATTTGTGTTGACACACAGAAGCAGTTTCTCTGCCCCTCGTTTGTCCAAAAAACAGACTTTTATTGGCGGAAGTTCTGATGTTTTTTGATCGCCTATTTCTTCTGCTAAAATGGGACAACAAGAACATTGTTCATGCCATAGATCCAGTCCTAAGCGCACAAGGACGATCGAGCATGTTTTTTCTGTCTTGATCCTAATCACTTAATTTCGGAATGTAAAGCGTGGAAGCAGAAAAATGCTGCTGCTAAGTCTAAAAGTGTAGCGCTTATGCAAACTCTTCCATCGTTAAATGATATCACTTCTAACACGTATCAGCCATTCGTTTTCACCGGCACTGTCTCTCTTTCGTCTGAGTCAGAGGAAAGACAGATAAGGATTCTTAGAGATACAGGCGCCTCGCATTTGTTTGTCTTGAGAGACATTCTTCCTTTCTCTGCTGAATCCCATACAGACACTGATGTGTTAGTTTGTGGGTTTGGCATGGGCTGTATTAATGTTCCCCTGCATCGGGTATATTTGATGTCAGACCTTGTAACTGGGCTTGTTACATTAGGGGTATGTTCACAGTTGCCAGTAGATGGGGTTGATCTCATTTTAGGAAATGATCTAGCAGGTGGCCAGGTCTTCCCTCGTCCCATTGTTATTTATGAACTGTATACGATTAAAATCTTTGAGCCTGATGCTCAGTTCATCTCTGTATTCCCTGTTTGTGCTGTAACTCGTGCCCAATCACAGAAATTTGGAGATGTTACCAATCTCTCTGATACTGTGCTGTTTTCTCAACCTGAGAAGGTGACAAAGATAAATCTAAAGTTGTACCAGAAGAGATTGAATCACCTTTGTTAATGAATTTCACTTCTAAAGTAGGTAGGCCAGAGTTGGTTGCTGCACAAAATTCAGATCCTTCTTTGGCTACTTGTAGAGATGCTGTTGTGGATATCACTAAAGTACCCAAAACTAGGATAGCTTATTTTTGGGATGATGGAATTTTAATGTGCACATGGAAACCTCTGCACTATAGTGCAAAGTGGCAAGAGGTGCACCAGATTGTACTGCCTGCTGATTATCGACCTTATGTATTACAGTTAGCTCATGAGAATGTGTTGTCAGGACATTTAGGAGTAACTAAAACATTTCATTGTATTATGCGGTACTTTTTTTGGCCTGGGTTGAAATCTGATGTGTCTACATTTGTCCGTTCCTGTCATACTTGCCAGTTAGTGGGAAAGCCGAATCAGACAATTCCTGTAGCCCCATTAAAACCGATTCCTGTTATCCATGAACCGTTTGAAAGATTGATTGTAGATTGCGTAGGGCCATTACCTAAATCCAAATCTGGTCATCAGTACATCTTAACTATCATGTGCACTGCTACACGCTACCCCGAAGCAATTCCTCTTCGCACGATAAAAGCAAAAAAAGTGATGCAAGAGATTATTCGATTCTGCTCTGTTTTTGGCCTGCCTAAGGTAATTCAATCAGATCAGGGTTCCAATTTCACCTCTAAGGTGTTCACATAGATGCTAAGGGAACTGAGAATTCAACATCAGTCAGCCAGTGCATATCTTCCAGAGTCTCAGGGTTGCTTGGAAAGATTTCACCAGACTATGTCTAGTCTATGTTGCGCAAATTCTGCACAGAAACTGGTAGAGACTGGATGGAAGGCTTACCACTGATGATGTTTTTAATCAGAGAGAGTGTTCAGGAGTCATTTGGATTCAGTCCTGCAGAGTTAGTTTTTGGCCATGTGGTGAGAGGTCCACTTCGGTTACTGAGTGAGCAGTTGCTCTCACAGAGTTCTACCTCGATACCTGTACATGAGTATGTGACTTCTGTTAAAGAGCGTCTTCACCAAGCTTGTCAGTTAGCTCAGGCTCATCTGGCAGAGTCCCAAGCTAAGATGAAGGTTCACTTTGATCGCAAGAGTGTAACCCGTGAGTTTCAGCCTGGTGACCGTGTATTAGTTCTACTTCCTGTGCCTGGAACAGCCTTGCAGGCTAAATTTGTTGGCCCTTACGTTGTCGAGAAAAGACTCAGTGATACTAATTATGTTGTTGGCAATCCTGACCGTCATCATAAAAGTAGAGTGTGTCATGTAATATGTTGAAGTCATACATTGAACGAAATGTAAATTCTGATGCTAATGTTCTTAATCCAGTGTCTGTAGCAGTTCTGCATGCTGAATGTCCTGAGGATGATGGGCTGGTGGTTAAAGATGCCCAAACTTTGAGTGCACGCTTGCAGAACTCCGCTATTTTAAGGGATCTGCATTTACATCTATCACATTTAACAAAAGAACAGAGTGAAGCTATTAATAACTTAATTTCTGAGTTTCCTAACCTGTTCTCTGATGTTCCTTCCCAGACTACAGTATTAAGCCATGATATTGATGTTGGAGATAGCCAGCCAATTAAACAACATCCATACAGAGTAAACCCAAAGAAACAAGAAGCCATGACATCTGAGGTAACATATTTATTAGAGCATGGTTTAGCACTTCCTAGTCAAAGTCCATGGAGCTCACCATGTATTCTTGTGCCAAAGTCTGACTCTACTTATAGATTCTGTACTACCTATCATAAGGTCAATGTGGTAACCAAACCAGACTCTTTTCCCTTCCAAGAATGGAAGATTGCATAGATAAGGTTGGTGCTGCTAAATACATTACCTAATTAGATCTTCTCAAAGGTTACTGGCAAGTGCCATTAACTCCACGTGCATCTGAAATCTCTGCCTTTGTTACTCCAGATTCCTTGCTACAGTACTCCGTTATGGCCTTTGGCATGCATAATGCTCCTGCTACTTTTCAAAGACTTATGAATCAGGTATTGTCGAGAGTGGCCAATGCTGTAGTATACTTGGTATACTTGGATATGTCATAGTCTTTTCTAACACTTGGGAAGAACATCTTAAACAGTTTTATGTGATTTTCGATAGATTGAACAAGGCCACTTTGACACTCAATTTGGCTAAGTGTGAATTTTTCAAAGCTAGAGTAACTTATCTTGGGAAACGTGTTGGTCAAGGCCTGTTGAAGCCAAGATAGTTGCTATTGTTGAGTTCCCCACGCCCACTAACAAATGTGAATTGCGCCATTTCTTAGGGATGAGTGGCTATTACAGACGTTTTGGTAAGAATTTTGCTGCTATTTTTTCTCCTCTCACTGATCTTTTGAGCACCTCCAGGAAGTTTGTGTGGACTCCAAAGTGCATGGAAGTATTTAATGCTGCAAAAGATCTCCTCTGCACAGCACCTGTCCTCTCTGTGAATCCCACACCACGCCCAGATAAGTGGTCCTCTGTAGTGGAGAAAGTACACTTTTCTTGGCGTTTAGTCTTAACCCCAGTTCTTTCATGTGAGCGAGAACAACATCTCGATGTTGAACCACCATCTGCTCTGTTTGAGCTAATATCAACCAATTGTTGATATAGTTTAGTATGCGGATGCCCTGGATTCACAGAGGAGAGAGAGCTGCATTCATACACTGTGCGGGATGAAAAGTCCTAGGCCGAAGGAAAGAACCCGATATTGGTATGCCTCGCCCCCGAAAGCGAACCTCAGGAACTTCCTGTGTTGAGGAAGAATAAAGATGTGGAAGTATGGATCCTTTAGATCTATCGTGACAAACCAGTCCTCAGACCTGATTTGAGACACAACCTGACTGAGTGTCGGCATCTTGAACCTGAGATGCATTACTGCGCGGATTAGCAGATGCTAAGATCGGACGTAACCCCCCCATCCTTCTTCGGAACAATGAAGAGGAGGGACCACCTCGATGGCCTCCTTCCTCAAGACAGCGTTTACTTCTTGTTCCATAACCAGAGCCTGCTCGGGAGCCACCAGAGTGGGAAGAACCTTGTGAAAAAGAGGTGGAGGAGAACCAAACTGGATTCTGCAGCCTCTCTCTACAGCGTGCAGGACCCACTGAGACATATTTGGCAGACGTTTCCACGCCGCCAGATGGTCTACTAAGGGAATCAGTTTCTCGAGACTGACCTCTGGTGTTACCAGAGCACCCTGAAGTGGACGACCGGCAGGGAACAACCGATCTGGCTGTTCTGAGGACCTCCTCGGAGGTCGCGAGCCTCCCAGCACCGCTACGTTGCCGGGCGGATGCTGAGAGATGAGCCGGAGACCGCTGCGCCATGAAGGACCATGGGTGGCAGGGTTGGCAGTACAGTCGATCTCCTGAGGGCACTGAGGACAGACGGGCACCGTATGATGAGGTGTTAACCGCTTTTCCCCAGAGGGGTCTGCCCTCAGAAGTCCTGAGCCACGAATATCAGGACTTCTTAGCCGAAGCCTTCTCAGTTGGCTTTGACTTAGAGCGCCGCCTAAACCCCTGCTCCCTCTGCGGGGGAGTACGGGTAGCAACACTGTCTTTTTGGGTGGCCCGGTACGAGGAGGAGGTACTCGTGTGCTGCACCCAGCCTCTGGAACACTGCCGCCTGTTGCCGCGCCTCCTGTCGACGACCGCATTGACAGAGTCACCGAACAGGCCAGAAGGGCGAGTGGGGCATCCAGGAGGATGACCCTGTCCCGTTCTTTCATGTGGGACAGGGTCAGCCACAGATGCCTCTCAGCGGCCATAGACTGCCCGATGGCGTAGGCAGTCTCCTTAGTGGCACGCAACCAAAGGTCTGTGGCTCGGCGGAGTTTGGTGATATCCTCCGCCTTTTGCTCCTCACCCTCAGCAGGTCTGCCTGGTATGCCAGAAACACCGCCATGGTGTGCAGGCAAGCACCAGCCTGACCTGCTGACGATTACCCTTTGCCCAGCAGCGCCGATGTGGTACACAGCGGCTTAGTGGGCAAAGTCTGGGCTTCAAGGGATGATGCCGCGGCGGGAGACAGATAGCTTGCGAGTGTCTGTTCTACCAGGGGCATCACCCCATAACCGTGCTCAACAGCTCCCACCACATTGCTGTAATGGAGGGTCGCAGAGCTGTGAACAGAAAGGGTTTCCCCACGATCTAGACACCTCAGTGTGCAGATTGGGGAAAAACAGCAAGCCCCGTCGTGGAGGTGGTGGTTTAAAGTGCAAGAAGCAAGAACAGCAAGCACTTATCCAAAGGCGCTTTTAATAAATTGTGAGTAACTGTTGCTGTCATGACAGATCTATTTCAGTACCAGCTGTTATCAAAATAATCTGACTGCAGGCGTGGGCCAGATATTATTGATGGCGGGCCGGTTTTGGCCCGGGTGCTGCCTGTTGCCGACCACTGCTTTAGGGGGTCTGTTAAAACTCAATGGGCTTAGGGAAGACGAGAGAGACGCGGACACTCGCTGTAACTTTACCTGCTGATGTCACTGTTGGACAGGGTTTCTTTAAAAAACGAGTGATTTATACACTTTTAAATGTTATGTTTTGTAATACTGGCATTGTTTTATTTTTGTAATATGAATTTTTTTCTCATCCAATATTTGTTTAAGCTAAGGTGTTTACTTATATTTGTAAACATTTAAATGTCCCTGCAGTGTGCATGACAGAATAAATGTCAGCTGAATAAATAGAATCTTCGATTCCCTGTCACGCAAAAGCTTGGTAAAATAAGAGCAGGAGCACTGCACAAACATAAACTAATGCAAGAATGTGATTCATGGAGTAACTTTGTGAATCTGTGTATTTGTGTCTTCAGGGTGTCCCGCAGAAAGCGTATATTAAAGTTTAGCTAAAGGGAATGAATTTGTCATAGCGCACACCTGCAGAAACTGAAAATTAAATATAAATGTGATTTAAAGAGAGAAGAAAAACTCGTAGCACATACTGAGCAATGAGGCCTACTGGTTCAAAAGCAGACACATTCTTTTAAAATGACAAGGACGAAAATCATTTAAATGCTACAAAAACATGATTAAATTTCATTGGCCATGCGCAGCCTTTCATTTCACACCGTCCTCTGAGAAAATTATGACATACACTTGAAAAGTAATGGAGACTTTTATCGTAATATCAGCCATGCAGGCTCCGCTGATTCGCAATTTACGTTGTTATCATATCAGATGATCTTTTGGGCGAGTGAAGCGAGACCAAATGTGCCAGATCGTATCCAAGATGTTTAATACTGCTTTCAGCTTTGACGTTGTGACTGAAATTCAACATTACTAACAACACTTGACCTTTCCGCTTCATTTTGAAGGTGAATAATCGAAGACGGATTTTCATTTCTGGCTAAACAGTCCCTTTAAAAAAGCATCATCGCCTGTAGTTTCTCTCCAGCCCTGTATATCAGAGTGCAGCGAGAGGCGAGAGTGGGCTGTAAGCAGCGTAGAGGCAGGCTGTCAGAGAATGATGGGTTGCAGTCGGCTGGGTTTGGGGACTGGGATGAACAGGGCCGCAGTGCTGTGGCCAGCAGGAAAGTTCTGCAAAGGTTCATCATCATCAACAGGCTCTGCTCAAGAGCAAAGGATCGATTGTTTCATCTCCTCTGTGTACTGGAGAGATAGATTCATCCTATGCTTTTTCACCTTTCCTCCTTTTTCTCTCACTCTTTTTGATCCCATGCTGTGGACGGATTTCTCTCGCAGGCATCTAAGAACCAGTGCACGCACACACTTTTCCCTCCTTTTCATCACTCACTGAGCCAAAACTCTATAAGCTCATATTTTTCATTGTCTTCTTGGAAAGCTGCGGGTATGTTCTGGTGTTTGTACAATACTGAAAGCCTCAACAAGGCTAGATTAAATGTCCACATATGGATGGCTATGTGGAAAGGATCAGATTCATCCCATTTTGTTTTTACTGACTTGCTGAGAAATGTCTCAAATGCACTGAGAAGAGGAAGCTATTGTGTAAGGAGAATGGAGAAATCCAAACATCAGAGACCACACTGGAATTTCTAAATCTGAAAATACTGAAAACCTGAAAGCCATGATTATGAAAATACTTTGAACAGAGAAACATTATGATGTAAAATGAATAAGTATGTCAGATTTTGCGCTATTTTGAAGTCACCAATCAAATAAAAAAACTGAGAGTGAGAGAGTTGGAGAGTCCTGGCTCTTCCAAGCTTTATAATAGCAGTAAATTGGTGTTACCAGTGCTTGAAGTAGAAAAATAGAAGTGCCGGTAACCCCCTAACCCCTGAATGGGGAGTAAACTGCTTCACACTCAACCATCTCTAGGGTTGACAGAAAAAGTCCAAATAAGATCATCAGTCATCAAAGCTTGGTAAATATTGGTTACAGACAAAGATTTGCTTTACAGCTGGTTACTCACTGTAACCCACAGATCATGTTTTCATGCCATTTTAACTCTAATTTTGACTTACAGTGATTACATATAAGTTTTTTAAATTAGTCTTTCCATTAACGTTGTTATATTGTTTATTCAGTATAGTGTTACAGTGTTACTATTCAGTATTCCTATACAAGTCCAATAAAGTGCATCCATCCATTACAGTAGAAAAATATCCATATTTAAAACTTTATAAACTGTAATCTTTAGCTTTCGCTAACTGTTACACACAACCCAGGCTCAGTGGAAATACATGCCACAATATACAATTTCTGCAGCATAGTAATCACGTACCTTACTGCATGTTTCATGGCAGTTTCAAAGTGAAATGTCCAGAGAGTGGCGCTAAAACACACGTTTAATATGTGGCCGTGCCACATTTTTATTACGTTAGTACAGGCATGTATTGCTGTTTGAAAATATCCCCTAGACCAAACCCAACCCTATACCTCACCAATAGTGTTAACAAATGCAAAAGTTGACGCAGCCGTGTTATTTTAACTTCCTTATATGCAGATTTGAGCTGTTTTGTCGAACCGTAGTTTCACAGGGTTTGTATCGGAGCTCTTCATACTGAACTGCAATGCCATATCGCATGAGCTACCAAGCAAACCTACTGAGTTAGAAAACTCAAAGTTGTCTGAGTGTTACTGCCTCTTGTGTTCATCTAGGTACATACAGGTACGTTTTTGAGCCTATGTTGGTAAATGTGTATATTTTTTTTATATTTTTTTTTCTTACAGAAACACTTCAGGAAGCCTTTATTAACCCCCTGGGACCATGTGGAGTACTTTTTATGGTTTCTGGACGCACTTTATTGGACTTTTGGACTATTGACTTTTGAAAGTCATTGGACCTGACTTTTGACAAACCAAACACTAAGACATTATGAAAATCATGTTATTTTCTCAGTCACAATTTCCCTAATTTTTTATGCTAATAACATGAAATAAGGAGTATTAAATTACAAGAAATTCAAGAATAGAAGCATTTTCATTAGTGGTCACGACTTTTGGACTCAAATAAATACTTAAGGTACCTGCCACTGGCTGATGTCAACAAACAGAAATGCACAATTTCTACTGGAATAATATCAAAGCTGCCTCACATTACTCTTGCGTGTCAGGTAAATATGTAGACATTCTAGTCTAAAAGGTAAGAATTGAAGGATGTCTTTGATGTCGGATAGCAGCAAGTAGCCTACAACACCTGCATATCACTTCTGAGCAGCCTTTTCCACTTAATACTTCTGAATTTAATCCCTTTTAGCCAAAACTGTTCACAGAAGACAGACATCTAAGGACTATCCTTAAGGAGCAGTCCTACTGCAGGAGACAACATCCTGAGGATGCACTTGACTATACAGGTACAGGAGGGCATTTCCAGGCCACATTTTCCTACAGCAGCTATTCCCTTAGAGAAATTCACCCAAAGTTCACCCAAAAATGAAAGTTCCGACATTATTTTCTCACCACTATGTTGTTCCAAACCTGTAAGACTTTCTTTCTTCTGTGGAACAACTCAATTATTTTTTTGAACTGACATGGTTATGACTGACTGACAGACAGCTGAAGAGCATTCTGAACGTTTTTTGTCCAGACAATAAAAGCCAGCAGGGTCCAAAACCACACTGACTTGCATTGATTGGAGGGAATATATATGTATATATATATATATATATATATAAAAAATACATGATGTGTTGATTATTTAAATAAATTTGACTATAAAAAATACCCACAAAAGATTATTTAAAGCTATTTTTGTTTTGTTAAATTATAAAATATCAAATAGACATTACAAATTAAGTAGCTTTACAAAGAAATATTTTATTTGATTAAAAAAAAAAAAAAATTTACACAAACATTTAGGCTGCAATGGCCTAATGTAAACTATGGAACATAAAAAAAAAAAAAAAAAAAAAAAAAAAAAGATAATTTGAAATAATTTTTGTTCACACAATGAAAATCATTGGTAAGCAAAACAGCTTTGTTACCAACAAAATACCTTTATTTATGTTCCACAAAAGAAAGGTTTGAAATGACATGATGGTGAGTAAATGATGACAGAATTAAATTTTTTTTGGGTGAACTATTATTATTATTATTATTATTATTTTTAATGAAATGATTCTTCTAAATATGAAACTAAATCTGCCAGAAAGTGGCGGTAAATGTCTTTATGAGTCATTTACTCATTCATTTTAATTCATTCAAATGACTTATTCATTCAGGAATTATGTAAATGGCTGTCTTTATAAATGGGCCTTTGGGTCATTGATTCACATGATTCGTTCAAAACGCGGATTCATTCAGAAACTAAGCACAGCTGTGTTGGTCTGAGACACGCAACAATTCTGCTATGGCTTCAAAGGTAATATGTTCTCTGCAAAACTGAGCAAAAACATATAATATAGTATTATATTATGTGTTCTTATTTAATACTTAATACTTCTTTATTGAACTGTTGTATAAATTCACATTTAACCTTGTGATAGATCAGGACAAGTCATATTGCTCTTGCTGCCCATGTGATATCATGTGATATCTATAAATATGAGATGAAACACATACAGAGGCCTTTTTTTTTTTTGCACCAATATATTGAATTTTAGGGCATAACATTTATGGAGTTGTTGCCCTGCATCATATTTGTCAACAGTCAACTGTATGAAATATGAAAGAACATACATATCTGGGGGCAGGGCCAGCGCGTTAACTGCGTTAAAATATTTTAACTAAATAAGCTAACCGTTAAACTGACAGCCTATATATATATATATATTTATATAATATATTTATATAATATATTATATAATTGAGAATGAATGGAGAAAAGTGACGTGAGAGGAGACAACGCCTCCATCGCTATATGATTGGATATGACTGGTTATGATCGTCTGTGATTGGTTCATATGATAAATCCCACCTCTTGTGTTTGTGCTTGTTTGCAAATCAATCTGAATGAACAATATAAAGGTGTTAATGGGAAGACTAAATTAAAAAAACGTAAGTAAACAGCTCACACACTTGGATATAAAGCCTTTGTTACATCAAAATAAGACTTAAAATGGCCTGAAAACTTTATATGTGGGAGTTTTTAGTGAGTAATCAGCTGGGTAAAATTTAAAGTAAATGTCTGTGATCTATATCTACAGAGCTTTGATGACTGAAGTCCTGAACAATTCAAAAATAGTTCAAAGTTATGACTTTCAACTAAACAATATATAAAAGTATGAGCGATACCAATAAATAGCTCAGCCTGAGTGAACTGCACTGCTGTGCAGTTAATATGTTTAAGGTAAACTGCTAAGGGAAAAGTCTGCTTTAAAAAATTGTAAATTATACAAAGAGTGACCACAAAAGCACCCCTTCAATTTGTCATTTCACACACACTTACCTACCCAGCGTCTGGCCACAAGCAGCAGTAGAGGCTCCCAACTTCTGAATCGATTGATTGCCCTGGTGTAAAGCCACCTATTGGAAATGAATAGGGACACAGGCTCAAGGCCACTTGAATTCTAATGAATTTCTGAGAAATGTATCATTGAGTGTTGTGTCCTAATTAAAAAGAGCTGCATGAGTGTAGTGAGGAGCTTGGTGGTCCACAAGGACTCTGTTAATCAGAAGTCTCCTTCTGTGTGAAATAACAATAGATTGCATTGAATAGCCACAGCAGGGAAATTGATGGTGCTGAACCAACTATTATAGATTAGAGTTAAGCCCATTGTAACTTCGGTTTTTCACAACTACAAGCATATAAAATAGTACTATTAAAACATAAAATAACCAACATCATTCCTCAATATGAAGAATATTTTCATACTGCTACACTATTGCTAGATGGAAAACAAACTTTATTTTGTGAGATAAATGAATACAAGATGAATTTTATTCGTTATTTTCATTAAAAATCAAGCTCACTAAATAGACTAAATTCTCACAGTGAATGTATAAAGGATACTATTCTTTAGCTCAAAATTCAATATGCTTCTTTTCTGTGTTTCTTAGAGTTTTCATACTTGTTTTTGTGAATATGTACAGCATGTGTATTTTGGCACAGCAGGAAGTTAGCAGAACTAAACAGAAACCAGAAAGTATTCATTCTAAATCATGTTTCACCCTGTGACACAGAGCTCTAGAACGGACCCAATTATTTGTTTGTCTACTGACAGAACTTCAGCATGAATGATTACCTCTATACAAACGTGGGCTAGTGGTGTTCCATTTGAATGCTAGCAACAACAATGCTTGTTAGAACAAGCACATTCATTTCCACTGAATTAAACAAGCCCATTGACAAACCAAAAAGTCTGAATATTGTTACATGTGCCTTATCATGTTAAAACAGTAGCATAACATAACAAATTACCTCGGTGGAAAGCATCCTATTGAATTGTGTGCACATTCAGCTGTGGAGCAGATGAGTGTCAAATTATAGCATTATAGCATATGTAGGAAAATATAGTGAAATCCCAGTTTGTAAATGCATCTTATATATTTATTTAGTTAAAGTGTGTGAGGATTGGTATTGAATAATTGGATCTTGTTTGGATGACAGCTTATTTGCAAGATGGCAACTAAGGCCAAACCAGACAGTTTAATAAGGTGCTTGAGTGAATATCATTACTTAACAACTACTTATGTACTTATGTATGCACCGGGGCGTTTCCTCAGAGAAGGCAAACAATGGCAATATTACAAAAATATAAACCACATAATATAAATCACTTTTTTCTAAAGAAACACTGTCCAACAGTGACACCACATAGTTTCCATTTTATAATTTCCATTTTAATCAGGGTTTTTGTCCTAACTAGCCACCACGGCAACATGCGAAATTTCTATTTTAGAAACGTTTTTTATTTCTGCGACGTTGCAGCTGGAACAACAACATAGAAACTATGACAGTTATAATCTCAGGTACTGATTATGTGTTTGTTCAGTGTTAAAAGTGTCTAAAGTGAGTTTGAATATCATATTGCATGACATTTATAGCCATGCTGAAATTAATAATAGATAATTTACCTCAGATCTTGAAAATAAATTTAAGCAAACATATAGGTTAAAACTACAAACTCAATTCGAACCAACAAGTGTGTACCATGACAAAGATGGTATCAGTCACTCAGTATGTAGTTTTCACTTTTAAAAAGGTTTAATATTTATGAATTAGATTATATTGTCCATTTTGTTGGGAGTGCAGTGCACGCCTGCGCTTCTGAATGGCTATGATAAAATTAAAGGTGCCTTATGATGGCATAGAAAATAATTTTTTTTGTCTAAATGCTTCCACAAAGAACCTTTAACATCTGAAGAACCTTTCTGATTCACAAAAGGATCCTTGTGGCTAAAGAAGGTTCATCAGATTAAAGGTAAGAAAGAGATGGTTCTTTAAAGAACCTTTCACTGAATGGTTCTTTGTGGAACCAAAAAAAGTTTTTTCTATGGCATTGCTGTCAAGAACCTTTTAAAGCACTTTTATTTTTAGGAGTGTATTTGAATGATTCCGTCACATCGCACTGTTGTGTCGCATTTGGTGTGGACTGCCAAACTGCTTTTTGCTGGAATCTCGTCACATGTAGTTATGACACGGTGTAAGACATAACCACTTTGTTACGTCAAAATAAGTCTTAAAATGGCTTGAAAACATGATGCAGGGTTTCTGCAGGTTTTATGAGGCTAAATTTAAGACTTTCTGAAGCCTTTTTAAGACCAACTAATAACTAAGAAAATTTAAGGAAAAAAAATTGTTTTACTTTCACTTTCAAATTAGCAGCAATTCAGCATCTAGCAGTTGTTTGTTTTTAGTTTGTTTGAATTTTCCCTCTTTTCTTCGGTTTTAAGTAGCTTGTAAAAGCATTGTGCACATTTTACTTTCACTTTTAAATTAGTGGCATTAACACAATGTAACAAACTTTTTTTAACAAACGACTAATAATAAACCATGTTATATGCCTAGTATAAAATAATAACTTACACAAAGTTTAAATAGGTATACAAAACTTAAAACCAGTAAACACTATGTAATCAAATAAATAAGAAACGTAGGATGTTTATTAGCAAAACAAAAGCTTGGAAGCACGGCATATACCTTGACATAATATAAAATAATAATTTTAAAAATTACAGTTTAAATAAATAAAAATCAGCAAACACTGTGGAACCAAATTAATATGAAACTTCCACTATCACCTTAGATTAATGGCAGAAGTCAACAAGCTTTTCAAAATCGCAAATATTTTTAAAAGAGGCACTTTTGCATTTCGTTTTGAAACACTTCGGCCAGTATCTTGTCTTTTCTTGTCAGTCAGCTCCACTTACTCTCTTGACGTGATAAATGAAATCTGATCTGTGATGCCACTGTCGTTCGGCCCACTGCATTGAGCAGCCACGTTCAGTTTTAAGTGTATTGTCTGTTCTCTAACTGAACTAAATACATTTTTTATTACTATAAAAAAAAAATCAAAACGACAAGTTCTTCTTCGGGTGACTGACAGATGAAGCAGCAGATACCGCCATCTACCGCATATTGTTTAATGAATATTGAGCGACCTAAGCCATGTAGCCCAGAAATTACACTTTCGCTTCACTTTAAAATGAAACACGAGGAAACAATCCCTCACGAAAATTAATGCCATGATCATATGAATTTAAGACTTCCTGCTGTGATGCCTTAATTCATGGAAAAGCGATTTAAGACTTTTTAAGACTTTTTTTAAGACCCGCGTGAGCAAATCTCCATGTCTGTGACCAATATTTACCAAGCTTTGATGACTGATGAGCCAAAAAACTGAAAAATAGTTCAAACTGAACTATTAAAAAGAACAGCTGAACATAATTTCACAAATAAAATATATTGTTTAAATTGTTACTGCCTTGGGTTATTTTGGAGTAAATGTAAAATGCTTAAAAACACAGATCTAATGAGATTCACACATGGCTTTAATAAATAGAATATTGATTATGTTGTTTAAAACATAGGATAGATTTTTTTTTTCATATTATTTTTGCAAATGAAATTTGTGTATTAATCGCATTCATTCACTTTTGCAAGAGAAAGACTCTGTTACTGTCTCCACTCAACTCTCAACAGCTAAGCTGTAAAATAGACAGCATTTTCAATTAGTTCCAGAACTCTAAAATGCTTTTTCCCCATCACTCATCATTTGTTGAAATTTTACTAAAGAACCCTTGGAAAATAAGAAACTGAAATGCGGTCAAAGGGGATATTGCTCATTTTCCTGTCACTCTGGAAATGTGCCACATATATTCAAGGACACTGCTGACACGAAAAGGCCAAATCATTTTGCTAAGTATCTTGATATTGACACATCCTCAACAATAGCTAAATATTTGAGATTTAATATGCAGCTACCTAGACCAGTCACAATTAAATGTGGGTGACACATACGACACAAGAAAAAATCTAGCACAAAACAACAAATATAGAAACTAAATCACTAACAATGGCTTGTCGATCACTGCTTGTCTCGGTCGGTTAGAGTCACAATTTAGAATAACACGGAGGATCTATCGCTTGCTATTTTATGACGTTGCACATGGTTAGGACTCAGTGTTACAACAGCTACTGAGACGTGCCTGACAGGGTTGTTAAGCGCA
The DNA here is from genome assembly GCF_022985175.1 of Labeo rohita. Taxonomy (NCBI): domain Eukaryota; kingdom Metazoa; phylum Chordata; class Actinopteri; order Cypriniformes; family Cyprinidae; genus Labeo; species Labeo rohita. Next base: position 11,990,934 of record NC_066876.1, on the reverse strand, counting down.
TCAGTGACTGCCCACTATTTCAGCAACCTTGGTTTCAGGTATTTTTTCCAATTGAAGTATTTTTCCCCGCATTAATTTTCTCTATATGCATTTCAAAAGAGTTCTAAGCTTTGAACGAAACCAGCCAACTCTGAGAATTACAGAGAATTCTTAAACATTTGATTTGAAACAAGAATGTCGTTTGAAAAGAATGTCATAAGGGAAAATCTGCTCATCCCATAATTACAAAATATTCAAAAACACACAAAAAGAATCCATAGTAAGTCTTTTCTGATTAGTTCTGTTAGCGCAGCAGCTTTCCAAGAATTTAGCAAAGAAACATTTTTTAAAGCAAGATTAATTCACCCTGACTTCAAGCTTCAGCAGAAGCATGCGCCATTGTTTAGCATAGTTAGAGCTCATAGTGAATCTGTTTTAAAAGATTTGACAAATAATCTCTGTAGAGAAAATGAATAGCATTTCTGGCTTTAAGGACATTAATGCACAGAGTCTGGGAGGGCAAAGTAGGCTTGTTTTCAATAGCCTGGCATTACTTTGTTGGAACACTGGACAATTTTGAGATGACAGCACAAGTGAATCTTGTAGCATCTTACGTTAATGCTGTAAATTGGTTTGAATCCACCCCTTAATTTAAACTCTGAATTGCTGACAACACCTTACTTCAATCTGTTGTTTCTTCTGTGCACCATGAACTGTAAAAAGTGGTAGGTGCATTAGTTTCTTATTCATAAGAATACTACAGTACTAATGTATGAATTCATATAGTATATTTCTGTTATTCTGAGCAGAAGTACAGCACAGCTGTAACTGATGTAAAAAAATGAAAAGTGATGAGCCTGTTTTCCATGTAAGGCACTGAAGTGTAGAAACTTAACTGTAGACATGTGACCTTCTGACATGCACTTTTATGCTGCAACAGCACAGAACTCTTGGTAACTCAAACTTTTTGCCTTCCTTGTCATTTCAGGAAGCATTTCCTCCCTCAGTCAGCCTTTTTCACACAGACTCATTAATGTAATGGAGGCATAGACTTCTTAAATATTTGAAAGATATGTGTTTTGATCTTTTTAGCCATAACTCAATGTTGTCTACCATCAATTAATTAATATAGCCATATTTTAACAGAGAGCCAAAGGTTAAAGCGCTGATACTGTGAATTGTTTCACATTATGTAGCCCCTTGCAAATCATGCAAATTTCACTAGGCTTCATAAATCCGTTGGTAAAGGTTTTCCATCAGTATAAATGCAGAATATTCATTAGATATTTTTTTTTCTGCACAGCTCAATGTGGAAGCATATTAAAGACCTGGCTCTCAATAAGCACAGCCTGTACAAACAGAAAAACAACCTGACGAAAGGAAATTTAGAGTTAATGCAAGTTTGCATTAAAGTTTGCATTTGGCTTTGGTAACAAAAGTATCAAAAGTTCTGATTAAGTTGGAAAATGTTCCCTCTTTATGAAATGTTATGCCACTGAATCAAATGAGTATCTGATTCACAGATTTTTTCATTACTGCAAATGCTGTGTTGTAAGAATGAGACTACTTTTTCCTGATAATTGTTTGAAATATTACAACCTAGCAATATATTGTAACTATTCTAAAATAATAATATTAAAAAAAAAAAAAAATGTCTTTAACTTATCCTGAGCGCACTGTCTGTTCATGCAAGCCTTTCTTAGTAAATCTGTGGACTCCATTACAGAATATAAAGAATAAAATGCCAAAAAAAAAACAGTCCATAAATGCTATAATGTTATGGCCAAATACAGGCTGCATGACTATCAATATTGTGAGAAGTGTAAAATCTTTGTTAAACCATGTTTGTGAAAATAGGAAATCTTATCTGCACGTACTCTACTTTTGGGATGCTTTTATGGCTAATTCTCTTTTTTTTTTTACGATGGCATTTTAGTGCCACGCAAAAAAATAAAATAAAATAAAAAAACCTCTAAGTTTACAAGATTAAAGTCATAATATTTCGACAATAAAGTCGAAATAGTGCGACTGTAAAGTCAACCTGTTTCATTAATAAAGTCTAAATGTTTAGAGAATTTAAATCATAGAAATTAAAGCTATAATATTTTGAAAGTATAGCCTATATTGCACATGCAAATGGCTGTGCAGCTGCATCATCTTACTAGGAGTCCATTTCAAGGACTTGCAGAAACAGAATATGATATTAACAGACTGAACAGGAACAATTTTTTATCTTAAAATCAGCTCACACACCCAATCTACATTCCTTTGGGGGGCGTCGCAGCTCTTGTATTTAACCCTTTTTAATTCTACAAATATATGTGGGATTTTTAGCAGAAATCATACCATGTGTTATACTTGCAGGGAAAGTATGCTTGGAAATAATATTTAATGTCTTCGATTGCATTCTTTATTTGTAGTGTGCTGCTCCCCAATAGCAATAAGCTTTGTGCTTGTGGTACTTTTCATATAAAACAAGGTCTCAGCTTTCAAAATCCAAACAAACTATGTGTCTTACAATAATATGTTGTTCAAGCTCTTTAATGTGGCTGGACAGATCGCTGTATTCATGTGGATCAATTCATTATATTATACTGTTTTCTTTGTGAAAATTTCACCACTTACTCTGCATCCAACCTTTAATTTCTCACATGTATTTAAATAAAACTATTTGCAAGCGGTTTTATTCTTGGTATAATACAGTAAATGATTGGACATCATATTTCACATCTTCATTTATTATTTGTAGCATCCCAGCCACCCAGTAATAATTTTGTGTTTTGTTGCTTTTAAAATAACACAGCTCAGCTTTTGAATTCTGTCAATTTTATTACAAATGTTATTACTATAAAACTGACAGAATTTGAAAGTTGAAACTTTTGAATTTCTCCCGGTGCTCCTAATTCGGGCTATTTGCATGTGCAATAGGCTATATATGCTCTCAAAATATTATAACTTTAATCTTGTTAGTCAGTTATTGTTGTAATTTTGACTTTATTCTCAAAATATTTTGACTTTATTCTTGAAACATTTTGACTTTATTCTTGCAACAAAACAAATTTTTTTTTTTTTTTAAATAGTTTGACTTTATTCTCGTAATATTTAGACTTTATTCTCAAAATATTTCAACTTCATTCTCAAAATATTTCAGCTTTATTCCCGTAGTATTTCGACTGTATTCTCGTAATTTCGATTTTATTCTCAAAATATTACGACTTTAATCTCATAATCTTAGTTGTTTTTTTTTGTTTTTTTTCTTTTTACCTAGCACTCATACCACTCATCATACCAATTCCACTGCAAAAGACAAATTAAAAATAAATGAAATATCATTAAAATATTAGTGTTCAAATTACTCAAGAGGCATATTAAAGCCCAGGGAGGATACTTGTATACCGTAATACTGGATTGAAGATAAAATGTTAAAATATAACCTCAAAAAAGGAAACACATAAATGGGTAGATTATACACATCATGTGCATGAATTTCTTTTATAAATATTAATACTATATTTTATGGTCAGCGAGGATGGTTCTAAAGTCTCTTATGCTCAAAGCTTTTTTATTTAAAAAAAAAATCTTAAAAATGATCATCGTATAATTTTATTATTAATGTTAAAATTAATAATGCTGCTTAATATTTTTATGAAATCTAATCATCAAAGGAACATGAAAATATAAAGTAGTTTTTAAAGAAATCATTTGGAACATTATAAATGTATTTACTGTCATCATTTTCATTAGTATCATTTTCTTCCAAAAAAAAAATAAAATAAAAATGATGTATAGTATAGTATAGTATAGTATATATCAACTACCCACAATAAATAAAAACTGTAAGGAGTAATATCAGAAGGGAAAAACTTCATTTGCTTATTAATTCTGCTGCTGAGGGCAATAGATGTGAATGCAGATTCTTCAAAAATGTAGCAAGAGAATCTTTTTTTTTTTTTTTTAGAGAAACTAGACATAATAATGTTATGAGAAGGACATACCCAGGATATCTACTGTACACGGGCACTGAGACACATACAGAAAACCCTTCATATTATGGTATGCATGCTGTATAAATACACTTATGCTGATGGACATACGAGGCCACATTCACCCCTGCACATACACAGTGTCAGAGCAGTTCTCTGGTAAGATGTCTACCAAGGTGCCGGTGATGAACTGGATTTGAGAACATAGTCCTGACTGCCCGAGGCACAATGTTGCATCAGAATTTCAGCCAAGGATATGTACACACATACAGAGAAACACACAAATAAGCTGCGAGAGCTCCCTAAAAAAGCTGCAGCCTACCTGTGCTTTGCATTCTTAGAGCAGGATGTGGAAAGGGCAGCAGCAAGCACATAAATCATCAACTCAATAAACCGCCAGTACTGTCTCAGTGGAACCAGTCATTTTTCTGCATCGCACAAACACAAACATTCACACACAAACACTTACAAAGTCAGCTTGGTCTCAGTGGAAACATTGGGTTTATGAATCAGATATACGCACATGGACACGTCTCAGACTGATCTTATATGCACATACTGTAGTTTGTATGTTTGTGCTATAGCTCTGCTTATATACAACTTACATGAAGTTACATACAGGAACTCAACTGTTTTCAAGGTTCATCTGAGTCCTGCCCTCCACACTATTAAAACAAACAAACAAACAAACAAACAAACACTAAAGCTGCCTCTGAAATTGGTCATATTCTCAAACATTAACTGCAATAACATTGGTGACATTTTTTAAACTGAACATTATCACCATTCCTGAAACTTATCAATGTTTATTCTAGCCATAACAGTTTCATGGTAAATCTAAGGGTGAAATCTATTTATTGCTTTATAATACTGGTTGTCACAAGTTGTTTACCTAATAATTTATGGCCATGTTTTATTAATTAGTTCCCTTGTTTTAATTAAATCTTCACCACAATGTTGTTCTCACTTATGCATGTCATTTGTGGGTCTTTCAACTATATGACAACAACGTTCAACTGCTTATTTGGTATGTTGTGATTCACATCAGAGCTAGATCGTTTGGTTCATGTCTTAAAACTCTTTAAAGGGAACCTCAGGTATTAGCACTTGTATGGCTTAATATTATGTAAATGCTCTGCTAAGAAAGCCTAGGCTGAAAGTAGCTGGTCGTTCCAGCTGGTCTTCCAGTGGCCAAAACCTCTCTGAACCAGCCTGCTGACCAGCTATGACCGGCTAAGACCAGGCTGGATGACCAGCTAAAACCAGCCAACCAGCTTAGGCTGTTTTGTTTTTTGTTTTTTTGTTTTTGGCAGGGTGATGTCTCTTACTGAAATATGTAGTAGAAAGCCTACGAAAGATTTACGTTATTTAAAAAACCCACATCGTTTTATACATATTTTGGACTATGGGGGCGCCATGATTTCAGTGGTGTCAAATGGTCGCACTACCTGTTTCTATTTTTACTGCAACACAACTTGACCACAGCTACTGAAAGAGCTTACAGGTGCCGCTGTATATAAGCGTAGACTTAAACCAAATGCCGTACCATCGATTTTCCTCACAGGAAGTATAAACACCCCGAATATCGAGTGAAATCCGCGCTGAAAAACTCTTTTAGTTTTTTTGTAAGCTCCATTTGTAAGCTCTTTCAGTAGCTGTGGTCTACTAAAAGCTTAAAAGACATCAGGTCTAAAGTGGAGAGAACAAAAACACGGGTATTTAAGAAGTTTAATTCATCCACAGGCATCTTCCCATTCTTTTCTTCTCGTCTTATCGCCACGAAAGCAGTAAAGACTTACAGCGCTTCTCTTGTTGCCCTTTGATTAAAATTTGCAACAAGAAGGCACACTTTGTGGCATCCTATCAGTATTTTATTTTCCGAGGTGTGTTGCAGTAAAAATAGCAATAGGGAGCGCCAGTAGCTAGCTGAGTGCAACCATTTGACATCATCAAAATAATGGCGTCCCCTATAGTCCAAAATATGTTTAAAACAATGTGGATTTTTTTTTATGGAGTGTCTATTTACACCAAGTGCAAATAGCCTGTCTTGTTGGCAGAGGCTATTTACATTAACTCCACCCACCAAAATGTGATTGGACTAGTCAACACTACAAAAGACGATTGTTAAACATCAGCTCCAGTGGCACAGATGGTAAAGCGTGTATACTGTTTTCCACGTGATTGGACAGAGTTCGAATCCACCTTTTGGCAAACTGTTTTTCTCCCTTTTCAAATATCATGTCAAAAAGGCATTTATTTTCAATACAAATGAAAGAGATAATCAAAAAGTTGAAAATAAAGTATTGGTTAGGGTAATCCCAATAAGGCAGCATCCATTTAATAATTTGAATTAAAACTGTAATTTACAGTACTCAATACGCTATTATTGCATACTGTTTTATACTGTACTACAATACAGAGGTGCAGATAATTGCCTCTACTTAGTGTAAATAGCATCTAATTGCTATTTACACTTAGTGTAAATAACATCTATTACTATTAGCACTTAGTGTAAATAGCCTCTATCTCTATCGCCAAAGGAGTTTTCTACTACAGGACTAAAGGAGTTTTCTACTACATATTTCAGTAAGAGACATCACTTATGTTATTTTAAGCCTTACAAGTCTTAATACCTGGGGTTCCTTTAAAGAAGAACATTCAGAAATCTCTATGGTTAAAAATAAATGAGAAAAATACCTGTAAAACTGCAACAACTGTGCTCCTTTGGCTATTTTGATAATGTCAATATGTTTCACCTCAACTTCTTGTTTCAATAGGAAATACATAACATGCCATACTCCAGACAAGAGCTCCATCTAGTTTCATCTACATTAATCCATATACATTTGAAACAGCATTTTCTTCATTTTCACATACACGTTTTAGCATTTTCAAGCATTTTCCAAAAGTTCTCATAGTGAAACAACAGAAAACGTTAAATTCTCTTTACAGCGCATGCGTAAAGCTTCAAAAATGCTCACTGAGATAATACAGGCAGAACAGACATAATAAGTTTTCATGCAATTCTTCTGGCATAATCATTTTTATTTACCTAAATATCTCATCGTTTACTGATGTGTCCACGTCACACCATTATATGTCTGATCTAAAATGCAACTGCCCTCATGTTTTGCCGCAAACAGCAATCATGAGTAGGACTGTAATATGTGTACAAAGTAACATATCTGTAGCAACAGTGTGAAAGTGAATAGCACATATCAGGCACAGTACTGGTATAAACATAGATCTATTGTACAATATGTGTCACATAACTAAACATGCATCATTTTTTTCAAAAGCCTGTTTTCACAGTCCAATAGCGTTTTTTTTTTTTTTTTTTTTTTTTTTTTTAAATGTATCATATTTTTTGTTTTCAAAAAGCTTAGTTTTCCTTCACAAAAATGCTGTCAGTGTCCTCAGTGTGGACAGAAGGCCAAAACAAAGAGAAACAAAAACATATTAGTGTGAACAAGGCCTCAGACGTCAATTTAGAATGACTATTATTTGAATATTATTTCATGTTTTATAGTTTGCATACGTTATGTTCATATCAGCTTCCCTTTTTATAAACAAAACAGTTTTCTACTGTGACATGAAGGTTAAGTAGAGATAATGCATAGGCTACATACAAATGAAGTGGTTTTACTCTAGATCATTTGCAGGGATCCTCACTTTAGGGGAGGTTAAAACATTAGTCCCAGGCATTTATTTTAACTGAAGTCCAATTAATAGGAGGTAATCAAGCGTTTAATTAAAAACCCAATTTTGTGCCACCTTGAATCATCTAGTGGTTGTGTTTTTTCCCCCTCCTCATTTTGACTGAGCACAGCAATGAGTAGGTTTCTGTCCTTGCCCATAAATTATTCATTTTGACTATCTCCAGAAAGGCCTGGAGTCAAATTTGGCTTGATCTGTAGGTAATTTGTTCCACTAGCAAAACCCACTTCCGCCTTAATCTCTCCAAAACAACACAAAATATGTTGGTTTTCACTGTTAAATGATATTCATACTTCATTAGTATGATAATACCTTCTAATTTTAAAGCAAACAGTCTAATTGGAGAGTTATAGATGTGCTGGTATCAAATTTGCAGCAAAACTGGGTATATTACCTGATAATTGGAAGCAGGCTATTAGATTGCTGTGACCGTTTTTCTCCTTTGCACAGATCCTGTAACAACGTTATACTGAATAACAAGCGATCTGCATCCTTGTTTGGGAAACAGTTGTGGGTCCATCCTAAAAAAAAAAAAAAGATATGTTTAAAAAGTAGGTTAAAAACTTAAAGAAAACTTAAAGAAATAGTCCACTCCTTAATAAAGTGATGTAATGCTAAAAAAAAATTTCAAAATTTGCTCTGCAGAAGAAACAAACTTATCTACATTTTGGATAGCCTGAGGGTGAGTACATTTTCAGCAAATTTACATTTGGGGCTGAATTATTTCTTTAAGAGTGCCTTGAATTTTTTTTTTTTTTTCAGAAATGTCCTCAGCTGTCCCAGCTGGCTGAAGATCACTGATGCAAGCTTAATTAAAATATCATTGTCCCATCCATTGATTGTCCAGAGTCAAACATGCTGATATAAGAGGTGAACCGTCTCAAGAAGAAAATCTATTCATTTTTTCATTGTGAAGATCTACAGTAAAGAGAAAAATAAAACACATACTGCTCTCTAAACTCACATTCTCAGTCACAAACGCAGAATCTTTGAGGATATTGCCAGAGGGTTGAAATTTCAATAATAAAAACTTCTTCAGATGAATAGTTGAGATTGAAGAGGTAGAAGTAAGGCAATTGCCTGAAAACATCTTCACCTTGAAACCCAGTGTTTCAACCCATACCAACATCTTAGGATTTGTTGATGATAGACACAAAATTGCTAGCTGGAGTGAGGCCTGCATGCCAACAAGTATATATAAAGACTACAGAAATACAAACCAGTCCAGCTCTACTGCATTTAACCTTAAATCATTTCACAAATGACTAGGGTTGTCAGTAATCAAGTAATCGGTTGATTATTCTGACAATTAATAGAGTAATCTGATAATTATAACTACATTTTATAATCACATTTTTGAAGTAATAAACATAGACCTAAGTGATCAATAGCCTTTAAAATTACTTAAAATACATATAATAGCAATGAGGCAAAAATAATTAGTTCAAATAAAGTATCAAAAGCAAGTAATCATATAGTTTTATTAAACAAAACATTATTAAACAGAGCTAACGTACATTAGGCCTACGCATTACAACAAATGACTGTAGAAGGCGCTAACGGCCTGACGATTGTTTTCACACTTTAATGTGCAATATAATCCTTGTTTAATATTGACTACACATCATTTAAGTCAAATGTTTAATTTTTAATATTTGGCCATTTCTTTACGACAGAAATGCTACAGCCACTGTAATTTCTTGAATATTTGGCTGGACATCAAAACATTTAAACTAAGAGTGAGTGTTTCAGGTTTTATTTTGAAATTGCGACAAAGATATGAATGTATTCTCCTGTGTTTGCGTAGCTTTATACATGATTTACTTTACAAATATGATAAAATGGCGTTCCCAAAAGAACAATAATAAACCCAAACTCATAACAATATGCAGAGATGGACTTTGAGACGCTGCACACATGTAAATTATAACAGTTTGTGTCAAGCATGTACGATGGGCGATACCACTTGTTTTGCTTTTGATATGATACCAATACTTTTAAGGCCAGTATCATATCGATATGATACTGGGCATTGTTCTGGGCAGCCAATCCCAAAAGCATCAATGTTTTTTTATGATACTTTTGGGAAACGCAGCCCTGTTTGAATGCACTGTCTAAAGTGAGAGAACACTCTCTGTGGCCGATGTGTGGCTCTGTGGTTCTGTCTTGCAACATTTGCGTACGTTCAGATGAGCAGGAAAATAGTTCTATCATGCACAATTATTCGCTAACATAGGTTATACATCTAATTCAATGCATATTGTGCGCACTATTTTTTGTTAAATAAACAAAATCACTGGTAAATAAAACACACCTTAGCATCGTTATTTTTTATGTGAGTACCGATACATCGATACGCCCATCCCTATTTACCATTACTGTGAATGCAGTAGCTTAGAGATTGACGTACGCTCCACGCGTGTAAATAATTAAATCACATATATTACATGCATCGCATATATTTATTTAAAAGGGTCATCGGATGCCCATTTTCCACAAGTTGATATGATTCTTTAGGGTCTTAATAAAATGTCTATAACATACTTTGGTTAAAAATTCTCAATGGTTGTGTAAAACAACACCCTTTTTACCTTGTCAAAATGAGCTCTGCAAAAATCATCCCATTCTGAGGGGACTGCTCCTTTAAATGCAAATGAGCTCTGCTCACCCCACCCCTCTCTTCTCTCTGTGGAGTGACGAGCCTGTTTACTTTATCCGCATTTAGCCGCATTTTCCCGCTAAACTTGCTAACTAGCATGTTATTAGGAAAGGTGATCTCAAAAATTAATTTAAAAAAACCCTAATACTCACTTCTGCTGTAAGTGAAGCTGGATTACGAATGATTTGCGCAGACATAGATGGATAAATTGCCCTTCACAAACAAACGTAATCCACTGCATCTTCAGCGGCTCAGATGTCGGGAGTAAATGACGACCTTAATGTTCAAACAACATGAAAAAGTGTACTTAGCATTCGATGACCCCTTTAATTGAATCATAGTGTTTGTGAATTCACAATATAATACACTATGCAGCCTTGGAAAACAGTCTAATAATGCATTTCATAGATTGTCATCTGCGGAATGCACCACTTCCGATATTTTGCCGGTTACTCACACAGGCAAACTGCAATTGAGTATTTTTTAAAATCCGGTACTCGAATTGAATATGTTAGATGAATCGTGACAGCCCTTCAATTAGCATTAAGAAACAGAGAAAATGTCTATAGTTAGCTACTGGAACACAAAAAATTGAAGTAAAAAAATATTTCTATTTTAATAGTCAGTGACAATACTTAACCATCACAAAATGTTAATCATCACCCTCAGGAGGTCAAACTAAATTAGCAATTTTACTTGTTTTCTTACCTGAATCCTGCATGTAAACACTTTACAATAGCAAATACGGACACACATGCACATTTCAGCTGTGGAAACTGGCAGCTAGACAGCTTGAATGACACCTTACACAATCTTATACTCTCACTTTCTTGCTTGTCATGTCTATTGTTACCCATTAGACAGTAGGGGCACTGCATGAAGAAGGGCTATACCTTCAGGTTCAGCTGAGAAACAGAATCTCACATCCTTTAGTCCTGTTCCAGTGCTGAGTTTTGGCAGTTTCATAAGGGTCTGTGGATAGTTCACAAACTTGTACAGGATGTGTAAGAGTGCAAAGGACGGAAGTGCAAATCCGGATGCAGGGGAGTAGAGGAGGATTCAGAGCTCAGAGCTAAAGCTTAAAGCCAGACTTGGACAGTCATGTGTCTGGTAAGAGTGGCTTAATATTACTTCATCATTAAGTGCACTCCAGAAATCCACAGACCTACATGGAATACATTTTCACAGAAATCTGAAGAATTTGAAAGCTGCCCTTATACACGCATGTTGATTTATGAAAGAGTTTGGCTAATTTGATTATGTTTTCAGGCATGAATAATAGTGAAGTAAGCACAGCTCTGTTTAACAAATTTTGTCATGTTCAAATTAAAAATTTCCCACAAAAAACAATCCTGAAAATTCATCCAGAAAATCCATAAATAAATGCATGAAAGAATAAATGCATATTTATTGAGGTCAAAAGTTTATACCCCCCCCTTTTCAGAAACATAAAAAATTTTAATTATTTTACCAAAATAAGAGGGATCATACAAAATGCATGTTATTGTTTATTTAGTACTGACCTGAATAAAATCTTTCACATAACAGATGTTTACATATAGACCACAAGAGAAAATAGTAATTGAACTTATCAAAAATGACCCGGTTCAAAAGTAAGAATTATTCTGAAGAACAGCGGGCTGTTTAACTGTTCAGGAAAAAAAACAAAAAAAAAAACAGCTGTGGATCATTCAGGTAACGACACAGTATTACGAATCAAGGGGATGTAAACTTTTGAACAGGGTAATTTTTATAAATTTTATGTTAAATATATTGTTCAGGTCAGTACTAAATACACAATAACATGCATTTTGTATGACCCATCTTATTTTGGTAAAATAATTAACATTTTTATGATTCTGAAAGGGGGATATAAACATTTGACCTCAACTGTATAAATGCATAAATAAATAAATAAAAATTATGCATTTACACAGCAATTTATTTTTACTCAAATTATCATCATCAATCATTTTTTTGTGGTGATAGCAAATAAATATAATAGTTATGTTCTCTATCATCATCATAAGGTGGACTATATCTACATATCTACAGACCCACTGACATTTTCTTTACCTAGATAAGGTTCGAAGAGCCAATGCTGTTAATTACATTTAATGCAGGAAGGGAGGAATGAAAAAATCTTATCTTTTTAATTGTAATTAGAATTCTCGCCTCATCTCTTTGCCTATTGTGGCCAGTTTGATTAATATTTCTTTATGGAAGAAGCCAAACAATAATTGCTGAATCTATTGACTTTTATTAGTATCTCCATTTCCCACTCTGCATCTGCTCTTCAATGCACCTTCTTATAACGTATTCATGTAGTGTTTTGTATTCAGATCAGACGTTGGTTAAATCATTTCATCTTACAGGTGTATGCTCAGTGAGGTAGGTAAGTCAAGTAATATTCCTTTTTATTATTCTCCACACAGAGTGCCATTTGTTAAGAACGTTGGAAAGGCCCGCTTATGTTAACCAAACCAAGACACAATACGTCAATCTTTTGGAAATATATTCATGGACTACACATGGGACCTCCCGGTATCCATATTGTGAATGTCACTGTGAGTGCCACAAACAAGGTTTAGGAATCATCTCTTCTTAGAAGATTGAATTGCTTGTCCTTGATGTGTATAAATGTGTGAGGAGTATAAATTGCGTAGATCTTCTAGAAGATTTGCCTTTCAACCTAGCCTAACCCTGACACTGAGTGTTTTTTCTTCCTTACTTGTAGATGTAAATATTCAACTGAAAATAGATGCATGCTTTGTTTCTGAAATTATTCTCCATACACTCTAAAAAATGAGGGGTTAAAAACAACCCAACTTGGGTAATTTGGCAACACAGCGCTGAGTAAATATTGGACAGAACACATGCTGGGTTATTTTGACCCAGCTGGTTGTGTTAAATGTTTTTTACCCAACATGCTGGGTTATTTGAAGTCAACTGTTGTTTAAAAAAATATTATATTGCTGGCTTAAAATGGGCTGGAAATTTAAAATCATACACAGAATTATAGAGGCAACAGCGATAATCAAAAGATGAACATTTATTATTAAGCAAGAACACAAATAAGATAAATGGACAAAAAATGGACAAAAAATAAGATAAATATAATTTATTTGGATGAATACAGCATAGTTAAAAATATTACATACATTTAAACTCATTTAACAAACATTTTAGGTAATAAAAAAATGGAACATTTAAAAGGACCATTTTAATTTGTTTATTCATTCATTCTCTCTAACCACTTTTGCCACTTGTGCCAGTGTGTCAGCAAAATCTGAGCCAGTGATGCGCTGCTGTACGGTGGGAAAAATAATGAACCTCAGACCACCACCTTGCGTTTCACTCGTAGCTGAAAGATGCTGTCACTGACTCCATAACCTGCCTATACACAAACAATACTGAGATTAGAGAACCTATTTTAACATCAAATTAAATTAAATTAAATTAACTATTATAAAAAATAAAATCAGTTTATGTTATGGAAGGCAAAAGGCATTTCCATCATGCGAAATGACCGCTGCTAACGCAGCTGACTGACTGATCTCGTCCTTGTATGTTGCGTTGCATAAAATAATATAATTTACAGCACAGTAAAGACTTTATAAATGAAATAAAATGTATACAAACCTTTATTTCGCTGAAGAAGTACGCCAAATCGGTGGTGCTGGGAACCGCTCTCGCCTGTGGAGGACTCAAAAAGCCCACGATATGACTGTAACTCAGCAGCTGGGTTGTTTCGTCAGAGACAGGCTTAACCCAGCAGTTGGGCAGGAAAAATAACCAAATATTTTAAAACCAATGAAAAATTACCCAGCATATTAGTTACGGGTGGGTTGGGGAGGGAGGACTACCCAGCACCTGGGTAAAAATATTAAAAACAATCCAATTAAATGACCCAGCAGGCTGGACCAAGAATTTAGGTTAAAAAAAATAATAATAATAATAAAAATTACCCAGTATTTTTTTAAAGTTTATTGCTGCTTCATTGCAATTGGCATGCACATTTTTCTACCATAAGCCGTCTCCAAAGGCATTTTAGAGAATCTGGCAGTATATCCAACCAGCCTCACAACCGCAGACCATGTGTAACCACACCAGCCCAGGACCTCCACATCCAGCATCTTCACCTCCAAGATCGTCTGAGACCAGCCACCCAAACGGCTGCTGTAACAAGCGGTTTGCATAACCAAAGAATTTCTGCACAAACTGTCAGAAATAGTCTCAGGGAAGCTCATCTGCATGCTCGTCGTCCTCATCAGAGTCTCGACCTGACTGCAGTTTGTCGTCGTAACTGACTTGAGTGGGCAAATGCTCACATTCGATGGTGTCTGGCACTTTGGAGAGGTGTTCTCTTCACAGATGAATCCCGGTTTTCACTGTACAAGACAGATGGCAGACAGCGTGTATGGCGTCATGTGGGTGAGCGGTTTGCTGATGTCAACATTGTGGATCGAGTGGCCCATAGTGGCGGTGGGGTTATGGTATCGGCAGGCGTATGTTATGGACAACGAACACAGGTGCATTTTATTGATGCCATTTTGAATGCACAGAGATACCGCGACGAGATCCTGAGGCCCATTGTTGTGCCATTCATCCACGACCATCACCTATGTTGCAGCATGATAACGTAGCCCCATGTGGCAAGGATCTGTACACAATTCCTGGAAGCTGAAAACATCCCAGTTCTTGCATGGCCAGCATAGTCACCGGACATGTTACCCATGGAGCATGTTTGGGATGCTCTGGATCGGCGTATACGACAGCGTGTTCTAGTTCCTGCCAATATCCAGCAACTTCACACAACCATTGAAGAGGAGTGGACCAACATTCGACAGGCCACAATCAACAACCTGATCAACTCAGTGCGAAGATGTGTTGCACTGCGTGAGGCAAATGGTGTTAACACCAGATACAGACTGGTTTTCGGACCCCACCAATACAGTAAAACTGCACATTTTAAAGTGGCCTTTTATTGTGGCCAGCCTAAAGCACACCTATGCAATAATCATGCTGTCTAATCAGCATCTTGATATGCCACACCTGTGAGGTGGATGGATTATCTCGGCAAAGGAGAAGTGCTCACTAACACAGATTTAGACAGATTTGTGAACAATATTTGAGAAAAATAGGCCTTTTGTGTACATAGAAAAAGTCTTAGATCTTTGAGTTAAGCTCATGAAAAATGGGGGCAAAAAAAAAAAAAACATACATTTAACCAATGGTTGTTGACCTTTGAAGATCCAATTCAGCCATACCAATAAGCAAAAGTGACTTTACATAACATTTGTGCAAAATTAACGCAATGCATTACTTTCCATAAAAGTAACTAAGTAACATAACTAGTTACTTTTGTAGGGAGTAACGCAATATTGTAATGCATTACTTTTAAAAGTAACTTTCCCCAACATTGCATAAAATGATACGTGCTGGAATTAAAGGATTTAGCTTGGTGCCCAAATGAGACCTCTGTAATGACTTTACCTGCTCATCCTTGTGTAAACTAAAAGCAGCAGCAAAAATGATCCCTACTTATCCTGGCATATCCCATCATTAAGTCTGGCTTTGGTTCACCTAATTAGTGTGTCAAGCGTTTCAAGTGAGACGCCACTGTAGGACCCTAATACACTTTTGGAACGTCAATAATCTTAAAATAATGAGGTTTTATGTTTTTCAACGCAAATAACGAAGCTATATTGTGTTTAAATATGTGATGGTGAGTAAGCAGAGGATTCTTTATTCTTTGTATGCTAAGACAATGGCCCAGCTGGCAAATGTGACCCAATTAGAGAGAAGCACCACTGACTGTCTGAAGTGCTGCAAAATGGAAGCTTGCAGTGGTTCCAGAAAGTCTAGCAATGAAGTAAAAATAAGCTCTAATAAAACCTAATATAGATATATTAAATTAGCATGTATGTTTGGAGAAGTCTAAAAGCATGAGCACAATACCAATAAATGTTTATTTTAATAAATGTAATATACAAAGATTAAATTATTGCAAATAAATAAATAAATAAATAAGTATACCTCTATCCATTTTATTTAATTACCAAAACAAAAAGCACCAGCTATGATTACCATTACAGTAAAGGTACTACAGTCAACATACACTTGTTTTTTTTTTTTTTTGTTTGTTTGTTTGTTTGTTTGTTTTTTAGAAAGAAAGAAATGTATACATTAATTCAGCAAGGAAGCATTAAATTTGTCAAAATTGATCAATAGTAGAATGATTTCTGAAGGATCATATGAGACTGAAGACTGGAGTATGATGCTTAAAATTCAACTTTGCATCACAGAAATGTTAAAACATTTAAATAGAAAAAAAAGAGATTATAAATTGCAGCAATATTTCATAATATGACTGTTTTTACTGTATTTTTGATCAAATAAATGCAGCTTTGTCAAGCATAAAAGATTTTATCTTAAGACAGACGTCATTTGCCGACAGCTACGTCTGTCTCTAGATAACATTTGCATTTGTTCTTTTGGTACAAACCCAGACCTGACTAATTTTCAAACCCTGCTTACGGCCATTACCAGAGCTACAGTGTTGTAAAGGGGATTTAGTGTGGATTTAGAATGCATAAGCTTAACCTCAATACCAAACGCACTGGCCTCATATTAGCAAGGGTTGACACTAATCTAAGGACTGTGAATTTACGCCACAGGGAATGTAATAGGAACCATTTCCTCTAAATATCTTTAAACTTATCTGCTCATGCTCTCACTCATAGTTTATCACACAAATGCTTTTGGTTTTGCTCAGCAGATCGACATTCTGGGGTTGAAGGACCAACCTACAGCAAGAATATGTTGGGCTTGTGTTCGAAAATTACAAATTAGCACGCTTCTGCCTGTAAAGCTCCCCGTTGCCTTTCTCTCTCAGGGATTCTAATCCAGCGTTTAAAATTCACAGCCATTCATAGCGATCCCAACAGAAAGAGAGCCGGGTGGAGGTGTGAGAGGCAACCAGGCCCAGCAGAACAAATGAAGCTGGAGCCACAGCGAAAAACCAACAAAGGCTGTGGGGAATACACTGTGTGTGAGCACAGCAAAAAAAAAAAAAAATACATATCTCATCAGACTCCACTGCAACAGTCGTGCTTATTATACACTCTCTGCAAGCCTGTTAATTCAGAATTTATGCTGTTTTTCAATATCTGCTGCCATGGGGACACTTAACATTTAAAAATTGATCAAAAGACCCAAGTTTGCTACGTGATCACTTGTAATCTGACAGCACAAATAAAATAAAATAAATAAAATAAAATAAAATAAAATAAAATAAAATAAAATAAAAATTTTAAAATAATGGCTGACAAATGTGGCTTTTTATTATCTGTATGTCCAATGACTAAAATAGGCAAATATATAGCGAAGCCCATTATATACTTTTTATATACGTTTTTTTTTAAATATATAAAAAATTATATATTTGTCTTATACACACACACACACACACACACACACACATTGTAAATATCACAAAAATGTATTAGTATTATTTTAAAAAAAAAACTAAATAAATGTGTTTATGTATATATATATATATATATATATATATATATATATATATGATAGATAGATAGATATACACACACACACACACACACACACACACACACACATTTATTTAGTTTCTTTTTTTAAATATTACAAAATATTACAAAGCTACACAAACACACACACATATATACTGTATATAACTATATATAGTTTTGTAATATTTTGAAGCCAATAATGGCTTCAAAATATATATGATTATCAATTTTTGCAAATATAAGTGTAAACTTGTATATTAATGTAGTTTTGTCTCAATTTCCAAATGCATTTTGTCTTTATTTTTGAAAATATTTAGACACTCTTAAAACAAGACAAACTTGGTTTACAAACAAAGGTACATATATATTCTTGTTTTTCATGTAACACACCTTGAATGTGTTGAAATTTTTTTTTCTATTGTCAAATTATTTTTAGACATATACACCCATTTTTGAATTATGCTCTAAATAAGAAAAAATGTATATAAAATACAAAAAGTTTAAAGCACTTTAATGGAAAACAAGATTAATTAGAAAAAAATATTCTAAATCTAAATCTAACCGTCTTAATGGGACAGTTTACAAAAAATATGAAAATTCTGCTCTTATGTACTCACCCACATGTCTGTTGCAAACCTGTATGATTTTATTTTTATTACAAAATACAGATATTAAAGATATTTGGTTTGAGCACCACTGACTTTCAGTGTATGGATAAAAACAGTTCAAACATTCTTCAGAAATCCTTCCTAAATGAAGATAAATGATGAGTAAATGATGACACAATTCACCCCAAAATAAAAATGATTCTTTTAAGGACGTTTAACATATTAGAGCTTTTAGCTCTATTTAAACAGATATGAAAGCAAAATCAACATCAGTTGAGTGCAGGCAGCTGTCATTCTCTGCGTTTATCCTCCAGTTATTTCTTCAATTCTAGTGCGTCATGTTGTCATCAACTCAGCTGCCTACAGCAGTTAACTGACGGTTCCACACACAAACTGTTCAGACAGAAGGGCTGCATTTGCATGAGGGCCAGACTGAAATTGGGAACAATACAAAATGGAAGCTTGTGAGACTCAGGATGGTTAAACAAGGCGATGAAAGACCTATTAGTGTTTGTCATTTTCTGGTTTAAATCGCAGCCTGGAAATCGATATGTGCCGCACGGGATGTATTAACTTTAAACAGATACAATTGGTGATGTTACTATCACGCAATTTTCAAGACATTATCTAGTCCATAATATCACCCAGGAGCTGCTGAAACTGCACAGTTCAGCCAAGGTCCTGATTTTTAAATGGAAAGCAGCTCTGATCTGTTTCAATTCTTTATACTCCATGCCTGAAAATTGTCCAATAAAGAGAAAGAACCAAAGCAAACTGTCTGACTCTCTTGCAAAGAATTATTAAGCCAGTATCCTGCACTACAGAAACGCATGCTACTGTTGCTGTTAGGGTTTGACCGATATATGTTTTTCAGGGCAGATGCCGATACCGATTCCGATTATTACAGATCGATTAGACCAATAACCGATTTTTGGAAAATATCAAAATTAAGAATAACAAGGGCTCTGACAAAAACCTTCTTTAAATGCTTGATCTTCCAAATGATCTTCCAAAGGTAATCCACTGCACATATTTACACATGGTAAAACGTATACAGTAGTCAACATTTGAAGTGGATCAATACCTTTCATCAGAGTTGTCCTAAAGCCAAAACAATACCCGCTCTTGTCTTAGGATAACTTTCACTAACTTTTTTGATCCACTTCAAATGTTGACTACTGTTATACCGAATAACATTTTTAGAAATGGAGTAAACTACAGCAGTGGTTCTCAAACTACACCACCATTCAAAGTTTGCGGTCAGTAAGATTTTTTATGTTTTTGAAAGAAGAATGCTCATCAAGGCTTGCATTTATTCAGAGATGGGAAGTAACGATGTACAAATACTTCTGGTATCAATACTTTACATCACTATTTAGTTTTCTCACTTTTACTTTTACTCCTTACAATTTTACACAAATATCTGTATTTTCTGCTTCTTATATTTTCAAACCAGGCTCGTTACTTTAGCTTTAATCAGCTTTTCGATGGATCACCATTCGATTAGAATTCTCGAATAAATCATGGATCGGCGCACTCCACATCTCCGCCAAATGGTTTCCATCAGAGTAAACATTGCAAGCCCTGTTGAAAAAACTAGCATATGCTGGTTAGATAGGTTTTGATGCTGGGATGCTGGTTTTAGCTGGTTTATGCTGGTCCCGAGCTGGTCATGTGCTGGTCCAAAGAGCCAGCATAAACCAGCATAAATCAGCAAAGGACCAACATAAAACTGCTAGCAACTCTTAGCAGGACCAACATAAATCAGCTAAGGACCAGATAAAACCAGCATCCCAGCATCCCAGCATCAAAACCTACCTAACCAGCATATGCTGTTTTTTTCAACAAGGAGTGAGGATGGAGTGGAAGCACCCGGGTGGATCATAGAGGCAAAATTACTGACCTGTTCAGGACTTCAAGTGCAGGTCAGTTTCATCTGTAAACAGGCTGCTAAGAGTTGCTAGCAGTTTAATGCTGAACTAAGTAAACAAAGACAAAAGTACAGCAATAGTACTATACCGAAACTAAACTAAATTATCATCACTCAAAATACTCTATGCTAAATGATATCATTATTATCTACTGTAAAGTTACAGTAGTAATTTAACAAATTTTAGCAATCCGCCAAAAAACAAACAAACAAACAAAAAACATGGTTACTATATCTTTACTGTAATAAACCATGGTTAATTTTGGCAAAAGAAAAATATGACTATGATAATGCAATAACATGTTCAGTATTAGGATTTTTTTTTTTTTTTGTAAAGATATTGTTACAATGTAATCATTATTGTACTAATTTTGACATTTAGGCAATTTAGAAAATATAGTTTTCGTAAATCTACAGTATTTAAGCTATTTTAAGATAAAACAACAACACCTGGTCATGATGTGATACTTTAAATAGAACTTAAATAAAATTGTAACTGCAAATGGAATATAATGAGGTGGTTGTTTTGCAACAAGGTGGAGACAGTTCTGCTCATAACAGTAAATGGCTGTTGGGAAAGTTACAGGTAAGAAAATTAGTGAAAAAAAGGACACACACACAAAGTGAGATGCAGAGAGATATCACGGAAAAGGCTGAAAAGGAAAATGGAAATGAAAGTGCAGTTCAAGAGAGAGCCTTTTTCTTATTTTGCACGGCCCCAGCCTAAGGTTTGATACATTTATTTAAATGTGATGGCCTACAAAAATGAATAAATAAATTAAAAAAAATAAAAATAGGGTTGTCCATGGTTTCAGAATTTGTTGTGGGTGTATGGGATGGCCTGAATGAGTGTGAGATTTCACAGCCTGAAATTTTGTCCCAGTCCGGCCCTGTTCTACATGGTGGTTGTTTAGCCTTGATTCATTAGCTAACAAATTTTAAATCTAAGTTATTTTGTATTAATGTGTCAATATGATGTGAGGTCCAGTTACCAGCATGACACTAAAACAGGTAGTAGTAATGGTTACTTTTTACTTAAGTATATGTCTGAGCCCATACTACTTTACTTTAACTTATTTTTAAACATGAGTATCTGTACTTCTACTTGGGTGAAGGATGTGTGTACTTGTGCCATCTCTGCATTTATTTGATAAAAAAGTCATAATGTGAAAAATTATTACAATTTTAAATAGCTGTTTTCTATTTTAATATAAATATTTTAAAATATGTAATTAATTCATGTCAAAGCTCAAATTTCAATATTACAAATTTCTTATAATTTAATTTTAAATATAACTTATAATAATTTCATTTAAAATATCATGTTATTGAAAAAATAAAACATTAAAACAATTTAATCTGGTTAAAATTTCAATATATCATTACGCGCCTATAAGACTCACACATTAAAAAATATCAAAACACAATATTAAATAAAATCTTGACCTAGAAAGTTTGAAAACCACTGGACTAGATAACATAAATGCAATTAAAATGCAATAAATGCAAGTTAATAATAAAAGCTAAACAAAAAATAAATAAATAAACAAAAAATGCCCACTAGGATGATTTAACTCGTCTTATTAAAGGAAACATCAGTTTCTCAGCAAGATGTTCCGAGTTTGGAAGCATTACTGGATTATGGATGAGCATTCTGAAATAATCTTTTAACCTCGGCTGAACTCTGAGTTTCTCCTGCTCACATTAGTAATGTATCAACATTATTAAATGTGCCTCTATGTCAGTACATAGAGCATAACTTCATCTGGAATAAGTCTCAAAAATCTCACAGAGCATTTTCATGTTAATCTGATTTAGATCTAGATGCACTTGCTTTAAATGGACTTGACACATAAGATGTAACAAGATGTAGACCTGTGTTGCGCTGATCATTGAGTAGATGCTATTGAAGATTAGTAAAGGTGCTACGCTAGTCAAAAAGAACAAATCAATCACATGATTTATGACGCCTCCACTGGCAGCACTCAGACAGACTCCTGAGAGATGGTTAGACTGCAGACTCTGCTTATTGGCAGTCCAGGGCCTGAGCCTAATCTGATGCTATCTGCCAAAACTTTGCTTAAAGGCGTACAATATAAGAGCATCAGCATCTGTCAGATCAATTTACTGGTTCAATGAGTAGGTTACTACAAACACTTACAGGCAGAAAATACGGCAGAGCTGGGCCAATGCAGCCTCCGAGCATAAATAATACAAGGGGAGAGAGTAGAGACCGCTATTGACAAGATTTAAATCAAACCACTGAAGCCAAAATAATAAGCTGTTTTATCTCAAACTGAAACTGTCCGTTGAGCACACACACACCCTTTTTCAGGCTACACACTCAGACTGTCAATTTCACTCTGCTTTAGTTCAAAGTACATTATTGTTTTATGAATTTAGAAATTATTACTGTTATTATTGTTATTGTTATTATTATCATCATTGTTGTTGTTGTGAGGGCCAAAATATATGACACCTAAAAAAAAAAAAAAAAAAAAAAAAATAATATTACAGCAAAAACGCTATGAATACACAAGACACAGAAGTCTGGTTACTCAGAAAGTCTGAGTAACATACATAGTAGGAGTTGACCAATTGACCAATTATCTTCGCCGATATTAAGCCTTTTTATGCTTATCATGCCAATACCGATTATTACAGTAGACCGATAACCGATACTTTGAACTGAAATACATGTCTGGTGTAAAAATTAAAATTAATGTCAAAATTAATGATGATATATTAAGAAAAGCATATATCGGTTGACCAATAATGTGTAATAATCGGCATCAGCCCTGAAAAGCACATATCAATTGACCCCTAACCTGTAATAATCGCCATTGGCATCAGCCCAGAAAAGCACATATCGGTCGACCCATAATCTGTAATAATCGGCACTGGCATCGGTCCTGAAAAGCACATATTGGTCGACCCCTAATGTGTAATAATCGCCATTTGCGTGGGCCCAGAAAAGCATATATTGGTTGACCAATAATGTGTAATAATTGCCATTGGCCCTGAAAAGCACATATCGGTTGACCCCTAATGTGTAATAATTGGCATCGGTCCTGAAAAAGTACATATCAGTCGACCCCAAATCTTTAATAATCGGCACTGGCGTCGGCCCAGAAATGCATATATTGGTTGACCAATAAAGTGTAATAATTGGTAATAATCAGTACTGGCATTAGCCCTGAAAAGCAAATAAATGGATTTTGTTCGTTATAGCAAGTTACTGAGTGTGATTTATTTAATGTTAAAATATGTCCTCTAATGTCAGTACTATTTGTTCATGGGCAAGTTTTGGAGTCAGTCAGGCCATCTTTCAGCTACGAGTGAAACGAGAAGCCGAAGTTCGTAGTTACCCCGGTGAAGAGCAGCCTTTCACATGCTCAGATTTTGGTGACACACCGGCACAAGAATTAGCACTATTTCAGTAAAAAGTGATTACAGAGAATGGTTAAATACACTAAAATTAAAATGTTACTTTTAAATGTTACACTTTAATGTCTGAAATGCTTGTTAAACAAGTTTAAATGTATGTATTATTGTAAGCTATGCTGTATACCTAAATACCTAAATAAATTCAGTTTGTCTTGTATTTTGTTCTTGCTTAATAATAAATGTTCATCTTTGGATTATTGGTGTCCTTCTAGTAATTCTCTATGTGTGTTTTTATAAGCTCTAGTCCATTTAAGTCAATAATTGACTTAAATAAAACAACCCAGCATGTTTGGTAAAAACATTTAACCCAACCAGCTGGGTCAAAATAATCCAGCATGTGTTCTGTCCAATATTTACCCAGCGCTGGGTTGCCAAATAACCCAAGTTGTGCACTATTAGTCTAATACTCAGAGTCTCATTTTCATCTGCGTTAAATTCAATGGCATCTATCCTGACTAAGGTCTATTGTACTGAAGAGTGGAATCACAATCCACAACTGAATCAAGGGTGAATGTAACCCCGAATAAATGACCAGTCAAATCAGTCATTATGTGATTGACCCCTTTGATGTCGCATAATTGTAGGCCATTTACATTATGTAACAACAATGAACCTGTCTCTGCTTCACCCATTCCATCAAGCAAGACTCATTTCAAACATTACATTTCAACATTTTTCTGTTTACAGGTGAGAATGATTTTTAGATGATAAATCCAGTCTGTGTGGTCTCTCACAGTCAACCAAAGACTGTCATGCCAGTCATTTTAAACCCCATTCACCCACTCAAGCTTTGTTCTGTCCTTCTGCCTTATTCAAGGCTTCCTTCCTTGGGTTTTCTTATTCTATTATACTTCTGTCACTCTCTTTTCTTCCTTTTCTCAAATCCCTCGATGTCCATTTAACACCTGTCCTTCCCGCTGCTCCAATTCTTCTGTATTTATTATGTTCCTGTGCTGCACACACTATACCAGTGGTGGCCTCTCTCCCTCTTTCACCCCCCACCCACTCACACACACATAGACACTGGCAGGTAGTGCCATGCCTTTTCATTTCCACAAGCAGGTGATTAGATTTACTGTAGTCCTCGGGGACTTGTCCACTGTATTGCTGACTGTAATTCAATCAAACTCAGTTGGAGCCACCTCGATTGTGAAACTGCAGTGCTTCGCAGCGCAGCCTGAGGCTGAAATCGGCTGCATTTCACCAGAACAAGCAGAAGTGTTTGCAGTTGATGCGATTCAAATAAGGATGTTTGATACAAGCAGAAACAGATTTCTCAAGAGAAATGGATGCTCTTGTGAAACGTTAAGGAGTTATGCTTGAAGCCGTGTTTGAAGCAAATGACAGGAAAGAAGCGCTAGAAGTAATCACATAAAACACTATGCATTCTGTTTTACAGTTTCTGCTACAGATACACAATCATGAAAAACAATCATGCATGTCAGGCTGATCGTGGAGAACAGACCCTGAGAAGGCATTCGCTGTAGTTTGAACCTTCGAACCTTGGAGAAAAAAAACAAAACAAAAAAACTAGAGTTGTCAATTTCTCCGTATGCATAATTCAATATACAAAAAATAACATGGTTATTAAAAAAAAAAAAAAAAAAAAAAAAAAAAAAAAAAAAGTGAAACAGGGAATATAAAATTCAAGGGATAGTTCACCCAAAAATGAAAATGACCCTATGATTTACTCCCTAGGTGAATATGACTTTTGTTCTTTCAGACAAATACAGTCAGACTTATATTAAAAAAAAAAAGTCTCTTCCAAGCTTTATAATGGCAGTGAATGGGGGTCGAGATTTTGAAGCCCAAAAAAGTGCATACATCCATCATAAAAAAGTGCTCCAGGGGTTAATAAAGGCCTTCTGAAACAAACTGATGCATTTGTGTAAGAAAAATATTAATATTTAAAACTTTATAAACAGCAATCTCTAGCTTCCACTAACTTACCTGCTCATAAAACGTATTTTCAGACGACCTTTCTTTCGTTATAGGGAGAGTTTTAATGTTGTTATTGACATTCACGTTGATAAAATGATCATCTGTGCACTTGAAGATATCAAAATCACCCACGCAGAACACCAGAGCTGAAGCACAACTCGTGTAACAAAACAATCTTCCTCCACAAACAACTTGTAGTTTTATACTTCAAGCACTGAAAGGCCAAAAGTGACATAGTTAATTAAATGAAATGGTTTTAACTTAAATTATGCATAATTACTGAATTATCTTTCTAAAACAAACATTTCAGCAAGTTGAAAAGAAAACAATTTAGCTTTTAATAGTTTATAAGGTGCTTAGTGAGACTGAGACTACAGATAGAAAACTACAGATACAACAGTACAATTTGTGCTAAAAGTGCCAACAGCAACTTAGCTTAGTTTAGCTCATCGAGTTCCCCCTCTGCATAATATCCCTGGTGGGAGTCTCTTTCACAGATAAACATGCACTGTTCCCTCTCTTACCACAAGCTCATTTCATTCAGCCAGATAAGTTTGCTTCTATTAAATGCAAACCACAATGGCATGCTTGCGGGGAAGGACATGGGTTTGCCAATAATGAATAAAACCTTTGTAGAGTGCTCAGGGGGCCTGTAATAGTGTGAGAGAGTTACAATTACAGTTAGAGTTATGTGGAATAACACATTATGCAGAACAGGGTACAATCAAAATAGCATAAAAATGTAATATGCATATGAGACACTAAGTATATTATATGCAATACCACCCCATGGTGGTGTAAATAGTAACAGACACTGAGTGACTGTCAGCTTATCAAAATTAAAGTGGCGGATTGCTTTTTCATAATGTTTTCAGTCATGAAATCAAAATTGCCCCTATTTGCTTTCTGAATACACATTCCTGCTTTTATTGTGAATTATTCATTGGTGCATATATTCTTTATAATCTTTAATCAAAATGTAATAACTTTCTCTTTGGAATGAGGTATTCATATTCAGGCCTTCCACAGTTTTCCACTTGCTTATACTCTCAAAGCCATTGTACCTTATTTACCCCTAAAAGTGCCTAAAGGGAACAACTGAAACCCCTAAAGGAATAGTTCATGCAAAAATAAAAATTTGCCAAAAAGTTACTCACCCTCAGGACATCCAAGATGCAGATAAGTTCGTTTCGCCATTGAACGGTTTGAAAATTTTGATATTTAGCATTACCTCACTTGCTCACCAATGGATCCTCTGCAGTGAATGGACACCATCAGAATGAGAAATCAATTGACGGAAATTTTTTATCAGTGACTGAAAAATCTGAAGGCCGTCCGTCATTTTGACAGATTACACTGAGGCTGATCTATTCCAAAATTGTAGCTGTAATTCCCACCCCTGTCCATCATGGCTTCATCATGCCACATTAAAGAGTGCCAAAACATATTCATATCAAAAGTAACACAAAGCCTAGCCTATTGCTATTTATTGGAAGAAAGACGCACTATGTAATGTACTCTTCATTCATCAGCTGAAAACAGCATAGAACAAGAGATTGATTGTAATTTAAGAATCGAAATTGGTTCGATTTTAATAAGAATCTATTAAAATCGAGAAATCAGTTTTTTTTACCCAGCCCAATGTACTGTGTTGTTTTTAAACACTGCGCTGTCGTACTGTATGTTCATGATTAAAAACGAAAATGTGAACAAATATAAAAGCAATTAAATGTGTTATTCTAATTAAAATATGAAAATTAAAATTACGGGTAATAATAGATTATGACGGAATTTTTACCCCCCTGTCCGTCAAAATGATAGGGCTGTTCGATTCAGAAAATTTTGGAATCAAGTCCAGTTCCAATTCCTGGTTCTGGAATCGATTCCTCACTGCTGTTTTCAATTCTTTTTCGATTCTTGTTTTTTTAGTTTGGAGGAACCTAATTTCACCATGACTGTAGGATATACATGTCTTAGAAAGTAGCCTTATCATAATATGAAGCTTTATTTAAAAAAAATTATGATACATTTTTGCATTTAAATTGTAATTTTGCTGCATTGCCCATGAAATTAGTCACAGCCCAGCAGTGGGCATGTGTTTATTGCATGAATCGAACAAGATTCAGCTCAATGATGTTAACTTCAACAGTATGCTTTGCACAAAATTAACAAACTGTACACAAACAAAATAACCAAAACATTAACAACAACACTGATATGACAGCTCGAGGTTTATCTGTCAATCAGATGCGCTCTCGGTCACTGTGCTCTCGATGTTTTCTTTCAGAATTATCATTGGCTGAAAGAAAAGTTAAGAAATAGCATTTTTTTAAAGGTGGAAAAGGATCAATACCCTCCAGTACGTCATGATCTATTCTGTCGCGCAGCACTCAAAATTGGGGACAATATAAGCCAGTTCCACCGTAAAATAACTTCTGAATCGTTTTTGAACTGGTTCATTAAAACGATCTATCCGAAAGAAACTTTTTGTGGAAACGAATCATATTTCTAATCACTATTAGCGAGCAAGAGGCAAATTAATGGATGCTCAACGGAAGGGTGACAAGCTCAGTACTGACTCTTTTCATTAAGTTTATTTTCGTGAATCGACGTTCAGCGACGTTTGATGACAGCAGCCTAAATATGCAGCCTTCGTATGATGCAGGCTTTTGTTTGAGAGGTCCCCATAGATAAGCTTTGCTAAACTGAAAACGGCTCTGAATGGGGAGTCGATTCCCCTTGATGGGATAGATTCCAACCGTTGGAATCGACTCTCGATTCCCAACGCCTCGGAATCGATTCTTTTTGGAATCGATTCCCAGCCCTACAAAACGACGGACAATGTTGAAGTCTATCGCAACCTCTGAATCAAACATATGGTAAAAACATCACAATAATTCACAAGTAATCCACATGACTCCAGTCCATCAATTAATGTCTTGTAAAGTGAAAAGCTGTTGTAATAAACAAATTTATAATTAAGGCATTTTAAACTTTAAACTCCCATTTTTGGCCAATATGTCAGTACATAATCCATAGTAACGCTTCCTCCAGTGAAAAAGTCTATCCCCTGTCTCTCACATTAAAATCCAAAGCCATATTTGTTTAGAAATGTTTTAGACCTATGTAAACAATGTTTGATCTATGCATATCCTAAATTAAGACAAGATGACTTTTGTGCTGGAGAAAGCAATATTATAGACAGAGGACTCTAATTTTAGCCAGAAGCAATGGTTTGAAGTTAAAAACATCTTATTGACTGATTTGTTTCTTACAAACACACAGCTTTTCACTTCACAAGATGTTAATTGATGGACTAGAGTCGTGTGGATTGCATGTGGATTATTGTGCTATTTTTAACTGCTGTTGGTTGGACCTTGGCTGTTCACGGTCAAAATTAACGGATCATATAAGAAAGATGGATCTCAAAATCATAGTCACTGTTGGAAAAGGTTCAAATACGCATAAGATGCTAGAAAATGGCAGTTGAACTGCTCAGGACAAACTAGGGACTCATGAACAACTATCACAGAACATAAAAACAGCCATGGATTATCCAGGAAATAACACACAGTGTTGTTCAAGGGTATGTAAACTTTTGAACAGGGTCATTTTTATAAATTCAGTTATTATTTTGTCTTGTGGAGTATATATACACATCTTTTCTGTGAAATAGCTCATTCAGGACAGTACTAAATAAATAATAACATGCAATTTTCACAGTCCCTCATGATCACCTCTGTATTAACTGTAATTTTGAATGAACACTCAGAAACGAAGGGTTGATACTATAAAACATCCAGGGTGCAAAAGATTCAAACCCACCTACATATGCACTCATACACAGACGGACAAATTGTGATTTTTGACCAGTTCTGAAATTGATTTATAGACCTGTCCAAACTTTGACAAATAACAGTTGGATAATGTCTAAATACATTTTAAAATGTTTATAAATATAAAATCAAGAATTCTTGCACAAAGGGAGGGTGCATAGAACATTTCAACACATCTACTAGCTATGATTGTCATGATTTTGACCTGACAAAAAGTCGTTTTATTTTTCTGTTTACACCAGATGGCAGCAGTCTGGCCCAAATACAAGATAAAACCTAATATTTTCTTCATGCTTCAGCTCATAGCGATCATTTTAACAATAGTGAAATTCCAAAAGCATGTTTGCTTATACAAACTACGGTGAGAAATTTGCACATAATGACCTGGAATTCCAAAACAACTATGTCATTTTATTCTTACTGCTCCAGAGAAATTGTATAATATAATTTCATTAAAAGAAAATAAGTTACTGCCAAGGTGTGTCTCTTTTCTGAAAAGAACAGTTTTTTTCCACCACTGAGCTCCAAAACAACATGGCTCCCACTTCATTGTACAAAGATGTGAGGCTACTGCCCCAGACACAAGCTGTTTTACCCATAAAAATGTACATAATGTTTAATAATTTCACTGAAAGTGCAATATTCCTGTGCTTTATATTTTTACCGTTTCACTCAGAAATGCACAACATAACAAAGACAAATAGTCACTTCACATTTACTGTAAAGGTAAAAGTTTCTTTCTTACATCAGAATACTCACTTAGGGAACAGATTTCAGCTAATAATTTGCAAGATATTATTTAGGTCAATTTACAAATATTTGATCAATTGGACACTACATTTAAAGGAATAGTTAACACACAAAAAAATGAAAATTCTGTCATTAATTACTTATGTTGCTCAAAGACCTTTGTTCATGTTTGGAACAGAAATTAAGCTATTTTTTATCAAATCTGAGAGCTTTCTGACCCTGTATAGACAGCAACGCAACTGACAGGTATTAAGGAGGTAAAATAGTCCATGTGACATCAGTGGTTCAACCTTAATGTTATGAAGCTACGAGAATACTTTTTGTGCAAAGAAAACAAAAATAACGACTTTATTCAACAATTTCCTTGACATGCATTCACAAGAGTACCATGAGGTTGAATCACATGGACTATTTTAACAATGTCCTTACTACTTTTCTGGGCCTTGAACGTGTCAGTTGCATTGTTGTCTATGGATGATCAGAAAGCTCATGGATTTAATCAAAAATATCTTGATTTTTGTTCCGAAGATGAACAAATGTTTTACGAGAAACAACATAAAGATGAGTAATTAATGACAGAATCTTCTTTTTTTGGTGTTTTGTACCAGGTGCCCATGAGTGTTCTTTCTCACTTGTTTTGGGAGATAACATAAACAGTTATCTGAGATAGTGGTTCACAATTGTTTGTCAAAATCGCACACATTCTCAAACAGCACCTAAAGCGGAGCTGTCACAACACCTTTGCAGTGTCTTGAGATCAGTAGACCAAGGAATCTGAAGCAGCTAGCCATTTCCGCCGTTACATCATCAGCACTGCTATGTGAGCCTCTTTTTGTCTCTGTAAGCGCTTTTCTTTTCAGCCTGAAAGCATTCAGTTTCTCTTGCTGACATTCAGGGCCAAGGTGCTGATTGTGTGTCTGTGGCTTGTCAAATCTTCAAACTGCGTGTGCTTTTATTATCATTACTGATTGCCATGATGTTTTCAGTGAAGATGATGTGGGTGTGCTGTTTAGGCAGTCTGAATGAGAATCTGTCTGACAGGGAATCTGGTTTACAGCACAATAGGCACTTTTGAGCAGGTTTGAGGTTTTTTGACTAACATGGATACAGTTTAATATCAATCCAAAATGTGGCAGTACAGTTTGATATGCAAAGTCAAGTTCTGCTTCTAATGGCACCTGCTGCAATAGATTTCCTTATAATTGCACTGCTGTCAATGACTCCTTTCGTGGGAAGAAAAGGGTTTTAGATGCCGTCATCTAATTACTACCTGCATCTGAAGTTCAATCTCCAGTCTTTATCCTGCAGTAAAGCTACTTTTAACACAACCAAAGAAACGGCAGGTTGCCTTTTAATGACCTCTTCATTTAAAAATCACATATTGTTGACTCTGCTGAGGTGCACTGATATGTTTTTTCTTCTTTAGATTTAGATTTTTTCCGTTTTCTTGCCAAACCTCATATAAAAAAAGATCAACAGTGCCTCTTAGTGGACATTCAGAATATTTTAGCAGGCCTCTGGTTAACCTATATTTTATGAACACGCTGTGAAATCTATACCTGAAACTTAAGTTTACCATCAATCATTTTAAATGATATTTTGTACATAATGACAGTGAAACTATTGCCTTTCTAGTATATAATGACAATACT
This sequence comes from Labeo rohita, assembly GCF_022985175.1. Taxonomy (NCBI): domain Eukaryota; kingdom Metazoa; phylum Chordata; class Actinopteri; order Cypriniformes; family Cyprinidae; genus Labeo; species Labeo rohita. Next base: position 11,958,879 of record NC_066876.1, on the reverse strand, counting down.
TCAGAATACCTATCAGTTATCTTGACATCACAGTAGGAGTCTTCACTTCTTCACTGACTAACAATCAACTACTGTTGGAAATGAAATATATTGTTTCTGAATTACAAAGAGAGAGGGAGAAAGAGAGAGGGAGAGACTCTAGTTGGTCCTCTGTCTTGCTTCAGTGTCTGATTCTCAATCTTCATCATTAGAGAATGTCTTACACTAGAGTTCATTTTTGAGCATCTAGATGTGTTTTCCCATTTATCAAAAACATTTTAGCACACATCAAAGTACTGCAATTTTTTTGAAAAGCTGCAGAGATTGCCAAGCGCTTCACAAACTTGTTTATCACTCATAATGTCTATTAATCACAGTGAGAGCCTCTCTAGTGTTGTGATTCATGATTGCTGATATAATTTAGAGTAAATTTGGAAGGATGTGCTTGACAGGTGTTATTGCAGTGCATGGTTGATATACTGTATCACAAACACACTGTATTACTATTTTCCAGACCAGGGATTTTCAAAGTGGGTTCCAGGAATCCCACTGAAGTCACAAGGTGGTGCTAGTGAGTCTGTTAAAAGATTAATTTAGAATTTAGAATTTAGATAATTTATATTAAAGGATTAGTTCACCAAAAAATGTAAATGCTGTCTTTAATTACTCACCCTCATGTCGTTCCAAACCCATAAAACCTTTGTTTATCTTCAGAAAACAAATCAGAATATGTTTAATGAAATCCGAGAGCACTCTGATAGACGGCAACACAACTGAAATGTTCCCAGGTCCAGAAATGTAGCAAGGACATTGGTAAGATAGAAAATAGGGGTTCAACCGTAATATTAAGTTACAAGAATACTTTTGTGTGTGTGTGTGTGTGTGTGTGTGTGTGTCTGTGCAAAGAAAACAAACAAACAAACAAACAAAAAAAAAAACTAGTTTATTCAACAATTCTTCTCTTCCTCATCCCACTTTGGCATATCTTCTCATAGCTTCGTAAATTACGGTTTAACCCCTGATGTCACACGTACTATTTTACCGATGTCCTTGCTACGTTTCTGGACCTGGGAACATTTCAGCTGTGTTGCTGTCTATCAGCGAGCTCTCGGATTTCATCAAAAATATCTTAATTTGTGTTCCGACGATGAATGAAGGTTCTTTTATGGGTTTGGAATGACACGAGGGTGAGTAATTAATGACACAATTTTCATTTTTGGGTGAACTAACCCTTAAAATATGCATATCGTTCTGTGAAAAATAATACATTAATTTTTCATTAATGCTTTTTTTGCAATATGTTAAGAATCATTTGTGTTTCTTTCTAAGGAGTTAAAGAGGGAGTCTAAAAACACATGATTCAGACAACTGCATTGATAATGAAGAAAGAAAATTTCAATTTCAAAGACGAGCTGTGCTACTTCCTGAGAGTTAGTCAGTATGCTAATGACAGAAGTAGGAATTACAGCACTAAACAGGAAATGCAAACCATCTGTCATGAACAGCTGACTGAAGGTTTTGAACACACGGTAGAATGATATGTTGAAGACCAACACTAAAAGAGAAAAAACATGCAATGATCTGAACAGTATGGCCTATAAACTACTTCACTGTTTGATACCCGATTTGGTTGTTTGTAATACTACTCAAGAGGACTAGATGACTGAATATTCTGTTTATTTTGTTTCACTGATGATACATTATCTGCAAGTAATATTGAAGATTTGGAGTATACTACAAGTGCACATTCAATAAAACTAAGTGCACTTTTTCACAAGAGGCATCTGAGAATTAACAATAAAATAGATCAGTAATACAATATCTATTTTCTTTATGCTCATATAATAATAAAAAAAAATATATATATATATATATATATATATATATATATATACAGGTCCTTTTCAAAAAATTAGCATATTGTGATAAAGTTCATTATTTTCTGTAATGTACTGATAAACATTAGACTTTCATATATTTTAGATTCATTACACACAACTGAAGTAGTTTCAAGCCTTTTATTGTTTTAATATTGATGATTTTGGCATACAGCTCATGAAAACCCAAAATTCCTATCTCAAAAAATTAGCATATTTCATCCGACCAATAAAAGAAAAGTGTTTTTAATACAAAAAAAGTCAACCTTCAAATAATTATGTTCAGTTATGCACTCAATACTTGGTCGGGAATCCTTTTGCAGAAATGACTGCTTCAATGCGGCGTGGCATGGAGGCAATCAGCCTGTGGCACTGCTGAGGTGTTATGGAGGCCCAGGATGCTTCGATAGCGGCCTTAAGCTCATCCAGAGTGTTGGGTCTTGCGTCTCTCGACTTTCTCTTCACAATATCCCACAGATTCTCTATGGGGTTCAGGTCAGGAGAGTTGGCAGGCCAATTGAGCACAGTAATACCATGGTCAGTAAACCATTTACCAGTGGTTTTGGCACTGTGAGCAGGTGCCAGGTCGTGCTGAAAAATGAAATCTTCATCTCCATAAAGCTTTTCAGCAGATGGAAGCATGAAGTGCTCCAAAATCTCCTGATAGCTAGCTGCATTGTTCGCAGCTGACATGGCACCCCAGACCGTCACTGACTGTGGGTACTTGACACTGGACTTCAGGCATTTTGGCATTTCCCTCTCCCCAGTCTTCCTCCAGACTCTGGCACCTTGATTTCCGAATGACATGCAAAATTTGCTTTCATCCGAAAAAAGTACTTTGGACCACTGAGCAACAGTCCAGTGCTGCTTCTCTGTAGCCCAGGTCAGGCGCTTCTGCCGCTGTTTCTGGTTCAAAAGTGGCTTGACCTGGGGAATGCGGCACCTGTAGCCCATTTCCTGCACACGCCTGTACACGGTGGCTCTGGATGTTTCTACTCCAGACTCAGTCCACTGCTTCCGCAGGTCCCCCAAGGTCTGGAATCGGTCCTTCTCCACAATCTTCCTCAGGGTCCGGTCACCTCTTCTCGTTGTGCAGTGTTTTCTGCCACACTTTTTCCTTCCCACAGACTTCCCACTGAGGTGCCTTGATACAGCACTCTGGGAACAGCCTATTCGTTCAGAAACAATGGTTTTGAGTAATGAACCAGGCTGGGAGTTTTTAAAAGGCTCAGGAATCTTTTGCAGGTGTTTAGAGTTAATTAGTTGATTCAGATGATTAGGTTAATAGCTCGTTTAGAGAACCTTTTCATGATATGCTAATTTTTTGAGATAGGAATTTTGGGTTTTCATGAGCTGTATGCCAAAATCATCAATATTAAAACAATAAAAGGCTTGAAACTACTTCAGTTGTGTGTAATGAATCTAAAATATATGAAAGTCTAATGTTTATCAGTACATTACAGAAAATAATGAACTTTATCACAATATGCTAATTTTTTGAAAAGGACCTGTATATATATATATGAAGAGTTCAGATGCAAAACCAGCTAAATCCATTTGACGTCTTTCTTTAAAAAATGCATTTTTATCAGGCTCAGATGTATAGGTTTCTATGTAAGTACTGGCACTTCTGATTGGGCTGAGGCTGGTATTTTAGCGAGTATGAAGTAAAAGTATTTGATGGACGTATACTATGTGTCAAGAGCATTCACTCAGTATCATTATCTCATTTTTGACCGAGATGGCTTTTAGCTGGTTTTGCATCTTAACTTTTCATATATACATGAAGAGTTCAGATGCAAAAGCCTCTAAATCCATCTGACATATTTCTTCAAAATGAGCATTTCTTTCTGGCTACTTTGTATAGGTTTCTATGTATGGAATTTAGCGAGTTTGAAGTAAAAGTATTTGATGGACGTATACTATGTGTCAGGAGCATTCACTCTGTATCATTATCTCATTTTTGACCGAGATGGCTTTTAGCTGGTTTTGCATCTGAACTCTTCATATATACATCATGATGTCAAACATTAAAGGGATAGTTAACCCAAAAATGAAAATTTTATGATTAAATACTTACCTTCATGTCGTTACAAACAAAGAAGACTTTCGTTCATCATGGAACACAAATTAAGATATTTTTGATGAAATCCAAAAGCAAAGTAGTAAGGACATCGATAAAACAGTCCATGTGACATCAGTGATTCGACCTTCATTTCATGAAGCTACGTACTTTTTGTGTGCAAAGAAAAAAGATCAACTTTTCAACAATTTCTCCTCTTCTGTGTCAGTCATGGGCCTTGAACGTGTCAGCTGAGTTGCAGTCTATGCAGGGTCAGAAAGGGCTTGGATTTCATCAAAAATATCTTAATTTGTGTTCTAAAGATGAACAAAGGTCTTATGGGTTTGGAATGACATGAAAGTTCCGCTCCTTCTGGTCATGCGTATGTAAGAAAACGCAACTGTTTTAGCACACTAGATACATTTGAGTGTGTTGAAGTGTTGTTGTAAAGCTAGTGCATTTGTTTTCTACAAAATAAAACCGGAAAAATCAAGGGTGTATGACGTCATTGGCGGGCGAAGCAATGACAAGGTCCGTTACACTAATTAAAATTGCTTATTTCTCTGAATTTAAACATTATTTGAAACATTTGGGATAATGCAAGTACACAAGTCAGCAAAATTTATAACACTGTTCTAGTGGTTTTTAGATATTTGAATCAAAAAATCTTACATATTGTGCTTTTAATGACAGAATTTTCATTTGAACTATTGAACTATTGACTATTTCTTTAAGACGTTTAGATGAATTAAGATCCCTGATAGCACAGGTACATCTCGGAGACGTCTATTTGACATCTGTATTTAGATCTGCAAGACTATTTTTTAGATTGTTTGCTCATCTGCAATACGTCTATAGAACGTTTCCTGTCAGATGTCAAAAAGACATCTATTAGATGTCTTTCAGATGTTTATGATTTAGAATTAATGTAAAACTGACATCTTACAGATGTTTGTACACAGCAGATGCTTTCCAGATTAAGTGATCTTTAACAGACATTTTGCAGATGTACTTGTGCTATCATACGAAATCATATGAATGTTGCTGCAGCTGTTAACCAGTGCTGTTGACACATTGTGACCCAAAGGGGGCAGCGTTTCACCATAATTCTCCACTTTTTAGCTTTTTTGGGCTATACCAGTGTTCCTCAAATCTTGCCCTGGAGGGCAAATGCCTTGCAGAGTTTAGCTCCAACTCTGATCAAGCACACTTGAGCCAGCTCATCAATGTCTTCAAGATCCCTAGAAAATCACAGGTAAGTGAGTTTGATCAGGGTTTGAGCTAAACTCTGCAGGGCAGTGGCCCTCCAGGATTGTATGTAAGTAACCCTTGGCTATACTGTTATAATATATTAATATCAATTTCTTTGAAGTCTGATAGCTCTTAAACATGATTCAATGTTTGATTATCTAGATACTTGACAGAAAACAGAGGAAAAGGCAGACCTGAAATATTGGAGGCCTGTAGTTTTAAGCCAAACTCAACGTGAATATAGAGCACAGTAATCAGAAACTCACCCTTGTGCTTGCAGGGACGGCTTCCTGAGATGACTTTCTGCCCGCTGTCTGATCCCTTCACAGGGGAACTCAATACCACATGTGTCCTGAGGGGAGAGAAAGAGAGAGGGAATCAATATAGATCCAGATCATGTCCTAATGCTTGTCACTAGCCAAAAATACAGTCACAAAGTTCAGTGGGGAATCTTTCCCCATCCTGATGGTTTATCTGCATCTGTAGAGACAAGCACACGCAGTGTCAGCTCACATACAGCGCCAGCTGACACAATGAGAGAAAGAGACACTCCATCTTGGCAAGACAACAGTGACATTCTTATGAAATAATCAGCAACTGAGAGGAGGCCGAGATCTTTTATTACCTCCAATGTTTGGAACTGGGATATGCAAGTGGTTTTGATATTGTATTCTAAAGACACTTTTTACATTTTCCATAATCAAACTCAAGTCACCATATATGGGCACTCAGTTGTGCTTTCAGGTTTTCTGAGCCAATCACAAGAGTTGTATATGTCATGTGACTAATCACATTAGAGCCACAGGTGCTGATTGGCTGACAGCACCACAATTACACCAAAAACTTGCTCCTTCTATCAGTTCACATTTTCTGTCTGTGTCTTACATCCATGATCACAGTTGATACTCTCAGCTAGCAGTGTATTAACCTCAGCAGAGGGACATGAAGTGAATTTGGCAGTGGTAAAGGTCTTCGAATCTGTGGCAGCGAGTGTCACACTGGCTCTAGATCAGCAGTTATTTGACCTGATGTGGCCTTCAGCTCAGTGTGCGTCCCCTGGGGTTGCTCAGCAGGAGGATGTGGTCAGGAGCATGGATGTGTTTTTAGAGTATTGAGTAGAGGTGAGCAGGGGTCACTTCCCTCGCTCCCCCAACACTGTGAACTGCATTAAGGAGAGAACAGATGGGAATGAGGTGAGCCAGTGCGTGTCACTGCCAAATAGCTAATAAAGGGCCCTGTGAACAACAGAGAGAGAGACAGAAAAAGAAGGGAGGAAGTCAAATGTACTTCTTGAAGGTGAACATATGCCTTGGTTAGGTCATCTTGTCTAATGGTTTAAAATGATGAGTTTCGAGGTATAACCTTGTACATGCGTGCAAATACAAATAAGGACACACAAGGATGTGAGACTGCAGGTAATGTTGGGCCTGCAGTACTGGGACACTCACTGAAAGCTGCCCACTGATCTATTACATTATCATAACATCATATAGACATAAAAATCTCTGTGTAAAAATGTCCTGTTACCCTTAAAGGGGTCATCGGATGCCCATTTTCCACAAGTTGATATGATTCTTTAGGGTCAATGAAAAGTCTATAATATACTTTGGTTAAAAATTCTCAGTGGTTTTGTAAAACAACACACTTTTTACCTTGTCAAAATCAGCTCTGCAAAAATCATCTCATTCTGGTCAAGGCTGCTTTAAATGCAAATGAGCTCTGCTCGCCCCGCCCCTCTCTTCTCTCTGTGGAGTGACGAGCCTGTTTACTTTAGCCGCATTTAGCCGTGTTTAGCCGCTAAACTTGCTAACTAGCACATTATTAGGAAACACGATCGCGAAGATTCATAAAAAAAACCCTTATACTCACTTCTGCTGTAAGTGAAGCTGGATCATGAACGGTTCGCACGAACATAGACAGATATATGTAGATCGGGAGGCACATTCCCTTCACAACAAACGTAATCTACTGCATCTTCAGCGGCTCAGAAGTCGGGAGTAAATGACGACCACTATGCTCATTATTACATCCAGCAATCCCTGCTCCGGCATCAAAACAAAGAGGTCTGACTGTTACAGCTGATCTGAGGTAAAACGCTCATGTCAATCAACTATGGTGGGATCGGCCTCTGTCGGTGTGACACCACAATGTCAGGCATCTGAGAATGGCTCGATTTGAAAAAGGGGATATTATTTTTACAGATTAATTAAAAACCACTGCATGGATTTTTATCATTATAGGGTAGATTTGTACATACACTGCCAACACGCATTAATGTTCATACAACATGTAAAAGTGAACTTAGCATCCGATGACCCCTTTAATAATTCATTGCATTTATATAGCGCTTTTCTTGGTACTCAAAGCCATTTACTTTGTGACAGGCGATCTTCTTAACCACCACCAAGGTGCAGCATTCACCTGGATGATGTGACGGCAGCCATATTGTGCCAAAATGCCCATCACACATAACTTGTTGGTGGAGAAGAGACAGAGTAAAGAATTTGGCCAGGATGTCGGGGTAACACCCCTACTATTTTTCAAAGGACATCCAGGGATTTTAATGACCACAGAGAGTCAGGACCTTGGTTTAATGTCCCATCCGAAGGATGGTGCTTTTTCACAGTATAGTGTCCCCATCACTATACTGGGGCATTAGGACCCACTCAGACCACAGGATGAACACCCCCTGCTGGCCTCACTAGCACCTCTACAAGGAGCAACCTAGCTTTCCCAGGAAATCTCCCTTCCAGGTACTGACCAGGCTCACACTGCTTAGCTTCAGAGGGCAACCAGTCTTAGGCTACAGGGTGATATTTTCTGCCTGTTGTCTCTTCTACACAAAAAAGGTGTAATTTTTAACAGATAAACACTGTAAAATCTGTTAATTGGCAAACTGTATGTCACCTTACAATATACAGTGAAAAACTGCATTATATGCAATTTTACTGTAAAATACTATATTTTTTGTTTTTACAAGTTAAAAATATGAATTACTGTATAATTAAGGTAATCTCAATTTTCTACATTACACATCAGATTATGTTTTATATAAATTCTTCTCATATTTGTTATCAGTAATGAACATTAGTGTTGTGTTACATTTTCTTTTGTAAGTTAATGCTTACTGCATTGACAAGGAATTTTCTTCTTAAAAAAATGTATTAGAATCAGCAGTTGAAATGGTTTCGAAAGTTCTGTTATATTAGAAATTCATGTTGCTTAGGTAGCTTTTTTTTTTTAAACACCACCCGTGTCTATTGTACACAAATACACAATTTAAACAATTTTACAGTTAAAATAATACAAATAATACAGTAATACAAAAACCTTTCTGACACAGCCCTTGCAAAATGATTCTTTAGGGTCTTAATGAGAAGTCTATAACATACTTTGGTTAAAATTTCTCAGTGGTAGTGTAAAAAACCTTTTCAAAATCAGTCCTATTCAGAGCAAGCCATTCTATTGCATGTTCCTTTAAATGCTAATGAGCTCTGCTCACCCCGCCCCTCTCTTCTGTGGGTTGACGAGCTGGTCTGTTTACGTTATCCGCATTTATTTATGTAGATCGCCGGGCGCGTTTCCTTCTAAAACGTTAATCCTCTTCGTCTTCATGACTCTGATGACTGCTATGATCATTATTACATCCAACAACAGAACACCTCAATCGTTCAATTAGGAGACTTGTCTTATTTCTTGTCTTCCCCTGCACCGAAGTCGAAACAATGGTGGTTGGGGTCGAACTGTTCACAGCTCAATCAGGACGGGTCTAAGGTAAGATGGTCATGTCAATGAACTATCGTGGGAGCGGCATTTGTCTGTGTGACATCACATCGACAAGAAGCTGAGAATGACTTAATTTGAAAAGGGGGATATTACTTATAAAGATTACAAAAATACCACTGGGTGGATTTCTATCATAATAGGGTGGTTGTGTACAAACACTGCCAACATATTTATGTTCAGACAACATGTAAAATTGAGTTTTGCATCCGATGACCCCTTTAAGGTAACCCATTTATTGGTAGTATATAGCATATCAGCTGGTAATAGATTTTTATTTTACAGTATTTACCTGTGCATGCTATTTTTACATTTAGATTACCTTTGCTGTCATCTAAGACTCAGTTAAAGTAACTTTTATTAATATCTTGAGCAAATCTCATGGTGAAAATAATGTTATGATGCCTAAAATCACAGTGAAAAGCTCTTAAAATAGCCATTTTTTCCTAGTCTAAAGAACATTTTACTGAACTAAAGAACCTTTTTCTACTGTAAATAACCTTTTGTCTTTTGGAAAAGATTCTGTGGTACTTCATGGAACCACAGATGCCAATAAAGAACCTTTTTTCTAATGAAAATACAAGATCTCAGAGACATTACAACACATCCCTTAAGTTAAGAAAGCCCTTAAAATGGTTAAGGTGTATGTTTTTCTTGACCTAAAGTGTTTGTTACAACTGACTTTAAGCCTTCTAGTCCAGTTTTATAGCATAAAGGTCAGTCAGCGGTGAACAAACAACCTGTTAACCTTAACCTTTTTTTTTTTGTGAATCATGCATATTATGCATGCACACACAACCAAAACTCAAAATCACCTTTGTTCTGGCTTGTCATACATTTTTTCCAACTTCATCAAATACAAAAAAAAGTGAAAAAAAAGTGAAAAACCTTCACTTTCCCTGCAGCTGTTACAAGTTCCTACATGACTACAACCGGAAAGGATTTTCATAAACTCGCCACAAATGTATACACACACCCTTTGCCTTTCTTCTGAACTAAGATTGCAGTGGATAAACATTTGCAACAAATAATGCAAATGAGATTTTTAACTGCTGTTCGGACAGTTGTAAGAGAACTCACGGTATTTTCAGTTTATATTACAGATTAAATGAAGTACTCACCAAGCTGACATTTAAAAGCGTAAAAACATGAACATACATCAATATGCACTAAAAGTGATGCAAATGCCACAGTGAATTAGTGTGCATAGTTTCATGTAAATATTTTGAGAATAGCCTGTTAAAAAAGTGTGCTTTTCAGTGTCATTTCAGATGTTTGCATCAGAAACGACAGTGTTGTTTCGGTTGCCCTGTATCAACACTGATCATTAATTCAGTCGCTCTGTTGCATAACCATGGGCCAAGGGAGCAAGAAACAAGTGTAGGATGGAGAAAAAGAAAAGAGAATCTGAAGGACAAGGCTAAACATCAAGCACTTTACAGGTTTATAAAGCAAACAGACACAGGAGAGAATGAATAAATAACATCATCGACCCTCTATCAACAGCACAAGAGGGACTTTTGACAAGTGTTTGCCTGTCAAGTGCAATAGAGTTTAATGTGTGTCACCCCTTTCCACTTCCCAGCAGAACGCACCATTAACTCGCTTAATTCAATGCTAAACGTCATTGCTTCACACATCTGATTACTCAGTGTGACTGATTCACTCAACTTGTTCAACAGCAATGAAATCGGAGACTGTAAAGTATAAGGCAAAAGCAGTCCCCTCATACATTTATGAATGGGACAAATCAGTATATAGTAAATAGTCCTGTTTTCCAGTTGAAAGAGCCAACCAAATTTTGGATACAGACACCACAGGGCTCAATATGGTTGTTCACCAAGGCTGATTTATTTGATTAAAAATCTAATTATTACACAGTAAAACAGTAAAAACAGATTTGCCACCCAAAATAGCGAAAAACCTACTTTTGCGAACAATAGTCCTGTTTTTTTTTTGTTTGTTTTTTTGTGCCTGATTGGAACCAACATGCAGAAAAAAATCTCTAGAGAGTGAATATCAATAATTATCAAAAAACTTGAGTTTCTGACTCACCGTCGCAAAGACACGCCAAAACATTCAAAAGAAGCAGGGCCACTTTTCCTAAAACAGCTATAACTTTTCAGTGGAATGAAATATTTACATCAAACTATGATACGCACACATAGGACCTCAATCTAAAGTCACATGAGAAAAATAATAATGAGTCTATAGGACAAAAACATAAAAACGGCATATGACAGAGCTCGTTCTGAACAACTTTGCCTCAAGAACCACTGCCGTCAATCAAATTGTTTGTTTATTATTTAAGAGTATGTACAAACCCTATTTTTGCTAACTTTTTCACTTATCCTCAAGAAAACCACTGCAGTAGAATTCTCTGGACTCTCTAGATCAATAATTATCAAAAAAAGAACTTTACACTAAGGTTAGATATAACAGGACATTTTGAAAAGGTCTTTTGAAAAGGTCTTGCTAAATTTACCCAAAAGCTATAAATCCTAAAATAAAAACTAAACTTCATGAAACTAGGTGAGCATATTAAGGATATGATTTAAAAAAAGCATGCCAACTTTTATGGAGATTGCACTATAGGTAGTGTTATAACAGTTATTTAGGTTATTAAAAAAAACATCATACTTCTGTGGTAAATTATCTGGAATTGCCAAAAATGCTCTTTTTAATCATTGATTTGCCTCAATGCAACAAAGCACTTGAACCCTGGTAATCACTGCTTGGAGCTATATTATGGACGGGCCTGATTTATTCTTAATAAACAATTTCTGATACTAAAAATGCATCAGTATTATCTATATAAGTCTAAATGATACCAATAAGGCAATTACTTTCCTCTTATGGCAAGTAACCAATAGAAGGCCAATAATACAATTCTATAACTATTTTAGTCTATAACTAAATAAATTAAATACATTAAGCAGTAAAAACTTTTTATGTTTGTTATGAAAGAGGCATTATGAAAACTGTATATTCATTTTGAATTGTACTATTTAAGTTATACTTAAAGTCCAAAGTATACTTCACTTTTTACGCAGATGTGTGTGATGCGTATTTCACCATCAGAATAGTATGCGATGGCACTGAATAGTACTGTACATGCACCACCCGACTGTACGTGCAGGTCTCATGCACATTAAAGTTAATTTGCAGTAATCAGTTGTTTCACAAGGTGGCAAGACTGTCCCGGGCCGTTGTTTCACAGTAGAAAATGAAACTAAAGACACTGAACAACAACAACAAAATAGCGAGGACGCAACAACAACAGATGCTCACATTGATAAGCGCTTGTGATCAAGGGGGTATGAGACAGCTCAGCTTTAGTTTAAAAGAGTTAAAGACTAAAGACTTATAACTTATAGGAGAAAAATAGAGCAGACATTGGACTTGGATGAAGCTGTCTATAACGCATTTGTCGACCACCCACATTCGCGCACAACATCAAATGGAGTATACTTTAAAAGGCTACGCATTCAACTCCACGCATACGCTAGTGCAGGGATAGAGACGTCAGTCCTGGAGTGCCAATGTACTGGCGAGTTTAGCTCTAACCTGAAAAAAAAAAAGAAAAAAAAAAACCCTGCATCTAGCCTTAGTAATCCTGAAGACCTTGATTAGCTCATTCACATACTGTATGTTTGATTAGGGTTGGAGCTAAACCAGAGATTTTCTTACTATTGGGAAATAAGAGGGTCTGTATTACTTACTATTGGAGAAAGCGTAACGGTCAACTTGGATCATGTGTGCCTTGATAACCAGTCACATTACAGCCTTGATGTCATTGAATTTCAGTTCAGAGTTGTGCCAAAGTCACTAGAAGTCAAGCCTGCAACCATTAGCCGAAAAAGTGTAACGGCTAATGTAATGGCAGTGCGTGGGAAAGGAAACCAGAGGCAGATTTTTTTTTAATGGATGTCAATAGAGAAGAGGCTTTACTATGCTGAATAAACAGCTTTTTAAAAAGGAAACGGCTTATCATTTAATGAATCGACAGCCTATCTGCTAATCTTCAACATGTTTTACACTAAACAATAATTTAGGATCGAACTATTTTTATAGTTTACCACGAAAAAAAATGCTGTTTTATAAGAGAAGTCACTGACTTTTCATGACAGGTGGGATTCATCTTACGGCACTTCTAATTCATTCCTATGGAATCCGTAAACGGCGATTGATTGTCGCACAACTCTGACTGAAATTTAATGACGTCAAGGCTGTAATGTAATTGGTTATTAAGGGACACGTGATCCAAGTTAGCCATTACGCTTTCCACAATAGTGAGTAATACAGACACCCTCATCTCCTTAAGTAAGAAAATCTCTGGTTGTGCGACACTCAGTCACCATTTATGTAAGCTGAATCATACCTGTCGCAAAAAATCGGTGACTTATCTTATAAAACAGCATTTAATTCACTATAAACTCTAAAAATAGTTCACTCCAAAAGTAAATGTTGAAAATTAGCCGATAGGTTGATTCACTAATTTAATCTGTTTCCTCTAAAAAGCTGTTTATTCAGCGTACTGCAGCCTCTCCTCCATTGACATCCATTCAAAGAAAATGGCCTCTGGTCTCCTTTCCCAAATCAAAAGCGTTAGCTCTAGCTGTTATGCTTTGTTTTGTTTGTTTTTTTGGCTAAAGGTTGCAGGCTTGCCTTCTTTTGGCTTTGGCTAAACTCTGCAGGACAGTGGGACTCCAAATCACTTAAAATCATCAGATAACCAACATCAGTATATGTGCATCTCAAAATGTTGTCAGTTTTTACTCCTGATGTGAAATGTTATTGAAATACTTTCGACAAACTGATGTCTTCTGACCTCTCCACTGATTAAAAAGATATGAGCAGCATTTGCATTGCTGTAAATAGCTGCGAAACTGACTTTATATTATTATGTCATTCTTTTCTGCAGTCGTAAATATAATATGAGAAAGACCTCAGGGCTAATAGGTGAAAAACGATTATTACACTTCACTCATTCACATTAATGAAGAAAGCACAAATGCATGAGGACACAGAAGTTTTAGAAAGAGTATCCTCTATGCCTTCATGTTCTTTGGAGGTCACAGCTGTAATAGATGGCACTGGACTCAAGGGCCAGAACGGGCCCATTAAACGCGGCCCTTGGGAGGTCTGAAGTATCATATCCCTCTTAACTGTCACTGCCCTTATGTAAGGCGGATGTGATCCCATTCAGCGAGTGCTTATGCTGGGATTCCTAAGGTTCATGTTAACGCAGCTTGTTTTATGTTCAATCACCATCTGGCAGACCTGTAGAAATGCACATGCGGTTGAACGCACATGAGTAAAATGCTTTATAACAGATCACAGCCCACATACTGTATTGATGGCAAGACAGAACAGGACCGAATGCATGCACGCATGCATGGGGTGATATAAGAATTTAGCAAAAGTATGAAAGAGTCATTGCAGATATCAAAAATAGAAATGCCGCTGCAGTTTTTGCAAACAAGAACTTGTGGAAAGAGATAAACCGAAAGGGAGGGAAAGGAGAGGGAGGGATTGCGCGCTTGTGGGTATTATACAAAACACCCACATCATGGCAGTCTGTGGAGACTCAACCCACAGTACAGAAGAAGGAAAGATCGAGAGAGAAAAGAGCAGAGAGATAATGCTCGCAACCTCCTGTTCTTCATTAAAATACGAACAGACCCTAGGCACTTAATAGAGCATATACGGGAAATATGGAGAAATGTGGTGAGTCACTACTCATTTCATATTTACTGTGGGTTTTGGAGGATTTGAAATGTTGAATTCATTCTTCTGTTTTACTGTAAAAATTGTGGTTTTTATTTCATATTATTACTGCTTTTGCTATTATCATCTTAATATTTGTCGATGACAGGTTAACTTCTTTTGAGAGAATACTTTTTTACTTTTAAAAATTAAGATATATTATCTGAAGTCTGTTAATATATCATTTTGCTTTAAGAAATGTTTAAGCATCCAAGGATGTGAATATGTGATGTAAAATATTCTTACTATAAAAGTAGACAAAAGTATTGATTAAGAAAGTTTTTTTTTTATTTATTTTTTAGGACAGTTGTTCAAAACTATGTTTGCAATATTTGAGAGAGCCAACTAAACTTCCATACATGTGACAATATGATCATATGAGGAACATACAGAAATAGGACAAAAAAAAGCATAAACAATCATAATATGATACTGAAGCTCGTGACCAAAACTTTCAGAGACAAAATCAAAAACACAAATGTAACTAGTGACCACAGAAATGAATTGTCTTAAAAAAAACACATATTTGCATAACAGACTAATTTTTGTTTCACTTAACCATGCCGTTTTTATCTCCTTACACCATCTACTGTTATTGTAGGTAACCATTTTACAGCATAAACTTGCCTTTTAAAGCATAAATATGCCATGAACCAGTTGGCAATGTCATTTAACTTAACACATGTTAATTAGAAAGTTAAAAGTCTGTGATGATGATAATCTGACATAAATAAGGTAAATGAGCATGTCTCATCCTGTCTCGTGGGTTTCAAAGAAACTACAGACTGGGGGAAGGTAATGCTGTCTAAAGAGAATAACAAAGTGAATACAAGAGCCTGATACATGCCAAGACAAGTTCAGATAATACACAAGTACTTGGAGACATGTGGGAGCGCAAGATCTTTTACTTCAAACCAGTTCATTTATTATAAGTCCCTGAGCTCAGAAAAGGCAGGAAAACAGATACATAGATTTACTGCCGATGGTAAGGGTTTAACAGGCAAGTTTTAGAGAGTGGGTGTGTGGATGTGTGTAAAGATATGCCTTAGTACACACACACAAATGGAGAAGTCAGAAATGTCCATGCACTTGGACCTTAGAGAAGTTGTCATTGCCTTAATATGAATAAGCGTGATATTAGCTCATTTTACAAAGTCTAAATGTATAGCTGTAGAATTAACAGTTATTTGAGTCAGTGATATGACACCCTTTTTTTTTAATAAAATACAAATATTACATTGGATAAAACATAACCTAACTTCAAACTTGTTTCTTCATTAGAACAAATTTGGAGAAATTTAGCAATACATCAAATGGATCCAATGGCAGTGAATGGGTGCCGTCAGAACAATCCACAAGTAATCCACACGACTCCAGTCCATCAGTTAAAGTGTTCTAAAGTGAGATGTTTTTAACTTCAAATTGCTGCTTCCAGCTAAAATACAGTCCTTACAGTAATCGATAAAAGTGCATAATCATCCAAATCAGGAGAGAAATATGAACAGATCAAGTAAAACAGACGTTTTTCACTAGAGGTGATATTATGGATTATAGGCTTGCCAGAATGCCTTAAACACCTTAATGAAAGATGTGTTTCTTACAAACACATTTCTTTTCATTTCACAAGATGTTAGTTCATGGAGTGGAGTCCATCTTGTGGATAACTGTGATGTTTTTATCAGCTGTTTGGACTGACAGCACCCATTCACTCCAGAGGATCCATTGGTAAAGCAAATTATGTAATGCTGAATTTCTCCAAATCTGTTTTGATGAAGAAACAAACTCATCTACATCTATTTTCAGCATATCTTCATTAGGTGAACTATTTATATATTAATAAAATACTATAATTGCATACATAGTATTCTAAAATAACACTTTGTCAGTGTAATACAGCTGTCCTGATATATTATGTCTCTTCAAATATCAGATCATTTGACCTTGCTGTGACAGGGCAGGATCAGTTCCGGTTGTGAAATATCATGTGGTGCAAAAGTTTATGAATTAATCATTTATGAAATTAATGGCCCAACAGGCAGTGCTAAACTGGCCTTTATTTGGTCGTTCCCCTGACGCACACGCATAAGCACCAGAGCTGTATGAAACTTGAGACTGTATCCTAACCGTATAAAATGAAGCTTCCTGTTTCCTTGTATTTTACACTCTCTCGCTGTCTCTGCATGTGGGAGGAACAGTTGGTCTATGACTTCACCCTGAATAGACAAGTTTATCATCCAGTTTTAACAGAAAGTCAGTTATTTTCCAGTTCGCTGGAAGTCTAAGACGCTTCACTCCCCTATCCTCATGCCAGAAGTATTCAGCAAAAGGTCTTGTAAACACCTGTTTCCCTCCAAAAAAAGATCAATAACTCAAGATGGTGCATGGCTCTTCTCAGTTAAACTGTTTTTGACAATCTTGTGTCTGCTAGACAGACGGTTGGAGCATATTATGACCTCATGAGTGATTTTGTTCCAGTTTGGCACCTCTGAGTATTCAAAGCATTCAGAGGTATTAGAGCTGGCCTTTCATATGTATACAGTTAATCCTTTGAAGAGAGAGACATGTTCTTTCCTGCCTCCAGAAATTACTCATGTGTGCTTATGAAATCTTGTGTGGGTGAGAGATGCAGTCGGGGTGTGGAGCACTGGCACCGAACAAGGTGTCATGCAGTGACATTCTTTCGAGAGGAGAATTAAAGGTGTTTTGGCATCTAAACACTGATCTTGTGCAACTGACACTTGTTTTGGTACGAGCACCTTTACAAATGTACTTTACCTCGACACATTTATGCAAAGAATGCTTGTTTTAAGCATACATATGACAAAATGCATATACTGCAATGTCTACCCTCTTAAACATTCGACTAAAATGTAATTTTAAATACTTATACACCTGGTTTCACAGACAAGGCTTAAGCCCAATCCCAGACTAACATGTATGTCTGAGCTGTTTCAACTGAAAGAAACTTGCACTGACTGATCTTAAAATATATCAGTGCCTTTGTTTTGTCTCATACCAGAAATGTTTTTTCTGACACGTTTATAAAAATTACTTTAAATTCCTAATTGAACTATGGCCTAATCCTCGCTTTGTCTAAGCCCTGTCTGTGAAACCAATCACCCGCTCAAATTGAACCCTTCTAAGTTTCAAAAGGTAACAAAATAGGCTTTATTTTATTCTTCTGTAATTGTTTTTAAAATATCAGGAGAGTTTTTTGCTATTGCAGAAATTAGAGATCCATCCGTGCTGGATATATAGGCCCAGGTCGCTAAAGACCCGAATATGTAATAATGCGCAAATCTATGAAAGCACGTTTCTGCCACAGAATAAAAAAAAAAAATTAAAAAAAAAATACTTTTTATCTCTCAATTCTGACTTTTTTTCTCAGTATTGCATGATATAAACTTAAAATTCTGAGGGAAAAAAGGTCACAACTGTGAGATCTAAACTCGCAATTCTGAGGAAAAAAGTTGTTTATTCGTTTATAGAATTGTTTTATTACTGTTTAAAAAGTTTATATCTCGCAATTCTGACTTTATTTCTTAAAATTGCAAGTATGTCTTGCAATTCTGACTCTATATCTTGTAATTTTGACTTAATTTCTTAGAATTGCAAGTTTATATCTCACAATTCTGACTTTATAACTCGCAGTTATGAGTTTATATCTTGCCATTCTGATTTCATTTATAAGAATTGCAACTTTATATCTTGCAGTTCTGACTTTATAACTCAGAACTGCAAGTTTATGAAAAAATCAGAATTGTGAGATGTAAACTCACAACTGTGAAAAAAAAAAAAAATCAGAATTGTGAGATAAAGTCGCAATTACCTTTCATTCAGTGGAAGAAACGGGTTTACATACAAAACAGTTTTGATGTGGCTTTAATAGGTAATATTTCTGTCAGCAAAACTAAGCAAAAACAGACAATATTTTGTCTAAAATATAACACAATATTAACTTCTTATTTACTGAGTGGTGTATAAAATCAAATTTGAACAAAAACAGCACTCGTGTGATATTGCTCTAGCTGCCCATGTGACATTGCTTCATCATATGAAATAAATATGAGACAAAAACTCATACTATGCCATTTTTGTCCCAATATCTTAGGAGCACATAACTGCATTTATGGCCTACATAGTTGTTGCCCTTCATCATATTTGCCAAATGAATGAACGATGATGTACAGGGGAAAGGATGGGTGGGTTTAATGCATTAAAATATTTTAATTGCATTATTAAGTTCATTAATTAAATTAATGTTAGTGTTAGTGTTAAACTGACAGCCAAAGGTTTACATACACCTTGCAGAATTGCAAAATGTTAAATATTTTACCAAAATAAGATGGATCATACAAAATGCATGTTGTTGTATTTTTTTAGTACTGACCTGAATAAGATATTTCACATAAAAGACGTTTACATATAGTCTACAAGAGTAAAAAAAATAGTTACATTTATAAAAATTACCCATTTAAAAAGTTTACATACACTTGATTGTTAATACTGTGTTGTTACCTAAATGATCCACAGCTGTGTTTTTTTGTTTAGTGATAGTTGTTCATGAACAGTTAAACTGCTCGCTGTTCTTCAGAAAAATCCTTCAGGTCCCACAAATTCTTTGGTTTTCCAGCTTTTTTGTGTATTTGAACCCTTTTCATCAATGACTGTCTGATTTTGAGATCCATATTTTCACACTGAGGACAACTGAGGGACTCATATGCAACTATTACACAAGGTTCAAATGCTCACAGATGCTTCAGAAGGAAACACGATGCATTAAGAGCCTGGGTGTAAACTTTTGAACAGAATGAAGATGTGTCTATTTTTCTTATTTGGCATAAATATGATATTTTTTTCATCTAGTACTGCCTTTTGGAAGCTACAGAAGATACATACATGTTTTCCAGAAGACAAAATAAGTTAAATTTATCCTGATCCTCAAATTCAAAAAGTTTTCACACCCCAGCTCTTAAAGCAAGGAAACAACACTATATTAAGAATCAAGCGAATGTAGTCATTTTTGTAAATTCAACTATTAATTTCTTTTGTAGACTATATGTAAACATCTTTTATTTGAAATATCTTATTCAGGTCAGTACTAAATAAAAAAAATAACATGCATTTTGAATGATCCCTCTTATTTTGTTGAAATAATTAACATTTTGCAGATTCTGCAAAGTGTATGTAAACTTTTGACTTCAACTGTGTATATATAGTCTATATACGTATGGATATAGATAGAAGACTGTACCACGCATAATCCTGCTTGGAAAACTAGAAACTTGTCTCACTGGTGTCTATTGGCCTAATTAGTCAGTTCAGGAAACCCACTGGCTAGCTGATTTCGTCAATAGTTTTGCACATGTAAGTAAACCTTCCAACATGATGACTGCTCTGCTGTCTCAGAGACACCAGTGATGGGGCCCAAGATCAGCTATTTCCACTGGTTCATGAGGGTCACCATCAGAACCTTCTAAAAAGAATATTTAGAAATGGAAATGGTACTGTACCGTCTCTATCTGTCAGAGCTCGTTCCGAGAGGAGAGCATATCAGTAAATATTTCATGAAAATGACGTGGAGCGTATATTTCCCAGATACACTGGGCTCTAAAACTTCTTTTGGACAGATTCCAGAGGCTTCTAAGCTTTCAGGGAGTCTTTGACGGTACCAGGAGCCAGACAACAGAGATCAATCAGAGACCAGAGTCTAGATGCTTCATGACATCTGATCACTTTCCAAAGACTATTCAAGCCTGGCAAAGCAGAAATATGATAATAGAAATAAATGGTTAATGGCCATCTTTGCATTCTTAAATCAAACAAGGCCATTTCTTAGTAGTATGGAACTATTTTACTTCAGTAAAAAATCATTAGCTTTCAGCAGGCCCATGTGGAATTATCCTTCGCCCTTTGCAAGTTTGATGCTAAATACTTTTTATGACAATGCTAATTGCACGATGCTCCATTCCTTTCTAACTGGACTGCTCTTTTAGACAGAATAAATTAAGAGGTCAAGGGTCATCTGGTTACCATGGCTCTGTTAGCCCCTGCTGGCTGATACCATAACTACACCATCTGGCTGTAATGAGCAGAATACACAGTTAGAAGACAATCTGGTCCAGCACTGACAAAAAAAAAAAAAAAACCAACTAAACTAGACGATTTTTTAATTCCAGTTCTCATCTCGGTGTTGAATTGTGTTAATGATAATAACCTCATGATTCATCATCAGAGCTCGGTTTCATTTTCAGTGCTGTTGTTGGCAAAAGTCTTGTGTTATTTAATCAGCTGAGCTTGCTTTCACTCCAAACTACGTACCCTTCATTTAACTCCCCCTCCATCATTCCCTCCTCTGTCTTTATTCCTGCATTTCAATCAGTCTCCTACACACCTTTATCCAAAACAGCTAAGGTCAAAGGCCACTGCTGGAGGTCTCTGATTTAACCCACCATCATTATTTTCCTTTCTCTCACACAACATGTGGTAAGACTGAGGGTCAAATTCAGCTGGCACCTGTTTTTTACTAATTGTTTTGTAGCACTGTCATTGCTAAAACGTATTTGAATTTACTTTCTGCTTCCCTAGAAAAATAATTGGGAAAGCCTGAAAAAAAAGTACATATATTTTAATGACTCCAAAACTAACTTTAAAATAAAAATGGTTGCAAATGTATTTATTTTTTATATTAAAAAACTTGAAAGTTTTATAGTTCACCTGCATAAAACATGAAAATGCCACTAGAAAGAAATACACCTGACTGCACTGAAAATGTATGTAACACTGTTAAACATTTTTAAATAGTAATATTTCATGATAGTTCGATAAAACTAAATAATACATTAACTTTGGAAACAATAAAATAAAATAAAATAAAATAAAATAAAATAAAATATTTATTATGATTGTTATTATTGTTATTACGATTGTTATTATTGTTATTAGTAGTAGTAGTAGTAGTATCATCATCGTCATTATCATCATCATCTTGCAATGATTAAATGGGAATTAGGCCTAAAAATGTAATGCATTAATCTGGTATGATAAACTAAACTAAACTAAACTAAAATAAAAAAATAACTGATAAAATGTAAAAAAAAAAAAATTATTTTTGTTATTGTTATTATTATTATTATCATTATTATCATCATCGTCATGCAATGATTAAATGGGAATTAGGCCTAAAAATGTAATGCATTAATCTGGTATGATAAAATAAAATAAATAAAATCAAAATCAAAATCAATTGATATCTATCCAGTGAAAGAAATTGAACAGAAAACTAAACTATCATCATCATTATCATCATCTGTTTATTAATCTATCTATCTATCTATCTATCTATCTATCTATCTATCTATTGCTACCTTACAATTAATCAATGGGAATTAGGCCTAAAAATGTAATATATTAATCTGGTATGAATGAAAAATAATAAAATAAAATAAAATAAAATAAAATAAAATAACTGCATTATTATTATTACCTTAGAATTATTAAATGGGAACTAGGCCTAAAAATGTAATATATTAATCTGGTATGAATAAAAACTAAAATAATACAATAAAATAAAATTACTATATTATTATTATTATTATTATTATTATTATTATTATTATTATTATTGTTGTTGTTGTTGTTGTTGTTGTTGTTGTTGTTATGTTTCAATTATTAAATGGGAATTAGGCCTAAAAATGTAATGGGAAAAATGAAAACATATTCTTGCATGCAAAAACTGCTTAATAGAAAGGAACAAAACTGAACAGAACTTATGACTGAGGCACATTTTTTCAAAATTGAATAACTATTAATTGTGTGACATAACAGTGCTAGGTAATAAGCTTATGTTAAATTATATTAAAATAAAACACAATACATTAAACATTACTAAACAACTATTTCGTGTAATGCCGATACAATTTCACAATATCTATAAATTTTCCTCATTTGGGGGCTCGGCAAATATTACGATATGTAATTTGCTGCAATTTCTTTAAATAATTTGACAGCTCTGATTAGACCATAATATTAGAAACAAAGTGTCTAAAGTCCTTAGAACTAGAAGAAAGAGTAAGAGCTGTTTCTCATAGATAATGGCTGTGATTTATGACTCCTCTGCACAATTACAACCGAAATCTAACTTTCAAAGGAAGGCGTATCACTTAAGCACTCTAAGTGGTCGGCGTGCATAAGAGAGTGGGTCAGAAAGTGCTGTGGGGGTGTTGGAGAGGAGATGTCCTTCCTTTTGAATTATTCACTCCATCACTGTAATGCATCTGCCTTCACGTCGAGAGTTCTTATTTCAAGTGTGCATTAACTCTCTACTGCTCCAGATGTGGCTGAGAGCTTGCGTTTTAAAAATATGACCAATGGGATTCCCGCATATGTGTGTGTGTGCTGCTCTCACTCCAATTTAAGAATTAATATAAAATCCTTCTAAAATGTTTTCCTTCTGTAACCTACTCTATATACAATTCAATTACTTTTTGTGTCACAGACATTTTGGGTCGCAGTCCTGCAGTGTGACTGCTCCTGTGAAGGTCATCTAATAGACAGCATTTGCTTTAAAACCACTTACTGATTACATTCAAATTGGAAGCTAATTACAGAAAATTAACAGGGGCACATTGTTCGAAATGTAAAGCTTGGGACACTGCGACTAGTGATGAGAAGTTCAGATCATTTTACAGACTCGGACCTTAGAGTCTCGTTCAGCAAAATGAACGAATCTTTTTTCGAGTCATTTCGTTCATTTTAGCAAACTATAATTAAAATGTTACGTGTTACTTCCCTAATACATATACTGCTTACACAAACATTGATCACACTTCAAACAAGACAAAACTATAATGCTATAAGAAACCAACCAATGCAGAGCCGGAAAAGAATTGATTAGTTCATCTCTCAAGTCTTCGTGTTCGTTCATTCATCACGTGACAGCCCCATAAGCTTAACCAAAGCAGTCTGAGCCGGAAAAAGAATTGATTAGTTCATCTCTCGAGTCTTCGGGTTCGAGTCGTTCGTTCATCTATAGGTGTTGCGCAAATGCGCATGCGTGACTGAACGAATCACTCCCCGAGACGACACGTTCTTCCCGAGTCACATTAAAGATTCGTTCAAAATGAACGAATCGTTCAAGAACGACCCATCGCTAACTGTGACGGGCTTTGCTCCAGATGGTCATTGTGTTCGTTTTTTTCTTGATTAGGAATGATAAGACCACATCTGCTGGTGGACAGGGACAGAGAAAGAGAGAGAGGGGCCTAACAAGACTTTCCCCCACAGACCTTAGCAGCTGCACACAATATACCACCAATTAAGTCTCCTTGACTAGATAATGGATGAATCCATAAGACAACATTATACATCCAATGTTTTTAAACATGCATGATGACAATGTTTTATTACACACAGATTGAAATGGAGAATAATTGTCAGATTGTCTACTTGGAGTGAGACGGAAGGTATAAACAAATAAGTAAATAATATTTGTATATTTTATCTAAAAACCCTGCTTATTAATCATCTGCAAATACTTAATCAAGCCTCATTTTGCATGTAACAGATCATTCAATTGCAAATGAACCACATGAATTCATTGTGAAATTAAGTTACTATCAGTTCAGTTCATTAGCACATGCGCTCACAGAGTGCTCGAAGGAAGCAGCAATATAATGATCTTATGGCACATAGCCGATTGCGCGATTGAGAAACATTATTCTCATGGGACACCGAGGCCTGGCTGATCTCCAGTGTAAATATTATATTCACACCAGCTGTGAACAACTTTATAGACAGGTCTGATCAGTCCCTAAATGTGTAATAACATTTCACTATTTCCTAGAAATCACCTGTCACAACTGTGTCACTGTTTTTTCTGTTGTTTTATTGAGTCACAGTGAGTGTGTCATGCTCCAGTGGTTTTTAGATTTTCTTTTTAACTTACTTGATATCAGTTTCAAATTGTTGCTACTGTCAACTGTTATTTTATTTTGTTTTATCTATTTATTTATTAAATAAGTGACTAGAATGTTGCTTTCAAACATTAAAATTGCACCTAAAAGTGTTGTTTTGCATGTGTAGTTACAGTCTGATTATTATAATTTTTTTATAGATCAATATCATCTAGATAAGGCTTTTTTTTTCAGGGGTCACAAGGACAAGAAATGTAGAGACAAAACTGTAAAACCACGTGCAGATAAAACCTATACATAGCTATGCAGTTGTATTTAAATATATTTAGAAATACACAAGTCAAGATTTTTAAAGTTTTTAAAGAAGTATCTTCTGCTTAACAGGCCTGCATTTATTGGATCCAAATACAGTAAAAAAAAAATGTGAAATTTTGAAATATTTTTACAATTTAAATTAACTGTTTTCTATTTGAAAATATTTTAACATTTCAATTATTTCTTGTCATTTCAAAGCTGAATTTTTAACATCATTACTCCAGTCTTCAGTGTCACATGATCAGAAATCATTCTAATATTATGATTTGCTGCTCAAAAATATTATATATTATACTGAAAACAGCAGAGTAGTTTTTTTTTTTTTTTTAGGTTTCTTCGATATCTGAAATAGAAAGTATTACATTTCTATAATAAATAAATAAATTATACTGACTCCAAGCTTTTAAATGGTATAGTGTATAAATATTACAAATCTTTTTATTTCAAATAAATGTTGATCTTTGGATTTTTCGATCCATCAAAGAATCTAAAAAAAAAAAAAAAAAAGTACTCAACTGGTTTAAATATTGATGATGATGATGATGATGATGATAATAATAACAGCAAATCAGCATATTAGAATGATTTCTGAAGGATCCTGTGACACTAAAGACTGGAGTAAGGATGATGAAAATTTAGCAGGAACAAATTAAAATTTAAAATATATACAAATAGAAAGCAGTTATTTTAAATAGTAAAAATATTTTGCAATATTACTGCTTTTACTGTATTTTGGATCAAATAAATGCAGGCTTGGTAAGCAGAAGAGACTTATTTACTTTTGACTGGTAGTGTATATATTTACATTCATTAAAAAATATATACACACACACACACACATACATATATATATAAAAATATATTCAGAAGTCTGGGGTCATTAGAACTTCCACAAAAATACTAAGCAGCACAAGTGTCTCCAACATTGATTATAATAAGAAATGTTTCTTGAGCAGAAAAAAGCACATTGGACTGATTTCTGAAGGATCATCACATTAATAAATTACACTTTTCTGACTAAAAAAATAATAATAATATTAATAAGTTGCAATCGTATTGCACAATTTTACTGTTTTCTTTTTCTATTTCATTCTTTGTTGAGTATGAGACTTTTTTCAAAAATAAGTCTATTTACCCAAAACTATTTTTCTATTGTTGTTATACACATAGTCTTGACACCATAAATTTCTGCAAGAAATCTAGTACCACACACAATGAAGATATAACAGCCCAGAGCATCACAAAATGGTTATATGTACCATGACAGAGACATTTATTTTATAATAAATAAATAAATAAAATAAGATTCTTAAAGTCCACTTACAGTACAACGATTCACAAATAATTGACTCACCCCCTTGTCATCCAAGATGTTTGTGTCTTTCTGTCTTCAGTCGTGAAGAAATTATGGTTTTTGAGGAAAACATTTCAGGATTTTTCTCCATATAATGGACTTGATTGGTGCCCCGATTTTGAACTTCCAAACTGTAGTTTAAATGCAGCTTCAAAGGGCTCTAAACGGTCCCAGTGGAGGAAGAAGGGTCTTATCTAGTGAAACGCTCGGTCATTTTTTTGAAAAATAAAAATTTGTATACTTTTTAAGCACAAAAGCTTGTGTAGTACAGGCTCTGGCATGCGTGTACACGACACTACGAATCACGTCTAAGTTCATCGTCTGTGTACTCCGACTCAAAAAGGTAGAGTATGGTGAAAAACTCTATCTCATTTTTTCCTACAACTTCAGAATCGTCCAACATCGTTGTAGCTTTTTGTTTGTAAACAATTTCTTCACAACTGAAGACAGAAAGACATGAACATCTTAGATGACAAGGGGATGAGTAAATTTTTTGTAAATTGATGTTCAGAAAGTGGACTTCTCCTTTAACAGTGCAGACATAAGTCTGTGGGTGCCATCTGGCAGTCCCAGGTGTGGTAAAGTGCAGCAGTGTACGCTTTGTTTAGACCGCAGTAAATCTTCTACAGTACAACAGCCCGAACCGAGTCTCTATGCATGCATGCAGTAATGGATTGGCCATGCGTTGGATAACGTCTGCTGGCCACACTTCTCATAGGACGTCTTTGTCCCGCATAGGTTGACAAACAAGTGGAACGTGTGAGGGGAACAAAACCACACACACATACGCTCTCAAAAGAGGCCCACTGTCTGTGATAAAGGTCTTTCATGGCCAATTAAAGCAGCTCGACTTTCCACCTCAATAACATCTAAGCATCTATTAGCGGCCAGCCCCTCCCGCACACACGCGCGGCTGCTCTGTCGCAGCTCCCGCTGAGCTCAGCTCATTGACTGTATGATTAGGTCATATCGTTCTCATCTGTCTCTGAGAACAATGAAACAACAGCCGAGAGCATGAAGAGCCAAAGCCAGCTCTCCAACAAACTGTAAATCATGTGTCCTACCGCTGGCTGATTACAATAGTGTCTGAACGAGCACCAGGGTTACAAAGGCCAAAATCTGAAAAATTAAGCTCAAAAGATCTTCTCTAGCAGGGCAAAGTATCAGTTATTATATAGACATTAAATGCAATTCACAAACCATAAACTTCCAGCTAAACTCACAATAAAGATTCTTTATTGGCATTTAAGGTTCCATGAAGAACATTTAACATCCATGACACCTTTTCATTACACAAACATTTTTTACACTCTTAAAAATAAAAGTTTTAAAAAGGATGTTTTCACAGATGCCATAGAAAAACAAATTTGAATTTAAATGAACAAAAAAAAAAAAAAAACTACTCTCCCTTTTAGTCAGAGATTTCTTATTTATTCACAACAGTCATCTGGTACATATGACATCAGTCATTGCCCAATTGAGACTGAAGATGTCATAAATCAAAAGTGGCCTTACCCTGAAGTGACCAATAAGGGCATATGACATTATGCATATATGCATATCTCATTATTACACTGCTGCCCTCTCACTTTCATAGCAAGATACCATATTAAACAACAACTCCTCTGGGAACTCCTAGACACTTAAATCCACATTCATAATTTAAAGAAACGTATTCAACGTGCTGTCTGTGCGCCCCGTCCCGAGGGGCCACAGCCGTAGACTGGGCGACCTTTGATTCCTCACACACTTGCAAATGTGCCAGTCCATTGTCCACGGCTACGGCCTGTTTTTACATATTGATTACTTTGATCCCTCCACTAAGCACTTACAAAGAGCATCTGAAGAATCAATACCGTGCCTTCTGCTGCCGTCTTGCCAAATCAAACTTCACCCCCAAAATCTTGTTGGGGTGCAATGAAATTAATACTCGGAGGGGACAAGGTGTGACAGAACCATGCTAATGCTTTGAAAAAAGCATTTCCCCCTTTAAGATTAGCTTGTAAAATGTTTTGTTAATTCTAAATCTAAAGTTCAACTTTTTCAACCTTGGTGTTTTGGACAAAGGGTTGCATCGGCAGAGCTGGGATAGAGTTTCACCCAGATTGATTATCTGAAAGTCTGCCTTCTTTGTTCTGGTCCCCACAGTGCTGAATTTGCGCTTCAGATGAATGTACACAGATGCAGAAACTTGGGTGAGAAGCAATAGCTGTGTAGGGGTTTTTATGACATTTTGAGTTTACTCTTAGATATTTTTATCGTTTTCAGAGAAAGTTATATGACGACTTTAGAACAAGAGTTCAGAACAATTGTTGGGGAAAAAATGCTTATGATAATGTCTGAGATATCAGAGAAAACTAGAAAATAGAATCCAAAAATAGAATCCAAATGTAGACTTTACAGACTTAAAACAAATGTGCTGAATTGAATTTGTATTGTACAAATCTATAATTAACATCTCAAGTGAATATTCTCATAAAACCCTAAAAGCCTGTTTCCGACACTGAATAAAAAATAGAAAATGTCTGCAACTTTTTATCTCACAATTCTGACTTTTTTGTCAGAATTGTGTTATAAACTCGCAGTTTCGAGTTCTAAAGTCAGAAATGTGTGATATTAACCCACAATTGCAAATTATAAAGTCAGAATTGTGAGATATAAACTCTTTTTAGAATTCCATGATATATCTTGCAATTCTGACTTCTGACTCAGAATTGTGAGATATAAACTAGCAATGCAAGTTAGAAAGTCGAATTTTGAGGCGGGAAAAAAGACTGATATGTTCTCAGAAGTGCAAGTTTATATCTCACAATTCTGACTTAATAATTTGCAACTGTGTGTTACAAAGTAGGACTTGCGAGATATAAACGTGCAATTCTGGGAAAAAAAAAAAAAAAAACACAATTACAAGATATAAATTCACAATTCCGACAAAAAAAAAAAAAAGTCAGAATTGCGAGATATATCACGCAATTTTGAGGGAAAAAAAAGTCAGAATAGCAAGATATATCACGAAATTCTCAGAAAAAAAGTCAGAATTGCAAGATATATCACACAATTCTGGAAAAAAAAAAAGTCAGAATTCTGAGAAAAAAGTCAGAACTGTGAGATATATCAAGCAATTTTGAGAAAAAGAATTGTGAGGAAAAAAAACTGAATTGTGAGTTTATATCTTGCAATTATGACTTTATAACTTGAAATTTCATCTTGAGAGTTCATCTCACAATTCTGAAAAAAGGTCAATTGCGAGATATATCGCAATTTTGAGAAAAAATAAATCAGAATTGTAAGAAACAATTCAGAATTGCGAGAAAAATCATGCAATTCTGAGGAAAAAGTCAGAATTGTGAGTTTATATCTCAAAATATTCAGAGAAAAAAAAAAGTCAGAATTGCGAAATATATCAGTTTTGAGAAAAAAAGTCAGAACTGTGAGTTTATATCTATCAATTCCAACTTCATAACTTGAAATTGCAAGCTTATATCTCACAATTCAGAGAAAAAAGTCAGAAATACCAAAAAGAAAGTCAAAATTGCAAGAAAAAAGTCAGAATTGCACAATATATTACGCAATTTTGAGAAAAAAAAAAAACACCGAATTGCAAGATATATCACGCAATTTCAAGAAAAAAAAGTCAGGATTGCGAGATATATCATGCAATTTTGAGAAAAAAAAAAGTCAGAACTTTGAGATATCATGAGAATTGTGAGAAAAAAGTCAGAATAGTAAGTTTATATCTCACAATTCTGAGGAAAAAAAAAGTCATAATTTCAAGAAAAATGTCAATTGCGAGATATATCATTCAATTTTGAGAAAAAAAAAGAATTGTGAGATTATGGAATTCTCCGAAAAAAGTCATAATTGTGAGATTATATTGTAATTCTGACTTTATAATTCAAAATTGTGAGTTTATATCTCACAATTCTGAGGAAAGAAATTGCGAAATATATCACGCAATTTTGAGAAAAAAGTCAGAATTGCGAGACGTAAACTCGCAATTGCAAGAAAAGTCAGAATTGAGATTAAAAAAAAAGAGTCACAATTACCCTTTTTTTAATTCAGTGGCAGAAACGGGCTTCCATAGTTTTGTTTTGATTTTAAGTAAAAATGATTTTTAAAACAAGATAGATTTGTAACAATTGTAAATATAAAGACTATTTTCATCAATTATTTCCTATAATATGTTTCTTTTCATAGAAAGATCTTAGAAACTTTAACTTACTGTCCTTCTGTACAAATGAAGTACAGAAAAAGAATCTTGTTTAAAGAGAGTTTTTTGTCTTTTTTTTCTGGAAAACAAAACAGAAATACTGATCACGACAGTGTTATTACAGTACTCAGCAGCACTTTCAAGTCAAAGATCCACTTGTGTTTGACAACTAAAAAAAAAATCAAGAGGGTCATTTAAACATGTTCAACTGCTACTAGAGGCTATTAAAATATTTGACTGCTTTGGCATTTTTATGTTGATTTTATAAACACAAGCATCTGCACAAAAAGACACCTTCTGCACTTTACGGCAACACGCTTCTTTTTGAGAGGCAGTTAGAGAGTCATTTATTTTATGGTGTAAATGTAGCACTCAGCCTAAATAAATGTTCGAGCTCACTGAACCTCACACAAAACAGGCACACTTCAGTGGACAAAGACACAGACGGAGGGAGGGAACATCAAGCTCTTCTTTCTTTTCCTGGAGGGGTGTTTGTTCAGAGTGGGTGCAGGGCAGTTTAGAGAGGAGGGGAAAGCAGCAAAGGGAGCCAACTAGGAGAAGTGTGTGTGTTTGTATAGAAAACAGTAAAAGATAACTGCTAAAAAAATTGTGAGAGTCACAAAAGCTACTCAAACTTGTGTATTTGTTTGTGTGTTATGGCTATTTTACAGTGTTAGTGTTTGAGAGGGAAAGAGCGGGAGAGAAAGTGAGTGTGACAGAGGGGGGCACGGAGCTCATTGTAAGCAGCAGTGAGTTAATCTCTTTAGCGGCACACGTCTTATGTAAAGAGGTGTAATGGTCTCTGCCCCCTCCTTGCCCCATGGGACCCCAGGGGACACTGGGATCCCGTCTCCCAGCAACATTTGCATGACGGTTATTCCAAAAAAAGATATGAGGGGGGAAAAAACTGGTGAATGGTGATAAGATCCGCCCCCTTTGCATGGTAGACTCTTGTCTACAAGCAGACTAGTATCCAGAGTATTCAGTGGTTCACTCAAGGACAAACACATTCTGACTCGCTGCGGAGAGAATGCAAAGGAGATCTGATTCAGATTTGACAAACACAGCGTCTGTGGATTTATTTGTCTGGAAAGTAAGTGACATTTTATCTTCCATTTTATTCCGGTATGCCTTTGAACTTGATAGTAAAGAGGCGATTTTGGGTTACAGATGCCAGACAGACATTGAGACGGTACAAGTGAGATTGTTTACCCACAGCACATGGTGGGAAGTGATGTCTGTGCGTGTGTCAAAGCACAATGCGATGTCTGACTTGAGTTTTGCTGACTGTTTTGTACCTGAAACAATAATGCATTAACACAATAATAACATGCAGTGCATACAGTTTGCTTCTCATGAATGTTGATTCTTGTTATTATGTAGCATACAAAATGAAAAGTGCAAACTCATCACAAAAAATACTCCCTCTGTGGGTTGACAAAAACAGTTTGCATGTTCCAATGATTAACGGGAGTTGTTTTGAACGGGTTTCATTGCATTTTTAATTTATGACACCTAGTCTACGTTTTAGGTGAACGTCTGAATTGATAAGAATGTCAAGCACTGTGATTAATTTGCAGCGCTGTATAAAAGAAGAGTATTAGCATTACATCATTGCTTGGCATGCCTCGAGGACAAAATATGTGTGACTCCTTTAAACAAAGACACTGATGAGATGGCTTTTCATTGAAAGGGACTGCCAAAGGGCTGTCTGAAACCATTAAGTCCTTCTGCTAAAACAGATGTGTTTATTCCTAAGAATGCAATAGTAGTATTGTATAATCTTATTTAATTATTTGAAAACCACATGAATGATAATTGAGTTGTCTGTGGAACATCATCCTTCTGGCATTGGTAACAGAGTACAAACAGTTGAATCATCGTTTATGGGTTCATTAATGTCTGCCTCTGCAATGCCTGTTTTATCTGATTTTGAAGTAGCATGCAACTTATGTGGTAGAAACAAACACAGATGTGGTTGCATATATGCTTTTTTTTTATCTAAAAGCAGCTGCGAGGCAGGAAAGTTCATACAAAATAAGATTTCTCTAGAATGCATTAATTCATAATGTGATATTAAGAAACAGCTGGCCTATATTGCTGCTGTGTTCTTTCTAGCTAATAAGCCTTTAACATATCAGCCATCACAATTAGGCCAGTTATACAAAGCCACGTGTGATAATCGTGGCAGGTCTTTTGTTCGTAAAGCCCCTCTCTATCTGCTCTGGAAGACAGATGGAAGGCATGATGTGTTGATTATGGATGTGTAATATATGCTTTAGGCACATATGAATCATAAAAGAAGGGTGAGTGGCTGGTGACAGAGCTTTGGTACTCAAACTGTTGTCAGGTGACTGACAGGTCCCATCTCCCTAGTGGGACCCCATGATTACAATATTATGTCCAACATATGGAGCTTTATATATGTACGCTAATATGTACTGCAAAATAGCTCATAAGCAAGTTCGAACGTGCTTGTTATTGTTCTTTTTGTTTGTTTGTTTTTGTTTTATTTTTCTAAATAATGCTTGTATGATGTAATGAAATATGTAAAAATGTTACGCATGTTTACATGCACCATTATGTTTGAGCTTTGTCTAACTTCACAAAAATGGTACGTTGGGCTAAACCAAAGCATTTACATGATATTTTATATCATGTATGGCAGAAATAACTCAAAGCACATGTAAACATACTCATTGTTTAGCCTGACAAGAAGAAAAAAGTAATTGGCAGGTCTTTTGACCTACTGACCAAGTAATATGAATAGATGTTTGACCCAGTAACACTTATTTCAAGCTGCCATTTGCCTTTGTTTGTCAAAGAGGAGGGTGTTCTTGGTACTTGTTCAAAGCGTGGTCTCCATATTGTAAATCAGGATGTTCAGGGTAACTGCCATTAGGTCTACCTCATTGTATCAGATGTGGGCAAAGAGCCAACAAAACATACTGTAGTTCCTGTTTTTGTAGGTCCTGTTTGCTGACCTAGCGAACGTTAAGTAAAGTAAACGTTAAGACAAATTCTGCATAGACTCTGGTGCTGTACTGCTCTAATAACAACAGGAGACATCTCACTACATTTCTTAAAATCCATGTTTTACCAGGTTTCCCAAATGGGAATAAGAAGGATCTCCACACAAGGCTATGAGTCCATCAGACCTTCCTCCATCATTAAAATTCTGTAATTACACACCTGCCGCCACCAAGACCACCACCTGCTTTCTCCAGATGTCCCAGGAAACATGGGTAGTGTCAGCAGTTTGATATCAGGCCATAGCCTCCACAGCAAACACTGCAAAG
This sequence comes from Labeo rohita, assembly GCF_022985175.1. Lineage (NCBI taxonomy): Eukaryota > Metazoa > Chordata > Actinopteri > Cypriniformes > Cyprinidae > Labeo > Labeo rohita. Next base: position 11,925,066 of record NC_066876.1, on the reverse strand, counting down.
CTTCTGAAAACAAAGTCAAAAAGGGGCTTCAGTCTAAGAAAACAGGCCGTAGCTTGGATGGCCTTCTGAAGTATGGCTTCTCTCAGGACCACTGCAGCACCAACAACAACTCAAAAGTCAGCTATCATTCAGGCAAAAATGATGACTTCTTTTACATCAAGGTCAGCAACAAGCCCCGAACTGCTAATGGTAATACAGCTGAAGACAGTCAAGGAAGAACAGCTGAGATGGACAATGAGGTGGACAGGAGAGGAGGGCCACCAGAATTAGTTCCGCTGTCTGGAAAACTAGAAAAGGTAACTAGAGTTAGCCAGAGAATAAACAAAGCATATTGTGTATTATGGTAATATTTAAATCCTATGAAAAGTCGATACAACTCCATTTTAAAGCAGTAAAACTACATTAAACGTACACAAAGTAAAATTAGGAAGCTGTTCGCCTTAAAGCAGCCAAAACCAATCAACAATTTTGTGTGACATCACACAAAATCAAACAACAGTCAAGTGTAGTTGTTGTTAAGTAATCCCCACCAGTCCCTGACACTTTCACTAAGAGCTTAGCAGTGTCTGCTCCATTTAATTAAACCTCCAGATTGACGAGGTAAGAATGCCTTGATCTCTCCAGAGATCCGGTCCAATGGCAGTGTGGCACTTGCAAGCAGGCAAGCACCTCTTTCCCTGAATAGCCTCATTTATGAAGTATCTAGCCAGGAAAATGAGCCCAGTTTTACTAGATCAAGAAGGTAACACTAAAACCATGTGGTAAACATGCTACCATATGTAAGAGGAATTGACTGAGATGAATAAGAAAGAAGATGAATAAGAAAAAAGAAAAGGATTCTTGAAATTGTTGAGATCGTCCTTGCAGTTATGAGAGTAATTGCTTTGAGAGCATCTGATCAATAGGTTTTAAGATGGAGAGTGTTCTGTCATAAACATGAGTGAATGATCAATTGGTTGTAGTGCACTTCAAATCAAAAAAACACTCATCTATCTTTTTTGTCCTCTCTCTTTTAGAGTATAGAGAATGCTTTAATTCGACCCACCGCCTTCAAGCCTGTTCTTCCTCGAAGCAGCAGTTCCTCGGTGGAGACTCATAACAACTTGAGCACTATCCTGGGCAAAAGAATTAGTCCTATAGACAGGCTAAAAGATCTTCAGGACCCCAAGGTGGAGACAAATTCTGGTACCTTCTCTGACTCTGGAAGAAACTCTATGTCCAGCCTGCCCACTCACAGCACCAGTGGCAGCAGCCAGATGGACAACCTAAGCACTTCAACTAACCACATGGTACGACATGGGGGCCTTGCCCAAAACATGGACACATCTCAAAACCCACAGGGGGGTGTAGCAGGCATGAATGGAAACTCTGGATCCAGTTGGATGTGTAGTGGGACTAATGGTGGAAACAGTTGGACCAATGGATTTTGTGAAACAAACAGAAATAGTGATTTGACGAATGTCAATACAAGATCCATTGGTGTCCTAAGTGAAAGTGTGGCAGCAGCAATAAGTATGAACAGAGAGATAACTGCTGCAGCGCTGACGGTTTCATCCACAGAGCCAAAGATGGACTTCTCTGGAAACCAAGAGATGCTTCTGGAACACAGATTTACAATTTCAGAGCAAAGCCCGACCAAACCATCATCTTCTGGGGGCTGTGTCCGATCACCACTTTCAATGGATGAATCGCTGATACAGCAGCTGGAGCGGAAGCTTCTAGAACGTGAAAGCGAGCTGGCAGAGTTACAAACGAGCCTTGACGAGAAAGAGTCAGACACATGTCATCTATTTGAGGAGAAGCAACGCTACTGTGCTGAGGAGATGGAGGGGTTGAAACAACGCTGTTCTACAAAACTGCGTCAGGTAAGTGGCTTATGATATTCAAACTCGGCCCTGGAGGCCGTGTCCTGTAGAGTTTAGCTCCAACCCCAATAAGACACACCTGAAAAAGCTAATCAAACTCCTACTGGGCATACTGGAAACTTCCTAGCAGGTGTGTTGAGGCAAGTTGGATCTAAAGTCTGCAGGACACCAGCCCTTCAAGACTGAGTTTGGGCACCCCTTGTTTAAAGGGAATGTGGATATATAAAGTTTAGTGTGACTCCAAACCAATAGGAGTACTTATTGAGAGATAAATACCTTATCTTGCCTCTATGGTTTATCAAGTATGTCAAAGATTCTCAACTCTGGCCCGCGAGATCCACTTTCCCACAGATTTAAGCTCCAACCTTGATCAAACTCACCCTAAAAGACCTTGGTCGTAAAGATCTTGATTAACTATTTTCGTTGAGTTTGATTAGAGTTGGAGCTGAACTCTGCAGGAAAATGGATCTCGAGGGCCAGAGTTAAGAACCCTTAAGCAGCTATTCACCTTTATCCAGGCAGATCTTAATGATGGTTTGTGTGGTTTCAGGTGTCTCAGAGGGCTTTGAGAGCCCAACAGTTATTGCAGCTTCAGGTGATACAGCTTCAACAGGACAAGGAACGTCTGCAGGAGGAGGTGGACCAGCTTAACCGTGACCGGGACACTGCAGAAAGCCGACTTCAAATCTATGAGAGCCAGAAAAACCTAGTACCCACTCTAGAAGAGACTCAGTGGGAGGTCAGTCTGTAAGAATGTATTGTTGTTTCACAAGTTTGCCAGCTCACACAGTCCTGATGGTTAATGGTAAACAAACTTGGCTTGCAGTCCGCATTGGAGGCCCGAATCCGAGGCTTGGCTTGAGCTCTCAGTTCAAGCCCCCCATTGCGGTATTCCCTAGAGTAGGGATGCCCAAACTTGGTCCTGGAGGGCCTGTGTCCTGCAGAGTTTAGCTTCAACTTGCCTCAACACACCTGCCAGGAAGTGTCTAGTGCAGGACAGCAGCCCTCCCATACCAAGTTTGGGCACCCCTGACCTAGAGGGAGAATAACAGAAATAGAGGAGGAGATAGGGAGGTGGAGGGATGCCAGAAAAACTGATGCTGGGACGGTGCAATAAGTGCTGCTTATATAGGCTCATAATGATGATTGACAGGACTGAATAATTAGGCTCCTCCCGAATCTACGTTTGGAACTTATATAATGACTATTGTGAATACAATAAAAGTCAATGTGCTTGTTACATGAACTACTTAACACATACACATTCATGATTTCTTTGTTATTTTTATAGGTGTGCCAGAAGTCAGGTGAGATTTCTCTGCTAAAGCAGCAACTTAGGGACTCCCAGGCCGATGTTGGAAACAAACTCAGTGAAATTGTCGGTCTCAAAGCCTCTCTGAAGGATTCCAGATCCAAGATGGAAGAACTGGAAAAGAAGATCAAGGAGTACGAGGAAGCACTTCACCAGCGGAGTGCTGAGGTTGAGGTCAGTGTTTACTGATATTACCTTAACATTTGTTACTGGATGTTGTACTATCACATTTGACTGACTTGGATGTCTCTTTTCTAAAAAAGGTATCTAAAAATGAGTTTCAAAGAAAGAAGAATGAAGCTGACCTCCTCAGGGAGAAGGTGAACATGCTGGAAACTGACATAAAGGGCATGAAGCAGGACTTAGCAATGGCCAAAGAGGAACAACAGCAGCTAATGACCATGAGAGCCAAAGTTGAGGAGCAACAGCTGCAACTGCAGATAAGCCAAGCCCGGATGGAGGCCTTTGGAACTGGTCAACCCAAATTGAAAGCCCAGGATGGAACAAGTGCCAGTAAAACACTGAATCATAACAGAGGGACTGCAGACTTGGATGCCCTACAGAAGGAGGTGGAGAGGCTAAGAGGAGAACTGAAGGAAGAGAAGCAAAAGAAACAAAAGATGATAAACAGCTTCCAGCAGGAAAGACAGACATGGAACAAAGAGAAAGACAAAGTAATTAGATACCAAAAGCAGTTGCAGTACAATTACCTACAGATGTACAAAAAAAACAAGGACTTGGAGAAGATTCTGAGGGAGCTAACAGCTGAGATGGACAGCCGGACAGAGATGGACATGGATAACCATGACCTGAACTTTGATAAAATTGTAGCCACAGAGATATGAGGTCATAGAGAACGAATGTTTTCACAATTAAATGGTCTTAAAAGGGTGAATGTACTAGTGGATGGAGTAAAAGGAAGAAACATGATGTCACAGGAGATTTTAAGATGTCAGGAGATGCTCGAAACTTAAGAGCATAACATCACTTGTACATACCACCAAACCTTTTCTCCTTTTAGATCTACCACTTAACTTAAAATCTTTGGATGTCAACCATGTGCATTTAAGTTCCTATTAAAGGTGCAGTAAGCAATTTTGTTTATTAGAATGACACTCTTACTTGACCAAATTAGTGTTCCCATAAACCATCACATCTGTTTCTGTGTCAGATGGAAATTCTGTAAACTCCAAATAATTGACCACGGTCAGATTCTTTGTTAAGCCATTTAAGCATTTTCTGCCTGTCAGTCATTTTGTGCATTCATAGGGCGGGCAGTGAATAGAAAGCAGGTGTCTAGGAGTGTGGCAGTTGAAGATTTGAATAATTCAAGTTAAGCACCATTATAAGTTTCATAAGCAGTTTACAGTTGTTACAATTTTGTTAGCATTTAGTTTGGCAACAATGAGATGTGCTACTTTTTTTCCTGCTAATCTCTAATTACAATGATAAGAGTTCCAGAAAGTGTGTGCAGGTCTAAATTAGAGATTAATTCTGCAGAAGTTCCAGAACAGCTAACATTGCTTACAGCACTTTTAATCTGTGCACATCCTACCAAACGCTTTACCTTCCACTAATTCAAACAATCCAACGCTTCTTGCCTAAACCTCAAGCAATTGTACAGTCTCACTACAGGATGACAAAGTGATATGAATGTTCTATTTGCTGTAATTGCTAGTTTTGCACTCTCTCTTTCTTTTTATATGACAAGAATCTTTATCACCAGTGTCTTGGCAGACAGGCTCATCGAAACAATCTGTTTACAGGAATATAGTAGCTTGTACAGTGAGACAATGTCATGTTGAATGCAAATGCACTGTTCACAAATGTCCAGATACATATTTAATTGTTAATCTAAATTATTTCATAATTCCTTCACAGTTTTTTTAACTGAACACTTCTGCTACCAGTACAATACTATCACCTTTGAACCATAGACATTGTACAGTTTCTTTTGGAGTATGGTCAAGTCACTTTCACTCACAGACACGTCAGATTTGTACAGGATAACTACAGGAATAGATCATTTTGAATTTTGTTTTTTTTTTTTCATTTAAAGAAAAGAAAAGAAAATGCTCCAAAAAACACAAAATTGGTCACTCATATATTCCTTTTGTCAAAACTCTCAAATCCGGGTCTTAAAATTGATTGGACAACTCTTCAGTAGAAGTACTGAATTTCAATTAGTTATCACACCACAATGCTATCTATAAAATGATTTATCTAGCTAGGAGATAGTACAATTGTATGTTAAACAGAGATAAAACAAGGTTTTTTTTTTATCTTTTGTACATCTACTGCAGAAAAACAGGTGATGAAACATGGCGGCGATAACAGAGTAGTGTATTCTCCTTTATAGCACTTAGATGTAATACAATACAATACTTAACTGGTCACAGGACAGCTTTTTCTAGCAATGTTGCTTAAAATGGCAAACAGAAAGACTGAAGTGGGCAGCACACTGGGACTGTTTCCGTTTTTCATTGCACAAATTTGTTACCCAATGTTTCATCATACAACAACTTCCAAAAAGCTGCCTTGTAAGTTATCATCCCTAGAGCTTCCAGGAGTTTTGATTTGACAACAATAAACCGATAATCATATTATTGATGGTACAGGGTTGTGGGATGTAAGGCTGTCTCTCGATGCATTTGAATGCATGTATGTGTTGTATATTTCTTATTTATTTTAATTAAATAAATTAAGATTTTTCTGAAAAATGTTTGAGTTGGTTTTTAATCAGATATTTTATAGTTGACATATGGGACAATACCTAAACAATATTCAGTAAAAAAGTTGGTAAATGCAATGCTACTGCTAGAGCTGGTGATGACATCAATCTGCAACACAGGTGAGTAAGTCAGACAAAACAAATAACCTCCTTTGTTGTATTTTTTTTGATCCGAATGCTACCAGAGAGAAATGTAATTATGTTGCATCATCTTATAAAGCAGATAAATTTAGTAGCAATTTCTTGCAATCTTTAGTGCAATCAAAGTACACAAAATGCGTACAAAATAAGTTGTACAGCTATAACACACAATTATAAGTGTGTGTGTATGTATGCATATATGTATGTGTGTGCATGTGTGTATGTGTATATACATTAGTCAACATTTGAAGTGTATCAAAAATAGTTCAAAGTTGTCCTAAGACAAGAACGGGTCTTGTTTTGGTTTTAGGACAACTTTGGTTAAAGGTTTTGATCCACTTCAAATGTTGATTACGATAGATAGAAACACACACACATAGAGAAAGTAAATATTATAAACATATATTAATTTTAACAAATTAATTTCATTTCAAAAGACTGATGTTGAAACTGAGAGACCACCAGTCCAGTATGTCAACACTGTTTGATTTTAGAATGCCTACAGCTTTTTTACAGCCTTCAGTAAATACCTAAATCAAGGAATAAATGTTTCATTGATATTGTGGAGCCGCCCTCTTGTGGCAAAATTCTGTTATTACATTGACCCAGTCTGATACAACTGTACAAAATGTATTTTTGCTCCATCTCCTCCAAAGTCTTGCTCAGCATTGTCCTCTGTGAGACAGATTCACAACATGAGACATGATGAAAGCAAGTCAGCTACAATTCTGCCCACTGCAGTAGGCCTAGGCTGTGTATTAGGGTAGACTGAGTACAGTTGGTACAGAGGTACATTTGAAACACCTTAAATAACTTGCGTGCGCAGAAGGTCTGATCATGCGTATTAGCGACCTCTTCGATTGTGGGAAACTTAAAATGCGGTTCTCCAGTCCAAAGATATAAGTGAAAGTTTATTTTTTTTCTAAAGTAAGTTTTTCATTTTTACCACATCCCTTCCACAATGAATAGCTTCTCATCCTTACATGACTGTTAACTTACATTTTCGTAAACCTTAATTTGTGCTCTACAAACTGACACACTGCATGACTTTGTGTCATGCAAGGTCATCGTAAAATCTAGAGAAAGGTTCAAGGTGGTCAGCGAGGTACAGCTGAGACACAATATATAATTTATTTATTATGTTTATTGTTATTATATTTATTAGGCTATTGTTTGCACTTGATCTGTTTTATTATTGCTGTTTGCAATTGATCATAGTTTTTACTGTACTCAACTTTTACTATTAAAATGAACCGAAATTAAATATTGTATCGCTGTTTGCCATTACTGTACAATGTTTTACAAATGAACTACTTTTAACTAAACAAATAATCAAAAAAAATACAGAATAGAAATAAAAACAGTTGAATTCTCATTTTTTAAGTTATTTTATATTTGCAATGAATTGGTTAGGCAGCTTTACAGCATTACGGATGGGTGTCTCAACTGTACAGGGGTACTGTTCCAACTGTGCCCGACATGAGTACAGTTGGAACAAAAAAGCTTTTTGTGTTTATGAGCTAATTGTGGCAAATATGACCTACTTATGGGTGTTAATGATTATTAATATTTTAGTAGACAAGTAAAGGAAATGTCATATAAAAAAACACTTATTTTCAGTTCCAAGTTGGTGTGGTAACAGAAAAAGCAAAAAGTGTACCAACTGTACCTGTTCTACCCTAATGTAAACCTCTTTGAGTACAACCCCTGGAAAAAAAAAACAGCATATGCTGGTAGGTATGTTTTGATGCTGGGATGCTGGTTATATATGTTTTGGTGCTGGTTTAAGCTGGTCCTTAGCTGGTTTATGCTAGTCCTTTGCAAAACATACCTAACCAGCATCCCAGCATCAAAACATACCTACCAGCATATGCTGTTTTTTTCACCGGGGACCAGTGGCCGAGCTGAACCAAAAATTATTTTTTTATCTCATTCTCTGACTTAAGTCTTTATCTGCATGAATACTTTAAATTGTATTCACTTAATAAACGATTGGCTTCTCTGAAATGATTACAAACCGTTGATTTGGAGGCGTTTCCTCTTTCCCCGCTCCTCCACGTGGATGTCATGTTTACTATCCTCTCTTCAACTGTCCAGTGGAATCCAAACCGACCGCCAAATCAAAGACAGGAAGTTCCCATGTAAATATTGTAAACTGTCAAAATAAGAGTAGCCTGTTATCATTACTTTTATAAATGATCAGTCCTGTGACCAACTGGAAAAAATGTGTAAAATACAAGAAAAAGTCTTGGTTGCTTAAACTTACTCACAGTGTAAGTTACATTGTGTGTATTTTATGTGGTCGTTTGTCTGAGATTCTTATTTCTAGAATTCTGTATTTCTAAGGTTAGTGTATTTTCAGAAGTTCGCAAGTTTAGTATCAAAGTAACATGTTTATAAATGTTAAAAGTGTTTTTGTACCAAAGGTGAAACAGGTAATTAGTCATATTATTATTATTTAGTTATATTATTGCTATTATTTATTATTATTTAGTCTATTAAGATAAATTTAGTTCTTACCATCTATCATTCAGTTTTCCACTAGAGGGTGCACTAATCCACTCGCATTCTTTAATTTAGAACAACTCTGTGAAGTCTCTCTCTCTCTCTCTCTCGCAGGATCCCCTCTGACATACAGTATAAATGAAAATGCAGTATTTACATACTTTATTATAATGCATGGACTGCTATCAACCATTACTGATGTAGTTATAGGCTATAGGCTACTTGATTTTATTTAATGTGTGTGTAATTATTTTATTTAATATACTTTTTATATTAAACAATAAAGTCAGGACTCCCAAACTTCTGTTGAAGACCAATTTTAAATGCCCAAATTCAGATTTTTTTTTAAGAATATTAAGACCTTGTTTGCATAGGTTATATTTTTATCTTTATGTACAGAATTTCACAGCTATATTATACTTACATGGTATACAGTAGTGTCTTTTGATACACAAAGCACAGCACTGTTCAGTGATACAGTACACTATATATCTAAAGCAGTAGTGTGGCTTATACAAGTCCTCCTCTGTACACTGGGCTGCCATGTGGTTATGCGTGCTAGAGAGGTTGGGTAATCCTGTAGTGATCGGTGATGGGGTCACATGTTGAGGTGTGCGCGTGTGTGTGTGTTTATGTGTGTGTGCTGTAGAGAGAGATTAGCCATGGCTGGCACTAATTAAATACTTAAGACTCAGCCATAAGCAGTGAACATGCTGACTAAAACCTCAGCAACATTTTGAGACTCTATGAAGAAAACAGCAACACAAGAAGCTATGAAATCATATCCTATACAAATATGAACATTGGTTTATTTGTATATTATGTAAATTCATGTGGGTGGGAGAATAAGAGAATTCCTAACAAAGTATTTGCAAGTATTTCCATGAATCAAGCATTAATAATTTGCATAAAATAATATTTTTACACACACACACACACACGCACACACACATGTCTGGTTTATTATCTTTGTGGGGACTCTCCAAAGGCGCAATGGTTTGTATACTGTCCACACTGTATTTTCTATCCCCTTACCCTAACCCTACACCTAAACCTAACCCTTACAGAAAACTTTCTGCATTTTTACTTTCTCAAAAAATCTCATTCTGTATGATTTATAAGCTTTTGTACCCATGGGGACCTCAATTTAGGTCCCCATCGTGACACGAGTCCCCATTAGTATGTGTGTATTCAGGTTTAAGTCCCCACTAGGATATATAAACCAAAAGTACACACACACACACACACACACACACACACGTAAAATACTAAATATATAAATGATAACAAATTCAACTTAAAAGGTTCATAAATAATATTGTGACTGTATTTAAAAAGTTTAAAGGTATATCATTTTTCAGCTACTTTTTTTGTTTGAAATGAAAATTTCAAAATTTTAAATTCCACAAAACTTGAAGCAACTTCAAATTCGTCCAAATAAATCTCTTTGTTTTGCATAAAAACACCAAACTTAACAATGTGACACTCCAATAGAGTGTACTTCTGCTAAAAGTGCTAAATAATAATAATTTCATTAGAAAAGATGTTGTTAAAATTCTAAATCTTAAATTACTTACACAATGTATGCAACGTATTACCAGTCCAAATATTACTTATCCAAACCTAATTCTTAAAAATTCACCAAATCAATAAATATCATTAATGTTTTTTTTAACATAATGTCCAATAAAGATGAATACTGACCACAGCCAAAAAAAAAAAAATTAAAAATACTGAGAAAAACACATTTAAAGTTGTCCAAATGAACTTCTTAGCAATGCATATTACTAATCAAAAATTAAGTTTTAATATATTTATGGTAGGAAATTCACAAAATATCTTCACCAGCATATGATCTTTATATAATATCCTAACGATTAAAGAAAAATCGATAATTTTGACCCATACAACGTATTTTCGGCAATTGCTACAAATATTTTTATGATGCTTTTAGTTGGTGCTTGACAGCCCCTGGTCCCCATCCACTTTCATATGTAAAAGAGCAGCACAAACACGCTGCTAAATGTCTCATTTTCTATTCCAAGGTGAAACGTAAGTCTTATGTGTTTAGAATAACATGCAGGCGAGTAAATGGTGACGGCATATTCATCTTGGGCTGACCCTTTAAGATAAAACACAAATGAAGACAACATCAACACTCGCTGCACACAGAACTGAACCAACCGTATGCAACCAGCGAGGATTAATGTCTTAAATTCACAATGTCGGTACCATATGTTTATGTTCCGCTCTAATTACATTTGTCCACTGCAGGCCCTTAAGTGTGTGAATTAGATAGAATGAGTGCTATGAGTGAGGCAGACAAATCAGGCACATAAATTCACACAGCCAAGCACCGCTTACCCACAATCCTATTATGACATATAAATCTCCAGAAGATCTGGCTAGTTGTAGAGAGCCACTTGGCAATGTGCAGTGGCCTTTTACCACCTCTCATACATGTCAAATTAGGCCATACGGCCAGATAAATCTGTATTGATCTAAGATGGCCCCCAATGCCACCTGCTCACGCTGCACACGGTCAGCGTTTATGTGTTTTCACAAAAGAACACATGGATAAAGGACAATTTGAAAAGATTATACTGCTGTGACTTGTATGGAGAACTGAAAACTGACCAAACTCATCAAATGTATTTTTAAACCATGTTCTGGTTTCAAATAACAGGAAGTAGAAATAATGTGTGTATCAAGTCACAGTCGTCACAGCAGTAATGTTTCCGTCATGTAAAACTGTAATGTTCTTAATGAAAGTCATGATAAAGTGTGACTGAAAATGATCTATTTTTATACTGGGGGTCTCTGAGCTTGCTGAGAGTCTGGGTGGGGGTCACAGGATCTGCAGAGCAAGAAAACTCCTGGTTAGCTGCATCTCTATTTGTGAAATTATTATTATAGTGATGGTGATATGCTGTGCGGATATGGGCTTCCCCTGGAGAGAAGGTCAGACTGGACTGTGTTTCCACCAGGGCAGTTTCATCAACAGGTGTCAGAAAGAAAGAAAATGGCACACAGAGAGAGAGAGAGAGAGAGAGAGAAAGATCAGTTTCAGAGCAGCACTGCTGAACAAAACCAAATCACAGAAAACCTAATCATACCACTGGAAAAATGAAAGTGGAAATCAAAAGACCTGGAATGTTACCGGGAAACTAAACAGAAAGTTTGATTCATTAGAAACAGAGACAGATCCTTATAGGAAAAGCCAAAAGCATATAAAAATGGCTTTAAAAAGGAAGAGTCTATGACACTGGTGATGAGACAGAGACCATTTTCCAATTTCATTGTTATAAAGTTAGAGATATGAGAGAGAAATACTCTGAAAAACGCTCAACTTTCACTCTTTGATTTCTTAAATTGTCTGAAATCAAATGCAGGTATACTGTAGAGCAGGTCATTTGTGCATGAATTTCAGTTCAACATTTCATTGTTTTAACATAAGTATTAATGGTCAAGAATTTATTGCTGAAAAATTATTTATTTATTTATTTATTGTTTGTTTGTTGATCCCTTTATTATTATTATTAGTAGTAGTAGTATTAATCTATTTTTATGTTATTATTGTAGCTTTTGTCTGACACTTTTGATATTGATTATTCGAATACCATTAAAATAATTCAAATAAATAAATACATAAATGTTTACTAGTAAATAAATCAGTGTTTACAAATAAATAAATGTTCTTTAATAACATAATGTCTACATATTTTTAAATAAATACATAAATAAATACATGTTCACTAGTAAAAAAAAAAAAAAACAATGTTTACAAATAAAGGAATGAATAAATGTCCTTTAATACAATAATTTGAATAAGTAAGTAAATAAATAACCAGATAAATGTTATTTAAAAAATCTAATAAATAAATATGTTCACTAGTAAATAAAGCAATGTTTACAAGTAAATAAATAAATAAATGTTCACTAGTAAATAAAGCAATGTTTACAAATAAAAAAATGTTATTGAAAACAAATTAAATGATAAGATAAAACAATACGAATAAATAAATAAATGAATAAATACATGTTCACTAGTAAATAAAGCAATTTTACAAGAAAATAAATAAATAAATGTGTACTAGTAAATAATTGTATTAAATAACATTTATGTATTTATTTGTAGACATAGCTTTATTTACTAGTACACATTTATTTATTTATTTTCTTGTAAAATTACTTTATTTACTAGTGAACATGTATTTATTCATTTATTTATTTATTCGTATTGTTTTATCTTATCATTTAATTTGTTTTCAATAACATTTTTTTATTTGTAAACATTGCTTTATTTACTAGTGAACATTTATTTATTTATTAAAATTATTTTATTAAATTACATTTATTTATTTATTTATTTATTCAAATAATTGTATTAAATAACATTTATGTATTTATTTGTAAACATAGCTTTATTTGAATAAATAAATGTAATTTAATAAAATAATTTTAATAAATAAATACATGTTCACTAGTAAATAAAGCGATGTTACAGATAAAAAATGTTATTGAAAACAAATTAAATAATAAGATAAAACAATTCGAATAAATAAATAAATGTGTACTAGTAAGTAAAGCTATGTTTACAAATAAATACATAAATGTTATTTAATAAAATTATTTGAATAAGTAAATAAATAAATAAATGTTATTTAATAAAATAATTTTAATAAATAAATACATGTTCACTAGTAAAAAAAAGCGACGTTACAAATAAATAAACAGACAAATGAATGCTCTTTGATAAAATAATTCGCATGAATGAATAAATGAATGAATCACCACGGTTACGTTTGTACGTCGGTGAATCGCTACAAACAGACACAGATTGTAAGCTCTAACAGTTAACGAGATGCGGAGTCGTTTCAGTTCTGATGTCATCGTCGTGTCACGAAGGAAGGTAATCCACTGACTCCCGGTCAGTTCTCGAGGGCTCCCGTGTTTCACGACGGGACTGGACCAAGAGAGAGGTGGAGTCTTTGGGCTTTGAGCTCTAACTCACCCCATGCCAATCCCCCTCTCCACACTTTCTGCCTCCTTTCTCGCACCGTACTCGGACGGGATACACAGCCGCGCAATGGAGTCGGAAGGCAGCCAAAGTAACCTGTCCTCCTCGGACTCTCCGCACGACCCCTGGTAAAAAAAACAAAAACCTTCCTCAGATATCAAAACTTACATATGAGAGCGTCAGATCGAAATCAATTAAAAAGTAACTCAACAAAGAGAGAAACGTGTTTTGGCGGTGTCCAGGGCACCTCTCATCCACTCGGATGAGTTTGACTGAGAATCACTGCCGTTATTTGAATCTCGGAAGATCTTAACGCGTCCTTCTGATTTACACGCAGACGCGCAGCACTTGTTGATCACTTGTTTGTGTTGTTTTCACAGCAAAATGTTCATCGGTGGTCTGAGTTGGCAGACTACGCAAGGTGAGTAGCCTGACTCTTTACTAAGTATCTGCACGTCAGCCAAAACGACAGATCTGATTCATATAAAACACTAAATTACTGCGTAATTACGGTGTAAACAAATCTCAATAGCCCTTTCATGCAGCTACAGTAAAATTTAAGCTACGCTATAAGAAATTGTGAGTAGGAATGTAAGAAGTGACTGCGACAAGTGAAGCAGATTAAAGATGGTATAATAAAGAAAACATTTTTATATAATGCATGGTTTCACCATATGCATGCAACTAATAAGCAAGTAGCCCCGGATGAGCAAAAAAAAACTCCACTGGGTTGCTCTGTAATTTGGCTTGATCCTTTGTGCAAAGCCTATACAACAGGTTTAGCTGAGAGAATGGAGAAAGTTTCACCAACTGCTGTCATGCTGTAGGCTGTCCTCAGTATGTAGGACACATTGTTGTTTTGTATTACGCTGAGGTATTGTTCACGGCACAGAACTCTTAATAGCCTTCCTGTCATCTGATTCTGCCAGCTATTATGATCTTTCAGTAGATGAACATTTTAATTAGGCTTTATCAGCCTGGCAGGCACCTACTTTTCACTAAAGGATCATATTTGTGGCTAATATCTATGTTTAGAGATCTTATGTTCTTAAAACAGCTTTTTAGAAATCAAAAATGCATCTTTAAAGAGTAAACAGTCTTGTATATTTCATTACGTGATGATGACCTCACCTTGTATTTCACATAGATCATCTCCACTGATGATGTCATCCGTTCTCTGTTGATGTCATCAATGAATAATCATGTTTTTCCCCCGCAATCTTCCAATCTCAATGTTCTGAAATAATTCATCGTCTCCTGCTTTCTCAGAGGGTTTGAAGGACTACTTCTGCAAGTTTGGTGAAGTGAAAGAGAGCATGGTGATGAGAGATCCAGTTACAAAACGCTCGAGGTAAGGGAACAAGCAACCTGACTGGGAAGCGACAACAAACATACAAAGCCTTTTATTATTGCCTGTATTGTCTGTTTTACACAAACGGGTGGAGGTGTTGTAATTTTGATCTCCGTTTCCACTAGGGGTTTCGGATTTGTCACATTTGTTGACCAAGCTGGCGTGGACAAAGTCCTGGCCCAGACCAGACATGAGCTGGACTCGAAAACTGTGAGTTTTAACATCATTCAACTGCTGTGCTAACAGTTTCCTAGCTTTAATGAGTATTAGTGCAGTATCTGACTGACTGAAACGCCACGATACGGCGGTAATCAGAGTCACAGATGCTGTGTATGCATGTGAGGTTTCATGCCTTTTCACTTTGGGTTTTGCTCAAACAATTCGGGAAGATTTGGAGAGAAAAAGCGAGCGAGAAAAAGTTCCCATCTCAGCCGTTCCTCAATGAGGTTGTCAGGGAAGCATTCCTATTCTGTGTCAATCGCTATGGTAACTAGGGGACCCGAACAGGGTATGCTGGGAGTTGCTGGGAAGCCTTTGTGGTGCCTTGTCTCAAGAGTGCTCACCAAACACATTAGACTCATGCGGAATTCAGATTTTTTCCCCTGTGGAACCAGTCCTTGAATCCTGTGATGCTTCAGTGCTGTTTTTCTAACAGGTGTACAAGGCCCTTTGGGCCTTGTTTATGAATGACATCCATATAACCATGATTTTGCATCAAAACGGATTAGTAGACTCAGCAAGAGTGCTAGAAATAGGAAACTTTGATGCGAGGTTTTGTGTTGCGCTGCATCTATTTGTGAGAGTCTTTGTCGCTGTGCAGAGCAGGCGGGTCCTGGGACAATGGTGCCCGTTGGTTGCCATGACGACAGTGGAGTCACCCCCCAGGGGGTCAGTGGGGAGGGAGGGTGAGGCTTGAAGGAAAAGAAAAAAAACTTTCTCATCTCTCTCTCTCCCTCTTCTGAAAGTTTGCACCAGTTCCTCATTTGAGTGAAAAACGGCCTCGCACTATGGCAACAGGTAGTGCACGGCAAACCCCAACGAAACTGCGTGTTTCTGTACTTCAGAAATCCTCAACACTTCAGAGAATTTGTCCCTGTAATTGAGTTGTAGATTTTACACAGGCAAGAGACTGGAAAAGCCCATCGGACTCTTAAATTAAACGAACATATCTAAAGCAAGCGTTAAGAAAGTGTCTCTCAGCTCCAGTCTTCCACAGCCTGGCCGCTTGTGCTGTTTTCTAAGTGCCTCCCCCCTGAGAGAGAGGCAGGCAGAGCCAGGGGAACATGGAGGCCTTTGTCCTGCTTTACCTCTATGACTGTGCCCCTGTGAAGGTGCCTTATGGCTGCTCGCCTGGGCCGACTTTAAACTGGAGATTAGCTTAACGAGCTCAGCGATGGGGCGGTGGAGGAGGGGAGTCCAGGAAAGCGAGAGAAACGTGTGCGGCGCAACTCATAAAAATCACAATTTTACGATTTTCAGTTTTGGGACGCACTCTTGAGGATTCTTGTGGCCGGTACGGTCGTTCTGTGTGTGTGTTTGTCTGTATGCGAGTGAGATTGATACGCAACGCTAAGGTTCTAGCGATTGACCCTAAAGGATTGACCTGGTTAGTTAAGTCCATTGACTTAAAATAGTTTTGACAGGGATGGCAATTTTGGACTGTTAAGGACACACGGTGGTTAGATACTATTCAGATTTGCATTTCAGAAATAATGTATGATGTATTTTTATGATAAAGAAAGCTGTCGCTAGATGTATTTATATTTTCCCAAAGATGAAACATGTGGTAATCAAAGGGTGATGTTATTCCCGGAGCCACAGAGAAGTATTGAAAGTATCTGAAAACACCCTCAAAGTAAACACACAAATCAGAATCTCCATCCAAAGTGTGCATCTGTTGTGCACACTTTAATACTGAAGTGTACTAGTGCTGACAGTCAAACTCGAAAAATGGTTCTAACTGTAATACCGACCTCAGGGTCTAGTAAGAGTGAAGGAGATCACATAAAACTGTCTAAAATAAAGAAAAGAGAAAATCCTTTAAAATTCTATTTAGGTTCTTAGAAATGTGCTTTTGTATTGATTTTGGGGTAACACTTTGCAAGAAGGTTCATTAGTTAACATTAGTTAACTACATTAGTACTAAGAATGAACAAAACATCTACAGCATTTATTAATCTTAATTTCAGCATTTACTAATGCATTATTAAAACACAAGTTGTGTTTGTTAACACAGTTAATGCACTGTGAACTAACAAGAACAAACAATGAACAACTGTATTTTTATTAACTAACATTAACAAAGATTAATAAATACTGTAATAAATGTATTGTTCATTGTTTGTTGATTGTTTGTTAATACATTAACAAATGTTAACAAATGACACCTTATTGTGTGTTACAGATGTTGGTGCCAAATGGTTTGAAAAAAAAAAGTTTAACGTTTGTTTTATTTTTATCTTATTCAACGTAAGTTTAACATAGTTGAATTAAAACATGTCTGCACTAATTAAAAAACATATTTTCAAAGTTATAAAATATTTTTCTTAAACCTTGAATGTGAACACACTTAATCACTTATCTGAATCAGTAATTTTTAAAAAGGTACAAATATTTTTTATTTAAAGTTAGTTTTATTTATTTATTTCAAATTTTGTATTTTGGTCACACCACATTTTTTAAATTTAGTGGACAAGTTTTTTAAACATTTATAAGCAGTAAAACAGATTTCTTAAAATATTACGTTCATAATAGCAATAAAAGTACAACTTAAATAGTGTTTCAAAAATTACTTTCCTTTTTTTCTTTTTTTTTTCTTCATTATGATTTTAAGACAGGTGTATCATCCTGCTACATCATTTACGTGAACACTTTGTAATAACGATCATTAGTCAACATTAGTTAACTACATTAGTTAACATGAACTAGGAATGAACAATACTTCTACAGCATTTATAAATCTTAGTTAATGTTAATTTTAGCATTTACTAATGCATTATTAAAATCACAAGTTGTGTTTGTTAACATTAGTTAATGCACTGTGAGCTAACATGAACAAACAATGAACGACTTATTTTTATTAACTAACATTAACAAAGATAAATAAGTAGTGTAATAAATGTATTGTTCATTGTTCATTCATGATGTTTAATACATTAATTATTGTTAACAAATGGCAACTTATTGTAAAGTGTTACCTTATTTTCTTTACATTTATGACTTCATGGCCCCAAAAATATCAAAATACATTTTAATTCAGAAATTAAAACCATGCTAACAATAGAAATGATCTAGTAATTGTATAAATCACAATTTACTGTTATTTAATATGTTTAATATATATAAACTATAACGGTTTAAGAGTTGAAACCTCATGGTGATCTACCACTAATGTGAATTTAGTGAAATTTACTTAAAAGCCATGTTTGTGAATATAACTCAGAATAGAAGTTGTGTAATTGTATGAATTTTGAATAATAATTAATAAATAAAAAGCAATTGTCCTTTCATTGAGCCATTACGTGATAAAATGCAAAGGATTTAAGCAAATATTCAAGACTGAAAAAGTGTAAAAGTTGAAGAGATTAAAAACTCATATTGATCGACCACTAATCTGAAATTAGTAAATATTTATGATGGTTAAACTTAAAAGCCCTTGTATGTAAAAACATCAGAATAGAAGATGTGTATTCATTGTATGTATTTGAAATAATAATCAATAGACAAACGACAATCGTCATTTCATTGATCCATTATGTGATACAATGCAAAGCATATAAGCAAACATTAAAAACCGAAAAGTTGAAGAGTTGAAACACTCACACTGATTGACCACAAATCTGAATTTAGTGAATGTTTATCATGTATGTATGTAAAAACATACTCAGAATAGAAGATGTGTATTTTTTATATGTATTTTATATAGTATTTAATAGACCAACGGCAATTGTCGTTTCATCGAACCATTGCGTGATAAAATGCTAAGGATGTAAGCGAACAATCAAGACTGAAAAAGTGTAAAAGAGCTGAAAAGCTCCACTAATCTGAATTTAGTGAATGTCTATGGTGGTTAAACACATAAACCCTTACTGAATCCATTACTGTTCAGTGTCTCTCCACTCTCCACATGGTCCAAACCAACTCTAATGACAATAATCTGTTTTATGTGACCATACATTTTATCCTCAGCTTTCCTCTCATGTGCGTCGGTGGCTGTATGTTGATTTTGTTTGTTTGTGTGTGTGTCTGTTTGTTTGTTTTTGATTGTGCACAGGAGTGGTGCGGCCTCAGCAATGTTGTGGACCGGAGGTGACTATCAGAGTAGTCTAGAAACTATAGACCTACTGTAAACCGTAGCTTCTGCATCAGATCTCTGTTCAGATTAGCTTAGCCTCTTCATTTTTACTCTCTAGATTCACAAAGAATCTCTGTTACTCGTAGTCTGTTGTATGAAAACAAACAGGCGACTCTGGTAAACTGCTGCAGTTTACCTCAGAGCTGCTAGCTCTTTAGCGTAGCTCTATTCGAACCCTCTCTCGGACAGACTAATCATTATTGCTGCTAGCGCTGTACTGCCTTCACTGTCTTCTAGAATTTAACCTCAGTACAGCATGACGTAGACTAGCGTTTGGTAAATAGATGGACTAGACTATAGACTAATATAGAGTATCTTGAGTATCTAGTTTGTCTACTGTTGCAATGGGTGCTAATCAACATCAAATTTTCAGCACATGGTTGATACAGTAAATACATTGACACAAACTGAGCTTTTAAGCAACTTTAACTATTTTAATGATTTAAGTGTAAATATACTGTAGTTTCAAGCAGCTGGATATTATTTTGTAATATTTTACAACTCATTTTCCAGATGTAGACACTAATAAACAATATTCAGATTTGTAGAAACAAAGAAAAGACATAGAAAGAAAGACATGCAAAAACAAACAAACACAAACAAACAAAATATTTTGTTTGGCTGTCAAAAGAGTGTGTGGGTCAAGGATGCTTTTCTGCTTGAGTTTCTGTGCCGCCTTTTGTTTTCCGACCACTCTTCTTTCCAAGGAAACGTGGTTGTGGTGTTTCCCTGAGTGTTTTTCATGTCCAGTGGTGTTTACAGGAAAGCTGACCCTTCTCTTGTCCAGTCACAGGTGGCCATGACAGCCTCTTCTGTCTAGTCATACTCATCCACTTCCACTTGCCTCTCATAGAAACCTGTAAACTTTTCACCCTGTTTCTCTGTCGTTTGTGAACATTAATACGCTGTCTGATTTAAGGGGTTTTCACACTGACAGCAACAAAGCGACTCCAAGTTTGCCAGTCACAGCGGTGTTGACCGTTAGCGATGAGAAAAGTCAAATTGTGGGGACAAACAATTGTGTAAAGACAGAAATTAATACTTTTATTGAGCAAAAACACAATAAATGCATCAAAAGGGACATTAAATACATTTACAATCTTACAAAACATTTCTATTTCAAATAAATGCTGTTGTTTTGGTAACACTTTACAATAAGGTGTCATTTGTCAACATTAGTAAATGGATTAACTAACACGAACGAACAATAAACAATACGTTTATTACACTATTTATTCATTTTTGTTAATATTTGTTCATAAAAATACAGTCATTCAGTGTTTGTTCATATTAGTGTGAACAACTTGTAATTTTAATAACTGAACCTTACTGTAAAGTGTTACTGTTGTTTTTAACTTTCTGTTCAACAACATACAGTTTAAACTAAAATACTAAGCTGATATTAATAGTAAGGTATTTTAGTAGTGATAGTAGGAAATGTTTCTTGATTTTAAAATGATTATAGTATTGTAATATAAAAATGTTATAATCATTAAATAAACAATATTAGAATGATTTCTGAAGGATCATGAGATACTGAAGACTATAATAAAGGCTGATGAAAATCCAGCTTTACTATTACAGGAATATATTACATTTTAAAATATATTCAAATAAAAAACTATTTTTTGAAGTTAAAGTTTTAATTAATTTAAATAATATTTCATAATATTACTGTATTTTTTTAATCAAATACACACAGCCATGGTGAGCACAAGAGACTTTTTAAATAAATTTAAAAAAGTCTTTGTACAATAGTTTATATAGGGATGTAACTTCCAAAATTATGGTGTATTATGTAGTACTGTGCACTTTTCCTCCAAAAGAACAATTTTTTCAGCAAAACAAATAAAAATAAAAATTGTCTTGTAAAAATAGAGTCTTACTTTTACCCATAGTACATCTCATCTGTAATCAGATGTCCACAAGCTACATCCAGTTGTCATGAGGGTCCATTTTTTGAAATTGAGATTTATACATCATCTGAATAAATAAGCTGAAATCTGCTAAAAATATTGAGAAAATTGCCTTTAAAGTCCAAAAGAAGTTCTTAGCAATGCATATTACTAATCAAAAATTACGTTTTGATATATTTACGGTAGGAAATTTATAAAATATCTTCATGGAACATGATCTTTACTTAATGTCTTAATGATTTTTGGCATAAAAGAAAAATCGATCATGTTGACCCATACAATGGCTATTGCTACAAATATACTCAATCTACTTAAGACTGGTTTTGTGGTCCAGGGTCACATATTAGGAACGTCTATACGCGACCAATAGTACAACAACCTGGCAACATAATAATAATATCACTGTCAGTGTGAATGGAGCTTTATTCTCTTCTTAATAGTTACTCACTGTCATGTAGATGAATCTCCATTTCTTTTTCATTTTTCATCCTTCCCTGAACTCTGCATGTATGAATGTATCATCATTCTCAGACAGAAAAGTTAATGCAGGGTGCAGTCAGAGCCTTTAATACACACAGGCAAGATGTCTCTGCAAGGGCCGAGAGACACCAACTGAAACCAGAGCTCAGAGGATGTGAGCTTCTCACTGATGTTCTCATTTACAGTCCCCGGTGTGTTGGTGTCAGTCTTCCTCTTTCTCCAGAATTTCTAAACTAGACCTTCTCCTCTCAAACTCTCCTTTAGATTGACCCGAAAGTTGCCTTCCCGCGACGAGCCCAGCCTAAGGTATGTGCCTGACTGGTCAACGTGGTCAAGATGCTTGATAGTATACAGCTTTTTGTTATTTTTGAAGATCTCGTCACGCTCTCGTTGTTTTTCAGTTGGTGACTCGGACAAAGAAAATCTTTGTTGGAGGTCTGTCAGTGAACACTACTATTGAAGACGTAAAGCAGTACTTTGACCAGTTCGGAAAGGTAAGTCGTCTTTGTGTGAAAGAGTTGAAGGCATTATGGGATAGCAGGGTGATAAAATAAAGCGATAAGCCATGAGAGGCAGCATGTTACAGTGATTATATGGGAATGCAATGTTATTAGGCTTGGAAAAAGGAATGTGATTAAAAAGAATACAAATTAAATATCACATGTGAACCTGGACCTCAAAACCAGTCATAAGGGTCAATTTATGGATAAATAAGCTTTCCATTGATGTTTGGTTTGTTAGGATAGGACAATATTTGGTCGAGATGCAACTATTTGAAAATCTGGAATCTGAAGGTGCAAAAAACATAAAAAACGACTTTAAAGTTGTCCAAATTGAGTTGCATAGCAATGCATATTAATAATCAAAAATTAAGTTTTAATATATTTACGGTAGTAAATTTACAAAATAGCTTCATGGGACATAATCTTTACTTAATATCCTAGTGATTTTTGGCATAAAAGAAAAAGAGTTCATTTTGACCCTTACAATGTATTTTTTGGCTACTGCTACAAATATAACCATGCTACTTACGACTGGTTTTGCGGTCCAGGGTCACATATGATAATAGTCAGAATAAATACCTATTTTAATAAGTTTATGGTTGCCAGTTAACACACATTCATTAATATGCATGATCATTCAAAAGTTTGGGATTGGTAAGATTTTTAATGCTTTTGAAAGCAGACTCCACTGCTTACCAAGGCTGCATTTATTTGATCAAAAATAGAGTAAAATTGTGAAATATTATTACAATTTAAATAAAGGTTTTCTATTTGAATATACTGTAAAATGTAATTCCTGTGATGCATATGCATTTTTATATACTACAATTTAAATAGACAATAGGCATTTTAAATTAAATCTAGCATAAATAATATTTCACAATATTACTGCATTTATTATAAAACACATGCAGCCTTTGGTGAGCATGAGAGACGTATTTTGAAGACATATATATTTTAAATATATAAAAATATATATATATATATATATTTTTAAGTGAAACCCACGTCTTTGTAGTTTATATAGGGATATCATTTTCAAAATTAAGATTTTTTTATGAATTATGAATACTTTTCAGTTTTGCAGTACTGTGGTTTATATGCAAGCACTTTTTTATTCCAAATAACCATTTTAGCAGAAATAAAACTGAACACAGGCAAAAAACTGAAACATTAATCGTAAAAATATAGTCTTATTTTTAGCCTCAATGCATCTCAACTGTAATCAGGTGTCATCTGTAATATTAGAAACAACTACAAGCCTTGGCGATGCTCAAGAAATATTAGAAATATTTTATATATCAGTATATGAAGAAATATATCTCTTTTTTTTCAAGTGTTTGTAACAGTTACACTTCTTGTTTAAACACAGTATTTTTTTTCAGAATACGTAATGAATGGGAAGTTTAAAAAAAATAACTTAACTGTAACATTATAAGTTTGTTTACTGTCACTTTTGATCAATTTAATGCGTCCTTTCTAAGTAAAAGTATTTTATTTAAATATATATATGTAATCATTTTAATTGACTTCAGACTTTTGAGCGGTAGTGCCGAATGTACAGTCACAGGTGTCTTTTTTTTTTACGGCAGCAAACATGACTCATCCAATCAAAACAGTAGGAAAGATTAATTTTAAATAAAGACTTAAAGTTTGAAATAATTTAAACTAATCATTATGAAGGTTTTGCAGAGGTGTACTGAGTGAAATCTGAGCCAGTTTGGTGGGGAACCATGAAAGAGGGAAGAAGAAAGGCGTAGAGAGACTGAGAGAAAGAGTTGGGGTAGAGTTTGAGAGTTTGAAGGGGTGAGTTTTGTTTGCTGGGGGAAGGTGGGGGAGATTACTTGAATCTGAATTAATTTGATGGAACAGCTGCTCCTGCCCTGAGCCCCCCCTCCTACCCGGTTACCACGGTGACCCTGCCCATCCATTGTCCCCAAGTAATTTAGCGGGCAAAAGGTTTTGTGTTTGGGGTGTGTGTGTGTGTAGGAGAGAAAACGAGGGAGAGACTGTGTGTTTAGGGGGAGGACGAATGTTCATAACTGAAGTAACACAACAATACATCTCAAAATCTGACGGGCTTCTGTAATGGATCATCTAACGTTTCTTTGCAGCGTACTTCAGTCACACATTGTCAGTGCAAAAACTCGGGCAGAAAATAATTCATCATTCTTGAGCCATACTTGAGTGTGGAATGCAGACAGAGAGAGAAAAAAGAGAGAGAGATGATAGTCGCAGCCACCCGGGGAAGTTGCAGATTAGTTTGCCTCACTGGTCACTTTGTGTTCTGGCCTGGTTTGAACAAGGGATGGAGAGAGGGAGCGATGGAGAGAGAAAAACAGACACCATGATAAGAAGCACACAGAACAAGAAGCGACTCAATATATAACTCAATTAAAAAAAAAAAAAAAGCTAGTTCAGATTAGAAAATAGAAACGTTTCAAGACGTTGAACACAAAAGCGTGAAAAGAGTAAGAAAGTAAGCTGTCAGATTTCTACCTGATCTGACTTTTAGAGGTGTATTTTCCTTATGTCATGCTTTTGAAAATATAACAGATTTGAAAATGTGATAAATCATGTCCACTCACATATAGTTGAAGACTATAGTAAGTAATAACAACTGTTTTATGGGAGCTGTCGTATTAGCATCACAAGATCACTTAAATCACTTAAATCCAAAGCAACTCGCATTGCATTCAAGGTAAACATTTTATCAGCGCTTTCACTCCCTAGGAATTGAATCTTTGTCCTTGGCATTGCTAGCGCCTTGCTCTGCTGTCTGAGCTCTACTGTCTGAATTGTGACCCTGGACCACAAAACCAGTCATAAGTGTAAAATTTGTGAAATTGAGATGTATACATCATCTGAAAGCTGAATAAATAAGCTTTCCATTGATGTATGGTTTGGAAAGGACAATATTTGGCTGAGATACAACTATTTGAAAATCTGGAATCTGATGGTGCAAAAAAAATCTAAATACTGAGAAAATCGCCTTTAAAGTTATCCAAATGAAGTTCTTAGCAATGCATATTACTAATCAAAAATAACGTTTTGATATATTTACGGTGGGAAATTTACAAAATATCCTCATGGAACATGATCTTTACTTAATATCCTAATGATTTTGGCATAAAAGAAAAATCGACAAATTTGACCCATCCAATGTATTTTTGGGTATTGCTACAAATATTCCCATGCAACATAAGACTGGTTTTGTGGTCCAGGCTCACAATTCTGTTTTGTTGTTTGAGACTTTTGAGACCTAAACTGTTGATTGCAATATAAGCAAATGTAACATAATATAAGGTTGAATGACAGAAAATTAAAACATTTGAAATAATATTTCCTCAAAATTCACATTTCTACTACAACCCAGTCTCATAAAAATATGTACCTCTGGGCACCGTTTTTCTGTACCTTACTGCACGTTTCACGGCAGTTTCAAACAGAAATGTCCACTGAGTGGCGCTAAAACACTGGTTCAATACATCAACCCTGGCACGTTTTTATTACGTTGATATAAAGTTATGTATTGCTGTGTTTTTATTACGTTGCTTCAGATACGTATTGCGGCGGTTAAGAGTTCAAATATCCGGGGATTGTCGCAAAAAGTTAATGCTCTGTCATGTTGAAAATATGCCCTACACCAAACCCAACCCTAAACCTACCAGACAGTGTTAACAAATGCAAAACTGACACATTTTTCAACACAAGCGTGCCATTTGAATCCACGGGATTTGAACCAGAGCTTTTCACCTCTCAAGTATTTCTCCATACTGCATGAGCTACAGAACAAACCTACTGTTTATGAAAACCCATAGATATGAAGCTGGATATTTCATGCTAACATTCAAAAGCATCAGTTTTCAAATCGACAGACTTAAAGGGGGGGACAGTTTATCCCTTTAAACTGTCATATTTCTATCCAAGACTGCCTTAACACCAAAGGCGAGTGACAGAAAATGAAATGTGCATATTTTATGTGCTAATTTTAAACAGTATTTACTTAAAGTTCAGTAACTATTGTGTATAGTGATCCACCAAAATTTCAGCAACTGAAAAAGCACCAAAAAAAAAAATTACCACTGGTTTTCCTGTGAACACCCTGAACCACATTTAAACTGTGTTTATTTACCTGATTACCCACATTTAATTACTTAAAATTTGTTTTCTGTTCTGTTTTTTAATTAAACGAAGGCAGGAAGAATAATTTCGGCACATCACTAACTTTTGTTTATTATCCATTGTTAAAAATATAAGGCTGTTAATAAATGTTGACCAGTGCTGATGATCTCAAAATCATCCAATATCAGCCAATTGATAACTAGTAATGTTAAACCCTACTACACTACTTAACAAGTTCTTTTTCCAGGCACACACTCTAAAAGATGAGTAAATGGAAATGGAGAGAGAACACACAGAGTGTTATTGGTCTTTTAGTTAGTCGTCACCAAGAGACTGTGAGCGTGTGCACACATAAAGTGTTGATTGGTCAGGCTGTCCTCTTGTGTTTCATATTTTAGACTGAATATGAAACAGTTTTTCCTCCTCTCTTTCTTGCTCACTCAAAGACCTTGAAGTTTGACCTTCACCTCTGACCTTTAGGCTTAAGCTGTCCGTATGTTCACAGTGACGCACTTTTGCCCACACATACAAACGCTAAAATGCAAGACAAATACTTTTGGCCTTCTTACTTTAAACAGAAACTCTGATGTTGTTAATTAATAATTAGTTTTGCACTTGTTTACTTCAAAGTATATATTTTTTAAAAATTACTCGGAGGTAATCAGTGATGGGAATAATGGCATTATAAATAAACCGTGTTACTAACAACATTACTTTTTTCAGTAACGGGTAATCAAATGAATTACTGTTTCCCCCGTTACCAAACTATTACCGTTACTGACAATAAAATGCGGTGATTACATTAAAGATGAGTTTAGACGGTAAAAACTGGAGTTTACGTTAGAATCATAGAGATTACTTCATCAGAGGATATTTGTTTTCGACTCGACCATATACATAAATTTCTCATGTCTGTGAGGCACGTATTAGTGTAGATTCAGGTTGTTTTATTAACGTGTTTGTGAAGAAAGGTGATGGAGACCAAGACGGCAGAGCGCGCACGCTGTTTATTTTAGTTATTTTACAAAAGCACATTGTTTTCTTGTTATTATGATGTTTTTCATGTCTGCGGGTTGAAGCGACCCCAATAACGTGATATTTAGCCCCTGGAGGGTGTCTCTCACGTTGTCCCACAGCAACATTTAAATAGTGTAGATTAGCGTGCAATGTTTTATTAATTTACTATATTTAATATTGGGGGCATCCAAGTTATTTGACATATTTGAACATTGTTTAAAAAAGTAACACAATAGTTACTTTCCCTGATAAT
Source organism: Labeo rohita (assembly GCF_022985175.1). Taxonomy (NCBI): domain Eukaryota; kingdom Metazoa; phylum Chordata; class Actinopteri; order Cypriniformes; family Cyprinidae; genus Labeo; species Labeo rohita. The sequence goes on along the minus strand of NC_066876.1, from coordinate 11,897,493 downwards.
TAGTACTTTTATAAAGATGTAACTCAGTTACTATTTGTGAGAAGTAACTAGTAACTATAACTAATTACTTTTTTAAAGTAACGTGCCCAAAACTGAAGATAATGTAATATTAAAACACTAGGCCTTTTAAGTGTGCTTAAAAAGAATACACTTTTGTGATGATTTCGTAAGGGATAGTTGACCCCAAAATGAAAATCCTGTCATTAATTACTCACCCTCATCTCGTTCCAAACCCCTAAGACATTTGGTCATCTTCAGAACACAAATTAAGATATTTTTGATGAAATCCAAGAGCTTTCTGACCTAAATAGACAGCAACACGACATGTTCAAGACCCAGAAAGGTAGTAAGGACATTGTTAAAATAGTCCATGTGACGTCAGTGGTTCAACCATAATTTTATGAAGCTACAACAATACTTTTTGTGTGCAAAAGAAAACAAAAATAACTTCACTCAGGAGCCAGCGTTGTGTGGTACTCTTGAGCATATCGAAGACTAACCTGGAAGAGAAGAAATTATTAAACAACGTTATTTTTGTTTTCTTTTCACACAAAAAGTATTCTCATAGCTTTATAAAATTCAGTTGAACCACTGATGTCACATAGATTATTTTATCAGTGTCGTCTGCCTTTCTGGGCCTTGAACGTGTCTATGCAGGGTCAGAAAGCTCTCGGATTTCATCAAAAATATCTTAATTTGTGTTCTGAAGATGAATGAAGGTCTTACAGGTTTTGAACAACATGAGGGTGAGTAATTAATCACAGAATTTTCATTTTTGGGTGAACCATCCCATGAAAGAGATAGTTGTGACTAAAATTGTGACTAATGCTAGATAACATAATAAATGTATGTAATTTTTCTCTTTTCTCATCCCTACAGGTGGATGATGCCATGCTTATGTTTGACAAAACCACCAACAGGCACAGAGGTAAAGCTCCCTTTCTCCTTATTTCATGAAATAACTATGTGCGTCAATGGCAGCCGTTCTTCCATTTGCTCCTTTCTTCCTAAACCTGGTCCAATCTGTCTCCGTCTCCTCTCCATGGCCCTCCATCCTGTACTCTGTAGGATAAGCGGTAGGTGAGGAGAGAGATTGAGTAATTAGTGTGTTCGTTAATCAGGGTTTAGGCTAAAATCTCGTTAAGCGCCCTTCCCTCCTCACCGGTTCGGCAGCACATCGATTATGACAGCTTGCATGGCTTTACCGCAGCCTTTTAACCCAGTGGAGAGGTGGAGGAGAGGAGACACATGGAGAGACAGACAGGAGACCAGAGCAGCACTTGAGAAAAGAAAAATAAGTTTTTGTTAAAAACATCTTTTTGTTGAGAAAAGCTGGCACTGTTTATGAATGACTTTAAACGTTTAATATAGAATACAGGTCACAGGAAATCTGTGTAATTACAGAATTAAGGGTGAACCTTAAGGACACAAGGATATTCACAAATATTTAACCACATAAAAAGCACATGTAATTACTTTTTACAGATTTACTTAGAGTCCAAACACCTGAGACCACAATCTGGGTTAATTTAAATGTAAATATAAATAGTAAAAGACATTTTTAAACAAGATGTTAGGATTCTGCCCTAACATAGAATACATGGTACTTTTTAGTGTTGTGATCATTCTGGATTTATGAGATAGGAAGTAAAATTCATTGGGAGTTTCATCTGAACGTCTCACCTGAAGTTGAACTGAAGTACATGAACCTTAGACATTGTTTATAATGATGGCTGAAGTGGAAATCCAAATGTAAACTGTGGTCTGAGTGTCTGGACTCTTTCTTTCCTCAGGGTTTGGATTTGTGACCTTTGAGAATGAAGATGTGGTGGAGAAAGTCTGTGAGATCCATTTCCACGAGATCAACAACAAGATGGTGAGAATTCTTATTCAGAGACACAGTTTTGTTTCAGACGCACTGTTACAGCTTGCGTGTGACTGAATGATATCTTCCCGATCCATTCACAGGTGGAGTGTAAGAAGGCCCAGCCCAAGGAAGTGATGTCACCCACGGGCTCTTCAAGAGGTCGTGCTCGTGTCATGCCGTATGGAATGGACGCCTTCATGCTTGGCATAGGAATGCTGGGTAACTGCCGATTATAAGGATGATTAGAGCTTAAAGCATAGAATGGACTCTTCTGCCCTCTGCTGTTCAGAGTAAAAAGTGCAGTCTAGAAAAGGCCACAAAATTCATACTGAATACACAAATGCTATACTTTCATTCTACTACATAGACTAATATTGATTCAATATGAATTTAAGTCACCAGATAACATCTGTTGAGTGAACAGGTAACAATATTTGGCCCGAGATAGAACTATTAGAAAATCTGGAATCTGAGGGTGCAAAAAAAATCAAAATATTGAGAAAGTCGCCTTTAAAGTTGTCTAAATGAAGTTCTTAGCAATGCATTTTACTAATCAAAAATTAGGTTTTGATATATTTATTGGTTTTGTGGTCCAGAGTCACAGATGATATATCTTAAATATTGTTATTTACTCAAAATACTGTTTAGAAATAGATATTAACTGGTGTCATATTTTTCCCAGGTTATCCAGGGTTCCAGGCAGCAACATATGCGGGTCGCAGCTACACTAGTCTCACACCAGGATACACATATCAGTTCCCTGGTAAGGCTCAACGTCTGAATCATGCATTCTGTAGAGCTTTTCACACACTGGTTCACGGGAATGAACACTTTCCTGGGACAAGTCTTTGCAAACACTGAGGAATATAATCAAGTATTGGGCTTTTAAATCAGGAAGTGATTGTTTATCAGTTTATAACTGCATTATAATATTTTTCAGACACAGGTTCCCTTGCGAAAGTATTCATACCCCTTCGTTTTTGATTTTTTTTTTTCACATTTTATGTTGCAGCTTTATTTTAAACTGCTTTAAATTACTTTTTTCCACATAAATCTACACTCTATACACCATAATGACAAAGCACAAAACAGGTGTGTAGCAGTGTTGCAAATTTATGACAAATAGAAAACTTTTGTGGGGCTGTTTTTCAGCGGCAGGGACTGAGGGACTTGTCAAAGTAAAAGGAAAGCTCAACACATCAAAATATAGAGATAGCCTTAATGAAAACCCAGTCCAGAGCATTCAAAACCTCAGATTGGGCAAAAGGTTCACCTTCCAACAGGACAATGACCCTAAGCACACAGCAACAGTGGCTTATAGATGACTCTGTGAATGTCCTTGAGTGGTCCAGCCACAGACTTGGCTTGAACCTAGTCAAATATTTCTGGAGAAACCTAAAAATGTCTGCCAGCCCCCATCCAAGCTGACAGAACTTGAAGAAGATTGGCAGATAATTGCTAAATGCTGATGTGCAAAGCTTGTCGCATCATACCCGAAAAGACTTTAAAGGTGCTTCAACTACGTACTGCGTTAAGGGTATGAATACTTATGCAATTATTTACGTTTTTTAACTTTATGAATTTGTCACAAACCAGTTTTTTTTTTTTTCTTTGCTTTTGTCATTACGGTGCATGAAGTGTAAAATTGATGTGGAGAAAAAAGTTATTTAAAGCAGTTTAACATAAGGCTGCAACTTAACAAAACATGAAAAAATGAAGGGAGTATGAAAACTTTTGCATGGCACTGTATTCTTGTAGTATCATAACATTATGGTTAAACTTTCAAATGGACTGTTTTAACAATGTCCTTACTACGTTTCTGGGTCTTGAACGTGTCAATTCTGTTGGTGTCTATGCAGCGTCAGAAAGTTCTCGGATTTCATCAAAAATATTTGAATATGTGTATCGAAGATGAACAAAGGTCCTATGGGTTTAGAACAAATGTTTATCTTTGTGTGAACTGCTCATTTAAGCAACAGAACTAATGTAGCTAAATATGCTTTTAAACATTATCTGGCAGTCTTGATGAATCATTTGATGTCACCCAATTTCCATATACGCAAAGTAATATACTAATAGTCATAAAAAATGGAAATTCCACATTTTGGAATTAGATTTTATGTGTAAAACCACATATATTAGATTATACTGTATATACACTACACGTTTTTAAATGCTATTGATGGAAGTCTTTAGTGCATATCAAGGCTGTATTTATTTGATAAAAAATACAGTAAAAATGTAAAATATTCTTAAAATTTTAAATGACTGTTTTCTAATTGAATATATATTAAAATGTAATTTATACCTGTGATGCAAAGCTGAATTTTCAGCAACATTACTCCAGTCTTCAGTGTCACATGATCCTTCAGAAATCATTTTTGCTGTTTTGCTGCTCAAGAAACATTTCTCATTATTGTCAATGTTAAAAACAGTTGTAACCCATGGCTGCTTGTAAACCTCAGAGAGGCGGTCTAAGACTGTCTTTCTGTGTGTCTTGCCACTCGTAGGCCCTGTAGTGCTTGTCCATGTGTGTAGTGTGAACAGCACTTGTGTGTATGTTTAAACAGCTTTCTGTGTTTATCTCTATTCTAGAATTCCACTTAGAGAGGACCCCCCTTCTGACATCACCCCACCCCCCTGAGCTCACAGGTTAGTTCCTCTATGAGCTTTACAAGCAGCTTTTGTACACGGCAGCCGTTTGCCCTATTCCAACACACAGCACAGTATGATCTGAGTGCTGTAATCTTACGTGGTGACAACGCCACCCAGGATATCCTGCACAACAGTTTACTCAGGCGTTACCACACATTATCAGAGCATCATTTCTTACTTTGTGTGATGCAAGCACTTTTCCCACTGCTTTCGTAGTGCTTGATACTGATGAAGTTCTCTTTCATGTTTGTTTGCTTGTTCTGTGTGCGTGCGGATGTTTTCGTAGCCATTCCTCTAACGGCGTACAACCCCATGGCGGCAGCCGCAGCAGCAGCAGCTGTGGTCAGAGGTGCGAGAATTTTGTTTTTTTCTAAATCCCACATGACCCATGCTCAAGAAATGAGAGCTCACGCCCCAATGGCTGGCCTATATAGCTTTAAGGTTTCTTGTTAATGAAAATGGTTTTGTGGAATTTCATTTGATTTGTATTGTAGGCTCAACACCTTCTCGCTCAGCTGGGTTTTTAGGTACCAGCAGCCCTGGGCCAATGGCAGATCTGTATGGGACGGCCAATCAGGACTCAGCTGTCAGTAGCTATATCAGCGCTGCAAGTCCCGCTCCCAGCACTGGATTCAGCCACAGCCTCGGGGTGAGTCAGTGACATGCAGTTTTGCTACTGTTAACTAAAACTAAAACTAGTAAAGAAACATTTTCAGTCACTGAAATGAAGCTGAAATTAAAAAAGACTACACTTAAAAAAGAAAATACAACAGTGAAAATTAGAAATGTTGCTTTGACAACTAATTTAAATAAAAATAATTTTAAGCTGAAGTACTAAACTTACTCAAATCTAAATCTAAAACTGAAATTTAAAAAAAATCAAAGCTAAATTTAAGTATTAAAATGACAAAAACACATGGCAAAATTACTAATACCTAACCTACATTCAAAATAAAAACTCTAAACATTAACAAACAATATAATAGTATATAAATAAGGAGAAAATAACACTGATGACAAAAAGAAAAGGAAATTTAATTGTTCTCTTTGTATTCATATTGGTTCCAATAGATAAAAAATAAATAAATAAATAAAACACACATTTATACCATTTTCAAAAAAAAAAGAAAGAAAGAAAGAAAGAAAAGAATTGAATAAATCTAAAAATATCTGGTGTAACCAAAAATAAATAAATAATGTATATATATATATATATATATATATATATATACATATACATATTTTTTGTGTGTGTGTGTGTGTACACTTTGAATACATGTACAAAGTTACATTTTTAAAGGTTAAATTATTGACCATGACACAAAGTCATGAGTGTCTGCAGGGCAAATTTTCAAATATTAATAGTTAAAACATTAACAAATACTTTAATAGTATATAAATATATAAATAACGATAAAATAACACTGATGACAAAAAGAAAATGAAATTTAGAATTGTTCTCTTTGTATTAAAAAAAGTAATAATAATAAAATAATAATAATTTAGTGAATCTAAAAACATCCTGTGGTGTAACCATCAACCAAAATAAATAAATAAAATAAAATAAAAATAAATAAAAAATAAAATGTATATATATTGTGTACACTTTGAATATATGTACACACCTTAATCATTTCCAAAAGTTTTTAAAATATATTTTAAGTTAAAAATGTTTTCTTTTTTCTTTTCTTTATTTCTGAACTAACCTTGCTGTTATGTAAGGTTAAATTATTGACCCTGACACAAAGGAATGAGTGTCTGCAGGGCATATTTTCAAATATTAATAGTTCAAACAATAACAAATACTATAATAGTAAATAAATAATGATAAAACACCACTGTGAAACGGAAATTTAAAAACTTGTACTCTTTGTATTCATATTGATTCCATAAGGTTTAAAAACACATTTATACCATTTTCAAAATAAATAAATAAAATAAAAATAGAGAAAATAATTAATAATTTGAATCATTAAGTGGAAAGTATAAAAATAAAGTAAATTAAGTAAATAATTTTAGTGAGCTTAAAAACATATTTTCAAATAATAATTACTAGCAGTAAAATTTCTAGGTAATAATAATTACTATTAGTTATTATAAATTGTTATAATAATTCACAAAAGTCATTAAAAATTATTTTCATCATGTGTGTTTAAGTCATTGTACATCTGATTTTTTTTTTTTATTTAACAAAGTTTCATATAATTTATTAAATACCTGAACTTTAATTTAGTAAAAATAAGCATGTTTTTCTTGTGAATTCCTTTATGCTACATTACACCTCATGGCCTATTTTTACCTTCACAGGGCCCTCTGATTGCTACAGCATTTACTAACGGCTACCACTGAGATGAGTGAAGAGTACAACAGTATTCACAGTTCTGACGTCTTCCCTACATCTAAAGGAAGGATTTTTTAAAGAATGTGGTGATCTCAATCGAATACAATGGATGCACTCTACGTGCCGCAGGGTTTTATTGTTATTTTCTCAAGCTCTCTGTCTTCGAATGGTTTTGGAAGAGACGAATCGACCCTAAACTGACGGAATGTCGGCTGCAACACTATTAAAGTGATGTGACATATTTCCTGTTTTATGAATTACTGTCATATCGGTTTCTAAACTAACCTCCTGCTCCTCGAATATAGAGCTAAACCTGTAAATAACTAGTTTGTTTCTCAGTTTAAAACACTAACAACTTATTTTTTGTCTTAGTTTTCTTTTTCTCTCTAAGTTCTTGTTCAAAGTTTTGTCTTTTTTGTGATGACATAATGTAGGTTTGTAACTGTAGACTTTTCATTTTAACAGCATAAGAGCAATAATCTGTGTCAAGACGATGTGAATCTTTGTAGCGTATTTAAAAAACTAAATTGCTTTCAGACACATTTGGTACATTTTCTACTGAAGAATATAGTGTGATGGGATGTCAAAATGTATATTTTGCTAGTTTTGCAACTGGATTTATTACATTGATCATGAAAATAGCAGTAATTATAAGGAGAACATATTTCTCAGACTTAGATTCGACATTGTTTGTGTAAAATATTGTACATACTATCTTTTTGATCTGGTGAGATCTGTCGGCACGATTAAGAGAGTTTTTTTACACTCAAGAACGCAAACACGTTATTCTGTGTGTCCAAAAACGTTTTTTTTTTTTTTTTTTTTGGTCATGATTTGATGAACTTGAACTTTTTGTTTTATTTTGTTCAGTGTTTTTTTTGTGACAGAAGGCAATGTGAATGATGCTACTGTTGAGTGTGTGTGTGTCCGTGTGTGTTTGAGAGTGAAAGCATGTCTGGTGCTCTCATGATCTAATGTATTATCTTCAGTAAGATGATTTAAAATGTGAATTGTAACCCCTATTTCCATGCTGTTATGTTGCTTTTACCAAGTTTATATCCATAACACAATTCCTTTAGAATCTCTTTTAGAGGTTTAAAGTGTTGTAATAATTGGAATATAAATATCCTTCAATTAACTGAAGATTCTGGTACTGGTGAAGACAAAAAAAAAAAAAAAAAAGTAGCAACACTAATATAACACTTTTTATGAAGTAAACAGGATGGCTGTTATTAATTGAAAGTTTTAATGTTTCTTGTTTGAAGCTTGACCCTCTCTGAAAAATGAAATAAAAAAAATTCAAAAGTCAATTTGAAATTAAATTATTTCAAATTTCAAAACTCCCACATGGGTTAACACTGCATGACTCACTTACACTCCAGACGTTGCCTGTTAATTTTGTTAGTGCTTTTTTATTCACCTGTGGCTTCAGGGCAAGTCAAATCGCCCACAGTATGCTACTGATTCTGTCTGATTCTGCTCTGAACGCCCGCACACAGAAATCTGTATTCACGGGACATTTGTGAAAATACATTGGAACTATTTTTGGTCAGGATGAAACAGCGTTATCTTATTGCTGAAGCACGTCATATCACTAGGGCTTTTACCGTTAAGTTGCTAAATGGGGTTGCGTAGGCAGTAACACACATCAGTCTTTTTCGATAAGCATCTCTGTTCTGTCTATTAAACAGTTTATTTCTTGTCATCAGCTTGTATGACGTCTATTGCTACTGCTATCAACACTGTAAAAAGTGGTAACCTGCAATTGTTACCTTAAAGAGCTATTTCTACCTGATTTACCTCATTATTAGTTTTGTTGGTATTAAGCAATGGTTTGTTAAATAACATTTCTGGCTTGAATAAAACCAGTTAATTTAGATTTTAAAATGTTTCAGTTAAACATATTTTATGTGTGTGTGTATGATTTGAAAAACAAAATGTTAGAATAAAACTTTGCACTTGGCTGTAGCCAGCACATTACGTTTTCTCTCTTTCCAAATATAATTTTAACAAACGCAGTCTATTTCCTATATAAAGTCAAACTGAAACCGTATCTTTTCAGTTCACTTTTCAGTGCCTTAAAAACAAAAGCACTGACAAACATTCCATGAGGTTGCATATCAGTTCGACAGTCTTTTTTTAAAGAATTAATGTTTAAAGAAGTTTTTTATAATTTTTATCTTGAATATATACATGCACTTTGAGCAAAATACAACTTAAAATAGACTCAAATGTGAGCCGACAGCATTTGACAAGTCAGTCTTCATGAGTATTGCATGAAGAAATGCAAACAATCAGAAACTTTATACAAATATTTACAGAAATGCCCTTACTAAATTAGGCCAAACAGGACCATAAGCTTGAAATGCCATTAAAAGTCACTCAATAATTGGTCAATGACACCATTTCATATGCAAGGCAAAACAGATTACAGTGTGAATAAAATTCAGGCAAATAATGCTTAACCTTCATCCTTTGGTCCTTTCTTTAAGTGGACCTCAGAGTATGTCACTGATTCCTCTGTGCAGGTCACTGAAGTGAGTGTCGGAGCTGGACAGTTCTGAAAAACAAGTCACAACATGACAATTTTATGTGGTTACATATAAAGTGCAAGTGTAAAAGAATTGTTTCTAAATTGTTAACATAACAATTAACAAAGCATCACTTGAATAGTACAGACTGAAAAAGGCTCTTGTTTGGCACTATTTACCTCATTTCTTGATTTTACACTGTCTCGAGGAATGTTTAAAGCTGCATAAACAACAGTTTCACGAGTGTCCGGGCAGTGTGTTCCACGAGTGGCATCAACCTGAGAGTGAAATAAGAAAATTGCTTATTTGAAAACTGCAATATTACTTTTCTGAAAGACAGTTAGCTCTGCCAATATTAACAACTGAAAGTAAAAACAAAAAAAAGGAAAATCAACAAACTTCACTCACCAGGGCTCCTTTTGCTCTAGGTTCTATTCTGCAGTAGCCTACATAAGAAAAAAAAAGTTATTTTATTATTATTTTTTTTTTAATTGACAGTATTGTGACACAATTTTAAAATCACAATTTTTCTTACCTTTATAATGTATGTGAATAACACAAACAATGCAGGTGATCAGCAAAACAAAACCCATGCCTGAAAGCACTGACCACATCAATGTGTCCATTTTATAGAGGTTTTGTGGAACTGCCAGAGTCACAAGTGTGGGAGTTGGTGTTGTCACTGTTGTTGAGTTATGAACTACAAATGCTGACAGAGAAGTATAAATGTTTATCATTTGAATTGTTCATTAGACTTTTTAAAGTAAATGTTTTTTTGTTTTTTTTTTTAAAAAAGGCTTTTCAAGTCAAGTGTATTGTCTGTTGCATAAAATTGTATTGCCAGTCCTTAAACAGAATAGAATGAATTTTTTAGAAAGAAAAAAAAAAAACTCACCGACGTATACATGTGTCCCATTTCCATATTTAACAGGTTCAAGTACAGGTAAATCCACCCATGCTGTGCAGTAATACATGCCACTATGATTTAGACGTATTGACAGCAGGTTCAGTGTCACGTTAAACACATATCCATTTACAGACGATGGATCGTAAGTCACACATCAAATGAATCTCTCTTAATTTCAGTTTGATTATCTTGCAACCACCTAACCATTATCCTTTTCACATGTGAATCAGCTTTAATGTGACAGGTGATGCTGACATTTGAGCCGTTCCATTCGGTTCTCTCAGGTTTTTGCCACAATGAAATGCATAATCCAGGGACGAGACCTGTGAAAAAGAAACAAAAAACTATTTAATGTAGAATTTACAAAATCAGCATCATTTAGTTTTTTTATTATCGAAAAGGAAAAATGACAATAATACCTGTGAACCAGATGGTTACGAAGAGAGCAGAGAGACTGGTGCGTGTCATTTTATGTAAACTGCAGCAACAGTGGGTTTCTCACGTTAGCAGAGGCAGGTGTTTTTCATTTTTCCTGTGTGGTGTATCCTGCAGTTTGAAACAAAGCATCATCTTATCTGCATAAACTTGCACGCTACGGTGACACCCACAGACAGGCTATTTACTTTTTAACAGACGAGTCAATGATGTCAATAACATATTTTTGTCAAAATTTACATTATTTGTGTTTTTGTAAAGCAAATCTGTTAAGTGATAAAACATTAAAAATGCAGTATATAGGCTACATACACACAAAAAACTTCAATATCATTCTTCTATGAAGAGAACGCTTTTAATTTCGGCATTAAAATTAATATAGAGATTTTTGAAAACAAAAAAATACAGGATGAAACAAATGTCATAAAATCATAAGAAAGAAAAAGCTTCATTGAAAGAATGAAATTCTTGGTTACCGCAGGTTGTAAAATGTCATGGTGGGACTCTCCAAAAACAAAATTTTTATATTAATAATGTATGATATTTCGGAAAAAACAAAACAAAACAAAACAAAACAAAAATAAATATATATATATATATATATATATATATATATATTTTTTTTTTTTTCTTTCTCAAAAAACATTTTGTTTGCAAGTTGTAAAGAAATGTTTTCCTTGTTGCTTAATAGTTGCACCACATGACATTGTAGTCATTAAATTGAAATTATGTTTTTTTATTTAATTTAGGTACTGAGAAATATTAATTAACAACATGTACTTACTATAAGTTTATAGTTGCATGCAAGGTCAAAAGTTTACATACACCTTGCAGAATCTGCAAAATGTTAATTACTGTATTTTACCAAAATAAGAGGGATCATGCAAAATGCATGTTATTTGTTTTTTATTTAGTACTGACCTGAACAAGATATTTTATTTTTTTGTTTGTTTAGTGATAGTTGTTCATGAGGCCCTTGTTTGTCCTGAACAGTTGAACTGCCTGCTGTTCTTCAGAAAAATCCTTCAGGTCCCACTAATTCTTAGGTTTTCAGCATTTTTGTGTATCTCAACCCTTTCCAACAGTGACAGTATGAATTTGAGATCCATCTTTCACCCTGAGGACAACTGAGGGACTCATATACAACTACTACAGGAAGTTCAAATGTTCCAAATTCTCCAGAAGGAAAAACGATGGACTATATGTAAATATCTTTTATGTGAAATATCGTATTCAGTTCAGTGCTAAATACTTTTGACCTGAACTGCATTTATGCATAATTTACTGTCATTAGTAAGTACATGTAAAATGTGTAACTAGAACACTGTAATATAAAGTCACCATTTTCCATTTATTTATATACTATATCATCCAGTGTAATTTGTAATGTGCGATACAACTTGTGTCCTCTATGCTGCGCTGTTTGCACTGTCCTCACTTGCAGTACAATGCAAAAACCGTGGGAAAATTGCCAGTGTGCATTTCTTGGCAGCCTTGTAATGTGATTTTGGGGCCATTATCCATATGGCTGTATCAGTTGTAACTTTAACACTCCCTTCTCCCTTTGACAGATAATGGTAATATGGGCAAGTAGACAGACTTTTTTTTTTTTACTTGGCTTGGCTCTCCTCTTACATCTTACATTGCTTCAACGTCCTGCACATATTCTCTCTCCCTCTCGCTCTCTGAAGTGGGATAGTGTTCAGCCCGGGTGGTAATTAGGTCATAAGCCATCTCTGACTCACTCAACGTCTCATCCATCGCCTTTCACACTTACCTAATCATCTGACATCCCCATGAGTGTCTTCATGAGCTCTTGCCTTCTTGTTTTTCCTCCGGTCTTCCATTCAGTTTCCTGATCTTCTCCGCACGGCTCTTGTGAATGTTCTCTAGATCTCCTGCTCCTTCTTAACTCACTAGGCTTCATACTGCTGCATCATGAGTCCTGGTCTTCAACGATCAGATGGAAAGACAAACCGTTCTATCGATGGGAGTTCGGAACATAGTTTTGGACGGTTTGCTGAGGCGCAAGAGGCACCACCGCTGAAAAATTACATTTTTTTGACTATTTTCACTTGCTTTTGTCCGGCATGGCCTATTAACATTGTGGCGTTGGTTTTTTCTTTAATGGTGAGTAGAAAATACTTTTTTTTTAATTATTATGGAGTGTATCTACCTGGACAGTTGCCTCTTTATATGCTGATTTATTAAAAGGAGAGTTATTAGTAATTCTGTAATTCTGTGATATTTTTTCACATTCATGTCGTTCCAAACTGGTATGACTTTCTTTCTCTTGTGGAACATAAAAGAAGATATTTTTTTCTGTCCAAACAATGGAAGTCAATGGTGACCAAAACTGTTCGGTTACCAACATTCTTTAAAATAAAAGTAAAAGAAAGTCATATGAAAGTAAACAATGACAGAATTTTCATTTTTGGGTGAACTATCCCTTTAAATCAAATTCTTAACAGAGGACACAGATAATAATCTACAGTTTATCTCTGTCTGCTGCAGAGAGTGTTTTTCTGAAGTGGTATGTTTATAGTTTTGCACCTGGCAATGTGTTATACATGCAGCTTTGAAATCTAAACCTAATGTTCTTATGTCCAGATAGACATATAAGTGTTATAAATAGACAGGCCTCAAGTATCTGTGCAGTTCACTTTTGTAGCACTCCCACACATGCAAGCGAGACACACTCTCACATACACACTCTCACACACCCTTTCCCCTACTCGAACATTCACACGGCAGCCTGCAGATGTGCTCATTTGCACAAGGCACGTGAAAGGTGGATACTGTTATGATGAACTTTCTCAGACTATTGTTCTCAAGCAATGCTTCTACTGTAGATGCACAGGAAAGTTTTTTCAGTGGTTTTCTACCTGACTTTTCACACCTTGACCTCAGAATGTGAGACACAGCTCTTACAGTCTGGCCACTAACACGTAATTCAATTTTTTTATAATGTCAACTAAAAAGAACAATACTTTTGCTATGAATAATAAAAAAAATCTATATAATTTTGTATATATATATTTTTTTTTTTATAAAAATATTTTTTTGTCTTATAGTATCAAAGGCCATATTATACGGTTCTATCTCTATTCTGAGCACTTTTGAGATATTGAGCTTCAAAGTTTTTGCGTTCCATAAACTTCTGTAGATAGAACCATTTTTGTTTTCTAAAAAAAGGTCCAAAATGTACACAGCTTACAAAAGAAACATCACATAATGTAAATAAGTTCTCACCGAATAAGAATATGTGAATAACTCAATTTAGACAAAAATGTCAGAGAGAACCTTATAATTCTAAGGTGATGATATGACTTAATATTAATACTACATATTATATATGTCACATAAAGATGGCAAATTGAGGCCTGTGTATTATTAAAATCATTATTATTATTAATTTTTTTTTTGCTATTCTATACTGCTATTATATATATTTATATATACATGTATATATACACTTAAAAATAAAGGTGCTTTAAAAGGTTCTTCACAGTGAGGCCATAGAAGAACCATTTTTGGTTCCACAAAGAACCATTCAGTCTTTAAAGAACCATCTCTTTCTTACCTTTTTAATAATCTGAAGAACCTTCTTTTGCCACAAAGAACCTTTTGTGAAACAAAAAGGTTTTTCAGATGTTAAAGGTTCTTTATGGACCCATTTAAACAAAAAAGCTTCTTCTATGGTATCGTGAAGCACCTTTATTTTTAAGAGCGTAAATTACAAGTATTTCAAAGCCAAACATTATATATAATATTAATTTTATAATTTAAATGCATTATCGATGTACATACACATTTTTTTAAAATTAAATACATAATTAACCAATTAATTAATAATTGTTACTGTGGGTGAAAAAGAAAATCACGTAAACGTTTTTTTAATGACAACCCTAATATTTTTAAGTCATCATTTTCTGTTTTATAGGTTTAAGCACTGCACCACAGGAATAAAGAGCAACACAATGAATCAGGGGGTGCGGCTCAAGGCACAATGGGTCGAAAAACATAGCATATGCTCATTTGTATATTTTTGTAATGATACAGTGATTCATAGCATAAACGTGATTCATCGGCATCATAAAAATGAATCATTTTCACCAGCTGCTCATTCCTGTCATACCTTTCCCCTGCATTCAGCAATCAAATCTGTGCTTTCAAATGCCACTACCAGACTAGAGGCACTGGGGTCTGAATGGGGTAAAGTGCAGGGGCTTGCTGTGTAGAGAAACACCTCCAGTTTCAGGTTGACTCTTTTGCTGCTACACATTAAAACTTTAGGGCTCGCTGACTACAGCAGCTGCAGATGCCACCACACCGCCTGAGGGAACCTAGATGAGCATCACAAATCACGCAAACCCAGCTTACTGCCCTCTGACACACTGGGAGGTTTTATGCACACTGTATCTTTGTTAAAAGTGGTTAACACATAATGTTTATCTTCACAAGAGCAGAGATTTAATATTTAAATACTATTTTTGTCTATTTTTAAAGTTAAACTTGTGTGAAACTGTAAAATAAATAGCTTTTTCATGTTATAGACATAAACCTAACAACATTTAATTGTGTTTACGTCTAATAAAAGTGTTTAGACCACCTGTTTTGTCTCAAATGTTATCCAAACCTAAAAAAATTCTGTTTTTAATATATGAATCAGTTCAGTCATCCGAGTAAATGTGATTTAGTGTGAGTGAGCTGTATGCCCAAGTCTCAGTTTGCTGTCTGATCTTATTAAGAGAGCCGAAATGAGGCTGGCATTTTCACTATGCCCCTCACTGCTGTCTGTTTTATGGGCCACATACTGAGG
The DNA here is from genome assembly GCF_022985175.1 of Labeo rohita. Lineage (NCBI taxonomy): Eukaryota > Metazoa > Chordata > Actinopteri > Cypriniformes > Cyprinidae > Labeo > Labeo rohita. The sequence goes on along the minus strand of NC_066876.1, from coordinate 11,881,935 downwards.
TCTAGTTTTCACTTGGAGACCTGTCACTGATGCTCCTATATAAACATGCTACTAATCTATTTTTACATTAAGTGTAATTTCTGTGTTGCTTCATTTAAATTAATCTCTCTGAGTTTTGTAAAATTGTGCCTAGTCACAGTTATGATTTCTTTCTTATTCAGTCTCAAAGCAGTTATGATGCAGAAGACTATGAAGGAGCGCAGAGGCTGGGGAGGAAGGCTCTTCATATGGGAATCGCTTCCTTAGTCATTGGCCTTGTGATCATAACGGTCTTCAGCGTTGTACACTTCACCACGGTACTCATCTGCACTATATATGTGACCCTGGACCACAAAACCAGTCTTAGCATGGTTATATTTGTAGCAATAGCCAAAAATGCATTGTATGGGTCAAAATAATCGATTTTTGATTTATGCCAAAAATTATTAGAATATTAAGTAAAGATCATGTTTCATGAAGATATTTTGTAAATTTTCTACTGTAAAAATATAAAAACTTTAAAGGTAATTTTCTCAATATTTTGATTTTTTGCACCCTCAGAATCCAGATTTTTAAATAGTTGTATCTTGGCCAAATAAACCATACCAATGGAAAGCTTATTTATCCAGCTTTGAGATGATCTATAAATCAACAAAATTGACCCTTATGACTGGTTCTGTGGTCCAGGGTCACATAGGAGAAATATGATTTGTTTAAGGAATAGTTCACGTAAAATTCAGTCATAATTCACTAATGTCTCAGTCTTTCCAAACCCATATAAACTTTTGGAGAAAATCCTAGCCACCGTTTTCAGTATAATGAAAGTGAAGGACTGGCCAAAAATAAAAATCAAAAAAGATCATAAAAGTATTCTAAAAGTAGTTCTTATGACTCATGCGCTATATTTCAAGTTTTCTGAAGTTATACAATAGTTTTATATGAGAAACAGACTGACATTTAACTCAATAATCACTGAAAAATTTGACTTGGAGTGATCATTAAAGAAAGCAGAAATGCCTAATTTGTGAACAAAGTGTTCTTTAAGTTAAATATCTTATATGTATGAGTTGATTCTGTTAAAAAAATCTGAGTAAACTGTTTGATAACTTATTGGACTGATCTAATTCTGATTTGATGGTCCGATTGCAGTGGTTAAAATTCAACCGGAGGTATTATCAGTGAACTTAAATTTCAGTCTGTTCATCACAGAAAGCTTTTATGTGGCATCAGATAACTACAAGAGATGTACTGACTACTTTTAGTGAGCTTTTTAATCTTTTTTGCGACTTGAAAACTCCAATTCCTACTTATTCACCAGATTTTCTCCTTTTCTGTACCAATAGAGAAACTATGTTTGAGAATTACTAAATTAAGATTTCTTTCTTGGGTGGACTATTCCATTAAATTATCCTTTGTATATTGTGACCCTGGACCACAAAACCAGTCTTAAGTAGCACGGGTATATTTGTATATATAACCAAAAATACATTGTATCGGTCAAAATTATTGATTTTTCCTTTATGCCAAAAATAAATAGGATATTAAGTATACATGAAGATATTTTGTAAATTTCCTACTGTAAATATATTAAAACATAATTTTTTATTAGTAATATGCATTGCTAAGAACTTCATTTGGACAACTCCAAAGGCGATTTCTCTATATTTTGATCACCCTCAAATTCCAGATTTTCAAATAGTTCTATCTTAGGCCATATATTGTCCTATCCTAACAAACCATACATCAATGGAAAGCTTATTTATTCAGATTTCACATGATGTATAAATCTCAGTTTCAAAAAATTGACCCTTATGACTGGTTTTGTGGTCCAGGGTCACAATTATATTCTCACTTGCATGTGCTGTTATTTAAGTAACTTGATTTATGCATTGTGTTTTTTGCATTTAGTAAGAAAATCTACTTTTTTTATATCATCTAAACAGAATGCAATCTGATCGTGAAGAAAGCAGTACGACAGGAAGACTACAATGTAAATTGGTGGTGATCAGTTCCAGTGAATGCCGGAGGACACTGTGAGCTACACCCAGAATGTGGTTTCACTGTGGTGGCACCATGAGCTTGAACCATCCCAGGTTTATAAGTACTCAATATTTTCAAACGGAATGTATAAGTGGGTCTGATTTGCTCAAAGCATGGCCAAGAACCAAAACTACAGAAAATCTTACATTTAATATAATATTCATACCATCTCAGAATGATGTTGTCTATTTCCGCAGGCAGTACAACTGCATTTGTACGTCTGTATTTGCTGAGTATGATGACAAATCAAATATTGTAAATGTGTAGTTTAGAGATGTACATTGTATTTGTCCTAAAACATACTAAAAGGATGCTTGCAACCAAATAGCTGATGCTTTTACAGAAAAAAAGTGTTATGTTTTATGGGAGAATGTAAAATTACATGAAGTATGATCAATTTTTTTATGAATATGAATAAATGTGCAATGTATGAAACAACTGCATGAGTTATATAATGGATTATAGCAGCACTAGAGACTCCCTCTCCACCTTTACACCCACTGTAATCTGCAGCGTTTGGAGTATCCTGTATTTTGATATGTAATATTATAGTCAGCTCTGGTTAAATATAGCTAAATCTGTCTCCGGTCTTGGCAATCAACTACTAGCTAAACATGCAAAGGTATACTAGCGGTAGTATTTACTTCAAGTGTGTTCATTGACAAGTTTTCAATGTGTACTTCAATGTAGGGGTGATTATAGTAATAGTAATCTGTGTCACTACCATCAATCTCACTTGAGTTACTAACTAATGTTTTTCCAAGATGTACTGGTGGTCTGTCTCACTACTGTTGCCACCCATGTCTGTTTTGTTTTTTTTAAGTGTACTTTGCGGATACAGTTCCACTTATCTCAGTACCTCATTGCCAGCCATGTCATGACACTGCGAAACTGGACAGCCCCGAGAATGTCGCAAGCTTCTGATGAACACGTGTGGACTCTCAAACACAGCTGGTTCACTCCATCACAGGACACACCCAATGGCAAAGTCCCTAAAATAAATAAATAAATAAATACTTTAACAAATAAAAATGTAAAATAAATTTAAAATATTATAATATATAATTAAAATATAAAAAATAAAATTACTAATAAAATATTTTAATAAACTATCTGAAATAATTAAAAAAAAAAAACAAAAAAAAAAAAAAAAAAAAACGTATGTTGTGTTTTAACTAAAACACTTCCTTTAAGCTTTTAATTAAAGTAGTTTTAATTAAAATACTTAAAATGAAATTATGCTGATGGCCTATATTTGATTACAATAATTAACTCCATTAGTGTAACAACTCGAAGGTACTTAGAACTCTTAAAACTGTATTTTTTTTTACGTAGTTTATTAAGTAGCATAATTTCTACATTTTATTCATTTGTAGCAGACATATATGTGAACATTATATCAAAGGCTAAGAAACACAGAGAAGAAGAAAAAAAAAAAAACACCGAGTTACAGAAGTAACAAAATGTGTTACAACACTCCCCGTCTCCCACTGGTTTATCGTTGCAGAGCTAGCTGGTTATTTCCCTTGTCCCGAACAGCAGGCGGAAGAGGTGTGCTTAACATTTAACCTTTTTGTGAGGCAATGTGAAAATGGCGTTATGAAAAGAAACGTAGTCGCAGGCTACGGGCAGATAAACTTTTCAGAGGTAAGATATTTATTCACAAGGGAAATTACCACAGTCTGAGATGAAGCGAAGATACACTGTAGGCGAGACTTACACGCAAGAACAGGAACAAAGAAAAAGCTATGTCAAAATACGACCAAAGAAACAACATCCCAGTTTTTTTTTTACTTCCTTGGTATTTCTAGGTCATTCAAGTGTTGAATCGACTATGTATCTCTAAACTGCTTAAACTGCACAAAAACGCCGCGTAGGTATAAAAATGTGTTTAGGTGATTTCCAAAACAATTGTAAACAGCGGTCAAAGCTTAGGTTACTTCTTTACTCGTCTGTAATACATTGTTTGTGAACCGTATCCGTATTGTAACGGCTTATTTTTAAGAAAATATAAACGTCTGTCAAATTAATGTAATTTTAAAGCTAGTTTTCAGCTGCAATCTGTTGCAGTTCATTTCTTGGAGCCCAGACTGTCCTTTGGCGCCTTTAGCTCATTTTTAGCTAAACGTCGATTATTTAAAAACGCAAAATTATAGTTTTTTTGCCATATTTGTCGTTTAATCTTATTTATTCTTAAATAAACTGATAAATAACGACAGTACTTATCTTGTTGTCCACTTGCCATCCCATACTACTAATCTCAGGTTGTTATGGTTACCAGGGGACGGTCGCTAGCGTCCATTTATTTAGAAATTTAACGGAAAAAAAAGAAAATCCGCGCACTGACCAACTCATGTATGACCCTGGACGACAAAACCAGTCATAAGGGTCAGTTTTTTGAAATTGCAGATTTATTATTTATCATCTAAAAGCTGAAATAACTAAGCTTTCCATTGATGTATGGTTTGTTATGATAGGACAATATTTGGCTGAAATGCGTATTACTAATTAAAAATTAAGTTTTGGTATATTTATGATAGGAAATTTACAAAATATCTTCATGGAACATGGAATTTTTACTTAATATCCAAAAATTGATCATTTTGACCCATACAATGTATTTTTTGCTATTGCTACAAATATACCCGTGCTATATAAGACTGGTTTTGTGGTCCAGGGTCACATATAGTTACTTAAACTTTGTAAATCCTTCTATGAAAAGAACATTATTACGGTACATTAAACATTAAAGGGATAATTTACCCCAAAATGAAAATTTTGTCATAATTTACTCACCCTTAAGTTGTTAACTTGTACAAGTTTCTTTCTTCTACTGAACACAAAATAAGATATTTTGAAGAATCTTAATGACCTAACAGTTGATGATAACCATTGACTTTAATAGTATTATTATTATTTTTCATACTATGGAAGTATTGTTTGGGGACCAACATTCCTCAAGATATCTACTTTTGTGTTTAACAGAAGAAAGAAACGTATACAACTTGAGGGTGAGTAAATGATGACAGATTCATTTTGGTCTTTAAAAAAAAAAGTCTTTAAAAACAAGAACTTTTAAAGGGATAGTTCCCCCAAAAATTAAGATTACCCCATGATTTGCTCACTCTCAAGCCATCCTAGGTGTATATGAATTTCTTCTTTCAGATGAATATAATTGGAGTTATATAAAAAAATTCCTGGCTCTTCCAAGCTTTCTAATGGCAGTTAATGTGTGGTGAGATTTTAAAGTCCAATAAAGTGAATCCATCTATCATAAAAAGTACTCCACTTGTTCGGGGGTTAATAAAGGCCTTCTGAAGTGAATTGAGGCGTTTGTGTAAGAAAATATCTGTGTAAGAAACCGTAATCTCTATAGTTAGCAGAAGCTAGAGATTATGGTTTTTAAAGTTGTAAATATGGATATTTGTTTTACACAAAAACATTGATTCACTTCAGAAGGCCTTTATTAAACCCCTGGAAACTTGTGGAGTACTTTTTGTGATGGATGGATGCACTTTATTGGACTTCAAAATCTCAACACCCATTCACTGTTATTATGAAGCTTGGAAGAGCCAGAACATTTTTTTTTTTTTTATGTAAAACTGATTGTATTTGTCTGAAAGAAGAAAGTCATGTACACCTCAGATGGCTTGAGCGTGAGTAAATCATGGGGTAATTTTCATTTATCCCTTTAAGACCTTAATGAATAGACTTAATGTACTTATGAGTAACATGAAGAAAACTCTTGTTGAGAATTGAGGTCTCATTAACATGTATGTAAATAAGGAGCAGCATGGGCAACACCAGCAGCGAGAGAAGTGGAGCGGAGAAGACGCAAAGGCGAGAGAGCCGCGGTGGGAAAGATGGCGCTCGACCCAAAATCCTCATGGACAGTGCGGAGGATGGGGATCTCTTCCAAACAGATGATGCCAAGGTGGTGTGGTTACAGTGAAACATTAACTGCAAAAACATGTTCCTTAACTCATTTATTGCAGCAATATCTTACTACTCTGCTTCTGTTAGCTTTACACACCTCATCCATCTTCCTCTCTGTCTTACTAGGAGTTTCTAGCCTGGCGACAAGATCAGGAATCAGATACTAAAGGGTTTCCAGAGGAAAGGCCCACTGTGTTCCGCTGGAACGGTCCAGGGAAAGAGATTTACTTGTCTGGCTCCTTCAACAACTGGACCAGCAAAATCCCCTTGACTAAGAGGTGAGTGCTGACAGATTATTAGATCATTAGCGTGACATGGTAGACTGTGTTAACACAAGAAACATAGCAGGAGGTATTTACATCATCCTAAAAATCAGAGCTGAATGTTCTACAAGGTGCTGTAAGCCAGCTGAGCTTCAGTGCTTCAGAAGAAAACATGATGCATTAAGAGCCAAGGGGTGAAAACTTTTTGAATTTGAAGATCAGGGTAAATGTAACTTATTTTGTCTTCTGGGAAACATGTAAATATCTTCTGTAGTTTCCGAAGGGCAAACTACAGAATATGATATTTAGGCAAAATAATTCTGTTCAAAAGTTTACACCCCTGGTTCTTACTGCATCGTTTTTCCTTTTGGAGCATCAGTGAGCATCTGAACCTTCTGTAATAGTTGCATACGAGTCCCTCAGTTGTCCTCAGTGTGAAAAGATGGATCTCAAAATCATACAATCATTGTTGGAAAGGGTTCAAATACACAAAAATGCAGAAAAACCAAAGAATTTGTGGGACCTGAAGGATTTTTCTGAAGAACAGCGAGAAGTTTAACTGTTCAGGACAAACAAGGGACTCATGAACAACTATCACTAAACAAACAAACAAACAAAAACTCAGCTGTGGATCATTCAGGTAACAACACAGTATTAAGAATCAAATGTATGTAAACTTTTGAACAGGGTCATTTTTATAAATTCAACTATTATTTCCTCTTTTGGACTATATGCAAGCGTCTTTACTGTGAAGTATCTTATTCAGGTCAGTACTAAATTAAAAAAGCATGCATTTTGTATGGTTCCTCTTATTTAGGTAAAATAATTACTATTTGCAGATTCTGCAAGGTGTATGTAAACTTTTGACTTCAACTGTAAATTCTATCTTTTGATTTTTCTGTTTGTTAAAGAATGCTGAAAGAACATGGTTTCCACAAAAAAATATGAAGCAGCACAATTGTTTTTAACATTGATAAGAAATATTCTTGAGCAACAAATCTATATCTATCTATCTATAAAATCATAATAAATTAAAATAAACAATAATCTTATTTTTTTTATTTTTTATTTTTTTTCAGTAATAATGTTTTGTATCTGATATGCTGATGGCTAATTTCTAAAGAAAAAAATATTCAATAAACAAGAATTTCTTTGGACTGCATTCCATTTTTAATTCTTTCTCAGAATGTAGTGATTATGTATTTATGTATGTATGTATTTATTTATTTATTTATTTAAAAAAATGATTTTGTGGTAATTACCTTTGTGCCACAAGTGCTGTTGATTGAGCTAAACTCGTATTAAACCCAGAATATTCATTTAACCACATTATTGTACATAATTACTTAACTTCACACATTTCAAAAGAGAAAAGAAAACGCTTCCTTATGTTAATGCAGCATTAGGACACTCTGTCTTTGTAGTTTTGGCCTTTTTTTTATCACTAAAAACTGGGAGACAGCGCTTGCTGTGCTTTTACATGCATAACACTAGGGGTCAGTGTACACTTACAAGAAACTTGAAAAACAACCTGGTGTTCTCATGCTCTCTTTTCTTTATTGTTTTGTTCTCCGTCTCTTTTTAACAGTCATAATAATTTTGTGGCCATAATTGACCTGCCAGAAGGAGAGCACCAGTATAAGTTCTATGTGGATGGACACTGGATATTAGACCCCAAAGAGGTGGGACAGATTATATAGTAATACTCATACAACATGTTTTGAAATATTTTGTACTTTTTTTGAAACCTGTTTAATTATAATATATATATGTTTTTTCTAGCCTGTTGTGACTAATAAGTCAGGTGTGGTGAATAATATCATTAAAGTGAGGAAAACAGACTTTGAGGTTTTCGATGCACTGAAGACGGACTCAGAAAAATGTGCTGACATGTCAGGTAACTCTAAATCAATAGTAAGTTCTTCACTGTTAAGCAATTGAAATATGCTACATGTGCTAATCTTATGCTGCTTTTTCTCCCAGACTTATCCAGTTCCCCACCTGGACCATACCATCAGGATCCTTACTCAACTAAATCGGACGACAGGCTGCGCTCTCCTCCCATACTCCCACCACACCTGCTGCAGGTGCTCCTCAACAAAGACACTGGAATCTCTGTAAGTACTGCTTTGGTACATCCTGAACATATATTTGATCACCCAATCTAATGGCAGTAGCAGCTTTATACAACTGTCTGGATAGATTCATTCACATCTTGTTTCCACTCCGCTTCATGTTCACTCAGTTTCCACCCACGTCTGCCAACCTGTTCTCCTGGATTTTCAGTTTGTTGTTATTGTTAACAACAACAACAACAAAAATTAATTATTAAAATGCTAAAAAAAACATTTTTAGTAATTGAAATAAAGCTAAGGTTAAATATAAATCTTAGATGAAAAACTTAAACGTAATAACTTAAACTGTGATTAGAAATAGTATTGTCTTGGTACCTAACTGACCTTTTTGTTTTTTTTTTTTTTTTTAAAAGAAGTCTCTAACACTCACCAAGGCTGCATTTATTTAATCAAAAATACAGAAATTGTAATATGGGAAATATTTGTACAATTGAAGATAACTGTTGTCTATTTTAATATACTTCAAAATATAATTTATTTCTGTGATGGCAAATCTGAATTTTCAGCTGTTGTTAGTCCAGTCTTAAGTGTCACATGATCCTTTAGAAAATTTTTAAGCTTTTTCTAGCTAAATGTAGCTCTTTTTAACTTTATATTCATCAAATAATCCTGAAAAATAATTATCACAGGTTCCAAAAAAAAAAAAAAGAAAAAAATAATATTAGAATGATTTCTGAACAATCATGTGATTTGGAGTAATGAATAATAAAAATGTAGTTTTGCATTACAGTAATAATTTATATTTTAAAGTATGTTATAATTATTGTCACTTTTTATCAATGTAACACATCCTTGTGGAATTAAAATATTAATATCTTTCCAAAAAAGTAAAACAAATAATAAATTAAAAAGAAAACAAATTACTGGACTCAAGACTTTTGAATGGTAGTGTATATTGTTACAAATGGTTTCTGCTTTAAATAGCTAAATGTTGTTCTTTTTAACTTTATATGCATCAGAGAATCCTAAAAATTGTTCCACAGGTTCCAAAAAAAAAGCAGCGCAACTCTTTTTAAAAAAAAATGATAATATTAGAATGATTCCTGAACAATCATGTGATATATATATATATATATATATATATATATATATATATATATATATATATATATATATAATAATAATAATAATAATAATAATAATAATAATAATAATAATAATAATAATAATATTATTATTATTATTATTTTATTTATTTATTTATTTGTTTATTTTAAATACTGGAGTAATGAATAATACAAATTTAGTTTTGGATTACAGTAATACGTTATATTTTAAAGTATATTATAATTCCTTACTGTTACTTTTTATCAATGTAACACATCCTTGTGGAATTAAAATATTATTTTTTTTCCAAAAAAAAAAAAAAGAAAAGAAAAGAAACTTTTGAATAGTAGTGTATATTGTTACAAATGGTTTCTGCTTTAAATAGCTAAATGTTGTTCTTTATAGCTTTATAACTTTATATACATCAAATAATCCTGAAAAATAATTGTCACAAGTTCCAAAAAAAAGCAGCACAACTGTTTTAAAAATTGATATTAGAATGATTTCTGAACAATCATGTGACACTGAATACTGGAGTAATGACTAATACATATTTAGTTTTGCATTACAGTAATAAATTATATGTTAAAGTATATTATAGAAACCCATTATTTTATATTGAAATAATGTTGCAAAATTTAACTGTTTTTTTTCTGTTTTTGACCAAATAAGAGCATTAGAAACTTACTTACTTATAAATAAATAAATAAATACATACATACAATAAAATAAAATAAAATAAAATAAAATAAAATAAAATAAAATACTAATCTGAAAATTTTGAATGGCTGTATAACCTTAAACAAATACAAATAGATATTAAAGCATATTCATGTGGTTTTTCCTAAGCACAAAAAAATCTGATGGAAACCAGGCAATACAGTATTGCAGTTAAAGCAATTCCTTTTTGGGCTTAAAGAGATAAGAAAAGATAAAGAGCCTGTGGTTGGAAATTGCTGAGTGTGGGCAATTTTAGAATGCAGAGACCTTCCCTAACTTGTTCTCATGTCTGTATTTTAACAGTGTGACCCAACCCTGCTGCCTGAACCAAACCATGTGATGCTCAACCACCTGTACGCCCTTTCCATCAAGGTCTGACAGCAAACAACACACACTTTAGAAAGAACACTCATAGAAAAAATTCCTTAATGTGTCCACACCCTCAGTGATAGTTCACCCAAAAATGGAAACTTTTGTTATTTAATAACCTTAATTTCAGTCAAAACCTGCATGACTTTTTGTTGCCTCAGTGCAACACAAGAGTAGATGTTTAAGAGAATGACCGTGCTGCTGTTTTTCAAACAATGAAAAGCTGACCGGTTCCAATTACAAATGCTCATTACTTTAATAGATATGCCTTTTATAGACATAGGTGAGTACATGATGAGTAAATGAGTTGTTATTATTTTCAGATGAACTATCCCTTTAATCATTTCTATTTTGCATATGGTAGAGATGACTAGAATTTTCAGTTGATATCACTAATGTTTGCTCTCCTCACACAGGATGGCGTGATGGTCCTCAGTGCGACACACCGTTACAAAAAGAAGTATGTGACCACACTGCTGTACAAGCCTATATGATCTCTGTTCATCAACACTATTTTGCCGTATTCAGTCTTATAATGCTGTATGTTATTCATCAAAGAAAGGGACCATAGCTATCACCAAATGCATGTGTCTCTGAGTCTAAATGTCAGCTTCCAATTCATAAACCAATATCTACAATGTTTGCACAGCTAATGTAATGCATTTGACAAATGTAAAAAATATAATTTCATATCAGGCTTGCAGACATGTATAAGTGTTTTGTATGTGGCTTTTCAGTTAAAGAATTTCAAAATACTCCTAGATCATTTTAAGGACATCTGTGATGTCTGTTTTCTGTAAGATCTTGATTCCAGGGATGTCACTAAAAGACTTTTGACATTTAATGTGAACATTCCTGCATGTTGCTCTGGATTTAGAAATATCTGCAAGTAAATTTATAACTGTTAATGAATGGACCATTGTGGTAATAAATTGCACACTAAAACATTATATGTGTATTGTTTTGCTTCCATGAAACAATCACTGAAAACTAAAAGTGTTTTTAGACTTTTATATACTAAGGGCAGGGGCGGACTGGCCATCGGGAGCACTGGGAGAATTCCCAGTGGCCTGACAGGCAATTTGGCCTGCTGCCCTTAAATTTTTTTTTTTTTTTAAATGTTGTTTTTGTTGCCTGTCCAATGTACTAAAGTGATTATTTCGGAATAATAAAACTCATTAAACTGCTAGCAGATGTTAGCAGGAGCAGTCAATTACTGTAAAAAATAACAGAAGGACATAATTACAATTGTAAAGAGTAGGAATTTAAAAGAGGAGGAATATTCACATCGCTTTAAAACCTGTTCAGAAGGAGCTAAGGCAGACAACAACACAACACAGCCCTTATGAAAATTAACAATGGTTTTGCTACAATATATAATTTCACCATGGTGTTTGTAGTAAAACTCTGGTTATACAAATGGTAATCCTCCAAAAAAAAAAAAAAAAAAAAAAAAGTTACTGTACGTTTACCATAGACCTAATATTACCATGGTTAATTTTTCTTAGGACAAAACATGACCCATGATAATGCAAAAACAGTTTTCAAGATTTTTCTATAAAGATGTATTGAAGATGTTGTAGGGGAGTGCGGGGGCGAAAGTAACAAGGGACAAAAGTAACAAAGCTATTTTCTCTTATATTTGCTTTCCAAGCTAGGACAGCACATTCAGCACGCAACCCTTGACTGAGAAATATCATGTGATTTCATCATTGTTTCCGGTGGTTAGGTACGGAAAGCAGTTTTCGAATACAATAAGTAAATTATGGAAGCGGTAATTTTTTTTCAAATTAGTAGTTGTGTTTCTCGTTTCATGTGTCACAGTAATGATCAATCCACATGTTATTTAGTGCTGTAATACATAGTGAAGTTTGGCTTTTCAGAGTTTTTCAGTATAGAAGTAAATCGGATTTAAATGTCAGGAGTTCCTGTCGGGACGAATGTAACACTTGTTACTTTTGTCCCCCTACGGGTACAAGTGTTTCTTTTGTCCTGCAACATTTGGGGACTTTCTGTGTCTTAAACATTTATAATAAATGTTTTAATAAATGATGATGTTGTATTATACCAAAGAATATGCCAAGAGTGAGGGTCAGAAAGACAGACAGAGGTCTGATTCAGCCACATGTTCATGAGAGGGCGTTTCTGGACATGAGCCTATCTGTCAGGAATATCAGTCTCAGGGCTGTTGCTACATCGCATTTACCTTAGTCATATTTAGGTTTTAGCCATACCTTAGCTTTTCCATCTGCACCTTTGAATTTGCAGTGTTTTCAGATGTTTTTATGCACATTTTGAATTCATGCATATAAACAACTAGATGGAAACGTGATAGGCCTACTGTTAAATTATGTTGAGAATTTATATTATGCTAATTTAATTTACATATTGTTCTTTATTGTTCGTTCAAAATGTTTTATAAAAATAAGTTGAATAAATAATTTAAACAATACAGGTTTGTACACAGGTTTTGAAACATTTGATGAAACTTAAATTACATTTTTTGCAAAGATTAAGGACAAAATATGTTTGCAGTTACATATTAACATGGTTCTCAAGTTCCGTCTGCTCCATTATTGTTATCCTTAACAATAATGGAGCAGACGGAACTTGAGAACTGTGCATGTGTCTGTATGAGTAAGATGCATAATGTTTTTTTTTTTTCTTTTTTTTCTAATGCAAGGTTTTCTTTGTCACATTTTGTTCAGAGGTAGCCTAATTGAAGGTTCTCTTGCAGATAACGATGGTTTCTGTAAGCAAGTCTATATTACCGAAATCCTACACAGTTATCATGGCAACAGCTTCGGTCAGTGGTAAAATATGATTAGGGTTGCCTGAGACAGTTGTGTGTGTTTTTTGTTATGATGTTACCAGGCAACAATGTTGAAAGTCCTGCTAAGCTGAATTAAATAATTGTGTTTTTTTCATGGGCAATGTTTTTATAGTTTGCAGGAAATCTCTCATCTGCTACAAACCACCCTAGCATGAGCCATGAAAACAAGCTTATCAAAATTAGTTTGAAATCTTATCGAAAAGAACATCTAGTAAAGTATTTGAGAGGTTCAACAAAACAAAAAAAATAGACCTTTTAGATAACTGTTCCCCATAAGACGGTTATGGTTAACATTGCACAATACAAAACTCTGATTACACAATATCCAACAAGACATGGAAGATTCCTATTTGATCTCAGTCAGACTGTTTGCTACTATTATAGTAAAAATTCCAATATGACTGTAAAGTGGGGGGAAAAAAGATTCTAAATGCAAATACATACATTGTGAACTCATTCAACTTAACTAGTGCTAGTGACATTAGACTTGAGAAATGCATTAGGGTCAGTTTTTAAATCAAAAGTGAAGCGTATGGGAAGAAAAAGGAAAATGCCGCCTGTTATTAAAAGGACTCTGCAGTTGCCAGTGGCTTGCCTTAATCTCTTTTACTCTGAGATGTGATGTTCAGTCTTTTTTTTTTTTTTTTTTAGTACGTGACAGGTTTAATGAAGAATGCAAAGTATGTAATGCACCAAACTGGTTGAGAGACTGGTTGACTTTAGTAACAAGCTGCTCACATGTGCAAATAAGAAAAAAAAACCTGACTACAAAAGCAAGGCTGTAAATTCACCAGTTCGCCCGCCCATCCAGTCCTGATGTTTAATGGTAAACAAACTTGGCTTGCTGTCCTCAATGGAGACTCGAACCCGAGGCTTGGCTTTAGCTCAGAGTTCAAACCCCCCCACTGAACTACCTAGAGGGAGAATAACAGAAAAAGAGGAGGAGATGGGGAGGTGGAGGGATGCCGGAAGAATTGTCAATGTGTGCTGCTTATATAGGCTCGTAATGATGAATGACAGGCCTGAATGATTAAGCTCCTCCCGAACCTACGTTTGGAACTTCATTTAAAGAAGAGACAGTGATTTGGTGCAAGTCACCATGATTGGCATAGAGCTTTAACTTGCTACAGAAAAACTGCTACACTGGAAATCTACAGCATTTTTTATTTCTTTATTTATTTTTTTGCTCAAAAGAGGAAGCATTTGGATTTTGGAGGTAAGATACTACAGAAACAGTCACTGTTATATTGACTTTATATTGGCTTTGTCACATTGATTTTAACATTACATTACTGTGATGATAATTTTAGTAATTTATAATAAATGGAATTAAACAAGTTAGAGGAATTTCTTTATAAACTGAGACTGGAAATAAATTAGAATTTATACAACCCTGATTACATTACTGATTACATAACACATAGATGTACACTATTTATATACAGATAAAATACGAAGTAAATGGAGCAGTGGTGTTAAGTATTTATTTGTTAAGTATTTATTTGTTATATTCATGCTCCTGAGGTCTTAATGTGTATTTTGCATCATACAGCGTGGGTATTGATGAGGATTGTCTCATGACTCTTGTTCTTTATGTCATAGTGTTTTACTACATCAAGAGAAAGGTGTGTTAGTTGACATGTGAATCCATCAGCCGTCACACCCAACGAGTCTCAGTTCTCCAGCATGCCTTCATTTATTTAGAAGACATTTTTACAGGGTGACAAGTAATGAACAAAATTTTACAGTACAAGCAATTCATTTAGGGGACAAAAAGAACTGTGCCCGTAGTTAGAGGCAGAACGTCGTAAGGGGTGTGACGTTTAGAAGAATGTTTCATAAGCACAAGACAGTTTGTGAAAAGAGAGTTTGGGAATTACACTGTTATATACAATATGAAGTTATTTTCTTCTCACAGCAGTATGGATGTCTATTGCACACTCTTGATGCTTACTGTGACTCTACCAACATGTAAGTATTGTTAACCATGTTATTAGCTCAGACATACTTAACAATGACATGCTGATACATTACAACTTTTTCTAATTTAATGTGAAATGATTTCATTTAAATTTACACATGATAACATAATCCAAACATCCGTGTTTAATTTCAGAGAGCCCAGATACTGTATATGTACCATCATTCAAAAGTTTGGGGTCTGTGAAATATTTTGTTTTTGTTTCTTTTTTTTTTTTTTTTAAGAAGTCTTTTATGCTCAACAAGGCTGCAAAAATACAGTAAAAATAGTATTATTCTGGAATATTATTACAATTTTAAACAACTGGTTTCTATTTTCATACATTTTAAAAACTAATTTATTTCTGTGACAACAAAGCTGAATTTTTAGCATCACTCCTCCAGTTTTCAATGTCACATGATCCGTCAACAATCATTCTAATATACTGATTTGGTGCTCAAGAACATTTACTATTATTATCCTTTTTAGTGCTGCTTAATATTTTTATGGAAACTGATACATTTTTTCAGTATTCCTTGATGAATAGGAAGTTCAGACAAACAGCATTAACTCGAAATACAAATATTTTGTTTTGTTCTTTTTTTTACCATCAGCTTTTATCAGTGTAATGTATCATTAAAAGTATTAAATTTTACAGACCCCAAACTTTTGAATGGTAGTGTAAATAATGTTACACTGTAAAAAATAAAAAAACACAATTTGTTGAGTCAGCTTAAAATAACTTGTTACCCTGCTGCTTTAAAATTTTAAGTTCAGTCAACTAAAACAAGTTCATTCAACTTGAAATGTTAAGTTGTACTAAGTAACCACTTAGATATTTGTGTTTGCTAAACTTAACAGATGGGTAAGTAACCCAGCTGCCTTAAAATTTTAAGTTGATTCAACTCAAGTTGTCACTTAGTATAATTTAACATTTCAAGTTGAATAAACTTTTTTGAGTTGACTGAACTTAAAATTTTAAGGCAGCCAGGTTACAAATTATTTTAAGTTGACTCAACAAATTGTTTTTTTTTTTTTTTTTTTTTTTTTTTTTTTTTACAGTGTAGCAGTTCGTTCCTGTCAGTAGATTTGTATTATTGCTCAAACTGATTCAACCGCTTTTAGCGCTTGACTTAAACATTAATATCTTTTCTCTAGCACATCTGTACAGCGTAAAAAGCTTGCTACAGTTCAGGGAAATGATTAAATGTGCATTACCGGACAGTTCCCCGCTGTTGGATTTTGCTGACTATGGCTGCTTCTGTGGTTTAGGTGGTACAGGGACGCCTGTTGACCAGCTCGACCAGTTAGTGTGTTTTGTTATTTTCAATCAGAATGTGTTAGTGTTTATCACACAGTGATCATTCTGAATCATTTTGTATTAATGTTCTTTCTCTATTAATTGGTAGGTGTTGTTTTACCCATGATGCCTGCTATGGCAGAGTCCTGACGTACTGCTCATTACTGTTTGACAATCCCTACACAAACTCTTATGACTACAAATGCGATAAGAATACCAAAACAATCACATGTCTGGGTGAGTGAAAATGAACCCCATCTTTTCTGAATCAATCAATGTTGCTGAACGAATCAGTTGAGTGAATGAAGCAGTGACTCAAAATTCCTGACTGAATCACTGATTCAGTGGCTCATTTGTAAAGATAGTACTACTACTAGCGTAACATATAACTGCAGAAAAAGTTTTGGACTAGTAAGGAACCCTGTTTCCGCTACTGAATAAAAATATATATATATATCTAAAAAAAAAAGGTAATTGCGACTTTTATCTGACAATTGCGAGTGCACTTTTTTCTCATAATTTCAGGATATAAACGTACAATTCTGAGAAAAGTCAGAAATGCTAGATATAAGCTTGTAGTTCTGATTTTTTTTTTTCTCAGAATTTCGTGCTATAAATTTGCAGTTGTGAGAAATTTCTTGCAGAATTTGCAAGATATAAACTCAGCATTCTGTCTTTTTTCTCAGAATTGCATGATATAAACTCCCAATTGCAAGTTGGAATTGTGAGATAATGTAACGCCACGCCAGCAGAGGGAGCCCTTGCTCATGGACTGTCTGTTACCGCTCCCTCTGCTGCTTCTTGGGTTACTTCCTGTTTGGTGGCCATTTAAGGAGGCCTATACCAAACAAGCCTGGCGAAGTATTGTTTTGCCTGTGCAGACTCTACAAAGCATTTTTCCTGATTTCATTGCCTTGATTTGTTGTTTCCACGGTTTTGTTTCTTGGTCATAGTTTTTCCTTGTTTCTTTGCCATAGTTTTGTCTAGTTTCATTGCCATAGTTTTTGCCTAGTTTCATAGTCTTGTTTATTTTGCTACTTTGGACTGCTCACTTGGACTTTGACCTTCTGCCTGTTTATTTGGATTATGCTTTTGTCTTGCCTTCGGATTACTGTTTGTTTGGTCATCGACCCTGCCTGTCTTGACTACGCTGTGTTTAATAAAGCTCGCATCTGGATCTAACATGCCTTACTGGAGTCCCGTTACAGATAACTTGCAATTCTGTGTTTTAAAGTCAAAAAGAATAAAAAAAAAAGATATAAACCCACAGTTCTGACTTTTCTTCCTTAGAATTGCGTGACATAAACTCGCAATTACGAGTTCTAAAGTCAGAATTGTGAGATATAAGCTCATAAAATTGCATGATATAAACTTGTAATTCTGTCTTTTTCTCAAAACTGCATGATATAAACTCAGAATTGTGTGCTTTAAGTTTGCGGTTGCGAATTCTAAAGTCTAATTCTAATTTTGAGACTCGCAATTTTGAGAAATTAAGTCAGAATTGCAAGAAATAAACCCGCAGTTCTGACTTTTTTTTTCTCTCCGAATTGCAAGTTTAAGATATAAACTCACGATTCTGAGGGGGAAACAAGACTGATATTTTCTCAGCATTGTGATTTTACGTCTCACCTCTCTGACTTAACTTTGCGTTTCATCACAATTGCGAGATATGAACTCGCAATTATGAAAAAAAAAGTCTGAATTGGAGTTGATATCTCGCAGTTCTGACTTTATTTCTCAGAACTGCAACTTTAAATTCCGAGTTTTTGTTTCTCTCAATTGTGAGTTTATCATGCAATTCTGGCTTTATAACTCACAATTTTTGCGGGTTACAAAGTTAGAATTGCGAAATATGAACTTGTGATAAAGTCAGAATTGTGAGATACAAACCAGCCATTTGGACTTTTTTTCCCTCAGAATTGCGTGAAATAAACTTGCAATTATGAGTTTCAAAGTCAGAATTGCGGGATATAATCTCCTAACTGTGACTTTTTCCTCAGATTTGTGTAATATAAACTCGCAATTGTGAGTTATAAATGAAATATATATGAGTTAAATGAAATAAATGAGTTAAATGAAATCAGATTTCACAAGATATATGTTTGGCATTCTGTCTTTTTTCTCAGAATTGCATGATGTAAACTCACAATTGTGAGTTATAAAGTCAGAATTGTGAGATATAAACCCACAGTTCTGACTTTTTTTCCTCAGAATTGCAATTACGAGTTCTAAAGTCAGAATTGTGAGATATAAGCTCATAGAATTGCATGATATAAACTTGTAATTCTGTCTTTTTCTCAAAATTGCATGATATAAACTCAGAATTGTGTGATTTAAATTTCCGGTTGCGAATTCTAAAGTCAGAATTTCCAGACTCGCAATTTTAAGAAATTAAGTCAGAATTGCAAGAAATAAACCCGCAGTTCTGACTTTTTTTTTCTTTCTCAGAATTGCAAGTTTAAGATATAAACTCACGATTCTGAGGGGGAAACAAGACTAATATTTTCGCAGCATTGCGATTTTACGTCTCACATCACTGACTTTACTTGCAATTTTGTGTTTCATCACAATTGCAAGATATAAACTCGCAATAATGAAAAAAAAGTCTGAATTGGATTTGAAATAGAAACAAGTTTTTGTTTCTATTGTGAGTTTATCATGCAATTCTGGCTTTATAACTCACAATTGCGAGTTTATATCTCACAGTAAAAAAGTCAGAATTAAAAGATGTAAATTTGCAATCGAGAAAAAAAAAAGTTGTAATTAAAAATTTTTTTTAAAAATTGTAAGAATTTTAAATTGCATGAATTTGCGTATACCATTATAAAAAGTCGCAATTACCTTTTTAATTTTTTTATTTGGTGGCAGAAATGACCTTCCATAGTAACCGGTTTCCATTTTCAGACACCTAATTGTTAATTGAAATGAAATGAAAATGTATTAAATATTGCATGTATTTGAACATTAAATTCAGTTAGTTGACTAATTATATGCTTTTTGAGCCACTTAAGTATGACTTAATTTTTAATATAATATTCCCATATTAAATTTAACTTTTTTTGAAAACTACATCTTGTCCCTAAACAGTGTAAATTAATGTTTAAAAATAGAAGTACACTACAATTGCACACTCCTTTACACAACCTCTCCTTTTCTCTTTCAGACAGTAATGATGCGTGCGATATGTTAGTCTGCCAGTGTGACAAGTCTGCAGCGGAGTGTTTTGCTCAATCCCCTTACAACACCTCCAATAATCATCTGTCCTCGAATGTTTGCAGCTCAGCTTCCAGAGAGATCAGCAGCTTTCTCACCGCTCTCACTGCATTCACAGTCACTCTCACACTCCTATACAACAACTAAATACCCTGCAATAAGTGAAATGTGCATGCACTGAACATAACTGTGTTATGAATGCTTTGTTAAGAATCCTTTGTGTGCATACAGCTGTTTTGCATGTACTCAAGCATTTTGCAACTTTTTCCAAGCCGTATGAAGTTCCCATGCTTTTCGAGAAAACTGTATTCTTCTACCAGCTGTGCAAACTGCAAACACATGCTGATGTTCCCAAAGATCAACACGCAGACACACACATAAATGTAGATAAGTGTACATAAATCCACTTAACCTGCACACGTAACAATCTCAGCAACTGTGGGTGCTTTTGTGTGTGCGCGTATGCATTAACATATGCCTGTAATTCACAGTTAGCTTATCAATGTGCCCCGCCCATCAAGGTTATAGACCTATAAGTTATAGGTAATTAGCCACTAACACCTGTTCACCTAGTCTTCACCATGAACACCTTCCTGTCTGTCGTGATCCTGAGTTTGAGTCTGCCCACCTGTGAGTACACTTAAGATAGGTTCTGCTATTTCCCTCTTTATTTTTTTACATTAGTTATTATATTTTATTATGTATGCAAACCAAATATTTAACATATAGTGATACCGAATATAATTTGTGAAACAGCATTTATTTGTTAGTCCAATAACTGAGCTAATAAATACCTTCTGGTTTTGTTGTTCATTTATTAGATCAAATATTGTATGTGAATGTAAATTAAAGGGATACTCAATCCAAAAAAAATTTGTCATCATTTATCCCCAATGATGTTCCAAAAATGTCTCCTGTGCAACACAGAAGACGATATTTTGAGTAGTGCTGTCAAACGATTAATCATAATTAATCACGATTAATCGCATCCAAAATAAAAGTTTTTGTTTACATATACTGTGTATATTTATTATATATATGTAAATACTCGTACATACAGTACATATTTCGAAAATATTTACATGCATTTATTTATATTCATATAATTGACTTTACATATACATATTTTTAATATATAAACATTTTTCTTAAATATATATGTGTATGTGTGTGTTTATATATACATAATAAATATACATAGTACACACACATATTATGTAAACAAAAACTTATTGTGGATGTGATCATGATTAATCACTAAAGAGCACTAATTTTGGTCATTTTGAATGCAATGGGTTCCTTTCTGTGTTCTGTAGAAGTAAGAAAGTCATATAGGTTTCTAACAACATAAGGGTGTTTTCATTTTTGGGGTTAGTATTTTTTTAAACTAGACCTAAAGTCAGAAAACTCTGCATGCTAAAAGGATTGCTGAATGAAATTAGCTTTGAGAACTGCAGAGAGTATGTCTGTAACTTAATGGTGTTGTTGTTGTTGTTTTGCACTTTAATATAATATTTACATATTACATTTTTAAAGTTGTCTTAAATATAATATTTAATATAATAATATAATATTACATATTAAATTGGACTTATTTTTAAAACCTCATCTTGTCCCTAAACTGTGTAAAGTCATGTAAAAATAAAATAAAATAAAATAAAGTGGCATGACTACCAAGGTAGACTGTGATCTGTAAAAACATGGATGCCTATTCAAATTTTATATTTTGTATTTACATTTTGTACTCTGACAGTTTGGCACGTATAGAACAGTTGATAAGAAAGAAGAAATACAGTCTGTTGTTTATATAAGATTTAGATATTATTGCATCATTAGACTGCTAATCAGTTTGAAGTACTGATAAACTATCACTGTTTAACAGTGCTGGCGAGTCCAGACTACCGCTCGCTGTGGCAGTTCAGGGCTATGATCCTCTGTACCATCCCTGACAGCTGGCCTTTACTGGATTACGCAGACTACGGATGCTACTGTGGAAAGGGAGGCTCGGGCACCCCGGTGGATGAACTGGACAGGTAAGATTTAAACCGGTTACAGGCACACTGAATTAATCTTAACCTTAACAGCTTGGCTCATTAAAGGAGAAGTTCACTTCCGGAACAAAATCTTACAGATAGTTTACTCACCCCCTTGTCATCCAAGATGTTCATGTCTTTCTTTCTTTAGTCGTAAAGACATAATGTTTTTTGAGGAAGATATTTCAGGATTTCTCTCCATATAGTGGACTTCTATGGTGTCTGCGAGTTCGAACTTCCAAAATGCAGTTTAAATGCAGCTTTATAGGGCTTTAAACGATCCCAGCCGAGGAAAGAGGGTCTTATGTAGCAAAACTATCAGTTATTTTTTTAAAAAACTGACAATTGATATACATTTTAACCTCAAATGCTTGTCTTGTCTAGCTCTGCGTGAACTCTGTGTATTCCGGTTTTTATGACAGTTAGGGTATGACGAAAAAACTCCCGTCTCATTTTCTCCTCCAACTTCAAAATCACCCTATATCGCTGTTTTACCCTTTTTTGTAAAGGGCATTTGAGCTTCTTTGCACGTTCACTTTGTAAACACTGGATCGGTACTTTTGCAGCAATGTAGAACAATTTTGAAGTTGGAGGAGAAAATGAGATGAAGGTTTTTCGACCTACCCTAACTGTCTTGAACTGGAATACACACAGTTCATGCAGAGCTAGACAAGATGAGCATTTGAGATTAAAAAGTATATAAATTGTAAATTAAAAAAAAAAAAAAAAAAAAACAGATAGTTTTGCTAGATAAGACCCTTCTTCCTCAGCTGGGATCGTTTAGAGCCCTCTGAAGCTGCCTTTTGGAAGTCCAAACTTTGGGGGACCACTGAAGTCCACTATATGGAGAGAAATCCTGACATTTTCTCCTCAAAAAACAATTTTTTTTTACGACTGAAGAAAGAAAGAAAGAAAGAAAGAAAGAAAAAGAAAGACAGAAAAAGAAAGAAAGAAAGAAAGAAAGAAAGAAAAAGAAAGAAATGAACATCTTGGATGACAAGGTTGTGAGTAAATTATTTGTAAATTTTGTTCTGGAAGGGAACTTCTCTTTTAATATTAACTGAGTGACTCATGATTATTAATTAGAGAGTTTGGCCACATTTTTTTACAGCAGCCAGGCAACACAAATGTTTTTTGTTGTTGTTGTTGTTGTTGTTTTTTACTTCATTGGTAAATTGTTTAAAGCATAATTAACTATCTAAAATGTTTTGAGGATTGAGCTCAGATTAAGAAAAAACTATTTGCTTCTTAAATTCAAATTCAAGATATATCTTCCAATCCGTTTTTATTATGAATATTTAATAACGCGTTACAGTCAAGCAAATTTAATCATTACCTTATTAATGAGATTTTGGCACAATAGTAGTGTGAATATTAATTAAGCGGCTCATTTCTATTAATGATGCATCACTGTACCATGTCTCCATAAAGAAATCGGCTACATTTTTTTTTTCACAGCAGCCAAGTAACACAAATATCCTAAAATACAATAATTATTGATCAAAAAGTGAAGGCGACAAACTTTCCAATCATGTCCACTGCATTCTCTATCCATCTAGGTGCTGTGAGGTGCATGATCAATGTTATTCTGACTCGTGGCAACTTGAAGACTGCTGGGGTATCTTAGACAACCCCTACACTGAAATCTACTCATTCTCATGTGACAAACAGGCAATGAAAGTCACCTGCCATGGTAAGATGCTACACTCAGCAGGACAGACTGTAGTAAAGAGTCTATCTGTAAAATCTAAACTGCATCTGGTTTGTGGCACATATTTGGACTTTTGATTTTTTGTTTCTTGCAGCTGACGCGAATCGCCCCTGTGAGATGTTCATCTGTGAATGTGACAGAAAAGCAGCCGAATGCTTTGCACAAGCAGGTTACAACCCAGAGCACGAGCACTATCCTAGTGAAAACTGCCAATAAACTGAAACTCAATAAAGGTTTGAGACTGTTCCTAAAGTCTCATTGAAGATGCAACAGTATATCATGTAACAGTTTATTTTTGTTTATGCCAGTTGATATTTAAATCTTAGCAGACAGATTCTTTAATGGTATATGTAAATTCATGCGATTAAAATTATTACTTTTTTTTTTTTTTTTTTAATTTCAGTTTTTTCACATGTAATCAAAACACATCTTAATTCAGGCAGGTTTCCAAGTCCAATATAAATACTTTGCTAAGGAGTAAAAATCAGGGAATACAGTGGGGTCCAAAAGTCAGAGTTGACATTGGAAATATGGGATTCATAATCTAATTTACACCTGGAAATAAACAAAGTTTTAAAAGACTTGATTAAAAATTATTAATTAGGAATTAATTTCAAGGTCACTAATCAAATAAGTACATTTGCGACACTGATCATGTGACTCTTTGATCAAGCTCAATATGTTCAAGACGATTCTGGAGAACATTATCATCAGGTTTTAACACAAACTTGTGAAGTTCAAGGGCTGAGAAACCAAATTCAACTGTTTTTGCTGATGATATATATTGCGATGATATTTTATGATTATTAAAGGGGTCGTTGGATGTCCATTTTCCACAAGTTGATATGATTCTTTAGGGTCTTAATGAAAAGTCTATAACATACTTTGATTAAAATTTCTCAGTGGTAGTGTAAAAAAACACCCTTTTTACCATGTCAAAATCAGCTCTGCAGAAATCATCCCATTCTGTTGCGTGTTCCCTTAAATGCAAATGAGCTCTGCTCACCCTGCCCCCCTCTCGTCTGTGGGGTGACGAGCCATGCTCTGTTCACTTTAGCCGCATTTAGCCACTAAACTTTCTAACTGTACTTTGTACAGTTGCTGTAAGTAAAGCTGGATCATGAATGATTCGCATGAACATATGGATATATGTAGATCGGGAGGTGCACTCCCTTCACAGACAAACGTAATCCACTGCGTCTTCAGCGGCTCAGATGTCGGGAGTAAATGACGACTACTATATTCATTATTACATCTAACAACAAAACACCCCAATCGCTTAGGAGCCATTCTTGTCTACATCCCTGCTCCAGCATCGAAACAATGGCTATCAGACTGTTACAGCTCATTCAGGGCGGGTCTAAGGTAAGACACCGGTGTCAATCAAACTATCGTGGGAGCGGCCTCTGTCGGTGTGACGTTACACAGAAGCTGAGAATGGACATCAAATTTGACATCAAAAATTAGGGGGTTGAAGAAAAATGCTGACAACATACTTATGTAAGTATGTACAAACACAAAGAGGACGAGAACAAGAAGAGGACCCACGGTAAAGAGGGTTCGTGGGTGGACAGGGTGGGAAGCAGTTCTTCTGTTTTCCAGTCTGTTAGCCATTCTTTATTGTCCAGCTCCACAAGGACTCCCACTGCTGTGGATATTGCTGGTTCACACACCTTGTCAGACCTGCATTGGGCCTTATGCTCCTCAGTGGGTGTAAGCTCCCCGACTGCTGTGGGCTCTATATTGTAATATGTGTTGCAGGGTGGTAGTGGGCTGGGCTCTAAGATGTGCTCCATGTGGACCACTGGAGGATCTTGGGCAGGCAGGTTTGGGACAAGTATACCTGGTTTGGAACGGGCTTCCTCTTTCACAATTAGCGGAGTATTTCACTTCCAGAACAAAAATGTACAGATAATTGCTCCTCTGGAATATTTTTGTGGGTCCAAAGATGATGAAAAAGGTTCCAAAAGTAAATAAAAGAACACAGTTTATTAAAAAAAGAAGAAGAAGGTAATTCAAACTGCAAACCAAGCTACAAAACAGTGTGCATTGCACATCAAATACCAGACAACTGAACACTGAACAACATTAGTTCACTTCCAGAATAAAAATTTCCTGATAATTTAACTCACCGCTGTGAAGGTGTTCATGCCATTCTTTCTTCAGTAGAAAAGAAATTAAGGTTTTTGAGGAAAACATTCCAAGATTTATTTTCTATATAGTGGACTTCAATGGGAGCCAATAGGTTTTAAAGGGCTCTACACGATCCCAGCCAAGGAATGAAGGTCTTATCTAGCAAAACAATGTCATTTTCAAATAAATAAATAAATAAATAAAATAATAATAATAATAAAGATTTATATACTTTTTATCCAAAAATGCTCCTCTAGCACTAGCTCTGCGTCCATGACTTCACACATTATGTAGTCACGTTGGAAAACAACAATCTTTACAAAACAAGGTAAAACAACAATGTCAGACGATTTTTAAGTTGGAAGAGAAAATTCCAACTTAATTTGATTCATTTAAACAGTTGATTTATTCAGGAACTGATTCATTTAAACGGTTGATTCATTCAGGAACGAAACACCGTCATGTTGTTTAGAGACTCAAAACAGTGCAGTGGCTGTGTTTGGAATGATTTTTTTGTTGAAATACAGCAAAAATAGAAAATATGGTGTCTAAAACATAAGTTTCTTAATATTAACTTCTAGTTTATTAAACTGTTGTACTGTATAAACTGTATCAGTATGTTACTGTATAAACTGTATAAAATTGATATCATATTTGTGATTTTTGCCAAAAAAAAAAAAAAATGCACTCTTTGTGTTATATTGATTAACTATATGAAATGTTATAAATATACATTTACTGCCCCCATATCCTGAATTTTGGGAAAATGCATTTTATTACACTGAATCACGCAGTGAAAGAACGCACTCTGAATGAGCACATTCAGTCTAGCTAGTTTTTAAGCACTCATAACTCCCTTTTATAATCAGTGAAGCTGTCTATACACTGTATGATAAATAAATCTCTTACTTACATAGTTCGTATATCTGCACTTTGTTGCTTAAGATGAGGAGTTCAATCTGAACAAAACTCCAGGTTTCCGCAATTTCTGTTCTGAACGCCTCTGATTGGCCACTGTATTCTAAACTCAATAGAGTCGTGTGTGATTGGTTATAATGCGCAACGCTGTAAAAACAAAATATGATTTAAGGCGAGCAGGTCTAAATTTAATACAGCAATCGAATCTTTTAATTATTATTATATTTTAAAGTATTATATTTAGTATTTTTTTAGTATTATATTTAGTATTATATTTTTATTGAAAAACCAGGTGACCCCCCAAGTATATTTTTTGGGTGTTATGGGGGGTCCCTTAATGCTTATGGGAGGTCCGGGTCCCCCCAAACTCCTAAACTGAAAATGTATAAATTCAAACTTACATTAAATGCAATTAGTTGTCCATTAATATGCTTTTTGAGCCAGGACATGAGTACATCTTTTTTTAAGTGTGCATAAGTGTTATATTAAACAGTCATGAAAGAGTACTCTCTTTAAGTATGCTTAAGTACGCCTTTTATTTCATTAGTATATTATCTGCAAGTAAGAGCTGAAGTACACTACAAGTGCATATCAGTACAATGAAACACACTCCTTTATACAACCTTCTTTCAGATAGCAATGATGAGTGTGAAATGTTATTCTGCCAGTGTGACAAGGTTGCAGCGAATGTTTTGCTCAATAATGCCTCAAATAGACTGAATTCTTATACCAGCTGTGCAAATTGCAAACACATGCTGACGTTCCCAAAGATCAAACACACACCTACACATACACAAGTGTACGTAGATGCACTTAACTTGCACAAAACAACTTAACTTGTAACAATCTCAGCAACTGTACTTTTGGCCGCTTGTGTGTGCATGTGTGCACCATTATAAACATATCCTATGTTTGTAATTCACAAAGTTATCAAAGTGTCCAGCCCATCAAGGTTAAATAAATAAGTTTAGACCTATAAATAATAAGTCGCTAACACCTGTTTAGTCTTCACCATGAACACCTTCCTGTCTCTCGTGATCCTGAGTGTGAGTCTGCCCGCCTGTGAGTACACTTAAGATCTCAAACTTGTGGAGTTCAAGGGCTGAGAAACCAAATTCAACTGTTTTTGCTGATGATATATATTGCGATGATATTTTATTATTATTAAAGGGCTCGTCGGATGTCCATTTTCCACAAGTTGATATGATTCTTTAGGGTCTTAATGAAAAGTCTATAAGATACTTTGTGTTACCGGGAAGGAGAGACGTGAGGCGAGCGGATCCATGCGCGAGCTTTTATTTATAGGACGTGACAAAGACATGGTCGTACAGGCAGGGTCGAAACAGGAGCAGACAGGAATATAACAGGCAATCGTAAAGAATAATCCAATAAGCAAGAGCGAGAGTCCGAAAAGGCAGGCGGCGTACGGTCGAAAACGGGATGGGCCAGGCAAGAGAACTAAACACTGGGAAACAAGGAAACTAGGAAACGCTATAGAAACAAATACAACAATACAACAATCCGTGGTTTGCAAGTGGAAAGACCGGGGCTTTTATAGCGCCGCTGATAGGTCGCGGGTGAAGTGCAATGGCTGATGGGGAATGTAGTCCGGGGTGTGGTGCAACAGTCTGTGTGTGACAGGGCGAGAGTGACATCTGGCGGTGAGCGGTGAGCGGACAGCGGGACACTGACCAGATTCGTGACATAGCCCCCCCCCCAAGGAGTGGCTTCCAGACGCTCCAACAGAATAACAGTCCAGGGGAGCGGTGGGGCGGGAGTGAGACAGGGCGAGGGCTGGAGGACCAGGTCCATGTGGGAGGCCCAGTGATTGAGGCAGGACCAACAGAGCAGGAGCCCACCAGGGTGGGGCTGGAGGCGGAGCAGGAGGCACAGGAGCCCTCCAGGGCGGTGCCGGAGGCGGAGCAGGAGGCACAGGAGCTCTCCAGGGCGGTGCCGGAGGCGGAGCAGGAGGCACAGGAGCCCTCCAGGGCGGTGCCGGAGGCGGAGCAGGAGGCACAGGAGCCCTCCAGGGCAGTGCCGGAGGCGGAGCAGGAGCCCTCCAGGGCGGAGCCGGAGGCAGAGCAGGAGGCGCAGGAGCCCTCCAGGGCGGAGGCGGAGGCGGAGCAGAAGGCGCAGGAGCCCTCCAGAGCGGAGGCGGAGCAGGTGCCCTCCAGGGCGGAGGCGGAGCAGGAAGCACAGGAGCCCTCCAGGGCAGAGGCGGAGGCGGAGCAGAAGGCGCAGGAGCCCTCCAGGGCGGAACAGGAGGCGGAACAGGAGGCGCCGAGGCCCTCCAGGGCTGAGCAGGAACCCGCGTCATGGATTGGGACCTGGGGAGAGCAGGGACAGAGGAGGCAGAGAGAACAGGGAGAGAAGCAGAGAGACCACAGGATAACGCCGCCTCCCTAGGAGGATCCACAGCCGAAGCTGACACCTCAGGAGGCATTGGCGCGGCCTCTCCGACAGGGAAGGCCTCTGGAGCTGACTCGTGGTCAGACAGGGCCTCTGGAGCAGACTTGAGACCAGACGGGACCTCTGGAGCTGACTCGAGACCAGACAGGACCTCTGGAGCTGACTCGAGACCAGGCGGGAGCTCTGGAGCAGGAAACCGCGTTATGGCCTGGGACCTAGGAACAGCAGAGACAGAGGAGGCAGACAGAATAAGGGGAGAAGCAGAGAGGTTGTAGAGGGATGCCGCCTCCGTGGGAGGATCTACAGCCAAGGCTGACACCTCAGGAGGCATTGGCATGGCTTCTCCAAGTGAGGGGAGCTCTGGAGCAGGCTTGTGATCAGACGGGAGCTCTGGAGCAGGCTTGTGATCAGACGGGAGCTCTGGAGCTGACTCCGGAACAGACGTGACCTCAGGAGCTGAGTGTGCAGCCCACACACACCAGAAGGCCACTGCCATTATAGGAAGAGCAGCGGCAGGTGACAGGACATCATTATAGGAGGGTTCTGACAATGTTGATGGTACTAGGATGTTTGAAGATCGCCCTGACCCTAGTGGTGGTTCCACCACGCTGGCCTCCATGACTGGCCGTGCCCTTGGGGTGTTGGATGAGTTGTGACTTGACTCTGGGCCGTCAGACGTGACATGGTGAGGCTCTGGACAGATAGACGAGATGTGACGGGGCTCTGGAAGGTCATACGACCAGATGTGACTTGGCTCTGGGCGGTCAGACGAGACGTGACTTGACTCTGAAACAACAGCAATACCTTGACTTGGCTCAATAAGTGGCGCTGTGACTTGACCTGACACGTGAAGTCCAGCGATGATTTGTCTTGGCCTATGAGGATCAACGGTGACTTGACCTGGTTCGTGGTGACTGGCTGAGGCCTGACTTGGCTTGTGAAGAGCAACTGTGACTTGACTAGGCTCGTGGAGATCAGCTGTGGCTTGACTTGGTTCGTGAAGATCAGTAGTGAATTGACTTGACTCTTGGAGATCAGCAGTGATTTGACTTGGCTCGTGAAGATCAGTAGTGACCTGATTTGACTCATGGAGATCAGCGGTGACTTGAACTGGCTTGTGAGGATCAATGACTTTACTTGACTCAGGAACCACGGCTGTGACTTCACTTGACGCAGGAACGACCGCCTTGCCATTGCTTGACGCAGGAACGACCGCCTTGACGTTGCTGGACTTGGAAGCTTGACTGGACCTGGAAGCTTGACTGGACTTGGAGGCTTGACTGGACTTGGAGGCTTGACTGGACTTGGAGGCTACAGCTGTAGCCTGACTTGACTCTGGAGCAGCGGCTGAAGTTTGACTTGGCTCTGGAATAACAGCAGCAGCTTGACTTGGCTCATGAGGATCTGCTATAACCTGGCCTGGCTCATGGAGATCCGCTGTACCGGGACTTGACTCATGAACAACATGGCTTGGCTCAGGAACAACAGCTGTAACGTGACTTGACTCAGGAACAACATGGCTTGACTCAGGAGCAACAGCTGTAGCGTGACTTGACTCGTGGGGAACAACTGTGACTTAGCTTGACTCATGGAGAACGACGGCTTTGGCTTGACTTGACTCTGTGTCTTGACTTGACTCTGTGTCTTGACTTGACTCAGGGGTAGCCGCCGCGGCATGAAGGAGCGCCATTTTAGCTGCCCATACCGTCACTAGAGGTGTGTCCAGTACGTGGGCCATCATGACCACAGGTGGCGTCCGGGCGCTGACCACAGGTTCTGTAATGGCGGCCATATTGTGGAGTGGCTTGGAGACGGCGGCCATCTTGTGCAGTTGCTTGGAGACGGCGACCATCTTGTGCAGTTGCTTGGAGACGGCGGCCATCTTGTGCAGTGGCTCTGGCGTGGCAGCCATCTTGTGCAGTGGCTCTGGCGTAGCAGCCATCTTGTGCAGTGGCTCAGGAAAGATGGCTGTAATTTGACTTGAGACAGGGGCAAT
This sequence comes from Labeo rohita, assembly GCF_022985175.1. NCBI lineage: Eukaryota > Metazoa > Chordata > Actinopteri > Cypriniformes > Cyprinidae > Labeo > Labeo rohita. Next base: position 11,850,940 of record NC_066876.1, on the reverse strand, counting down.
AGCTCTGACTTGACTTGACACAGGAAACACAGCTGCAATTTGACTTGACTTGGGAACTTGACTAGACTCGGGAAATGCAGCCGCAACTTGACTGGACTCAGAAACTTGACTTGACTCAGGAAACACAGCTGCAACTTGACTTGACTTGGAAACTTGACTTGACTCAGGAAATGCAGCTGTAACTTCATATAGCTCTGGTATGGCAGCTGTGACGTGACGGAGCTCTGTTTCCGCCGCCATCTTGTGAACGGGCTCTGCCGTCGCCGCCATCTTGTGAGCGCGCACCGCTGTCGCCGCCATTGCTTGAGCACGCTCCTGCACGACCGCCATTTCACGAGCGATCCAGGCAGCAAACGTGTTTGTGGGATCATGCTCCGGCATGACCGCCAATTTGCGAGTGGGACGCGCGGGCGCCATTACCACATTGTCGCGTTCCCTCTGCGCGACCCCTACGGTGCACGGCGAACCCACACACAACAGCGCAAAGTTCAGAAACGCCTCCAGTGACGAGCGTGGGCCCTCGCGTCTCAATTTTGTACAGAGGGGCTGGTTCACGCCATCACAAAAAATCTAAATTTTTATACAGTCCGGGAGAGTGGAATGGTTGGCAATTGAAAGAAACTCACGGATGTATTGATCCAGTGTGTGCGGTCCTTGTTTGATCCGGCAAAGAATCCTGTCTGTGTCCATATCATGTGAATGTCCGGGTAAAAAGCTGCTGGATCCTGTTGTGACGGATTGTTCTGTTACCAGGAAGGAGAGACATGAGGCGAGTGGATCCATGCGCGAGCTTTTATTTATAGGACGTGACAAAGACATGGTCGTACAGGCAGGGTCGAAACAAGAGCAGACAGGAATATAACAGGCAATCGTAGAGAATAATCCAATAAGCAAGAGCGAGAGTCCGAAAAGGCAGGCGGCGTACGGTCGAAAACGGGATGGGCCAGGCAAGAGAACTAAACACTGGGAAACAAGGAAACTAGGAAACGCTAAAGAAACAAATACAACAATACAACAATCCGTGGTTTGCAAGTGGAAAGACTGGGGCTTTTATAGCGCCGCTGATAGGTCGCGGGTGAAGTGCAATGGCTGATGGGGAATGTAGTCCGGGGTGTGGTGCAACAGTCTGTGTGTGACAGGGCAAGAGTGACATCTGGCGGTAAGCGGACAGCGGGACACCGACCAGATTCGTGACACTTTGATTAAAATTTCTCAGTGGTAGTGTAAAAAAACACCCTTTTTACCATGTCAAAATCAGCTCTGCAGAAATCATCCCATTCTGTTGCATGTTCCTTTAAATGCAAATGAGCTCTGCTCACCCTGCACCCCTCTCGTCTGTGGGGTGACGAGCCATGCTCTGTTCACTTTAGCCGCATTTAGCCACTAAACTTTCTAACTGTACTTTGTACAGTTGCTGTAAGTAAAGCTGGATCATGAATGATTTGCATGAACATATGGATATATGTAGATCGGGAGGTGCACTCCCTTCACAGACAAACGTAATCCACTGCGTCTTCAGCGGCTCAGATGTCGGGAGTAAATGACGACTACTATATTCATTATTACATCTAACAACAAAACACCCCAATCGCTTAGGAGCCATTCTTGTCTACATCCCTGCTCCAGCATCGAAACAATGGCTATCAGACTGTTACAGCTCATTCAGGGCGGGTCTAAGGTAAGACGCCGGTGTCAATCAAACTATCGTGGGAGCGGCCTCTGTCGGTGTGACGTTACACAGAAGCTGAGAATGGCCTGATTTGAAAAAGGGGATATTATTTTTACAGATTAATTAAAAACCAGTGGGTGGATTTTTGTCATTACAGGGTAGATTTGTACATACACTGCCAACACACATTTATGTTCAAACAACATGTAAAAGTGAACTTTACATCTAAAGACCCCTTTAAATTATATAAATAGAAAGCTTGGAAGCCTTGTTACTAGTGGTGTCAAACTTTTGGACCTCACTGAAAAACATGAGGGGCCCTACCTTGCACCTCCATCGCACATTTAGAAAAATTAGCATTTTCTGGGAGAAAAAAAAAAAGAATAAATTATTTAGAAAAATTACAACAAATGAATATTACAGGTATTGTTAGTATAGTTTACATATGGAAACACCTATATAAAAATAAAATTTTACAAAGACATAAAAAGTGGACTTGAGGGTCTCCAGAGAAAGTCTAACATCAGCAACATCTTAGCTGACCTAAGAGACTTTGAAGAATCATTATCAAAATTCAACTCTATATGGTAAAAAAATCCCATGCATCCAACATGTTTTGCTAAATTTGACATCAAAAAATTAGGGGGGTTGAAGAAAAATGCTGACAACATACTTATGTAAGTATGTACAAACACAAAGAGGACGAGAACAAGAAGAGGACCCACGGTAAAGAGGGTTCGTGGGTGGACAGGGTGGGAAGCAGTTCTTCTGTTTTCCAGTCTGTTAGCCATTCTTTATTGTCCAGCTCCACAAGGACTCCCACTGCTGTGGATATTGCTGGTTCACACACCTTGTCAGACCTGCATTGGGCCTTATGCTCCTCAGTGGGTGTAAGCTCCCCGACTGCTGTGGGCTCTATATTGTAATATGTGTTGCAGGGTGGTAGTGGGCTGGGCTCTAAGATGTGCTCCATGTGGACCACTGGAGGATCTTGGGCAGGCAGGTTTGGGACAAGTATACCTGGTTTGGAACGGGCTTCCTCTTTCACAATTAGCGGAGTATTTCACTTCCAGAACAAAAATGTACAGATAATTGCTCCTCTGGAATATTTTTGTGGGTCCGGTATTCTGTAATATTTACATCCAAAGATGATGAAAAAGGTTCCAAAAGTAAATAAAAGAACACAGTTTATTAAAAAAAGAAGAAGAAGGTAATTCAAACTGCAAACCAAGCTATAAAACAGTGTGCATTGCACATCAAATACCAGACAACTGAACACTGAACAACATTAGTTCACTTCCAGAATAAAAATTTCCTGATAATTTAACTCACCGCTGTGAAGGTGTTCATGCCATTCTTTCTTCAGTAGAAAAGAAATTAAGGTTTTTGAGGAAAACATTCCAAGATTTATTTTCTATATAGTGGACTTCAATGGGAGCCAATAGGTTTTAAAGGGCTCTACACGATCCCAGCCAAGGAATGAAGGTCTTATCTAGCAAAACAATGTCATTTTCAAATAAATAAATAAATAAATAAAATAATAATAATAATAAAGATTTATATACTTTTTAACCAAAAATGCTCCTCTAGCACTAGCTCTGCGTCCATGACTTCACACATTATGTAGTCACGTTGGAAAACAACAATCTTTACAAAACAAGGTAAAACAACAATGTCAGACGATTTTTAAGTTGGAAGAGAAAATTCCAACTTAATTTGATTCATTTAAACAGTTGATTTATTCAGGAACTGATTCATTTAAACGGTTGATTCATTCAGGAACGAAACACCGTCATGTTGTTTAGAGACTCAAAACAGTGCAGTGGCTGTGTTTGGAATGATTTTTTTGTTGAAATACAGCAAAAATAGAAAATATGGTGTCTAAAACATAAGTTTCTTAATATTAACTTCTAGTTTATTAAACTGTTGTACTGTATAAACTGTATCAGTATGTTACTGTATAAACTGTATAAAATTGATATCATATTTGTGATTTTTGCCAAAAAAAAAAAAAAAAAAAAATGCACTCTTTGTGTTATATTGATTAACTATATGAAATGTTATAAATATACATTTACTGCCCCCATATCCTGAATTTTGGGAAAATGCATTTTATTACACTGAATCACGCAGTGAAAGAACGCACTCTGAATGAGCACATTCAGTCTAGCTAGTTTTTAAGCACTCATAACTCCCTTTTATAATCAGTGAAGCTGTCTATACACTGTATGATAAATAAATCTCTTACTTACATAGTTCGTATATCTGCACTTTGTTGCTTAAGATGAGGAGTTCAATCTGAACAAAACTCCAGGTTTCCGCAATTTCTGTTCTGAACGCCTCTGATTGGCCACTGTATTCTAAACTCAATAGAGTCGTGTGTGATTGGTTATAATGCGCAACGCTGTAAAAACAAAATATGATTTAAGGCGAGCAGGTCTAAATTTAATACAGCAATCGAATCTTTTAATTATTATTATATTTTAAAGTATTATATTTAGTATTTTTTTAGTATTATATTTAGTATTATATTTTTATTGAAAAACCAGGGGACCCCCCCAAGTATATTTTTTGGGTGTTATGGGGGGTCCCTTAATGCTTATGGGAGGTCCGGGTCCCCCCAAACTCCTAAACTGAAAATGTATAAATTCAAACTTACATTAAATGCAATTAGTTGTCCATTAATATGCTTTTTGAGCCAGGACATGAGTACATCTTTTTTTTAAGTGTGCATAAGTGTTATATTAAACAGTCATGAAAGAGTACTCTCTTTAAGTACGCTTAAGTACGCCTTTTATTTCATTAGTATATTATCTGCAAGTAAGAGCTGAAGTACACTACAAGTGCATATCAGTACAATGAAACACACTCCTTTATACAACCTTCTTTCAGATAGCAATGATGAGTGTGAAATGTTATTCTGCCAGTGTGACAAGGTTGCAGCGAATGTTTTGCTCAATAATGCCTCAAATAGACTGAATTCTTATACCAGCTGTGCAAATTGCAAACACATGCTGACGTTCCCAAAGATCAAACACACACCTACACATACACAAGTGTACGTAGATGCACTTAACTTGCACAAAACAACTTAACTTGTAACAATCTCAGCAACTGTACTTTTGGCCGCTTGTGTGTGCATGTGTGCACCATTATAAACATATCCTATGTTTGTAATTCACAAAGTTATCAAAGTGTCCAGCCCATCAAGGTTAAATAAATAAGTTTAGACCTATAAATAATAAGTCGCTAACACCTGTTTAGTCTTCACCATGAACACCTTCCTGTCTCTCGTGATCCTGAGTGTGAGTCTGCCCGCCTGTGAGTACACTTAAGATCTCTTCTACCATTCAGACCCTTTTTTTTAATTTTATTTATTATATCTGATTATGTATGCAAAGCAAGTATTTAACATATAGAGATATTGAATATAATTTACAAAACAGAATGTATTTATTGTTGTTCATTTGTGTAAACTGTGTAAATTAATGTAAATAAATAATAAAAATATAATAAATGTAAAAATATTATATAAATAATATAAATATAAATAAATAATTAAGAAATCCAGTCTGTTGTTTACATAACATTTTGTTTTTGGGCCATTTCACCGAATGGGTGCCATTTCATGTACAAATATGCATAAAAATTAACTATAAAATACATTTTATTATTACGCAAAGTGTCCTGCACATTAATCTGACTGCAAATGTATAATATTTAATTTAAAAAAAAAATTAAAAACTACCTAAAACACTGAAAATACAGCATTTATGCAAGTCCCCAGTGTCTAACGCTACATTTTAACATGAAATATAACATTTAAAATCTTTCAAAAATCATTTTTATTTTGCATTTTTGTGTACCTCTGTATCCCATGTGTGATTTAAATACATTTATTTCAAAATAAATTTATAATTGGTTTAGATAAAATACACATTTTAGTTGTGTCCCCAGGTTTTCACTCAGTTCTGTTTCCCTCAACACATCTCCCCTTTTAAAAAACTGGAAAATTCCACAAGACAAATTTTCAACATAAAATTGCAACATCTGGATTTCCGGAAGGCAATGAAATGACCAAAAGCATGTGGTCTTATTTTCTTTTCTGGGGTTAAACCACCAGTTAAAAGTTAAACCACTATTTTTTAAATTAAGTTTGGTCCATCAAATTGCGTCACAAAAAAAAAAAAAGGTGTAAAATACACCTGTATGTAGATAAATAGTTCATCATATTTTTTTTATGATAAATATTATTTTTTGACCATGACATTTCTTTCAAATAAACACCTGCCTGAGGGGAAAACAAAGGAATTTGTTGACATTTTTTTAAACATGCTTTTTAAAAGACATAAGAGTTTTGGTAACAGGACTGAGAAAAATCCATCCATCTTCCACTTTAAGATTCTGTAAAAAATTCAGTAAAGTTACCGGCGATGGACCAATACAGATTTTGAATAGTTAAATATGTGTATTACTACATTCCATCTGAAAAAAAGCTAGAAAATGATTTTGGTTTTTTTTTGGAAGAGTTTTGGAAGCAAATGGCTCCCATTCGTGGAATGGCCCTTTTATTGCATCATTAGATTGCTAATCAGTATGAAGCACTGATAAACTATCACTGTTCAACAGTGCTGGCGAGTCCAGACTACCGTGCGCTGTGGCAGTTCAGGGATATGATCCTCTGTACCATCCCTGACAGCAATCCTTTACTGGATTACGCAGACTACGGATGCTACTGTGGACTGTCAGGCTCGGGCACCCCCGTGGATGCACTAGACAGGTCAGATTCATCAGGTTACATGGACACTGAATTAATAACTTAAATCAGTTTTGTCAGTCACACTTCAGCCTGCTCCGGTTGAGAAATTTATTGCGAAGTTTATAAATGTTTAAAGCTGTTGCACAAATGAATTTATTTTTGTAGGCAGCAGCATGCATTGCGGAAAAAAAATACTACAGTTAAAGACTTTTAAGGAGATGTTTCATAAAGGTTTGGCACAACAGTAAACCTAATCATCCTGGCTCATGAATATTAATTAGGCGATGTAATGTTTACCAATAAAGAGGCAACATCTCTTCTTCACAGCAGCCAAGCAACACAAACATCTTTTTGTATAGTTCACTCGAAAATAAAAATTTGGCCAATAATTACTCACCCTCATATCGTTCTAAACCCGTAAGATCTTCGTTTATCTTTGGAACACAAATGAAGAGATTTTCGGACTTCGACGACGAGCATTTTTGCAAGCAGAGGAATGTACACACATGCGTCGTGGTACTAGTGAACACGCCTCAAACACCGACACGGAAGAGAAGAAACTGTTGAATGTTTGTTTTCTTTGCGCACGAAAAGAAGCTTCATAAAATTTAGGCTGAACCACTGATGGCAGATGGACTATATCATCAATGTCCTACTACCTTTCTGGGCCTTGAACGTGGTAGTACCATTGCTGTCTATGCAGGGTCAGAAAGCTCTCGGATTTCATCAAAATTCTGACGACAAACAAAGGTTTATGGGTTTGTAAGGACATGAGGGTGAGTAATCAATGACAGAATTTTCATTTTTGGGTGAACTATCCAGATTGGTAATTTTTTAAAGCATAATTCTAACTAAAATATTCTAAGGTTTATGCTCAAATTAAGAAAAAAAATATTTCTTTAATTCAACTTCAAATTCTTTATCTTCTGATAAGTCTATTTCTGATACGCTACGGATGTTTAATGACGAAAATGTGTTACAATCAAGCTAATTTAAAGGGGTCATCGGATGCTAAGTTCACTTTTTCATGTTGTTTGAACATTAATGTGTGTTGGCAGTGTATGTACAAATCTACCCTATAATGATAAAAATCCATGCAGTGGTTTTAAATTAATCTGTAAAAATAATATCCCCTTTTTCAAATCGAGCCATTCTCAGATGCCTGTCGTTGTGCCGTCACACCCACAGAGGCCGCTCCCACGATAGTTGATTGACATGAGCTCTTACCTCAGATCAGCTGTCACAGTCCAGTAACTTTCCTTGTTTTGAAGCCAGAGCAGGGATGTAAGTTAGACAAGAATATCTCTGATTGAATGATTGAGGTGTTGTTGGACGTAATAATGAACATAGTGGTCGTCATTTGCTCCCAACATCTGAGCCGCTGAAGATGCAGTGGATTACGTTTGTTTGTGAAGGGAATGTGCCTCCCGATCTACATATATCCGTCTATGTTCGCGCGAATCATTCATGATCCAGCTTCACTTACAGCAGAAGTGAGTATAAGTGTTTTTTTATGAATCTTTGCAATCGCTTTTCCTTATAACGTGGTACTTAAGAAAGTTTAGCGGCTAAATGCGGCTAATGTAAACAAGACCGTCTTTCCACAGAGAGAAGAGAGGGGCGGGGTGAGCAGAGCTCATTTGCATTTAAAGGAACAGCCCCTTAGAATGAGATGATTTTTGCAGAGCTGATTTTGGCAAGGTAAAAAAATGGTGTTGTTTTACAAAACCATTGATAATTTTTAATCAAAGTATATTAGAGACTTTTCATTAAGACCCTAAAGAATCATATCAACTTGTGGAAAATAGGCATCCGATGACCCCTTTAATACCTTCTTACTGAGATTTTCAAAAAAAAAAAACAGAATTCACAGGTTTGGTCAGTTACCTGGATGCGCTGCCATTTTGGAGATACTCGGATGTAAACCACACCATGGATTGCATGGTTAATGTACTAATGAATAGGTTGTTCTGCTAATTTATGCTGTTTTACCACAGAAAAAAAATGAAAGCTGCAAAATTATATAGAGAAGGACTTAGTAAGCAGCAAAGGGCACAACTGAAGTTAATAGGTGGTGAAGATACGTACAAGCAGTATTAATTAAGGTATTTGCCTAATATTTCACCTACCTGACTGGAAATGATAAGAACAAACACAAATGTTGTCGGAATTCTTGCTCTGGAAATCCTGGTTCAATTTGGCCAACCACAAACACCTACTTTCCTCAGACAGTTTTTTGCACTCTTCTCCTTGATTTTATAACGTTTGTCAGTCTATAGTGCTCTGAATGTTTTTCCCGGTCTGACTGATTAGTACAGCCCAAAACATGACAATAACTGACCATTTTCAGCAGCAATAATCAGCAAAATTTGAGTTCTGTTTGGTTCAGCAGCATTGTTTATGTTCAGTGCTGCCAACATGGCCGATTGATGATGCGTTGTGAAAACACTTTATAGTGTGAATATTAATTAAGCAGCTCGTGAATATGAATGATGTATCATTTTACCATTTCTCCATAAAGAAATTGGCTACATTTTTCTTTTCCACCGCAGCCAATCAACACAGACATCCTAAAATATAATAATTATTGATCAAAAAGTGAAGGCGACAAACTTTCCAAACATGTCCACTGCATTCTCTATCCCTCTAGGTGCTGTCAGGTGCATGATCAATGTTATTCTGATTCTTGGCAACATGACGACTGCTTTGGTATCGCAGACAACCCCTACACTCAAGTCTACTCATTCTCATGTGACACACCGGCAATGAAAGTCACCTGCCATGGTAAGATGCTACGCTTAGTAGGACAGAATGTAGTAAAGAAGTCTATCTTTGTAAAACCTAAACTGCATCTGGTTTGTGGCACATATTTGGACTGGTGATTTTTTTGTTTCTTGCAGCTGACTCAAATCGCCCCTGTGAGATGTTCATCTGTGAATGTGACAGAAAAGCAGCCGAATGCTTTGCACAAGCAGGTTACAACCCAGAGTACGAGCACTATCCTAGTGAAAAATGCTAATGAACTAAAACTTGATAAAGGATTAGGATTGTCTCATTAAAGACAGCAATGGTATATCTTGTAACAGTTTATTTTTGTTTATGCCAATTGATATTTAATTCAGAGCAGACAGATTCTTTAATGGTATATGCAAATTTATGCGATTAAAATTCTTACAATTTTTTACAAATACGCTTTAGTCTTTTTTCCAGTAAAGATGTCTAAGTTGGAAATTAAGTATTAGATATTAGGACTTGGATTTCAGAGGATATATTTTTGAAGAATGAAGTTTTTCAAATGCATTTTCTTCCAATTGGCAGTTTGTGCTTAAAACAAATAAAAACAATTAGCTAATTATTTAAACTTGTATATTCTTTATTAAATAATGCAATCTATTTGCATTTCTCAATTAAATGTGCAGTTCTCAATTAATTAAAAAAAAAAAAGATTCAGTAGATAATTTATAGTACATTTATATGCAATTATTGACAGAACTGTAATATAACCTTTTATAAATTAAACAGGCATACTTTAAGTGTTTAAAACAAGTATTTAAAAAAAAGAAATTGTCGTAATCCTGTATGGAAACTAGTCAATCACATTCAGTTTTGAAACAATATTTTATGCAGTACACACTGTAAAAAAAATTCTACTAAAAACATCTAAACATCCTTAAATTGTCCTGAGAAGCAAAATGTCCTTACTTATTAATATTGAGAGACTTTATCTTGAAGTAATGTTATTTTTTTGTCTTACTCCACTAATAAATTCTTAAGCATAAATCTAACTTAAATGTTCTGCTTTGTGCTTAAACTTAGAAAAAAAAAAATCAATTCAACTTCAAATTTAAGGAATATCCTCTGATAAAATCTTCAATTTTGTTATCATATAAATAAATCTTGTTTTAAGGAAGTTCAGATATTTTTTACTGGAAAAAAGAGACAAAAAACGACACAGATTTTTGCAGTGCTGGAGGTTAGTTGATGTTTGTCAGTGGCGCTTGGGTTTACCCTCACAGATGTAAGGGTAAGAAAGCGTACAGTCCGCATCATTCCACAGCCTCCGACTGCCCACCGTTACCCGAGCGTGAAGCTGCCCACAATCCTCACCATTTACACGGAAATCCCAGTCATCGGGTTGACCTATATCCCAGAGGCTGAAACAGACATCAGCAATTACTTAGGAGTTTTTCCTAATTGACCTTCTCTCATTTTTCTATATTAGTTCTTACGGTTCAGTAGACTTAAAGTCTGTTCCATCTACCCAGGTCCATTTTCCCTCTTCTTTCTCAACAAGCCCCATCCAGTAGCTGTCAGACAGCTTCAAGATGGAAGACAGGAAGTCCTGGTTCAAAAAGACACCAAACTCACATTTAACCTCACATAAGACTCTCACGAATTACTGTGATGCTGCATGTTTCTTGTCTTACAAGCTCAGCCAAGTTATTGACAACCACTAAATGTGATCCTTTCTCCACACAGTTTTTCTCAGCATTTTGCCAGTTCTTCTTTGATGCAGAATGAAAGTAGCACGAGTCTTTATAAAACACCCAGTTTTCCTGACAGGGACCTGTACAAACACAGTTAAACACACGTGCAATCAAAACATTTTAAATCAGGCAGGTTTCCAAGTCCAGTATAAATATTTTGCTAAGGAGTAAAGATCAGGGAATACAGTGGGGTCCAAAAGTCTGAGTCCACATCAGAAATCTGGGATTCATAATCTAATTTAAACTAGGAAATAAACAGAAAGTTGTATGATTTATAAAAAATGTTAAACAAAAAAAAACAAAAACATTTTCTTGTAAAATGAATAATTGGGAATACGTTTCTGCACTATTTCTAAATCACTAATCAAGTAAGTACTTTTGTGAAACAGCTCATGTCACTCTTTAAACAAGCCTACAATGTTCTTTGGATGAAAATGGAGAACATTACCATCAAGTTTTAACACAAACTTGTGGAGTTCACATGGTTCAGGTGCTTAGAAACCAGATTCAACTGTTTACTCTAATTGTTATGCTGATGATATATTTTTTCATGATGTTTTATTAAATTATATAAATGGAAAGCTTAGAAGCACTAGTGGTGTTAGACTTTTGGACCTCAGTGCAAAACATGAGGAGCCTCACCTTGCACTGGCATCACACGTTCAGAGAAATGAGCATTTTCTGAGAGAAAAATATAAATAAATAATTTAGAAAAATGACAACAAATTCAGTCTCATAAAAGTACAAGTGCTGCTCACTGCAGAGCCGAATGGCCTCCAGCTCCCCCTCTCTGGATGTCCAGCTCCACCTCTGTGTGAACTAATGGGTGGAGTTATGTTTAGGATAGGGGAAGGGGAAGGGTTAGGGTGTGGTTAGGTGTCTATCTCCACCTATTACCTCTAGTGAGGGGGAGCTGGAGCACTTCCTATTTGGCTCTGCAGCACTGTTTTTACCTAGTACTTTACTGCACCTTTCGCAGCAGTTTCAAAGAAAAATGTCCACTCAGTGGCACTAAAACACAGGTTCAATACATGAACCTTGGCACGTTTTTATTACGATGTTTTTGTTACATTGCTTCAGGTACGTATTGCGGCGGACTGTCGCTAAAAGTTAATGCTCTATCGTGTTGGAAATATACCCTACACCAAACCCAACCCTTAACCTACCCAATAGCATTGACTAGAGGTCGACTGATATTGGATTTTACAGATACCGATAACTAGATTGGACTGCACTGGCCAGTACAGATTAATTGACTGATAGTTTTTAAAATGGATACTGAACGGAAAATAAATAGTGCTCTTCTATTAAAAAAAAAAAAAAAAAAAAAAAAAGTAGCCTACTAAACCATATTTTGTAAATTAATAAAAATATTATTATTAATTATATACTGATCATTATCGTTAGTTCATTGTTCATTAATATTAACAAAAGCAAGTAAAAATGTTTTAAATATATCAGTAAATGTTGAAATGAACACACCCAAGGAAAAATACTACTAGCTTTTATCAGTCTTAATGTTACAAATGGATAATGTAAAGTGTTACCATTACATCAACAATCAAGCTGAAGATGGCCATATTTAAATATCTACACAAAGGCCACAGTATTGAAATTACATACATATATTAACTGCTTCTTTTCTAGAACATTTGGGGTTTATCTAATCGAAATATTAAAATATTTAGTCACACAACGGGTAAAAGTGCAGTGCCATGTCTAGAAGAACTCGCAGCTATCCGGTATCACACACTGGACACAACTGGACTAGAGGCCGCTCTCATGCTGTATAATGAGTAATTTCTGAGCCGCTCCAGCTACGGACCCGACCCGGAAAAACTATCGGCATGGATTTTTGCCGATAACCGATAGTTCTGCCTATCAACTATCGGTGCCGATTAATCTGCAAAACCGATACATCGGTCGACCTCTAGTGTTGACAAATGCAAAACTAATATAAAACGCATTTGTTGACGCAAGCGTGCCATTTGAATCTTCCGTGTGTGCAGATTTGAACTGTTTTGTCGAACCGTAGTTACACAGGGTTCGGACCGGAGTTCTTTACCTCTCAAATACATCTCCCTACAGCGTGAGCTACCGAACAAACCTACCGGTTTTGAAAACCCATAGATATAAAGCATAGATATGTGATGCTAACATTCAAAAGCATCAGTTTCCAAGTCTCCTAGCATATTAAAATAGTTTTAAAGTCATAACATAATATTCTTCAAGTAATTGTGCAAAAATTACACTTTATTAATCAAAACTATAAATCATACTTTGTGTGAAAAGGAACACAAGGTGGCGAGGTTTTACCGCCTCATGATAATTTCTTTTGGAAACTGCATACATATTTCACTGTCAGGTACGTTTTTGCCATGAGACCAGGTAAACAAATTAATATTACTGTTTTAATACAGTATAGTTTATATATGGATACACCTATGTAAAATTTAAACTTACAAAGACAGAAAAAGTGGTCTTTACTTACCCAATGGCACAGTTTTTGGTGCCTTGAGGGTCTCCAGAGAAAGTCTAACATTAGAAACATCTTGGCTGACCTGAGAGACTTTTAAAAAGCATAATCAACCAGATTTTCTAAATTCGACATCAACAAATTAGTCTTTGGAAGAAAAATGCTGAACAACATACTTTTAATTCCTACAGCCAGCGTCAGTATAAACACATAGAGTACGAGAATGCCATACAGTATGTACATCTTTCTGTTCTGTCTACCTGAGAAAAGAAAAAAAAAAGTTGAAACGTATGAATATGGAACAAACTTACACTGAAACTGCATTTTGAATTATGGAGTGTGAAAATCAATTTAACAAACAAGGAGTTACTACTGTGTTTCACTGCTATATCTGATTACTAGAAATGTTAGTCTTTCTTAGATTTATTCTTAATTTTGACTTCCATTTTTCTTCAAAACACATAATATGCAAACATTTCTTTCATTAAATGAGGGGGAAAAAAATTCTCACCTGATTCAAAAAAATATTTTTGCCCAGTGTGATTAATTTCTGCCTCAGGTGAGGTAAACCGGTCATATGATATAGATTCCATGTCTGAGAAATAAAGCAGGATGTATTTACATCAAATTATTATTTTTTTTATAATGGATTTTGTGCCAACATCTAAATATTGAGGTGTAAATAAACAGACTGAATGTACTGAATGCAAGGTTTCAGGGTCATGCGGCGAACAGTTGAACATTAACCTCTAGATTGACAAAATATATCTGAACTTCATCCTTTACAAACATGGAGAAGAGCAAATGAAATTGTCTGTTCACATACTGCTAGTTTAAAAAGACAGCAGAATGACAGGACTTCTGTATATCAGAGATTTATTAACTAACATACATTAAATACACAAAACCATATAAAAAAAAAAAAAAAAAAAAAAAAAAACAAGCACATACTTACAAGATCATTAAAAACTGTAAAATATTCGCATTACCAAATCAAAGTAGGACTTTACTATGAAGGACCATTCATTAAAATGCTTTCATGTAATTAAAAAAAAAACGGTCAAGTGCAGTGAATCTTACTGTTTAAAGTGACTGTTTCTGTTAGCTCTCCCTTCTCGGTTGCAGTCAGTGTCCTGATGGCTGTTCTCTGTCAGTCTGTCCTTACGCAACAGCTCCTAACCATTTCCAAGAGCAGTATCAACAGTCCTAACATCCTATTGGACTTTTTGAGACACTTGTATCCTCGTGTGTGTGTGTGATATATGACAAAAAAATTCAGTCAAGAATGCAGTTCTCTGACCTAAATGTTATGCTAAGTGTATGGATATAGATACATCATTTGAATACAGCTGGACGCATACACTACCATTCAAAAGAAATGTAAAGAAATGAATACCTATATTCAGCAAGGATGCTTTAAATTGATCAGAAGCAACAATAAACACACTTATTCATATATTAGATGTATAAATCAACTTTTGAATTAAAGTGTACGTATATTAAAGTAGACTGCATTTGATTTATTAAATAAATTCAAGTCTCCATCGTAACATCTACACTTGCTCACCACCAGAGGTCAGAATCATATTAATTGCATTATTAATTATGATTGTTTATTAAATTTCTGCAAATGAACCTTAATTCTGTGTCTTTGCATGACATGTTGATTACATTTTTAAAAACAAGAGTATTTTTTTTTCACTAGGAAACTCATGCTCAGTAATTCTGGGAGGCCTTTTGTTTAAAAGACAGTATATAAAGCATAAGTAGTAGTAATAATCATAATAATAACTATATCAGTTCAAATTGAATTAGGTAAAAAATTAGTTGAACAAATTATTAATTTTAGCGAAAAGTTTACTGTGTTCATATAACAGGACTGTACACTGGAACACTTTAAAAAGTGGCTAATAAATGGCAAAAGTATATTGAATGTGCATCAGTCAAGCAAGTACAATTTACAAACAAATAGAGGACATCTACAAATGCCATAAGGAGTGTTTCCAGAGCAGGGTTTTAGGAGAACAGTCTAATGCAGTCTGACATGATGGCATAGTTTCCTACCACATGCCTTTCTCTAGTTTGCGTTCACAAATGTGATACCGTTCACTGTGACAGTCAGCATCATGCATCAGCTTTCGACGCGCTGTGTCAGATCCTTTTAAGTGGACGCAGGACTCCATGTCCCAATGAGCAGGTTGATTTTCATCCCAGAAACTGAAAGAAGAACACAGAAGACGACTGATCTGGTTGGTATGTTATACAGTATCACTTCTGTTTCTTAATAACTTTTAAAAACAATTACAGACAATCTAAAACACATGCTTATGATGTATGACAATGACTTCTTACTGTGGAGTTGAATGGTAATTATCTCCATTAACCCAGAACCACTGGCCCGTTTTGTCCCTTTTGAGACCTATCCAGTAGTCAGTCCTCTTCTGAACAACCCTTGAAATGAACTCCTGAAATAAAGGGACAGGAATTAAACTTAATGAATATACTTTTTTGATTTCTAATTCATTTTGTATCTCTTACACCCAGCAAGTGAGTAACATTGTGAAATATTATTACAATTTAAGATACATTTCTATTCTATTTGATTCCTGTGATGGGAAACCTGAATTTTCAGTATCATTAATCCAGTCTTCAGTGTCACATGATCCTTCAGAAATCATTCTAAAATCCTGATTTGCATTTTTGTCATTATCAAAGAACAGTTGCCATAGTGCTGCTTAATATTTTTGAGGAAACTGTTACGTTTTCTTTTTTTTTTTTTTTTTTTTTTTTAGGATTCTTTAATTCTTAAAAAAGAACAGCATTTATTTGAAATAGAAATCCTTTTGCAACATGTCTTTATTGTCACTTTTGAACAATAAAAGTATTAATTTATACTTACTGACCCCAAACTTTTAAACAGTAAATGAAAATAAAAATATAAACTCATAGATGTCCATGTTCTTACCAGCTCCTCCTCATTGTTTACGACCATCAAGTGTGCCCCATGTCTGTTGCATAAAGACTCTGATAAATCCCAAGTCCCATAAACACTCGTTATCAAATAACAGCTGTTCTTATTTGAAACCCAACCATCCGAGCAGAGCCCTGTATTTAAGAAAAGAAAAAACACCATTATAGACACAACTTGCTTACAAGTGAAAAAAATCATTTAGACTTATAATATGCCAATTGTATTAATTTTTGGTAATTTTTCTTACCTTTGTCACCTTTGTACTGAAATGGGATAGGTGTAACATCATCTGAAAGAAGACCTCTGGTCTGATCCTCTTGTGAATGCTTCTTGACTAGAGGATGTTGAATTAAAAACAAACAAGTTACGCAACTATCATCCCATACAAATGTTCTGAGAGACATTATAAATCTGACTTACAGTTGAGACCTGTTACGATTCCTATTACCAAGAATGAAAACAGAAGGAGAACGGTGAACATGACACAAGCCACTTTGCCTGAAAATTGCAGTAAATAAACAAAAGTCGACAGTTTAGAACAGACTTTTACTCCGACATATCAAAATCAAACACTATATACTTTAGATGAGCTTATATTAAGCCTACATTAAATAGCAGATACCACCATGTTTTGCTAGTCAATTTTGTATTTAAAGCAAAATATTATGTAATAAATAAATGCCTGATGGCCTGATGACATGTGTTTTTCATTTCATAAATACCTCCCAACTGGACTTGAAGCTTTTAATGCATGAGCAGCCAACACCCATAGCCACTGTATCTTCTATAATAAGCTACAGTTATACTACATTACTTGCCTTGGTGGTAGAAGGGATCCACCCTGTCAGGATTTCCCTCCACATCATCTGAGAGTTTGTTGGACTGCATTCCTTGAGGTCAGCCTATAGCCTTTGGTAATGACAAAAATATGAAAATGCGCAATAAAACGCCGCTCCACAAAGTTCTCTAAATACTAGAGGTTTAAATACAACGTAACAAATCCGTTACATTTAATGCATAAAGATGCAGTGCTGTTTTGAGCATACACACAAAACAATGAGAAAACACTCTTAATTAGTTGTTTACTCTTTCTGGGCGTCAATAATCTTTAAGAAAACTTACTTACTGATCAGCGTGATTCCTTGCAACAGTTTTCCATGGCACAACATGGAAAGTGAAGATCGTGTGGAATGGTAAGATGACGCCAGAGGGGCTGGTCCTCCCCACGCAGCCAAACCAAAGCTCAGGGTTTTCTGCCAAGAACATCGCAGTTGCCAGAAATGCATGACAAAGTAGCTATAAAATATAAATATCTTTAGTGGTAAGTCAGAAAAAACAACTGTGCACGAGCTTTTTTGCATGCCTGTTGGCTTTTTAAAGTCACACTTGTCAACTCTAATCTAAAATAAATTCAGCAGCCTGCTGAAATCTCATATATTATGTTATGTCATCCTAATTAAAGACGTTAACACTGTTATATATATATATATATATATATATATGTGTCAGGGAATGCAAATTCAAGCTTAGTCTCCATGAGTGAATCGTTTAATTGAACTAGTCGCTCTTTCAAATGATTTTTTACCCATTCGCGTTTCTCTCTCCTATAGACTGGTTCTGTCTTCATAGATTGATTATCACTTAACTAATAGCATTTGAGTGCGGATTTCATTGGTTGGTTTTACTGAATGAACACGCCCACTTTAGTCGACATTTTGAGGACTGGAAGCCAGTGTTGCCATGTCCGCGGTTTTCCTGCGGAATTAGGCTACTTTAACACTGCTGCCGCGGTTGAAGTGACCCTAGTAACGCCATTTTTATCCCCTGGAATGCTAATTGTACCCAGGGAGTCCAGCCAAAAAACACATGTTTTTTTTTTTTTTTACCCTTTTGGAACGCGATTTTTACCGGGGAACCCCCTTCGAAATGCCATTGGGCTACTTTTGGACTAGTTTTAAGTAGCAATTGGGCGGGTTTTGTTGTAAAAACCTGGCAACCCTGCTCAAAGCTGCACAGCAACAGTCCTGCATGAATTAACTGAACAAACTACAGTGACTCATTGCTGCCACACACACATTTTTTCCACCCGTTTGTCACAATGTGTTATCAAGATGTTATGTCGTTTTAATGACATTTTTTCTCCTAATAACAAGATGTTGTGTTGTTTTAAGGACATCTTTTCTCGTCATAATATCTCGTCATTTCGAGAAAAGATGACGTTGTTATTGCAACAGTATTGAGTGGAAAAAAATAATATGTGTGGCTGTGTCACCGTAATGAACAAATGACCCTGGTCCACATAGGTCGATTTTTTTTAATTGAAATTTATACATAATCTGAAAGCTGAATAAATTAATGTATGGTTTGTAGGACAATATTTGGCCGAGATACAACTATTTGAAAATCTGGAATCTGAGGGTGAAAAAAAAATTTGGGAAATACTGAGAGAAATCACCATTAGTTCCAAGCAATGCATATTACTAATCAAAAATTAAGTTTCATATATTTACGGTAGGAATTTTACAAAATATCTTCAGTGGAACATGATCTTACTTAATATCCTTATGATTTTTGGCATAAAAGAAAAATCGATCATTTTGACCCATGCAATGTATTGTTGGCTATTGCTACAAATATACCCGTGCTTCCTTTGACAGGTTTTGTGGTCCAGGGTCACAAATCATTTTGCTTGTTAATAAGGATCTGCTCTGTTTGTTTAGCTGGTCATGAGTCAATTCCCTGCTGAAAAAAACAAACAAAACAAAACAAACAATAGAAACCATCACAGAAAATTCTAATGGTTTCCACTACAAATACCATTACAAACAATACAAACCTGCAACTTTTAATCATTAAAACTATTAAAATGGTTTCCTGTAGTGTATTTTAGGACATATTCCATATTCCATTAGAATTTAGTGGTTTTAACAAGCCACAGATAGAAATAGTCCAACGGGCACCATTACAGTTTCCATTAAAACCAGTACATTTCCCATTATAAGCAGTAAAACCATTACAAACTATGTGATGTTTTCTATTGTTGTTTTTTTTTTTTCATCAGGGATTTGTTCACAACAAGATTACAAGAAGAAAGAATTATAAAAATGATTTATTAACAATTCAAATAACATAACTCATGACATTTGCATAACTGAAATGACATAATATCTTTGTTACAACATGTAAGTCACTGTATTGTTGATGTTTTGTTTAATGAATCGTTTGAATCAATTACTCAATTGAAACACCCCAAAACACATACTTGCCGCCACCTACTGGCGTAACGATGTTATCTAAAGATCCTGATGAATCTTTTCAGTAAATGGATTCGAAAGATTCGAGTCACTGCTCGTGAATCAAATAGAGCCGTTGTTGGACCTCCCCTCCACTAGATGGCGGGCACGTCGATCTCCATCACCAGAAGCAGCCTTAAAGCTTCTTCCGCCCCTGTTGGGCTAGTCTCCGCAAAAATGGCCGCGATCGGACGTGCATCCCAGAATCTCCTGAAGTCCGCTGCACTGACCCAAAGCCGTCAGCTTTCGGCTGCAGCGGCCCACGGCGAACAAGCAGGTCAGCAACTAACTCTAAACAGCCAAAAACAGACGCCGTAGGCCAACCGCTACGAACAGCCGGAAGTCTAACTTTACGTTTTGACCTTGTGGATGTGACGCCAATGGCTGATTAATGTTCTTCTTTCGTTGTAATAGATTGCAGAATAGCAGTTAGTTTAGATTTTTGTGTAGTAAGGTAATGCAAATTAAGTTTATTACGTGTTGATAACTGCATAACTGGATGGAGTAACGTAAACGGCTAACGTTAGCCTGTGAAGCGGTTAACGATATGTCATTTTGGAAATGTCTAACACGTGTCAAGCAAATTTGTTTATAATATGTCTCTTGCTGATACATGTTCATGTAGCCAAGACCTGGAAGATCCTGTCATTCGTGGTGGCGCTGCCTGGAGTCGCGGTGTGCATGTTGAACACGTACCTCAGGGTTCAACAACACAGCGATGAGCAGCCGGAGTTTGTTCCCTACACCCATCTGCGCATCCGCAGCAAGGTGAAAACTCACGCTTTACACTAAAAACACGTTTGAAGAGTCTACAGGATAAGTCTAGTTGGACTGAAAGCAAAGTGTACAAGTTCAGTGGAGTCTGGTTGTATGCACTTTTGTCTGTTTTATTTGTGGGGTTTTGTTTTATTATTTATTAACATTGTAAACACACTGTCATTGGTCTTGACGATCAATGTCATTCAAGATCAAAGGGATTATTTATTTATTTTTTTGTCAGCTAAAGCTGAGCATTACATTTAAAAGCTAAGTAAATGTTGTTTTTTTTAAATGTGAGATGTGCTGGTTTATCTGACATTGAAGATCTGTGTGTGCTGTAATTGAGACCTTAGAGGGCCTCCAGGAATGAGGCTGTGACTTCACACACCAGAACCATTTGCATTGCATATATCAGTACTGAGGATTGTTAATATGTTTCACAGAGTATTGTCTGAGAAATCTAGCTAGAAAATTTTTCTTGATACTTTAATTAATTACTAGATGTTCTATAATCCATATAGCGATACTTCAATGATTATATTGCTTTGGGATGAGTAAAAAGGTTATAATAACATTTCTACATTCATATGAGTTATGTTAAAAGATATTTAAGGATACAAAGAAAGATTAAAAAAAAAAAAATGTAATGACATTAACATGTATTTGTGACTTGAAGTACTGTATGGCACACATGAATTGCATAAATCAGAGGATTTTTTTTTTTCTGCAAAAGAAGAATACCTGTCAGCGGCTCTGTTCAATTTATTTGCTTAGGATGTGCATCTGAACATATAAAGAATCCAAATATTTTTTTTCTCAAAAATATGGTAAAACATTTATAAATCTGTTGTCATTGATACTTTTTTTTTTTTTTAAATAATATTTAAATTTTACAATCCAATTGTGTTATAACAATAATAATATTTCTAAGTTGTTGGTTTTATTTTTATTTTCTTAAACATAATAATTGTTTTATTATTATAGTCATTTTGTGTAGTCATTTTGAATACAGAAAATGATGGAAGCCCATTTTACAGCAAGCCCAATGATGGAAGCCCATTTTATCTCTTTATGCAACTTTTTTTTTTTTTTCTCAGAATTCCGATACGGACTCATAATTCATAAGACTTTATGACTTTTTTTTTTTTTTTTTTTTTTTTTTCCTCCTCTGAAAGACTTTTTCTCAAAATAGCTAGTTTATATCACATGATTATGAGAAAAAAATTGCAAGTTTATGTCTCACAATTCTGAATTTGACTCACAATTGTGTGTTTATCAGAAATAGGCAATATGGGCTTAAAAAATGTATCGTGATAATTTCCCGTATGTATTGCAATAACGTTGTCACTGATGACTTTTTCCCTTGGAATTAAGATTTTATTTTTCAGAATTGCAAGTTTATGTCACACAATTCTGAGAAAAAAAAGGTCAAATTTGCAAGTTTGTGTCTCAATTCAGACTTAATGACTCACAATTGTGTTGTGTTGTGACTTCATTTCTCAGAATAACAAGTTTCTATTTCAGTTCTGAGACAAAAGTCAGAATTCCAAGATATGAACTTGCAATTACAAAAGTCAGAATTGTGAGATTTAAAAGGTTGCAATTACTTTTTAAACATTTTTGTTTAGTGATGGAAACAGGCTTTAAAGAAAACTAGGAAACTGATCAAGTGCCTGATACTAATAAAAAAAAAAACCTACATATATTTTCACTAAAACATTTCAATATATGAAAAATGCCATATGGAGACTTTTGTAAACATTTCTGTGTAATAATTATAGAATAATGTTCATTTTTTTTTTTTTTGTCAATTCAATCTCTTTTCTCTCTTCCCCACACATACATCAGCGTTTCCCATGGGGTGATGGCAACAAGTCTCTCTTCCACAACTCCCATGTGAACCCCCTCCCTGACGGCTATGAACATCATGACCATTGAAAGCTGTCAGGAGCTATACCAGAACTCCCCTACAGGGACCAAAGGGCCCTCTGACTCCCCCTCTCATTTTCCTGGACTTCTGTCTGGGCCTGGACCACTCCTCAGTTTCTTTCAGTTTACATGACATCTGTCCAGTATGTTGATCTTACCTCTGTGCTTTCCACACCTAATGGAAGCACCTTATGGAAACAGTTACATTTACTTAAGGACCATTGTATCACATTGTCTGCTTAAACTGAAATTAAAATCTATACATTAAATTATAAACTGTGTCAGAAGTCTTTTTTAAGGGAGTGATTGAAGTCATCAGATCCTGAGAATCATTCCTTTACGTGTTTAAATGAGTATGGAAAAGAAACTAATAAATAAATAAAATAAAAATAAAAACTGCTTAAGGTTTTATGAAGTGTGTGTATATTCTATTCATAGCTGCATGTGACTCAATAATATGTAAATAAAATATAAATGTATTAAAATACACATAAAATCATGAAATAGTGCGTGTACTATCCCTTCGCTGGAAAACGCAACGAAATGAAGTTTGTTCCTCCAGGCTCGCCGTACTGTCAAGATACTCTCACATGACTTTACTCTTGTGACACACATTCCTTCTCCAAAACGAAATATCATGGCATTATGAAACATGAGATCTTATCAGTTTCCGTTTATACTGAATACATTACTGGTGAAATGTTTACAGTATTCTCTAAGCGGAAATGAATGATGGGGGAGTGTGAGTGGGATTGAGTAACTCAGCTGAAGTTGGATGACATGCGTAAAGTTTATCTAAACTTCATTCAACCCACCGACGGTGAGTCAAAATAACACTTGTATCGGTTCTTGTTGCACAGACAAGAAACATGGAGGAACGAGTTGTTTCTTTCCACATCTGCGCGAACACACGTTATCTAATACGGATATAACGAAAACTAAATGCACAGCAAATGTTCTTAATGTCGATTCATTTTTAAAAAAATGTATTTGGCGTGTTCATTTTAACAGCAACTGAATGAGCCTCGCTAGTGCAAACCTGATGGTCCAGCATGAATTGAGAATGACTCAAATAATTGACTCAGAGTATTTAATCAAAAACAAAGATTTATGAAAGTATGTAAAAGTTTGAATTAAATATTTTTGTTGCTCATGTTACTCTTGATTTGAGTGCAACAATAAATGCTTTACAAAAATATAGTATTTTACTGTATTCACACCGGGTGTTAAAAAAACATGCATGTCTGTTTCTATTTTCACACACTGACGTTTGAATTTAAGAGATTTTCTCACGTAAGTAACTATCACGCAACTCTTGGAAGGCTTTTGTTGAGATCAGATGTTGAAATGAAAGCTATGTCTATTTAGACATTGTTTTGATGGTCTGATTGGTACTTTGTAGCTTTAAACGAAATTGTAGGGAGTAACAGGCATAATGTTTGGCTTAAAAATGTAATTGAGTTAAAGAACAAGCGTTCCGTTTCAGTAGTAGTCGAATGAAAAACAAATCCTACAAATAGTAGTGTCCACTCCTGTGTGCGTTTCAGAGAAACCCAAGAACACGTGACATTTTGTCCAACGCAGTTAGGAGTGACATCGACACTATCAAAAATACTTTACATTTTAGTAGTAGCCTAGACGTTTATAGATTTATAATTTATTATAATGATTAAACCTTGACCTTCTATTCCCAATTTTAAATTGGTCTTTGACTTTGTACTAGTTGACGTTTTATGAAGTGATTTGGTTTTTCTGTGTGTTCCCCATAGATTTTCCTTTACATCGTTTACCATAGTTTGTGGTTTACCAAAGTTAAAGGAATTCACTCCAAACAGCTGGTGAAAACATTACAATAATTCACTAGTAATCCACAGACGCCAGCTCTTAAATTAACATCTTGAGAAATGAAAAGCTGCGTGTTTTTAAAAAGAAACCCATAATTAAGGTGTTACAGTAATTATAACACAAAATTAAATATCTTTAAAATGTCGCTTCTGGCCAAAATACCAGTCTGGTATTATTTCCTCCACTGAAAAAGCCCATCCTATGTTGTCCTTTCACAACAGAATCCACTGACACATTAGTTTGGAACTGTTTTAGACTGTGCTTGTAAACGGTGCTTGATCTGTGCATATTTCTCTCCTGATTTAGTTAAGATGACTTTTCACTGGAGAAAGCAATATGTTATCCAGAAGTAGCAATTAAGACACCTTAATAATTCATTTCAATCATTGTTCACTTCACAAGACACTGAATAACGACCTGGCGTCATGTGGATTGCTTGTGGATTGTTGTGATGTTTTTATCAGCTGTTTGGACTCTCATGCTAACGGCACCCATTCACCGCAAAGGATCCATTGGTGAGCAAGTAATGTAATGCTGAATTTCTCAAATCTGTTCAGATGAAGAAACAAACTCTACATCAGGGATGGCCTGTTAGTGAGTACATTTTCATTTTTGGTTAAACTATTTTTTTAACCAGACTGCTTCCTTTTCAATAGATCACCAATGGCAACAGCAGCTTTGACTGATTCCAGACGGTGAGAATAATATTCAATGTGCAATTTTTAAAATTCTTTCTTTACAACATGTATCTAGTTTCCTAAGGTGCCTTTTAGAAAAGCATCCCTTACAGTGTGACCCATCAGTGCAGTCATGGAGAACAGAACCCTCATTGTCCAATGCATTATCATGCTTAACATCAATTGAAAGCACTTTTGTATCAGTTTCCTCTGCTTTTAGCAGTAATACTGCAAGGTAACAGGGTTGGCTTAATGGCTAACTTTACTGCTTATGTGTTTCATTATATTCCCGAATGCAGCTTCTTCTTCCTGTACGACAGTTCAAAGGTGCAAGAAGAGGGTGACCTGACTAGAGATGGGATTTACTACTTCTCTCCTGAGGATGTAAGACATACATGCTGTTTATATTGATATCATTTGCAAAGAAAATGATTTATATATTTTTGTAAAGCATGAAGAAGCTGCACCTTCCAAAACAATATTATAACATGGCTGTTTTAAAAGACCACCTTCATAATGCTTCATACAAATATGCATGATGGTGTGTGTCCTGTTGCAGACACCAATAGACCAACAAGAGCTGCTTTGTGGACAGCTGGCTGGTGTGTGTCGTTGTGTGTCTGAGCTGTCGTCATCTCCTGTACGTCTGCTTCGCCTGCGCAAAAGCAAATATGCAGTCCGCATGAAGGATAACTTTCTTTGGGTAAGAGAAAATTTTATTGTTGGTTAATGACAATACAAAACCTAATGTCTTGGTGCCTACTTCCTCCAGACTTGATTAGAACCAGTTTTTTGGAACAGAGCGATACAAACTTGGTTTGACTAAAAGCAAGACTTTTGTGAGCTTTTTTGGTGGTTTTATGACTCTACTGAATGGGATCTTTTTCTGGTTTCCAGGCATTAAGTTGTGTAGTTGACATTCCTGATGTGAGTGTATGTGACTTACTTGATCAGCTGATTGCCCTCTTCTGTTTCTACAATGGACCAGTGCGTCAGAGCTACCAGGTGCGACATCACAGTTATGAGATTATGATTTAATGTCATATTTAAGGTTTGGGGTCAGCATTTTTATTCAGCAAGGTTGCATTAAATTGATCAAAAGTGACAGTAAAGATATTTATTATGTTACAAAGATTTCTATGTCAAATAAATGCTAATATGTTGATTTGCTGTTCAGGAAACATTTATTATTTATTAACATTTATTATTATTAAGCTCCTGAATTAGCTCCAACTGTTTGAAAATATGGAATCTGAGGGAGCAAAAAAATCTAAATATTGAGAAAATCGCCTTCAAAGTTGTCCAAATAAAGTTCTTAACAATGTATATTACTAATCAAACATTAAGTTTTCATATATTTACAGTAGGAATTTTAATAAATACTTCATGGAACATGATCTTTACTTAATATGCTAATGATTTTTGCCATAAAATCAATAATTTTGACCCATACAGTGTATTTTTGCTACAAATATACCCCAGCGACTTGAGACTGGTTTTGTGGTCCAGGGTCACATATTACAGATCTCCTTTTCCGTAGAAATTGCGCTAGAACATAATGGTTTTCTAATAACATAATGCTCTCTGTGCCTTGATCTTGTCTGAAATTAAAAGGAGATTGTGCCTTTTCGATTGCCGCCCCTAGATTGTGGAATGACTTACCAACATATATTAGGCTGTCTCCGGATATTGGAAGTTTCAAATCTCATCTTAAGACCTATCTTTATTCCCTTTTATTTTATTTTATTTTAGTGGATTGTTGGGGATGTTTTATTCTTTAACTTTAATTCTTTAACTATTTTATGCTGTCGGTACATGTTTTTGTGAAGTTATGCTTTTATTGTACAGCACTTTGGTCAGCAGCTGTTTTAAATGTGCTTTAGAAATAAAACAGTTCAGTGCATTTTTTCAGAATTCTCTGATGAATAGAAAGACCCAAAGATCATCATTTATCTGAAATTTATAAAAAAAAAAAAAAAAGCTTTTGTAAGATCCCACTATACCAGGGATGGCGAACTCCGGTCCATGAGAGCCGCAGCCCTGCAGAGCTCCAACCCTAATTAAAACTCACCTGCCTGTTGTTTTCTAGTAACCCTTCAGACCTTGATTAGCTTGTTCAGGTGCGTTTTATTAGGGTTGAAGCAAAACTATGCAGGGCTGCGGCTCTCCAGGACCAACGTTCGCCACCCCTGCACTATACCATTCAAAAACTTGTGATGTGAAAAAAGAGAAGAAAAAGACATTTATAATGTTACAAAAGAGTTATATCTCAGATAAATGCTGTTCTTCTAAACTTTCTATTCATCAAAGAAACCTGCAATTCTACTAAGCTGTTTTCAACATAATAATAAATCATATTAAATCATAATAAATAAATAAATACTTTTTTTTGAGCAGCAAATCAGAACGTGACTGAAGTAATGATGCTAAAATTCAGCTTTGAAATCACAGGAATAAATTACATTTTAAAATATATTCAAATAGAAAACAGTTATTTTAAATAGTAAGATTATTAAACTGTTTTTGCTGTACCTTGGATCAAATAAATGCAGACTTGGTGAGCAGAAGAGACTTTAATAAACTTAAAAAATCTTACTGTTCAAAAACTTTTGACTGGTAGTGTTTATGTTGTGTTTTGCTGCATTTCAACACAGTTGTACAGTAAGGAGGAGTTGGCTCTACAATGGGCCAGATATCTCTGTCACCTGCACGGTGGCTCCACTGAGTTGCACAACATCTTTAGCTGCCTGAGGACCATTGACTCCACACATGTAAGTATGGAATTATTATAAGAAGACGTTAAAACTTACTGTGCTTATTATGTTAACAGTGTGCCACAAAATGAGTCATTCAGTCAGTACTGCAACAGCAAGCCTTAAGCAAAGCATTTTGTCCTTTTGAATCATTTTCACACATCTGTTTGTGAATGCTCACTTCTCTTCAATCCTCACCGCATCAGATTGATCCTCTGCTGCTCCTGAAAGCTGCCCTCATTCTTCAGGCATGTCAGCGATGTCCTCTGGTCCTGGCAGGTTGTATCCTCTACAGGGGCAGGTGAGCGTTCACTGCAGAAGAAAACTTGTTTACTATAATTTATATTCATTTTAAATATTGATTGTGTATCTGTAAGTGGCTAAAGCAATTTAGAGTTACATTTCTCTGTTGTACAGAGTGGTTAGTACTCAGATGCCTCCTGCGCTGACAGTGAAGGTGATGGTGTACGAGACGCAAACGTACAGCCAGGTACAATCAATTTCACATTGATTTCTTATGGTGATTCCTGATACTGTACATATTATATATATCCTTATGCAT
Source organism: Labeo rohita (assembly GCF_022985175.1). Lineage (NCBI taxonomy): Eukaryota > Metazoa > Chordata > Actinopteri > Cypriniformes > Cyprinidae > Labeo > Labeo rohita. The sequence goes on along the minus strand of NC_066876.1, from coordinate 11,822,760 downwards.
TTCTAATGTCTCGTTACAGGATTTCCGTGTGACATCCAATGGCCTGAGCTCATCGGTGGGCTCACCGTCCTCTTTCACAGCTACCGCACAGGTTTTCCTGACACTGACTGAACTGCACATGCTCCGCTGCCCCCCAGTGGATAGAGCATGCAGGTACAAAGCAAGAAGTGTATGCATGACTAGATATTTGCATTTTGTGGATATACTCTGCTGTTCAAAAGTTTGGGATTGGAATTAAAAGTATTTTACTAACCCCAAACTTTTTACATATTAATTGGTATCATATTCTCATTCTAAGGTCTCACTGCAATCAACCTCCCTGCCAACCCAGCAAGTCCCGCCTCTTGTCGCGCACTTTATCCGACACCCCAACCACAGATACTGACTCTTCAAGTTTAGATCCCACGCAGTGTCCCCCAACATTCTATCAGACGATGCCGTCCTCTCCTCGCTCTTCGCTCTCTGATGAATCATGTTTCAGCCCCTTTCCCTCACGGGTTAACACACCCCTTCACTCCAGTCTCATGAACCAATCAGAGTATTTCACTCCTGACTCACATGACCACAGCACATCTAATGGAACTAACTTGTGTGAGGTGAAAGAAAGTTTGGCAGGCCTGAACATTAAGCAGGATATAGATGCAAACTCAGGGTCTGAAACCAGAAGCGAAGGTTTAAACTCAGATCAGGACATTCACAGTGAAGAAATCAAAGCCCTCACTAATGGGTATGAGCAGTCGAACTGTGAAGAAAATAAACTGGATGCTAGCAATCATGTGACCGATAAAAATGGCAAATTCAGAGGGGAAACAGAGGGCGAGGCAAGAATAAACAGCAAGCAAGTCAATAGGAGACTCAAGGAGAAATATGAACGCACAAACACCCCATCACCACATGAGACCCTAGCAGACATCTCTCTAGTGCCCTCAGTGTTGTACCAGCACAGAGTCAGAGGTTTGGTCTTGGCCTTACTGGTGGAGCCTGAGTTCAACACAGACCCCACTGCCAGAGAGGAAGTGGTGAGAAGCATTCATTTGTGTCTGTTTGAAATTATTCTTCATCAGAACAGATTTGGAGAAATGTAGCATTACATCACTTGCTCACGAATGGATCATCTGTAGTAAATGGGTGCCGTCAGAAACCAGACTCCAAACAGCTGACAAAAACATCACAATAATCCACAACTAATCCACACCACTACAGTCCGTCAGATTAACATCTTGAAATCCAAATCCATCACTAAGGCTTTTTCATTTTAAAACTTCACTTTTAAACAAAATACCAGTCCATAATCCAACTCCTTCAGTGAAAAAGTCCATCCCCTGTTGTCCTCTCACATCAAAATCCATCAGCATGTTTGTTTAGTTAAACTGGAATGTTTTTGCTTGTAAATGGTGTTTGATCTGTGCATATTTTTTTCCAACTTTTTTACTGATAAAAAGAAATACAGTTGAGGTCAAAAGTTTTACCTCGCGGATTCTGCAAAATGGTAATTATTTTACCAAAATAAGAGGGATCATACAAAATGCATGTTATTTTTTATTTAGTACTGACCTGAATAAAATATTTCACTTAAAAGATGTTTACATATAGTTCACAAGAGAAAATAACTTAAATTTAATAAGTTAAAATGACCCCGTTCAAAAGTTTACATATGCTTGATTGTTAATACTGTGTTGTTACCTGAATGATCCACAGCTGGGTTCTTTTTTTGTTTAGCGATAGTTGTTCATGAGTCCCTTGTTTGTCCTGAGCAGTTAAACTGCCTGCTGTTGTTTAGAAAAATCCTTTGGGTCCCAGAAATTCTTTGATTTTTCTGCATATTTGTGTATTTGAACTCTTACCAACAATGACTGTCTGATTTTGAGATCCAGCTTTTCACACTGAGGACAACTGAGAAACTCATATGCAACTATTACAGAAGGTTCAAATGCTCACTGATGCTCCAGAAGGAAAAATGATGCATTAAGAGCCGGGGGGTGAAAACTTTTTACATTTAAAGATCAGGGTAAATTTAACTTATTTTGTCTTCTGGGAAACAATCAGATACCTTCTGTAGCTTCTAAAGGGCAGTACTAAATGAAAAAAAAAAACACACACATATATATATATATATATATATATATATATATATATATATATATATATGATATTTGGGCAAAATAAGAAAAAAGATGGAGCATCTGTAAGCGTTTGAAATTTCTGTAACAGTTGCTCAAGGATTTTTCTGAAGAACAGCAGGCAGTTCATCTATTCAGGATAAACAAGGGACTCCTGAAAAACTATCACTAAACAAACAAGCTACAACAACAACAAATAAATAAATAAATCATTAAATAAAACAAAACAAAAACAACAGCTGTGGATCATTCTGGTAACAACACAGTAAGAATCAACCATATGTAAATGTTTGAACGGGGTCATTTTTATAAATTCAACTATTATTTTCTCTTGTGGACTATATGTAAACATCTTTTATGTGAAATCTTATTCAGGTCAGTATTAAATAAAAAAATAACATGTATTTTAAATGATCCCCTTATTTTTGGTAAAATAATTACCATTCTGCATCTTCTGCAAGGTGTATGTAAACTTATGACCTGAACTGTATTATGGGTAGAGGACTCTTATTTTAGCCAGAAGCAACCGTTTAAAGTTATAAATGCCTTAATTATGGATTTGCATCACACACAGAGCTTTTCACAAGACATTAATTGATGGACTGAAGTCGTGCGGATTATTTGTGCATTATTGTGATGTTTTTATCGGCTGTTTGGACTCTCATTCTGACGACACCCAATCACTGCAGAGGATCCAACAAACTCATCTACATCTTGGATGACCTGAGGGTGAGAAAATATTGAACGGATTTTCATTTTTGGGTGAATTTTTATTTTAACTGTCTATGGGAATCCCCAATATATATATTGGGATTTGGGGTCAGTAAGATGTATTATGTTCAGCAAAATGTTACTGTATTTTGATCAAATAAATGCAGCCTGGGTGAACATACTTTAAAAAAAAAAAGTGTAAAAATGTACAGACCCCAAGAGCTTTCTCCTGTTACTGTTGTTGCAGAATCACAGCAGCTTGGCATCACTAAATGGGCTTGAGGCTCACTTGAGGAATGCCTCGCCTGGACGCCCGGCCCACCAGGGCCCTACACCTTTGCGCACTATGACTGCATTCAAAACACTCTCACTAGTAAGTCCTATTTCATACATACAGTTGAAGTCAAAAGTTTACATACACCTTGCAGAATCTGCAAAATGATGATTAATGCATTTGGTTTCCTTCTGAAACTTCAGTGAGCATTTGAACCTTCTGTAATAGTTGCACATGAGTCCCTCAGTTGTCCTCAGTGTGAAAAGATGGATTTCAAAATCGTACTTCGTCTTTGTTGGAGAGTGTTCAAATACACAAAAATGCTGAAAAACCAAAGAATTTGTGGGACCTGAAAGAATTTTCTGAAGAACAGCAGGCAGTTTAACCGTTTAGGACAAAAAAAAAACAAAAAAAAAAAAAAAAAAAAAAACAACACAGCTGTGGATCATTCAGGTAACAACACAGTATTAAGAATCAAGTGTATGTAAACTTTTGAACAAAATCATTTTTAGAAATTCAACTATTATTTTCTCTTGTGGACTATATGTAAATGTCTTTTATGTGAAGTATCTTATTCAGGTCAGTACTAAATAAAAAATAACATGCATTTTGTATGATCCCTCTTATTTTGGCAAAATAATTAACATTTTGCAGATTCTGCAAGGTGTAAGTAAACTTTTGACTTGAACTGTATATAAACAGAATCATAGTCAACTCAGTCAAAGTGGCAACAGACACAAATTATGATGTATTTTATGTGTGTTCCTGAAATAGCTTGTGACGTTTAATTTGTTGTGTAGCTAACCTATGTGGGCGCTCTGCTGGACCCCAGGATCAGGCCTTTGTGAAGGCCACTAAGCTGCTCCATTCACATTTCTCACACTTAGACACACTACAGGAGGCCATTGTCAGGTCAGAGTGTGTGTTTGAATGCCTGTTTAGTCATTTTCATCATTTATTTTTTTCACAATGTATTTTCTGTTTGATTGATTTGCGTAATTAACAGTGAACAGTTCAGACATTAGCATTGAAATAAGCACATTTGACTTATGTAAGCATTGTGTTTGTGTCCTGAATTACAGGAACGCTAGCTCGGCAGTGTACGGAACCCGTAGTACGGCCCAAGAGACGTATTTTCTCCAGCAGGGAACACCTGTCAGAAACTCTGGAAGTCCTGATCCTCAAGATAGTGCCTTCTCGCTACCCAGAAAAACCCGTCAGCGGCTCCTCAAACATGGAGTTAACCTGCTTTAGCTGGGTTTTTATAATCCTCTTAGATGTCTTTTATTTCATAGATATCCACCATATTTATACTGTATATGTCTCTCAAACTGCTCAGAATGTAATTCATGCTTTTTTGTTATAATAGGCTGCTGTTTGTTTATTTTGTTATTAAAAGTAGAGGCTGAAAGTGGTAATATATGTCATCCCAAATAATACGAAAATGTAGAGGAAGTGTCTCCGTCCTGAGAGACGGGTTCTGCTGTAGCCCTTTGCTGTTTAAATGAGAAAACTGAGGCTTTAAAAAGTGAACATTCAGTGTTACTGTTACCTTTTTTAAATGGAACAAAATTGTGCTTGTGTTAATAAATGTCCTTTAGTAAACACGTCTGAGATTCTGTCAGGAGTTTAAATATATTAAATACCTGACAAAACTTTTTGAAGCTTCAAAGTTTTGGTGTAATAGGTTTTGCTTAGAGGGGCAGAAATCTCTCCGGTTTCATTAAAATTACTTCATTGTTTTTTGGAAGAAGAAAGTCTTATGGATTTGACATGAGGGTGAGTAAATGATAACGTTGTTGGGTGAACTAACATTTAAAATATTTTTCAAAAATTAGTTTTTGGTTGTCAAACATTCATCAGTCATGTTCGTAGTACATCGGTGTGAACTTCAGGGCAACTGACTTATATTGAGTAAAAATCACACTGAAACTACCTAGTTAAATTAACTTCAAAAGTGAAGTTAATTGTGAGAGAAGCTATTTGGTTTGATTGTTTGTTATCTATGTAATTAAATTCATACATTTGTATTAGTATGAATTACAAAGTGTAGCTTAAGTGTCCAAATACTACTTAGGCCAGTGTATGTGCACCCAGATGAATGGTTTCTATATCCCAGATTACCTCTCTGTTGGTTGTGGAGCTATTGTCAGGATAGGGCAGTTTGGGAAAGTTTTATGCTTCCTAGGTCCAAATTGTTTCTCTTGCAAATGAGCAGCTCGTTGGTAATGGTGCAGATGTTCTGTAATGAGGGTCATTAGGAGTGAGAATAAGAATGGCCTGGACTGGCAGGGCTCTAGGCGCCTTATTATGCAGACACATTTAAAAGGTCGATGGGGGTGCGAATGGCTGCTTAAGGGTCCCAAACAAAACCAGGGGGAGGAGAGTCAGAAGAATTCAGAATTCAAATTCCACAGAAGAAACAGCTTATTGTCAGAGCAGGAGGATTTACCTTCTCATTCGTATCGTAGAGAGCCCGAGAAAACCATCTCCGACGCGCAATATATGTGGATACTTAAAATGGCCACGGTTACGCTCACACGAGTTTCACTGCTGTTCCTCGCTTTCATGACAATTGCTATAGGAGTGCAGTGCCGATCACTTCGCACACAGCTTCGCACGGTGACGTCGTTTCAAGGAGAACGTAAAATCCGTATCGGACACGTCCAGAGACGGAGCCGTCGCGAACCAGGATCTGAGCACGACCAATGCGCCCTCCTCAGCGCACCGTGGACGGAGAGCACCACTCCGCTTGGTGACTGGGGCCAGATGTACCGTCTGAAGATACTATCAACGATGAGTGATGGTCCACGTCGTGCTGTTTTCCCAGAACAACCCCTCTTCAGATTCGTCAGAAGGGTTTATCGCTGTTGTCAAGTGGGCTACCACTGTGGAAGTGTCAAGGGAATACAAGGCGGAAAAGTTGGGGGTAAGTAGCTCTCTGTTCCGACACCTTGTTGGAAAACTGATGCTGGTCCTCAACATGGGATGCTGGTGGTCAAACAAGGTTAAGCTAGCAAAACTAGCTTTACCAGCTACAGTTTTGCTAATAAAACGTACATTTAATTAGGGTAATTGAGTGTTAAAGTGTACAGGGAACTTAAAAAGGTTGTGGTTCTAAATTAAAACAGCGTTATTCAGTTTTAGTAATTACTATGCTTTCGAAGTTCGACTAGTAGCATTAACTCTTTAAAAAAAAAAGGCTCCAAAAGAGCGTTTTTGTGGTGATGCCATAGAAGAACCATTTTTGGTTCCCCAAAGAACCTTTCAGTAAACAGTTCTTAAAAGAACCATTCTGAAGAACATTTTAAAAATCTAAAGAACCTTTTCTCCATTTGAAAGATTCCATAGATGTTTAAGGTTCTTCATGGAACCGTCGTTATCAATAAAGAACCTTTATTTTTAAGAGTGTTGAGGTAAAAATGGCAACAGTAGCGCCTGTGCTACATTATTTTGTGATTTTGTTACCATGCTGAGGGGAAAACAAACTTAAAACTGGCCTGTATGCTGGTTGGTTGGTCTTTGCTGGTTTAAGCAGGTCAAGTTGGTCTCCCAGCATGGCCAAACTAGTGTTCAGCTGGTCTCCCAGTCTGGCCAGCAAAGACAAGCCTGACCAGCTAAATTAGTGGTCAAAATCCCTCCAAAACCAGACTTCAAACCAGTTATGACCAGGCAGCCAGCCTTTTTTTTTTCAACAAATAAATACTGTAATTAAAACTCAGCATACAACATCACAAATATATTTTTTAAAAACTTAAATGATGTTTTGTTCAAAATATATTTATAGGCAGGGATGCTAAAAGACATTCTTGCTTGTCTAAGAGGGACCTCAACATGCTGCAACTTGAAAATTACTGTCAAAAATTCACTTAAAAAGTCCATGAAAGCTAGACAAGCACCACACCAGCATAAACCTAAATCATGAATCTGGTAATTCACGATGGTCTTTTTTACAAGGTAAAATATCATTTTACAGCAGGTACTGTAAAACTATGACAGCACTGTTTCTAACACCATGTGTCTCTTTCTGACTTGTCAAGACTCCAACATTGAGTTTCTGCTTGGCGAGGATGTGCTGTCAGCACCGCTGGAGAAAGCGGAAGTTCATTTTCACTTTTCAAACCCTCAACACCTCAACATCCAACCCGTGCTGCCTTCGTTGGAGAAACGAGGGTTTCCAACTAGGTGAGACAGAGAAACTTGATAAATGAAGTGAAAGTGTTATTAAAACAGTTCTCCAAGAAATTGAGTTACAGAGTTTCTGAAAAAAAGTCCTCAGTATTTTCTCTTTCTCTCTGCAGATACAGTGTCTGGTTGAGAGATGGTGTCGTGGAGCTGAGGGTAGATCTGCTTGCCCTCTTCCAGGCCGTGCAGCTGGTCATCGGAGGGGCCAGTAGAGGTCCAAGCGTGATGGAAATGCATCGGGTGAGGGGCTTGACCAGACCAGGGGCCGTTGTCCAAAAGCAAAGACCCCCATCCATTCAAGACACAGTGCCTGTAGAGTGGGGGGATGTAAATAACGGCAGGGATGGTGCAGCCCCCCTGCAGCCCACTTTAGAGCTGGGACTGGCAGTACACTGCAGCTTATTGGACAATATCGCACAGCCCTGTCAAGATTATGGTGTACATTTAGAACACGCACCCTTTATTGCTCTGACGTACAGATAGCAAGCCATATTGAGCAGTGTTTTACCAAATACATTTGGAAACTGTTTCTGCGTCCAGTCGAACACTGTCAATCCCTAGCGCTCCCCCTTCACAAGTTCTTTGTGGCCATTAAATCTCCGTCCATTCAGTCCACCAACACCTGGTGTGAATGTTCCCTGGATGGTTCGCTGTTTTTTAAGACTTGCTAATGATTGCCATTGTTCTGTGACAATGGTGCTTCAGTAGAAGCTTACTGTAATTCAGAGTGGCCGATGTTAAATGGAACACTATGCACTTCAGCATGTAAATTGAATTTATTAACTTATGGGTGTTATTTGTGAGAAAAGGTATCTCTGTATAAATGTAAATAGTGTATAATTACAGTTCTATATATTAAAACTTCTTCGCATTGTATATATGTGTCCAGTAGTTTGTTTCACTCTGTTCCTGTGGCCAGTGTATTGTTTCATCTCAATTAATTGAGACATTTTGTCTCAATAAGGTGTTTTAAATGAAATCAATTTAAATATGAAAGGGCTCACATACTGACCATAAAGCATTTGGTCATTTTCAGTGTGGATTGATTATTCAAGAGAAAAAAGTGTTTCAGTTTGTAATTTTGATTAGCATGTTGAGCATCCAACACTCATCAAGTACTCTCTCTCTCTCTCTCTCTCTCTCTCTCTCTCTCTCTCTCATAATACAAACACTTAGATTTACCAAATCCTGGTTGCACATGTTAGGAACTCGTAGTCAGATTTTTATTTATTTATTTATTTTTTATTGAAAATATGAGTTGAAAAATTGAATTTCATTCAGTAGGGATATATTAGATTGATCAATTTAAAATTTGTAATGGGGCTGGGTGAAAAAAAAACAACAGATTTCTTGATTTTAATTGATTCTCATTTTTTACAAAACAATAACGATTCTTAAATCCAAAAAATCGATTAGTCTAGCCTGTTTTCAGTTAATTAGTGGAACACTGTAACGGAATAAATCGCAATAAGCTTTGTTACTTTTGATATGAAACAAAGTCTCAGATTTTAAATTCTGTCCATTTTATTACAGTATTCAAACAATAAATGCTGCTTTGGTGTTGTTTAATGTGGAGTTACAGATCACTGTAGTACCTCAGTTCAAGAAAAGTTTGAAAGTAGAAAAAATTCTGCTACATTGAAGGTTCACAAAAGCATGTAGTCTCCATTACCCTTAATGGAAGAAGTCTGAAACAACCAGGACTCTTCCTAGAGCTGGCCTCCTGGCTAAACTGAGCAATTGATGGAGAAGGGCCTTGGTTATACTGGTGACCAAGAACCTGATGGTCACTCTAGTTGAGCTCCATGATCATATGTGCAGACAGGAGAAACCTACAGAAGGACAAACTTCACTGCACCAATCTGGGCTTTATGGCCGTGTGGCAATACTCAATCCTCTCCTCAGTGAAGACACATGAAAACACATTTGGAATTAAAAAACAAACAAACAACAACAAAAAAAAACCTCAGACTGTGAGAAACAAGATTCTCTAGTCTTATGAACCTCAATTCCAAGCATCATGTTTCAAGGAAATCAAGCACTGCTCATCACTTGCAGAGCACCCTCCCAAAAGTAAGGTGTGTTGTTATCAGCCTCATGCTGTGGGGCTGTTTTTCAGTGGCAGGGACTGAGAGACTCATCAGAGTAGAAGAAAATCTCAGTGCACCAAAATATTGAGATAGCCTTAATGAAATACCTGTCCAGAACCTCAGACTGGGCAGCAGGTTCACCTTCCAACAGGACAATGACCCTAAGCACACAGCAAGAGTGGCCTAGAGTGACCCAGCCGCAGCCTGAGCTTGAACCCAATCAAACATTTTTGATGAAATCTGAAAATGTGCGTCTGCCCCCATCCAACCTGACAAATCTTGAGGGGTGAAGGGGTGAGGACAAGAATGGCAGATAATTGCTAAATGCTGATGTGCAAAGGTTGTCGCATCATACCCAAAAAGACTTGAGGCTGTAAAGGTGCTTCAGCTAAGTACCGAGTTGAGGGTATGAAAACTTATGCAATGTACTTATTTCAGTTTTTTATTTTTAATACATTTGCCAAGATGCTAAAAACTTGTTTTTTGCTTTGTTATTATACTGTTTGGAGTGTAGACTGATGTGGAAAAAAAGTAATTTAAAGCAGTTTAACATAAGGCAGCAACATAAAATATGAAAAAATGAAGGGGTGTGAATACTTTCGCCAGGCACTGTAAATTTTGTATTATTTTATATCATTATTTGAGAGATTTTTTTCCCTTGAGAAAAGGAATATACCTTTCTATTCATCAAGTAATTTCCACAAAAATATTTAGCAGAAAAAAAAGAAGAAGAAGAAATGTTTCTTGAACAGCAAATCAGCATATTAGAATAATTTCTGAAAGATCATGTGACACTAAAGACTAAAGTAATGACTTGAAAATTCAGCTTTGCATCACATAGATAAATTACATTTTCAGATACATTCAAATAGAAAAATGTTTTCTCTTGTTAGATACATTTTCCTTCATTTCCAGTTGTACAGTGCAGGTGTACTGCACTTTTACAAATAATGTGGTAAAGCATTATAAATCTCAGAAACAGTGGCAATAACTTTGTAAGTTTACTGCAGTTGTAAAGTGATCATATGGTAATATTTTGTGGAACAGTATACTCGAGTTTAAAAAACAACAGTGTTTTATGAATAGACTTATCTCAATTCTAAAATGTCTGACTTTGTGATTGGTTATGCATTTAAACTTTAATTTTGAGATATGCGTGACAGTAGTTCCATTTGAAGACAATTATTTGCAAATGAAGTGAAAAAAGGGACAATGTCAATTACATGTGAATACAGGTGTGGGTTAGGTTGAGATATTTGATATATATATATATATATATATATATATATATATATATATTTAAATATATATTTAAATTTAAATCATTTTAAGTCACTTTTAGGCCCCCTAGTGGGCCCCGGCCTTCTGGTTGAGATCCACTGGCATATATTTCTTTTTCATTAAATACAGAAATAGTTTATTGCACTATTATCGCAGTCTTGAAAAAACAGCAATATTTTTGATAGATTTACATAGTTGGAAATTAAATGCCTGCTTCTGGAACATGGATAAAACAAATGTTTCATAAAAACACAAACAAGATGACAGTGTGAGTGTTGAATGCGTTTGTAATGTTCATTTTCACTGAATAGTTAGACTGTACACTTTGCCCTCAACACAGGCCGAGGCTAAAGTTCACCAAGAGAGAGGGAGAGAAAGAGAGAGAGAGCGACAGAGTAAGGGAGGAGGGGATGAAGGGAAAAGCAAGTAGCAAAAAATCCCATTTCAAAGCAAAAGGACAACAGGTGTCTAGACTTAATACAGCAGCAGAAACAGAAGAGCACTGGAAAACAAAGAGAAGAAAAGAATGAAGGAAATGAAAACAAGCTGTTCATGTGAAAGACAGAGGCAGAGGTGAATATTGAACGTGTGCGATATTGTGTGTACTCTGTTTGCACACAAAGAGTGTGTTGGTAATTGCTTCAGTGACACGGACAAAGCTTCTGTGAGAAATTACAGACAAAAACGTCTGCTTAAACACGAAAGATGGAGGGAGGCGAGGGGAGGAGAGCAGGAGGAGAACGAAGCAGCCGGCTATCGGCCTTGCAGGAGCAGCTTGTGTGGTCTTTACTGGGATCAGGGCTGTCAAAAGAGCTGCTGATCCAGGCCATGGGAGATCTGGAGCGAGAACGAGCCTCGGCTGGCGCCGAGAGGACGGACCGGGCCGACGGCGAGAGTTCGGAGGAGGGAGACATGGATAATCCACCTCCTATCTTCCGTGAGCTGGAGAGGCTGCCGCCGGACGAGGCTGCGAGGCAGAGGGCTGAAGTCGACCAGCTGTTGCAGTAAGTCTCCTGGTGTCTTCTGATCAATCAATCCAAACTTCCTCCAAAATGCACATTATGAACTATCTAACAGGCGTCTTGAATGTTGTTCTTCTAAAGAAGCTTTATTCACAATCCACTCCTCAACCTTCTATTTTACTCCACCAATTCTTGATTAAACCTTCTTTTCTCTGGCTCATCTCAGGTCTTCTCTCTTCTATTCCTTTTCTTTGGCTTCCTCTCTCCTCTAGTGCTCTGCTTCCCAACTGATGGGGTGAATATAAAGGAGGTTCCACCTTTTTTAGTTACTAATTACCCACCCTATTCATTATTCTCTGGCCATTTCAAACTTTTTAATAAATGAGCTACATCGACTGGTTAAAATTAACAGAGTGATACAGTGTCCATCGCTCTGTGTGTGTGTTTGTGTACACATGGCTGTGGTGATATTGTAAAGATAGTGCTGTTGTGAAGCAAGTTTTGTTTTTTATATGTGTGGCTTTTTAAACAGAGATAAAAACTGACTTGTAATGCACTATATTTAAACATCAAAAGGAATTTGTGAGTGATTTGTATAGGTGAAATGCATTGCTGTTGGGTATGTTTGTGTGTTAGTAAAGCTTTGTGTGTTGGTGTTGTATTCGCTAGGGTTATTTGCAATCTCTTTTAATGGACTTTGGCCTCATGTCTCTTGCCTTATCTTACAGTGTAAACATTGCACCATCTCTACCTCTGTATTATCTATCCTTTCTCTTTCCCCTCCCCCTTTTCCCAGAACATTTTTTTTTAAAATAGCCTCAATAATATTTTTTTTGGACTTGATCGAGATGTTATTTTTTCTTGAGTATGTTAAAAACAAATTTTGAAAAATCTGAATATGTTTAAAATGTATATTCATATTAGGAAACAGTGTCATTAATGTACTATGTGTGTCTACTGAAATAATTAACAGAATACTGAACTCTCACATGATACATTATTTTAATACATAGAATATTTTGCCTCTTACTTACAATATATATTTTTGTAACAAGTTATAATAATGTATTAATATATTTTTAATTCCTAAATCAGCCACTTTGCAACCTAACCATTACAATTAAATTTTAAAGGATGTATGTACTTAAAAATAAATTCAAACAAAAATCAAAATATTGTGCTTATATTAAAGACATTTTTTCTGTTCCTAATATCATAATGAAGCAAAATCATCCATTTTATTTAACAATGGTTCAAAAACAGATACATTTATCTTAACAGTCTTTGTCAGTATTATGTTTATTGAGCATGAAAATAACTGTTTTCTATTTCAATATATTTTAAAATGTAAATTATTTCTGTAATGCAAAGCTGAATTTACAGCAGCCATTACTCCAGTCTGCAGTGTCACATGATTCTTCAGAAATCATTTTAATATGCTGATTTTCTGCTTAAGAAACATTTCTTGTTATTACCAATGTTTAGGACTGTTAATATTTTTGTAAACCCCATTTTTTTTCCTGTTTTTTGAGTAATACAAAGTTCTACGTAACATTTATTTAAAATAGACATTTTTGCAACAGTAGAAACATCTTTACTATCCTGTTTGATCAATTTAGTGCATCCTTGCTGCATACTGTGACACAGGTGAAATAAATATAGTATATTCTCAAGAACATAACCGCTTATTTAGGGCTCAAAACATCATGGGAAACGTACACGTACACACTGCAAGTTTCAGGAGTGACAACCGCATTTAAATGTGGGAGTGAGCTCCATAAATTATCGTTCCATGTGCGTACGGAACAGCAGTCACTCCCAAATTTGTAACCATGAAAACATTTTGGGCTCTTGCGGGAGTGAATTTAGCCGTTAGCCATCTGCCTTTTTTGGCTAAAGACTTTTGTCCGTCACTTTTAACTAAACTACTGCTGATAGACGTTCTGTGTTTTATTTATGCTCGGAAGGCTGTTTTTTGGGCTTGTCCTTGTTTGTTGTTGGTTTTTTCTATGAAGATTTGGCAACACTGACACTTTACCACAGGGCTTGTGAGCACGTCTAGCCCCGTGTCAAAATGTGCTAAGGTTAAGACTAACTTCACTGTTATTTTCTTGCATCTCAAATACAGATGAAGACACATTTCTGATGTGGATTTAAATACGTCATTAACAACTAGTTGTTTAGTTAAGTTCTGTACACACTGCATGGAATTTCTATAAATGTGGATGCCACTCCTGTATTTTACTGAATGATGTGTGTACAGAACGCAATTAAGGAATAAAAGGGCCACGTACACACTGCAAGTTTCAGGAGTAACAACCACATTTAAATGTGGGAGTGAGTCCCGTAAATTATCGCTCCATATGTGTACAGAACAGCAGTCACTCCTGCATTTGTAACCATAGCAACATTTTGGCATCTTGCGCAGTAAATAAGAATTTAGCCATTTGGTGTCTCTAAAGACTCTTTTTGTCCATCGATTTTAACTAAACTACCGCTGATAGACGTGTTTTGTTTTAAGCTTGCGAGGCTGCTTTAGAGAGCACTGTCTTGCAATGTTGCCATGTCTTCATATTTACAAGCACTTTTAGGCATGATTTTATAAAACATAAAGCATTTGGGTGTTTTAGTGTTTTTTTTTTTGGTGTTGTCCTTGTTTGTTCTTTTTTTTCTGTGAAGACCTGGCAACAGCTAAGATTAAGACAAATTTCACAGTAATTTTTTTTTGCATCTCACATACAGAGGAAGACACATTTTTGATGCGAATTTAAATATGTCATTAACAACTAGTTGTTCAGTTCCTTACACACTGTGTAGAATTTCTGTAAATGCGGTTGTCTCTACCTGCAGGCCACGTACACACTGCAGATAAATTCAGTTGTCAGTTCACCTTTTACTCCTTAATCGCATTCTGTACACACATAATTCACTAAACTCATATCAGAAATGTGTCTTCATCTGTATGTGAGATGCAAGAAAATAACAGTAAAAGACATCCTTAGCACATTTTGACACGGAGCTAGCTGTGCTCACGAGCCCTGCAGTAGTGTCAGTGTTGCCAGATCTTCATAGAAAAAAAAATATAAATAAACAAGAACAAGCACAAAAAAACACTAAAACACCCAAATGCTTTGTGATTTATAATACCAAAAAAATCATTTACAGACCGCTTTATTAACTTTATAAAGTGCCTAGCTTTATGAGCTAAGACCAAACAACATGCCTAAAAGCGCTTGTAAATATGAGGACATGGCAACATTGCAAGACAGTGCTCTCTAAAGCAGCTTCCTGAGCATAAACAAACAGCACAGCTATGAGCGGTAGTTTAGTTAAAATCGACGGACAAAAAAAAAAAAAACAGGACAAGCAAGACACCAAAATGTTGCTATGGTTACAAATACGGGTGTGACTGCTGTTCAGTACACACATGGAACCATAATTTACGGGACTCACTCCAGCATTTAAATGCGGTTGTCACTCCTGAAACTTGCAGTGTGTATGTGGCTGTATTTTTCAAGAGTTAATAAGGTTGTCAAATGCGGTTGTCACTCCCATATTTAAGCGAATTATGTGTGTACAGAATGTGATTAAGGAGTAAAAGGTGAACTGACAACCGAATTTAGCTGCAGTTTGTACGTGGCCCATGAAATCATTAAAAGAAATTCTGAAATTCTCAGGCACACTTGGCAACATTTCCTGAGAATTATCCAGTAATAAGCATCATATTCTTCATGCATTTTCACAACTTGTTTGGAAATATTCAGAAATGCCTATTATAATGTATTAATGTGTTGGTGTGTATTAGAGAGGATCCTTGGCATGTGGCTAAAATGGTAAAGAGCTATATGCAGCAGCACAACCTACCACAGAGAGAGGTAGTGGAGTCCACTGGCCTCAACCAATCCCATCTCTCCCAGCACCTCAACAAGGGCACACCCATGAAGAATCAAAAGCGAGCCGCTCTGTACAGCTGGTATGTCAAGAAACAGGCAGAGATCAACCAGCGTGAGTATGACCATTTCTTATTTTTCTTATATAACATAATATTTTAATGCATCTTTAAGAATTACACTAATGATTCTCTCACCCTGATCAAAGCAGAATTCAATAATGCCAGTCGTGGTGTCGTGTCAGGAGAGGAATCTGGGGAAGATGTGAGAAAGGGACGGAGGAATCGATTCAAATGGGGCCCAGCGTCCCAACAAATCCTGTTTCAAGCCTATGAACGACAGAAAAACCCCAGTAAGGAGGAAAGGGAGGGACTGGTGGAAGAGTGCAACAGGTGGGGAATAAACTGAGTACCAACTCGAACAGTTTTTAAAAGTGAGACATGGTAATACCTGTTTAATGTGTTTTAGAGCGGAGTGTCTTCAGAGGGGAGTTTCTCCATCTCAGCTGGCTGGCCTGGGCTCTAATTTGGTCACAGAGGTTCGTGTATATAATTGGTTTGCAAATCGCCGTAAAGAGGAGGCATTTCGCCACAAACTGGCACTGGATGTGCCCTACAGTAGCCAGTCAGCTCCCTCTACAGGCCAGACACTAGTATCCAGTCCATCACCAGGTATGATGTCAATCAGGCTCTATTCCATCTGTTCACTGATTTGGACAGTGGGTTGGAATAGATTTCTCACTAAATCTGACCAGTTTTACCCACCTTTCTTTTTGATTGATATCCTGAAGTTCTGAAGTACAGTCAGCCAGTGGTGTGTGAGAGTCTGGGCACAGTGAGAAGCTCTAGTGGTGAAGACAGAGGTGACAGTGGTCGTCTAGCCAGTCCAGTCCAACTACAACCCAGTCATACACTCCTGGATACACACCATCACAAACAAGTGAGATTCATATACACTACTTTACATATCACCATGAAACAGCGAGATTAAAGGAACAGTCAGTGACCGAAGTGATCACTGACTGGTTGCTTTCATCTCATAATAGACTCTTTTCACAACGCGTCATCAATCGGCCATACAGGCGGCACTTAACATAAACAACTGCTGAACTGAACGAAACTTGCACGTTTAGCTGATTATTGCTGCTGAAAATGGTCAATTATTGTCATGTTTAGGGCTGTACTAATCAGTCGGACTGAGAAAAACATTTGGAGTACTATAGACTACCAAGAGTTATAACAAATTAAGGAGAAGTGTGCAAAAAAACTGTCTAAGGAACAAAAGCCGTTTGTGGATGGCCAAACTGAACCAGGATTTTCAAGACAAGAATCTTGACAACATGCGTATTTGTTCTTATCATTTCCAGTCAGGTAGATGAAATATTAGGCTATTATCTTAATTAATACAGCTTGTATGTATCTTTACCACCTATTAACTTTAGTTTGTCAAAATATTGCACCCTTTCCTGCTTACCAAGTGCTTCTCTATATAATTTAGCAACTTTCACAAGTTTTTTCTGTAGTTTTAGACAGCATAAATTAGCAGAATAACGTATTCAGTAGTACATTACCTGTGCAGTCCATGCTGTTGTTTACATCTGAGTATCGCCAATCCGGGTAACTGACCAAATTGTATTGTTCAATAAACAGGATGTTAATATTAAGTGACTTACAACATAAATATAGTATTGTCTGTTTCTTTAATCAACAAAAATAGTTCCAAACAAAACATGTGACTCTCATGTTTACTTCCTTTATGTATCGCTTGAGTAAATTAATAAACCATTCATAAAGTCAGCCACTTGCTTTATTACAGAATGAATTAGTTTTTTTGAACAAGTCAAATGACTGACTCAATTAGACACGGGCTTGCCGTAAATTGTATCGCAAAATAGTAACCATGTTTGATTCATACTGACTACCATTTAACCACAGTTTTACTACAAATACCATGGTTAAACTGTGGTTAGTGTAGGAAAGCCTTGCTTAATAAGTAGTAAGACCTTGGTTATGGATAATTTTGAAACCTGTATGACTCTCTTTGTTCTGCAGAACACAAAAAGAAGATACAAGATACAAGTATTTCACTGTTTTTGTCCAAACAGTGAAAGTAAATTTCAATGTATTGACAAAAATACTGAGACATTTAAATCTTCCTTAAATGATGACAGAACTTTCATTTTCCCTTTATGATCCCAAATGGAAGCTGAAACCTGACAGGCAAACTTTCCATTTCTTCTCTTAGGTATCTGGTGGTGGCTCCTTACCTCCTGTCAGTACTCTCACTTCCCTGCATGGAGTGTCAGGATCCTCTGCTGCCCCTCCAGGACTCATCATGGCCTCCCTACCAAGTGTAATGAGTCTGGGGGACTCCTCACTCCTCATAGGTACCATACATATATTGATCTGCATTAACAATTTAACACTGACACACTGCTAATTTATGCTAACACATGTCTTTTATTGTAGGCTTGACATCCTCTCAACCACAGACAGTCCCTGTCATTAACAACGTAGGCGGAGGCTTTACTACCCTTCAGCCAATCTCGTTTCAGCAGCAGCTTCACGCTTCACAGCAGCAGCCAATAGCGCAGCAGCTTCACAGTCACATTGGCCCAAGCTCCTTCATGGCAACAATGGCACAGTTACCATGCCACAGTAAGTTCTTAATTAGTCTGAGTAATAAATTTGTGGTGTTAATTATTGAACATATCTGAAATCTAGCAATGCCCTAAAAACCACCCAGAATATTCTAGTAATTACATAGCAACGTCCTAAATAGGCTACTACTATGTTCTAAAACAATTTGCTAACATTCATATAAGTTATGAAAACATTATATCTCAAAGTTTCCTAGTCAAAACACTTTATACTAACAAGGTGGCAGTTTTGAATGGACAAGCACCATACAAAAAAACTCATTTCAAAATTCAAAATTCTGTTTGTTTTAGTGTACAGCAAGGCAGACTTGAGCTCTTACCCCTCCTCCAGTCTCCTGTCCCAGGCTATGGTCATCGCAGACAGCAACAGCCTTGGGACACTGACTAACCTCACAGCTGTTCGACAGGCATGAACCAAACACAAACTCATCACACTGATATAATTAAATGCACATCATTTTCAGATTAAGTGATATATAATGGGCTTGTGAATACACAGCGACTCTTTTAAATGATCTATCACTTTCCTCTCCATCAGATTCTCACCTCAGATTCTGAGGGTCACGCAGACACTCCCATTGAAGAGGAGTCTTTACATCTGCAGTCCACTTCACCTGAGCCAGGTACAGAGCTTCAGACCTTGTGCTTAAAGGGATAGTTCACCCCAAAATGAAAATTCTGTGATTAATTGCTCACTCTCATGTCGTTCCAAACCCGTAAGACCTTTGTTCATCAACAGAATACAAATGAAATTTTTTTTTTAAATAAACCCTGCATAGACAACAACACAACCGATACATTCAAGACCCAGAAAGGTAGTAAAAAATAGTCCATGTGACATCAGTAGTTCAACCGTAATGTTATGAAGCTTTGAGAATACTTCTTGTGCGCAAAGCAAAAATAATGACTTTATTCAACCATTTCTTCTCTTTCGTGTCAGTCTTCGCCGCACGTTCACAAGGGTAGGGGAGAGCGGGGATGAAAGTACCGTTTTTCAGAAAAACATAAATTAAAAAGATAAAGTTATAGACAGAGATATATTTTTGCTGTGGCCTATAACTCAGATGTGTGGTCTATTAATAATTGTTAATATGTAACCTCAAACATATTTTGTCCTTAATCTTTGCAAAAAATTATTACATTTTCCTTTTAAATTTAAGTTTCATCAAATGTTTCAAAACCTGAGTGTACAAACTTGAAATTGTGTCAGTTATTTATTTATTTATTTATTCAACTTATTTTTATATATATAAAAAATTAACAGAATGAACAATATGAAAATTAAATTAAATTAGTGTAATGTAAATTCTCAACATAATTTAACAGTAGGCCTATTCATGTTTCCATCCAGTTGTTTGTATGCATAAATTCAAAATGTGCATAAAAACATCTGGAAACACTGCAAATTCATAGGTGTAGGTGGAAAAGCTAAGGTATGGCTAAAACCTAAATACGACTAAGGTAAATGTAGAAACAGCCCTGAGACTGATATTCCTGTCAGAAAGGCTTATGTCCAGAAACGCCCTCTCATGAACATGTGGCTAAATCAGACCTCTGTCTGTCTTTCTGACCCTTACTCTTGGCATGTTCTTTTGGTATAATACAACATAAACATTTATAATAAACGTTTTAATAAATGATGCAAGACACAGAAAGTCACCAAATTAGCATGCTGCGGGACAAAAGAAACACTTGTTGTCAAGGGGGACAAAAGTAGCAAGTGTTACTTTCGTTCCGACAGGAACTCCTGACATTTAAATCCAATTTACTTCTGTACTGAAAAACTCTGAAAATCCAAACTTCAGGATGTATTAAAGCACTAAATAACATGTAGATTGATCATTACTGTGACACATGAAATGAGAAACAACACAAATAATTAAAAAAAAAAAAAAATGACCGTGTCCATAATTTACTTATTGTATTCGAAAACTGCTTTCCGGACCTAACCGTGGGAAACAATGACGAAATCACATGATATTTCTCAGCTTTATCAAGGGTTGCATGCTAAATGTGCTGTCATAGCTTGGAAAGCAAATATAGTCCGGGCTCTGAGAAAATTCCATTTTCCATAACTAACATTAACAAAAATAATTAATGCTGTTACAAATGTATTGTTCATTGTTAGTTCAAGTTAGTTAATACTTTCACTAATGTTAACAAATTATACCTTATTGTAAGTGTTGCCGTTTCACTATCATCAGCTTTTTTTTTTTGATATGAAAATGTAGCCTAACACCCAGTGGTCAAATATACTCCTCCATTTCTCTCTTCAGATGCACTTTTGATATGCAGTTTCTGTGTGAATGTTTGAACAGAATGATTATAGGTGGAATGGGCTGTGAGGCAAGGGGCGCCAGGTAAAATCTTGCCTAGGGCAGCAAATTGGCCAGGGCCGGCCCTGGAGTACCATGACGCATACATGTGTTGCTGCTGACGCAGGAGCCGGCGTTCTGACGTAGAACCCAGATGCGCTGCGCCTTGTTTACAGTCTAATGAATGCAGAGGCATTGCACACATATTTTTGTTTTCCTTGTGCACAAAAAGTATTCTTATAGCTTCATAACATTATGGTTAAACCACTGATGTCACATGGACTATTTTATCGATGTCCTTACTACCTTTCTGTGTCTTGAACGTGGTAGTTGCATTGCTGTATGCAGGGCCAGAAAGGATTTCATCAAAAATATATTTATTTGTGTTCTGAAGATGTACAAAGGTCTCTTACAGGTTTGGAAGAACATGAATAGTAAATGACAGAATTTTAATTTTTCAGTGAGCTATATCTTTAACATGGCTGTATTCAGAGGATACTGGTATAAGTCCATTTACCATCTTCAATTCTCCCTTATTTACATTACCAGTGTCTTCGGGCAGTTTGGAGCTCTACCCTCAGACCCAGACTAGTGAAACCCATCCTTCTCACCTGCTGTCTTCCTCACCCGGAGATATAGACCCTTACATCCCTACACAGATGGTTTCTACTGCACAATAGCTGCCTCCAAAAGCAGCTGCATATGAGAAAATGAACTTTTTGAATGCATTGGAGAGCAAAAATAAATGAAATAAAATGAAAAGTAACATTCCCTGTAAAAATCCAAACTGCCATATTGCTACCTGCTGCCTATTTACACTAATAATAAGCTTTGTAAAAACACCTTTAAATTATGCTCCATACAGTTTAAGTTTAATTCAAAATAGACACTTCTGTGAACATGTATATAATTAAAGTTTTAAGTTTCAAAAATGTGTGTAATAAACTGACGTAAAAACATAAATGTAATTGTTCTAGATTTTTTTGTTTAGCCAGTCTGATAGAATGATTAAAATGAATAAAAAGTATAGAAATAACTGTCTAGTAAAATGGCAAAATAAACAAATTATTAATACTTTTTGAGGAAATTCTAGTATGGATATCTGAAATTTCCCAAATTTACAAATGCATTCAACTGTTACTATACAATGAATGTCAATATACAAACACCAAGAACAGCATTTACACCATACCAGACCTTAGTCAGTTCAGACACCATATTGAATATTTAAGCAGATGAAAATGAGGCTGTGTAAAACAAGGCTGAACAATCATTTGTTAAACAACAGTTTAACAAATGCGCACAAAAAGTATTCTCGTAGCTTCATAAAATTACGGTTGAACCACTGATGCCACTGAGTATTTTTTGAAAATACCCTTTTTATTTATTCATGTTTTTTTTTTAAATCCTTTATTTGGTTGTTTGCTTGCATGTCATTGAGACATTAAACATGGATAACATCTAGAAAAATAATTACAAAAGGAAAATGACAACTATAAACTGTTGCAACTAGTTGCCGGTGGGCTTAAATGGGTTAAGTTTTTTAAAAATGAAATTTGAAAACAAGACAGTAGATTTTTTTAATCTAAATTTTAGCATTTTCAATGCAAAAACTTTGTATAGAACTAGTCTAATTTATGTATAGTTTTCTAGAGTATGGCTATCAAGTTAGATTATAATGTAAATAAAAGGAAAAGTTATATAAAAGGAAACTTAAACTCATTTAATTTATATTTTAAATCAGTGTGGCCAAATTTACATCATGATGACATATATGTACAAGCATTTGGTTTCAACAGAACAGTAAAGTACAGATTCTCCAAAATAATGAATAGTATACAATTACTCAAATACTTTACACCTACCAAGACTGACAAAGACAATCAACATCTTAAATTATTTATAGTTACTGTTTTTTACTCATGGTAACAGTTTACAAAATAATTATCAGATCGTTTAAAGGTTTTTGCCAATGTGGAGATCTTAAAACTTTGTCTGAACTAACATTAATCCAGTGCTCTCTTAAATGTTTAATCTTATATCAATCTGATACAAGTTGAGAGAAGATTTTATGGCAGATTATACTGTGTTCATACAAAAACAGTACATACCCTGCAATACATCATTAATTGGAGAATAAAATGTGTCTTAGCAGCTATGAAAGTGCAGAGTGTATAACAATTCAAATCATTAATTGACACTTAATAGCCCTAATCATAATCATCATAATAATCACCATAGTCTACAGTGTCATTATAATCATCTATTTCTCTCTCATCAGCATAATTATCCCCATAATAATCATCTGTGTCATCATAACCTTCCGCATCAAAATGATCATATTCCTCCGGCTCTACCTCATCATTCCATGCATCCAAATCATTCTCAGTGTAGTCCTCATAGTCATTTTCATGGTCCTCGTAGTCATAGTTCTTTTTATCATTCTCATTCAACTTGGAGAGGCCTTTTGTATGCCCTGAATCATCTTGCTGTTTGGAGCACAAGAGTGCAAGACCACTAACAGTAGTATCATCTTTACTAACTTCTGTCTCTGATGTGCAGGTATTCAACACAGAATTTAAGATGCTCCCGATTTCTTCCTGCAAAAAGGACAATGCATTTTTAAGACAGTGTATGAAATTCAGAAACCATTTTGTAAAATAACAGTCTGTAGGTGAGAATGTTTAAGTCAAACAACTTAAGCTTGTTTCCTTAAAGGAATAGTCCACCCAAAAAACGAATATTAAATGAAAATTTACTTATCCTCGGGCCATACAAAATGAGTTTGTTTCTCTACTGAAACAAATTTGGAGAAATCTAGCATTACATCACTTGCTCACCAGATCCTCTACAGTAAATGAAATTGTTCGAATCCTTAAAGGAACACTCCACTTTTTTTGAAAATAGGCTCATTGTCCAACTCCCCTAGAGTTAAACAGTTGAGTTTTACCATTTTAGAATCCATTCAGCTGATCTCTGGGTCTGGCGGTAGCACGTTTAGCATAGCTTAGCATAGCTTAGCATAAGTCATTGAATCTGAAAAGGCCGATAGCATCTCGCTCAAAAATGACTATTTATAATGACGATATTTTTCCTATTTAAAACTTGACTCTTCTGTAGTTACATTGTGTACTAAGACTGACGGAAAATGAAAAGTTGCGATTTTCTAGGCTGATATGGCTAGGAACTATACTCTCATTCCAGCGTAATAATCAAGGAACTTTGCTGCCGTACCACGGGTGCAGCAGGCGCAATGATATTACACAGCCCCTGAAAGTGACCGGCACTAAGTTTGTGTAGATGCAGAGTTGCAGCCGGCAGAATTGATGGCTGCGTAATATCATTGCGCCTGCTGCAACCATGGTACGGCAGCAACGCTCCTTGATTATTACGCCAAAATGAGAGTATACTTCCTAGCCATATCGACCTAGAAAATCGAAACTTTTATTTTTCGTCCGTCTTTATTAACAATGTAACTACATAAGAGTAAAATTCTGTAGGAAAAATATCAAAACTCTTTGGTCGTTTTTGAGCGAGATGCTAATGGTCTAATCAGATTCAAAGATCTATGCTAAGCTATGCTAAAAGTGCTACCGCCAAACCCAGAGATAGTTTAAATAGTTGCACTCTGTGAGCTACTGGCACTACCTGTTGCTATTTTTACTGCAACACAACTCAGAATACACAACTTGGAAAATAAAATACGACGCCACATTGTGCAGCTTTCGGCTGTAATTCAGTCAAAGGACAACAAGAGCAGTGATGTAAGTCTTTACTGCTTTCCTAGTGATAAGAAGAGAAGAAAAGAATAGGAAGATTCCTGTGGATGAATAAAACTTCCTAAAGTTTTTTTTTTCTTTGTTCTCTTTACTTTAGCCCTGATGCCTTTGAGATTTTTAGTAGACCACAGCTACTAAAAGAGCTTACAAACAGCAGATACAAGAAACGCTAGATGCCATCCTGGCAGCATGTAAACATGCTGGCACTTATCATGAGGCTGCAGCCACTGAAGGAGTTTCTCAGCGTGGATTTCACTCAATATCCGGGGCATTTAGACTCCTTGTGGGAAAAAATCTATGGTACTGGATTTGGTTTAAGCCTATGCTTATATCCATCGCCACCTGTAAGCTCTTTCAGTAGCTGTGATCATTGTATCATTATTTTATTTTCCCAGTTTTGTATTTCAAGTTGTGTTGCGGTAAAAAATAGCAACAGTGCCAGTGCCAGTAGCCAGTAGTCATGAAATGCGAAATACGTACATATCACTGCAGTTTCCAACAGAAATGTCCACTAGGTGGACATTTAAAAGAGTGTTGAAATTCCTGAAGTGTTTCCAGATATGTGTGCCTTATGCATCACACGTTTAGCCAATGTTCAGTGGGCGTGACGTCTGAGGCTGAGACTACTGCAGTTCTGACTTGAAATGTACATCGAGTGGCCCTATAACTCTAATGCTCTGTGATGTTTAAAAAAAACATACCTCTGCTCTACACCTAAACCTACCTGATAGTATGAACAAAAGCGAATGTGATGTAAAAACATCGCAAGCATGCCATTTCAGCTTGTTTTTCGATCTCTTATCTTTCAGCTCATTCATCATGAGTCCTGTTTTGCACGGGATTTGTACCCAGGATTCCACATCCAATTCTGTGGAATCTGTCCAATTCTGTGCCTGATGAGCTACCAAGCAAGCTTGTTACATCCGAAAAGTGAAACATACGAAAACGATTACAAGTGCTCACTGTTTTACCCCCTCTAGTGTGTACATTTCTGTTGGAAACTGCAGTGATGTGTACCTACTGGTAAGCATTTGCGTCTTGCGAAAATGTTCCCACAGGTACATTTTTGTTGTGAAATCAGGTAGCTTAATACCTAGAGTGCCTTTTAATGATGGATTTGTTTCAGGAACGCTTTACAATACATGTCCCCAAATATGCATTAATTCATGCTTGACTAAATGCAGAGATAATCATGAGTTAATATATAACTCATGAAGAACAAAACCATTTATTATTAATTATTTCATCAGCAACAAATGAACATTCTATATGATTCATAGATTAAGTAATCAGTAATTTGTTATTAGTTAAATGTGGCATAATGTATTAATTCCCTAATAACTTATTTTATTAACTAATGATGTAAATTCATGTGTTAATTACCACAATGGGTTGAAGCCATGCATTTTATCTTCCAGTTGTCTGCTTTAATTAATCATTAGCTCATCATTTACGTGTTGAGGCACAGAACTATTAACTAATTGTTAAGTATTATGTCATTGTAGTTATGGATTTAGAATTAGTTCATTAGTCATGTGTTCATTAGTTGCTGATGTAGTAATCATTAATACATGGTTTATTTCTTCATGAATTATACATTAGCTCATGATTATCTGTGCATTAATTAAGCATGAATTAATGCATATTTGTGCACACAAAGTGTTACCTTTGTTTCTTTACAAACATGCAGCTTGTTGCTTCACAGGATGTTAATTGATGGACTGGAGTCATGTGGATTACTTGTGGATTATTGTGATGTTTTTATCAGCTGTTTGGACTCATTCTGACGGCACCCATTCACTGCAGAAGATCCACTGATGAGCAAGTCATGTAATGCTAAATTTCTCCAAATCTGTTCTGATGAATCCCACATCTTTGATGGACTGAGGGTTAGTAAAATTTCATTTTGGGGTGAATTATTCCTGTTGATGACCACTGCTTTAGTATACTACATAATTTTTATGCATTATCGAACCATTACATGTTGAGTTTTATCTGTCTGATCCTGTTGTTCATTGACGGTGCTGCTGAAGCTGCTGTCTGTGTTCTGGTGCTCCTGTGAAGGTTTCGTCTTTATGTCTCCAGTCACGTCTGACAGTGTGTGTTTCTGTAGTGCTGGAATTGTGTAATGTGGCCTGACGTGAGTCTCACAGAAGGACACACCACAGGTTGAACAACACTTCACAGCTTTCAATCGCTGCTCAGTGCAGAAATCACAGGCCACGTCTTCCAGTCCAGCATAGGATTGTGGTGGAAGTGCTGGACTGAAACCTGCTTGTTGCAGGCTTTTAACCACCTCAGCCAGAGCTGCGTTTGTGTTCAGCACTGGACGAGTTTCTGATGGGTTACCACATTGAGGACAGACATAATCTCCTGCACAGTTGTCCCAGAATTCATTAATGCATCCTCTGCAGTAATTGTGTCCACACGAGATGGACACCGGATCCTTCAACATCGATTTGCAAACTGGACATCTAAAGTGATGGCTCGTCAGAAGTCTAGAAGTCACAAAAAAATTAACATGAAAACCAACATCTTTATAGTTTTGCACATTTAAAATAAATTTCCAACACATAATATGATATTATCATATGTTTTAATATATCTATTTTTGCATGTTATTTTCCATAAAACAAACTTATTTACTAACTTACACGTAAAACTGTTTTGCTCCTTCAATGTTTCATTTTTATTTTTTATTACTAAGTGTGCCCCACTGTTCAGGGGCAAAATTTGTACTTTTAAAATATCCATTCACACTTTATCCACATTATACTTGTTGTTTGATGTGCATATCTCAACTGCCATATTTTTGTTGAGCATTCCAATTATTACATCTTTTAATAATACATCAACAGTAAATGTGGGCTAACTTCACCTTGAATCCAAGGAGAAAGCGTCTTCAGCTCTGTAGTTAGCTGGTGGTTCAACGGACAAATCTGACAACAAAGACAGTGTAGGAGAAGCGGCTCTCTCTGATCTTACTCTGTGAAAGTTTCAAACAGAGTTGTAAAGAGAAATGCTTTCTTAACTTATGACAATGTGTAAAATTACACATTTCCATACCCTGGCTTGAATGTATTTTACAAAATTACATTTAAAAAGAAAACACATTTGTTTATACAAAAAAACAACAGAGCTTTATTTAAGAGTTTACTTAGTATACATAAAACGACGTAAAAATTGTTAAATGCACCTTGTATCCAAACGAAAATCTTTGAAGTTGGTTGGCAGATCCTTTGACCAGTCTGTTCTCAAAGACATATAGCTGGGTGCAGGAGAAGCTGCTCTTTCTGACTTTACTCTATGAAGAGACAATGTGAAAACAGACATATTTCTGTAGTCCTTTTTTTAAAGGAGAAGTTCACTTCCAGAACAAAAATTTACAGATAATGTACTCACCCCCTTGTCATCCAAGATGTTCATATCTTTCTTTCTTCATTTGTAAAGAAATTATGTTTTTTGAGGAAAACATTTCAGGATTTCTCTCCATATAGTGGACTTCAATGGTGCCTCTGAGTTTGAACTTCCAAAATGTACTTTAAATGCAGCTTTAAAAGGGCTCTAAACGGTCCCAGTGGAGGAAGAAGGGTATTATATAGCAAAACAAATGGTTATTTTCTTAAAACAATTTACAATTTATATACTTTTTAACCTCAAATGTTCATGTTGTATAGCTCTGCATGAACTCTTGTGTATTCCGGGTCAAGACAGTTAGGGTATGTCAAAAAACATTTCAATTTCTTCTCCAACTTCAAAATCGTCCAACATCACTTTTTTTACCATTTTTTTGTAAAGGGCGTTTGATCTTCTTTGCATGTTCACTTTGTAAACACTGGGTCGGTACTTTTGCAGCGATGCAGGACGATTTTGAAGTTGGAGGAGAAAATGAGATGGGACTTTTTCGACATACCCTAACTGTCTTGAACCAGAATACACAGAGTTCATGCAGAGCTAGACAAGATGAGCATTTGAGGTTAAAAAGTATATGAATTGTCATTTTTATTTTTTTAGAAACTAACCAATCGTTTTGCTAGATAAAACCCCTCTTCCTCAGCTGGGATCATTTAGAGCCCTTTGAAGCTGCATTTTAACTGCATTTTGGAAGTTCAAACTTCAAAAGGGGGTGAGTAAATTATCTGTAAAGTTTTGTTCTGGAATCGAACGTCTATTTTAAATACAGTTTTGGCACATAAATGGTCCAAGCTTTGTCAACAAACAAAATATTATTACCTTATATTTTTGTGTTCATCACTTGGTTCTTTACTCAAGTGCGTTATTTCCACATGATCATCTTTCAGTGTTGGAAGTTCACATATCCCCTTTTTGGATTCACTTAAAATCAACATTTGTTAAAACAGAGTAAACGAGCTTTTTGCAATATTGAACATACAATTAATTATTTCCTGAGAAAAAAAAAAAAAATATATATATATATATATATATATAAAATGTACCTTAAACCCAAAGGAAATGCTTCTCCGCTTTTGAAGTTAGTTGGTAGATCCATTGACCAATCTGATTTCAAAGACATATAGCTAGGGGCAGGAGAATGTGCCCTCTCTGAATTTGCTCTGTGAGGACACAATGTCATCTCAATTTAACATATTTGATATAGGCATGTTTCCCAACATGCACAGAGAACTTTTAATTAGCTGTCAACTCATTAAGTAAAAATATACTGGTTACTCTTAGTCAATTAATTTATGTACAATCCTTTTTTTATATATATAAATATTTATGTTGGAAAGTTACAATCGAATGCACACTTTTACACACATACCTTTACACACACACACACACACACTCTACCTATCTAAGCCTATCTAGGGAGATTTCATAGACTTTGATTGATATTTAAATACGGATAATTATACACTGATCAGCCACAACATTAAAATCACTAGTGGGTGAACTGAATAGCATTAATTATATTTCAATGCCGCCTGTCGATGGGTGGGATACATTAGGCAGCAACTGACAGTCAGTTCTTGAATTCCATTTGCTGGAATTCTAAACGTAAAACTTTAATTTCCTTGTTTTATACTTGATGAGGATATGTCCCCAAAAGATAACTGAGTAGGTGCACACACAAACAAAGACAAATATATTTTTACCTTTTATTTTTGTGTTCATGAACACTTGTTTCTTCACTGAGGTCTGTGTGTTTGTGTATTGTTGATGTGAACTCGGGTGATTCTGATTGGTTTCTTTTGGCTTCACTTCAAATAAATATGGACATTTCATGAGCTATTAATTCCTTAAAATTTTTTAACCACATTTCAAATTTGAACAAAACAATTTTTAATGAAATGCCTAATACATCATTTGCTTCAACTGAGTTACAGCACTCAGTTAGGTAATGCCTAAAAACAATACAAAACAGGTAAACAGGACTGTTTAAACCGGGCACCTTTCTGGCTCTTCTTTCAGGCTCATTTTGTCCAGTAAGTGTAGACAAATATATAAGACCTGTGAGTATAAACACACAGGCATTAACAAGTGTTAGGTCGGGAAAGATTAACACTCTCGCATCACACACAGTTTCTTTATGCTGAAATCGAAACTGTAAAGGTATAGTTGTTTTTGTTTTGAGACACACAAACATAAATGATGCAAATACTATGGACAAAAAGGTAAAGAAAAAAGTGCATACCTACACAAAGAACGATAGCACAACACTGCAGTAAATCCTGAAATGTTGTTTCTCACTCTGACAACATTACTTCCTGAAGTTCCTGTCAAATCGAGAGAAAGCGCGTACGCGGTGCGTTCATCTGCCAGTCCCATGTTCCTTTTCCTGATGAGATTTGCGGCAAACAAGACGCATCAAAGGCGTATTGCTGCCCTCCTCAGTTCATCAGAAGAACTGTATTGTTGCATCCCTAATCCTTACATAAATTTCGGTTCGGTGTAAAAAGTCCATCTGTTATTATTTTACACTGAAAAGCTTTGCATCAAAGATTAAGATTAAGAAAACATATACTGTACTTCTGTTACATGACACTTTTGGAAATACGCATATTAAGATAAGCAAAAGTCAATGTAAGCATTGTTGATTGCAGTTAATTGACACACAATAATAATCTAAATCATTATACTCCTCAGAATGTTATTGACTTCCTCATCTTTAGTCGTCTCCTCTCCTCGTCACACTTACAGGGTAAACAACAATTCACAGCTTTCAGTCAGTGCCAAAATCACAGACCACATCTTTCGGTCCAACATAGGATTGTGGTGGAGGTTCTGGACTGAATGTTTATTCTGCAATGGTTCGCTCTGTTTTATTATTGGACTGCCTTTAATCACCTTTGATTTTTGGTGTCCTCTTTAAGAAAGAAAGAAAGATGGAGCAACACGTTTATTGACCGGAGTTAAACCATATTAAACAGTTAAAACTTGAACTAAGACCCGAGTCAGTTCTTTGCCCAAAAGAATAAAGAAAGATTATTGCTACTACATATATTGTTGAAAGGCTATGCGTCACGTTTATTTTTATAGTGCTTTATATACAATACAGATTGTGTCAAAGGGTTAAACAGGAAAATAGTGCATCGTCAATGCAAGAGGACAGTAGTAAACAGTGTTTTTTTTAAGTCAGTTCATTGATTCAGTGATGTCATAATCAGTGTTGGGGAGTAACTAGTTACATGTAACGGAATTACGTAATTTAATTACAAAATAAATGTAATTGTAATTAGTTACAGTTACTAAGAAAAAATATGTAATTAAATTACAGTTACTTTTGAAAAAAGCCAGTGATTACAAAGGGGATTACATCTGAATTTGTCCACACACCCACCCCCACTTACAGATTTAATTAACTTCTTTTAAATTGCATTGACTGCTCTAAAATAAGACACCAATGTTTCAGGAGTTTAGGACACAGAATAGGACACATGCTTATTCGATAACTGTTTTATTTCCTATTTGGGTTTATGCATAAACTTTATTTTTTAAGATGTTTTTCCAAGGCATTGTTAGATGCTAGTGTTTTCTGTCATAACTATGCAAACATTTGATTTCAAACCGAGTATCATAGCTATTAAAATATTTCTTGTTATGATGTTATTTATATTTTGATCTAATGACATACAAAAAAAAGCTGAATTTGTGGTGGCTGTGCTTTAAATTAAATTATTACACAGCTCAGACTCTTTTAGGGCAACTTAGGTCAGTGCTATATGGTTGATAATTTTTCTTGGCGGAAGCTTTGCATTTGGTTAAGTAATAAAATATTAAAGCTTAATTCAGTATTATGTGGACAATTTCTTAATTCTGTCATCCTGGTATCGTGGACTTGTTCTATTGTTTCATACAAACGCAGCTGCTGCCATTTTTTTTTTTTTTTTTTTTACATTGTAATGGATTATAAGAACTAACAAACTAGTACTATTACACAACTGAAATGTTGTGTAAGAAAACTGGTATGACTGCACTGTATCCCTAAAATGTCTAGTTTGAACTTGACGTTTTCTAGCAACTGATTTCTTCATGGAAGCTTTGTGTTCAAATATTTCAACTCAGATCTAATAATTTTGACAGGAAACATCTAAATAATCTATCAAGCAGCTGTGTAATAAGTGAGATAATGTACATTCAGCCAGTTGCTATCGCAAAATAAAAATGTATATTATCCCTTACTTATTATAATCCTAATTCAAGTGATAAAGGATTTTGAAAGTCTGACAGTAATCAGTGTTGAGTGCTACTGTAAGGTTAACTCTGCCTGGTTTAAATGTTTCAAAATGATTAACATTTGAAAATATTAGAAATTTAGAAAAGTAATCAAAAAGTAATTAAATGTAATAAGTTACATTACTTTAATAAAGTAATTGAAAAGTTACACTACTTATTACATTTTAAATCAAGTAACTTGTAATCTGTAACCTATTACATTTCCAAAGTAACCTTCCCAACACTGGTCATAATCCAGCTCAGTATAGTGCCATTTTCTATAGGATGTCTGTGTTTGTCAAAAAAAAAAAAATTAAAAAAAAATAAGCACAACTCAAAGGAATCATATTATATCAATATAACAAATTTGTAAAGATATTTATGTTTGTAAAGTTTTTATGGAGTCAAAGTGTCATATGTCACACAGCAACACATTGGTTTAGTGTATACGCAAACACAAAAAGGACTGAGACGTATCATCAATAAAATCTTTATTCACAGGTAATTCAGAGAAACAACATGATATACAGGGTATATAATTCTACGAAGATAAACAGCACTTAGATCGAGCATAAGCAGTTTTTTGTTTGTAGCAGGTACTGGCGGGTATAGTGAAGACAGGAACTGAAAACTGATTGAAGCCAAGCATCCAAAGAAGCATCCAGCTCCAAGTCCTAATAAGTGGATAGACAAGATCAGACAAGGAAGAAGTGGAGAGTAGCTGTTCTTATACAGGACTTGATGAGCTCATCTATGGCAGGTGTGGTAGTAATGGCTAACAAAGAATATAGAATACCAAGAGGCGAAACTCGGATGCTTTTTTTGGTAACAGCCACTAGGTGGCGCTTCAGTAGCGCGGCCGCCATTTCAGAGTGAAAACGCCAACTGGACAACCACACAGAAGTCAAAGTGAAGATAAATGAGCGAAATGACTGCAGGGAAGTAGTGTGTGACACGAAAAACTGCAAAAAGTCACTCTACATGTTTTTTTGACGGATCAGAATCCATCACATCGTACGCACTTAAAATTGGCGAATCTCACAGCCAAATCAGAAACGCAATAGAAAATTTCTCAAATCAGTAAATTTTATGACAGATACAGTAAATGTTGCATTGTATTATTATATTTGTTTTATGTTGTCAGTTGTGGAATCCAACCATTAATTATACATCTGAGGCAGTTTTAGCCTGCTTGATTGAGTATTTTTTTTCATTTTATGCAACGTTACACTTTACCATTATTATTATTAGTTACTATTATAGGTCTGAAATATATATTGTATTTATACATTATATTGTACGTTTTAATTCCCTGGAACACACTACAATCATGATGATCTTACAGAACATGATGCATTGCTGTGTCTGTCATAACTGAATAATTAAAAAACTTTGGAGACAGTGGCTATATGTTTTAATTTTTTTACATAAACATGTTTTTTTTTTTTTTTGTTTACAGTCATGCTTTAACGGACATTAATAAAAGACAATACTGCAAGAAAGTTTACTGTGAAGCTTATATATATATATTTATTGTGTAACATTCCCAATTTTCTGATGCATGTCCTTAATTTAATTTTATATGTTTGTATTAATTTAGCATTTATAATGCTAATACTTGCACTTAAAACAGGAATTTCAACCGAAACTGGTTTCTAAAGAGCAAAGATTTGTGAAAAATAAATGAAAGACAATGTCTGTTTTTGATAATCACTAGTGATTGTACGTTATTCTGTGTTGTCATATTTTTTTATTCCTATAATAACAAACAAAGGTTACAGTATGTACAAAACATACAAAAATTATTTCAATAATAAACGACTTACGGTTTAATAGTTAACAATGCGCGGCGCTTAGTTCGGCGAAAAAATGTTGACATGACATGTTGACTGGTGTATTTTTAATCCTAAATGACGGATGCGGACGTGGTGGCGTCACGCGACTATTGTTGCTTATTGTCAATGTGTTTTTTTCCAATGAATTTTAATGAATATTCGACTGAATAAAAAGTTTTATTTCTTTGTTGTTACAAAATTTACATTTATTTATTTTTAACACCGCACCCCCAGCACCCCCATTTTTTTCTTTAGCTCCGAATCAGGGGGGTGCTGCAGCACCCTCAGCACCCCTACTTACCGCGGTAATGGATACTTATATTCCTTCCATCAGCATCCTAACCTGGAATACAACTTAATGACTAAAATACAACTAACTTTCCCCTGTTTTACCACGTACTCATCATCTTCACCTAATATTCTGTCTAGAGCCTTCCTGTTTTCAAATGCATAGTTTACAATAGTTTAAAATCTTGTTTTCAAGCAATGGAAAATTTTAAAATGAATACCCCATAGTACACTGTACATCACCGGTAGCTCCTATAGCGTGGGTTAAGACCCTACTCTGAAGTAGGAGCTAATTTAGTTTCCATAAAAGGAGTTTCTAGAACTAAAATCATTCTTAGCCCCTGCAGTGCAAACGTGCAAGCACTACTTCCGCAAATAGCTGTGGGTATGAAAAGGTTCCTCTGGTGCGAAAGAGGCTACTGATAACCACCAAGACCAGACGTTGATGAGAAATTCACACGATGAAGCAAAGATCATCACGAACTGCTTTTAAATCATATATAAAACATATATAGATTTCACCTTCATTCATTCAATTCACTTCATTCAAACAAACACTAAACACCATCATGACAACACACATGAAACTAAAATAATGCAATAAACATTATTTTAACAACATTAGATATAACATACAACCCCTAAAGTACACAACTGATAAGAAAAACTAAGAAGAAAAATAGTTATTAAAAACAACAACAACAGCAAAACATTAAATGTGAAATGTAACACAGGGAATTTCTGGGATATCAATTTATGGTTTCGCACTGTAAATTATACATTCTTGTTCACTTCCAGAAATGGTATACTATCGTAAAATTATATATAGTACCATATATAGGGGAAATTACCAGTAACCAATTAATAGGTTTTTACTGTAGCATTTTTACAGTCTTTCACTGTTAAAATCATGGTCATTTGTTACAGTGTAAATTGCTGTAACAGACCTTTTACAGAGTCAGTTCTTAATATTACCTTCTGCTTGATTTCAGGTCATATTGGTCTAGGAAATTAATAAAATGATATTGCTGCAAAGGAAGCTGTCGGTTTAAATATATTTATTGTATATATATTTAAATATATTTATTTATTGTATACAATATGTTAAATCCTTTTTCTTAGACCTACTCTGAATTCTTACATAATGAGACACATGTACCAGCAACATATTACATGAAATTTTATCCTAAAATCTCTACTTTCAAAAATTTCAAACAATGATCTACACAATCTCCTTTTCTCAGACATATTTGTTGGCTTTTAAGTGCACATAAAGTGTGCTATTTGGGACAGGGCCCATGTCAGTGTAGCTGAATACTGGCAACAGTTGTTATGGGTTTGGACGAACTTCAGCATAGTTTTTAGGTACATTAGCTAAGCGAACTATTTTTATTTGGGCTGCACCTATATTGATACCTCGCCACATATATTCAGGAGAGAGCAGTTTACTAGGTTTGTTCAAAAGGAAATACTTGTTCAAGTGAGACTCCTCTTGCCATAACGCCTCAATGGAGTTTGCAGCATCAATGTTCAGATGCTCCCTGCAGGTTTTGGTGAGATTAAGTACATCCTCCAAAGTGCCACCAAATGCAGCACCAGCATAATAATAATCACCTTCCCCAGCTGGAATGTATGCTAGAGACTCTGGTCTACGCTCATATGTGAATTGATTCCTCTGAAAATTATAGAACCAAGGATGTATCACACCTACCAGACGACCCAAAGACTCCGCACCCCACCGGCCATAGAACTTTCCATCTATGTCAAGGCAGAAAATATAGTCGGCCTCACGGACCAGTTCGTTCTCTATTAGTTTTTCAAGTTTTTCCATCCTGTTCATACTGATGTCCTGCCATCTGTTCAAACTCTGAACCGTTAGAACCGTCAAACTGCGGTTTTCACCCATCTTCACCTCAGGAACTGATTCTGGTTGATCTGTAAACAAGTAGTAATGCACTCGAAATCCAACAAGGTAATGCTGCTCTGCTGACTCCAGAAAATCTTTGATGAAACGTGTGTATCTGACAAACAGAGAAAAAAAAATACTTATGGTTAATTTATCTTTTAATCATTACTATTTCCAGAAACAGGGAAAAACAGAGGAGGGAAACAAATGAGAATTACAAGATGAGAGGTATTATGAAGACTTACTTTCCCAAAGCGAAGACAGTAGTTGCTATGGTGAGATTCTGTTGTTTGTAGATAGAGTCGATCAGTGTGGGGTCAAAGGTTCCCTCCCAAATGATTGGAGCTGACCATGGTGTCACAGAAGCAACATCTGTCCGACTTCATTAAAAACACACATACAGCGCTGCAATCATTCCATTCATGAGTGGAAATGGGCTATAACAACTATTACAGGTTGATACTAAATATCTTACCCTACCAACGCACTCGGCTGGTTGTACACCAACCTGTAAGCAGTTGATACACAGGTTTTAATTTCCATCTATGCACTGAAGACATCATCATTTAACTCTTACTGCTCATCTGATCACAACCACAAAAACAACTATGAACCAAGAATCAATGGAATCAAACTATGAACCAAGAATCAATGGAATCAAACTATGAACCAAGAATCAAACTATGGATCAAACTTAAAAATAAAGTCACTTTTAAGAAGATGACGTTTTACACACCCTGGTGATGAACGCAATCCAACAGTCTTTTGCTTCCATTTTGGCCTGATAATAACAGAGTCAAATCCTTACTAATTTGGATTGATTATGTTGAGTGTGTGTGTGTGTGTGTGTTGATGAATATGAGCATGTACATAAATACTAGCATTAGTTTTTTTGTGTTGAAAGTGACTCACTTGATGAAGCCTTGTTCTGTTATCTGGTGACTGCAGCTTAAAACAGTAAAAAAACAATAATAATAATTCAGTAATGCAAACATCTCAAATCAAGAAAACAATACACAAACTACATCTGCACCGTGTTTTTCTAACTGCATTAAACTCACCTGTACCAGTTAATGTTCAGGTAAATGAGCCTGTAAAGAAAAACACATAACTTCATGAGTAGAGATCTCTGTAAATGTGTTTAATAACTGCTTAATCTTCTTCTCAGAGTTTAGAGTTTTATTTCTTATGCTTGTCATGTACACAGAAAATACAGAGTAATTAATTTTTAAAAGAGGTCATAAAATACAGTTTCATAAATTCATAATATGCTTCTCAGAGTTAGTTCAAAAAGATTTTTGCATTAACAATATTGCATAAGCAGAATAGAATGGCAATACTAAGCTAAATACTTCATGTTCTCCTCATGGTCACACGTCAAGCAGTGGTAATCTTACCAACTTCTGAGAAATAATACTGCATTATTATCACAAACCTAAACACAAAACAAACCATCTAATATTGCTGAAGAGTAATTACATACCCACTCAATACCATCCCAGACAACACAAGGATGATCAGAAAATTCTGATGAAGCAGCATTATTCCTGGTTTACCCATGTCCACACTGATATGAATTTTCTATTTCAATGATGGTGGGATCTTTTTTTTTTTCTTTTTTGGCAAAAAATGCTGACGGTCTTACAGTTATGGCTGCAGAGTGTGACCAAGAGAAATACATTGACTCGGCATTTATACCCTAATCAAGTCCGGATGCTTTTATTTCATCCACCCATAACACTTTTTCAACATATGTGTCCATTTAAGGTATCTAACTATGTATCTAACTATGCCCCCTGGATGCGTTGCTTATTATTTAGTGATCATTTACTTTGAAGCAAGCATGTAAGAGATCTAAATTAACACTTATTGTCTCACACTCAGCTACACATGCACATACAAGTTCTGTTGGTTGTCTGGCACTTGTCCCACACTCAGCTACACATGCACATACATTTTCTGTTGGTTGTCTGGCACTTGTCTCACACTCAGCTACACATGCACATACATGTTCTGTTGGTTGTCTGGCACTTGTCTGTCTGGCACTTGTCAGTCTGGCACTTGACAGTTTAAAGACCACTCTTTAGTAGAGTAAAGCAAATAAAACCCTGTTAAAAATAAATGTAATGTTTATGTAAATGTTAACCAACTACTGCTGAGCGCTGGCAGCGTGTCTGTGATGTACGTCATCACGCAATTCTGTTCTGCTCTTTCTGACGGCTGAGCACTGAACGTCATTCAGTGACAAATGCTAATGTATAAAATTATATATATATATATATATATATATATATATATATATATATATATATATATATATGCAAATGTATATCGAAATATCGGAAATGGGTTTAAAAATCGTATCACCGTTATTGAAAAAAATTATGTGTGTGTGTGTGTGTGTGTGTGTGTGTGCGCGCTTATACTTCTACTGTGTTTATGAAAATCTATTCACATATATATTGATATCGAATTATTGTCCAGCCCTAAGCACTTTTAAAGAAAAATGCATTATGTAATGTAACGGCAATCATTGTCATTTCAGGCAGAAGCAAAAGATTATAGTTAAACCCTAGTGCTTCGTTTCATTAACTGGATCTATATGGATTACCTTTATGCTTTCTACATTAAGTTTTTGGACAATCAAAATGTTGGTATACCCACTTAGATGCATTTTATGCCTCAACAGATCTTGGACAACTTGGACAAAAAAAAAAAAGCCTTCAAAAGTGATCTGCAGAAGAAAGAAAATCATTTTGGAATGCATGGGGGTGAGTAAAACAAGATCATTTTCAACTTTGGGAAGGGCTGGGTATTGATTTTGATATTTTTTAGGCACTCACCAAATTGCCTCCAAACCACTGAGTATCAAAAAATGTTTGAAGTATTAAATGTCTTGAATTTAATGCTTCAATGTCAGTGAAACAGTAAGCATGCAGAATGCTTTATGTGCCCAAATCAAGTACTGGGTATTGGCTGTGGCGAGGCATCAAATAAGAGATAAAAAAAAAAAAAAAAAAAAAAATCAGGAACCAGTATTAAAGTCAAGGTATTGTTATTTATATTGAACATTTTTGAATGTTTACATTAATTTTTGGTTAACTGGGACCATGAAAACATGTCATTTGAGCCTAGAATTAAAAATAATTGGGTATGTCATTCAGAAACATGGCTTTTCATATTACTGCTATTGTAATGACATTTTATGTTAAATTACACATCATTTCCACAAATACATTTCCTTTTAAAAAAACTGTATGAAAATGTATGTAATACCAAAATACAAGCAATTATCTGTAAATTTAATGGTGGGACTTTAAAATACAGAAAATATCTGTAAAACAACAGGCATTTCTTTGTGTACTGAAAACAATTCTGTTAAAAAATACAGATATTTA
Source organism: Labeo rohita (assembly GCF_022985175.1). NCBI lineage: Eukaryota > Metazoa > Chordata > Actinopteri > Cypriniformes > Cyprinidae > Labeo > Labeo rohita. The sequence goes on along the minus strand of NC_066876.1, from coordinate 11,783,390 downwards.
CCTGTAAAATTACATTTATTTTTAACAGTGCAAGATAACTATTGCTAATAAACGTTTAATTTCTTCGTTTAAAATAACTGACTTACCTTCATTAAAAAATAAAACCACAAAATTAAGCATTCATTTTAAATAAGTGGAACCTTATTTATTTGGGTTACAATGCAAGTATAGGCTAGGCTTTGTCTTCATTTTGTTAATAAGAGTTAGATGTTTAATAAATGCAAATTTTCCATTGTACTACTTTATGACTGATCTTTAATAATAATGAACCACAAACTACGATCGTTTTTAAAGGGGAAATCCATTTTATTTGCGTTACAAACTTTATTAACAAAATTGTCATTTTGTTATTAAAACTTCAGTTTCATATGTGAATATCTTAATGGTACTATTTTATTATGGGCCTATACAGTGGCAAACAAAATTGGTAAATAAAAAATACCATGGCACACCAAGCACTGAAATATAGAAATAAAAATAGAATATGAAAAAAAGTCAGTTTTTTTTTTCAATAATTAAACAGTCGTCAGAATTGGTATTATGGCTTTATCAGACTTAACATTTTATGAAAATCAAGCTCAAATGGAGTTAATTGTTTTTTGACCAGCGAATGTGTTTTGTTTCTGTGTTTTGTCTGTCATAAGAACAGCTGTATCTGAGGCAGCAAGTGCATCGCATTATGTGCTCACATTAACGTACAGATTATAACGTTTATTGTAGTTATATGGGTGTTTAGTTATTCTTGTCTTTTAATGCACCAAAATCTCATGATACAGAGATGAAGCTCTATATTCACAGGATATCATTTATTTATCCTTGCATTGCGAACAAGCGGAGAACTGTCCCCAGTCTGTGCGCGCAGCACCTTCAATGACGGATGCACCCTTATTGTCAATGTGTTTTTTACAATGAATTTTAATGACTATTCGAATTAATAAAAATAGTTTTATTTCTTTGTTGTTACAAAATTTACATTTATTTATTTTTAACACCGCACCCCCATTTTTTCTTTAGCTCCGAATCAGGGTGGTAACCCCTGGGATACTTATATTCCTTCCATCAGCATCCTAACCTGGAATACAACTTAATGACTAAAATACAACTAACTTTCCCCTGTTTTACCACGTACTCATCATCTTCACCTAATATTCCTGTTTTCAAATGCATAGTTTACATATTTAAAATCTTGTTTTTAAGCAATGGAAATTGAAAAATGAATACCCCATAGTACACTGTACATCACCGGTAGCTCCTATAGGGTGGGTTAAGACCCTACTCTGAAGTAGGAGCTAATTTAGTTTCCATAAAAGGAGTTTCTAGAACTAAAATCATTCCTAGCTCCTGCAGTGCAAACGTGCAAGCACTACTTCCGCAAATAGCTGTGGGTATGAAAAGGTTCCTCTGGTGCGAAAGAGGCTACTGATAACCACCAAGACCAGATGGTGATGAGAAATTCACACGATGAAGCAAAGCTCATCACGAGCCGTTTTTAAATACTAACATATATAGATTTCACCTTCATTCATTCAATTCAATTCAGTTCATTCAAACAAACACTAAACACCATTATGGCAACACACATGAAACTAAAATAATGCAATAAACATTATTGTAACAACATTAGATATAACATACAACCCTAATGTACACAACTGATAAGAAAAACTAAGAAGAAACATAGTTATTAAAAACAACAACAACAAAAAAAAAACATTAAATGTGAAATGTAACACAGGGAATTTCTGGAATATCAATTTATGGTTTTGCACTGTAAATTATACATTATTTTTCACCTCCACAAATGGTATACTATCGTAAAATTACATGTAATGTCCAATACAGTGCCATATATAGTACCATACATAGTAGGGGAACTTACCAGTAACCAGTTAATAAGTTTTTACTGTAGCATTTTTACAGTCTTTCACTGTTAAAATTACAGTCACCTTTTACAGAGTCAATTCTTGCTAATTATTTAGTGCAAATAATTTCCTTTGAAGCAACACTGTAAAATCTAATTAGTTGGGCTTACTTAAAAAAAGCATGCAAACCGATTGCCTTAAAAAAACTAAGTAAAGTGAAATAAGAATAGTATGTTGTAGTGACAAATGCTTAGTTAGTATAGTTTACTTACACGGGAGCTCTAGTAACTAAAAAAGAACTGTATGGGGTACTTGATCATTTACTTTAGGCTTACACTTGACTTAGTATAGCTACTCACTGACTCCCAGAGTGCATTGCGGCATGAATAAATTATGCAATTGGTTTGTTTTACTGTTGTTGTTTTTATTTGCTAATTTTATTTACTGACTTGTGTCAGCAGTAACACAACAAAAAGAGAAAATAAAATAATATAATGGTTATTGTCACAATTAATAAAAATAAATAAAATTGAATTGTTACCATCGTTGTGATTCACGTGCTGAATGTTGAAGTTTGTGACTTGAGCACATTATCACAAATATTAAAGTACTGTCTCAACCCAATAAAGTTTCTCAAGGTGTTTATGAAGAACAATAAAATTGTAAAAGATCATTAATAAATATAAAAAATACATTAGCTAAAGAATTGGTAAGATTTAGCTAATTGAAATAACAGAACTTGAAGGTTACCTTCTAAAAGCAACCTCCTTATTACTTTTCTTCCCTTGAAATCAAAAATTATGACTTCATGTTGCATTGCTGCATCAATAGGAAGAAAATTATAACAGGAAAAGCAAAGTTCCAAGTGCCCAACCAAACAGAACATTAATCACTATAATGGTAAGTAAAAAAAAAAAAAAAAAAATAATAATAATAATAATAAAAAAAAAAAAAATAAAATAAGACACACCAACAACATTTTACGAAAATCAACATCAATTTATGAAGTCAGTTTATGTGATGTTCTCTCAAATATATAGTTGTACTGAAACAACATTCAAGATGACTTTGGGAAATGAGTGAATGTAACTAGTGAAAAATGACTGCAGATTAACAATTGCCACCTCAAAAAAAAAATTGCTTTTCTTCTTCTTCTGTTGTTATTTTGCAAATTAGCAACATATTAGTGCACTGCTGCCTCTCACTGGTTTATTAATGTCATTGGTTTCTTTGTGGCTACTTGAATATTTTAAGTAAGCGTCACTCAAAGTAGTAAGTAAACTGTTTTACTCGCTTGAAAGTAGCTGTAACTTAATAAAACCTAGTAAGTATAGCAACTAAGTAAAGATAACTAATTATATCTAAGTAAGGTAAACTATTGGATTTTACAGTGAAGCATGTGAGAGCTCTGAATTTAACACTTCTTGTCGCACACTCAGCTACACATAGACACATACATTTTCTGTTGGTTGTTTGGCACATTAAAACAACTCAGTCATACTGATGAAGCATTTAGACAGTTTAAAGAACACTCTTTAGTAGAGAAAAGCAAATAAAATCTATAATAATAAAATTTTCCTTATGCTTCTTCCTTTTTAATCGCTCTTTCATATCCATAAAAACAGATATAATCATACACATCTTCTGAATGTTTTTGCTCACCATGCTCTTTCTAGTGAATTTTCACATAGGAGGTTGTTAATCAGAAAAACTCAAGTTTTACAGTTTAAAGTTGCTATGGCTGTTTTTCTGATACATAGAGATCATATAATCTTATATAACAAGCTGGTTATCCCTTCTATTTACACACTTCTTGGCCCAAACCTCATATACCATGGGCAAGATCTGCTTGTAATCCTCATCTTTATTTCTCCATGCATTTATTATTAATAAAATGTCCTCCTCTGTCAAGGTGTCATCTGTACATAATGGCTTTCTCTAACTATAATAACATATAGTTATAGTATAACCATTTACCAAGTTTTCTGGACAAACTTGAGCACATTTTTAGAAATATCCAATGAGGATCCAATTGATCCTGCAATGTGTATAAAATAATAATTACTGGTAAGCAGTGGTCAAAACCATTAACAAACACGGAATGATAGACGTTAGCTATCTAATAATAATAATCTTAATGTTGATAAAAATAATGTTGATAAACTGCACTTTATTCTTACCTGATACTCAATGTGCACGTCCTGATTTTTTGAGTTAAATGAGTTCCTAGGGCAACATATAAGAAATTTAGTGTTGACCATATCTCTACACCTAAACCTAACCTTAACCATGAGTAATCCCTAAAATCAGAGGAAACGATAGATTAATGACACTGATGTACAAGCACCAAACATTGATTGTAAGCCTAAACTTCACAAAAACTTTAAAATGGTTCTTCAAATCTGATTGGTTAATCACAATGTTGTTCCAGGGTGAATGCAAACTGTGTGTGTTTTGCCTCAGAGCAACCATACATTTGTGTTGTGTTTTGCTTTCTCTTTATATATTCTTCATTTATTCTTCATTCATTTATAATCATTAATCATTTAATCATTTTATTATTCCATTTAATCATATGATCATTTATAATAATCATTATAGTCATTTATATATTCATTTTATTGATTCATTAATTGATATAATATCATTTATATAATATTACAGTTGTTTTTTATATATATTTTTTTCATTGTTGTTTAGTCTTATGACTGTGTAGCTTCAAGGGCTATTTGTCTTCATGAATAAGAGATACAAGGGAATGTTTATAGAAACTCAAGGTTTATGGGATGTTGTTGTGAATCAGTTTGGTATAACAATACTTGTTGTATTTGTGTTCTTCAGACGAAGTCTGAGCATTGAGACATACGCAACTAAGACTATTCAATAAACTCTGCTCCTTTTTACCATCATACTTCGTCTCCTGCTTCTGCTCTTTACTTTCATTGGCTTTTTCCTCAGTCAACCTCTTGGCTAATAGAAGACTGTTAATAGTTGCTATCAGCGCTTTGAATACGTTCACAGTAATCATGCAAGAATTATGAATGTTGTTCATACACATGTATCTTTTGCTTAGATGAAGTTTGGGATATGTTTCAATTACATATTAAATTATTCAATTACATATTAAATTTCAATTAAATTGTGTGATGGTAATAAATAAATCAAATGCAGTCTGGGTATTTTGGGAACCAGACAAGACCTCGTGTTAACAGGGTTTGGGTATTAGACTTCTCTGCTGACGAGTTGTTCTGATACTGGACAAACTGATATTTTCTGACAGGATCTGGCGTCCGGGGCTGGATCTTATTTGTCTAGGCATGGAGACAGCGATCTAACAAGGGTCAACAAAGGTGTTGATCCAGGAACATGTCGCACTTGGTAAAATCAGGTTCTGCTACTCGATACTTATATTCCTTCCATCAGCATCCTGAATAGAGCTTAATGACTAAAATACAACTAACTTTCCCCAGTTTTACCACATACTCCTCATCCTTACCTAATATTCTGTCTAGAGCCTTCTTGTTTTCAAATGCATAGTTTACATATTTAAAATCTCGTTTTCAAGCAATGGAAAATTGAAAAATGCACTATAAAAAAAGCTGCAGGACCCTGCCTGCGACAGGTCAGTTCTTGGACATTGGACGGTCACGAAGAGGTGAGCTGCACTTATTTTAACACGTTGGCTTGTTATTATCTGCACCCCGAGCTCTCGTGACGCAGTTTGAGTTGTGGTGTGTAATATAGGGGCCCCTAGTGTCGTACACTCGACACAGTGTTGGAGTGAACGCTATTTTTGCAGTCGCTATCAGCGCTTTGAATACATTCACAGTAATCATGCAAGAATTATGAATGTTGTTCATACACATGTATCTTTTGCTTAGATGAAGTTTGGGATATGTTTCAATTACATATTAAATTATTCAATTACATATTAAATTTCAATTAAATTGTGTGATGGTAATAAATAAATCAAATGCAGTCTGAGTATATGCTAATGAGCTAACAATGCTATTGTATATTACTCGGTTACTGTAAGTAGTGCTTTAGAAATAAAACAATAAGAGGCAGAGCTGCAAAATGACCTCGTGCAGATAAACAAATGTCTTACTATATGCACATGTACAAGGGAAAATATGCTATTATGCTGTTAAACAACAGTGTCATACTGTTGCTGGTCAACATATCCCACAATGCGTCGCGAAATACAGTAACTTACTGTTATTATATGAAAACAGCATTTTACTGTTAAATTTTCTTCTAAATTTACAAGAATTTTTTACAGTGTGAATACCCCATTGTCACGCTGGCACAAAAGGGCAGAGGCAGAGATAGCGTTTGATTTGTTTATTGATACAAATGTGCACAATAAGGTGATACGGTGAAAACAGGTAAGTAGTTCAGTTTCTATTTGCAGGTGATTCACAACAGTGCCGGTAAACTCAGGTAAGTATCCAATACGTAAACAAATCATTCCAAAAGTATCGTTCAGTCACTTCCCTTTAAATGTCTTTAAATCTCCTTCCTCCACAGAGACGTTCCAGTCCGAATCCTCCTGAAGTACCTCGTGAAGAAAGAACACTGACGGAGAAGCGTGTATCCACAGATAAAAGGAGCCAGGTTTGTTTGATACCAGCCGGTGAGTAACACAAACAGGTAAGTATTTATACTGCGGTGTGATTGGGTGAACAGGTGCTCGTGATCAGTAGTCAGTTGATGGTTCACGTGTGTTCAGGATTAGGGATCGCGATGATGACGTGACACTACCCCCCCCTCCACGGGTGCCTCCTGGCACCCCAAATCGTCTTCTGGGTGCTGGTAGTTCAGGGTGTCGTTGGTTCTTCAGGGACCCAGGGTGGTGCTGTGTCTTTTCAGGAGGGCGTCCTGGAGGATAGGACACGGGAAGGTGTTCAGGAAAAGCGGCCTTTGGAGGGCGCTCAAGAGGAACAGGCTCTGGAGAATGCTCTTGAGGAGCGGTCACTGGAGGGCGCCCTGGAGGCGTGGTCACTGGAGGGCGCCCTGGAGGCGCGGGCTCAGGAGGGCGCTCTGAAGGCACAGGCTCTGGAGGGTGCTCTGGAGGCGCCGGCTCAGGGGGGTGCTCGGGCGGCGCAGGAGGAATCACAGGCTCTGGAGGGCACGCTGGAGGCAGCTCCAGCTCTGGAGGGCGCCCTGGAGGAGCAGGCTCAGGAGGGCGCCCTGGAGGCGCGGGCTCAGGAGGGCGCCCTGGAGGCATGGGCTCAGGAGGGCGCCCTGGAGGCATGGGCTCAGGAGGGCGCCCTGGAGGCACGGGCTCTGTAGGGTGCTCTGGAGGTGCCGGCTCAGGGGAGCGTTCTGGAGGTGTCGGCTCAGGGGGGCGCTTGGGCGGCGCAGGAGGAATCACAGGCTCTGGAGGGCACGCTGGAGGCAGCTCCGGCTCTGGAGGGCGCGCGGGAGGCAGTTCGGGCTCTGGAGGGCGCGCTGGACTTGACTCTGGAATAACGGCCGTTTCTTGACTTGACTCTGGAACAACAGCTGTGTTTTGAACTGACTCTGGGACAATAGCCATGTCTTGACTTAACTCTGGAATAACAGCCAGATCTTGACTTAACTCTGGAATAACAGTAATGACTTGACTTGGCTCATTAATATCAACGGGGGCTTGACTTGGTTTGTGGTGGCTGGCTATGATCTGACTTAGTTCGTGGAGGTCAGCTGTGACTTGACTTGGTTTGTGAAGATTAGCTGTAGCTTGACTTGGTTCATGGAGATCAGCAGTGACTTGACTAGGCTCAAGGAGATCAGCTGTGGCCCGATCTGGCCTGTGAAGATCAGCAGTGATTCGACTTGATTCATGGAGCTCTACAGTCACTTGACTTGGTTCATGAAGATCAGCGGTGACTTGACTTGGCTCTGGAAGTTCAGCCGTGACTTGACTTGATTCATGGAGATCAGCAGGGACTTTACTAATGAACGACAGCTCTGACTTGGCTTGATCCAGGAACGATGGCTCCGACCTTGCTTAACTCAGGAACCACGGCTATGACCTTGCTTGACTTAGGGGATACAGCTGTACCTTTACTTGACACAGGAACAACAGCTGTAACTTGACTGGACTTAGGAAGAGCAGCTCTGATTTGACTTGACACAGGAAACACAGCTTTAACTTGACTCTGGAGCAGCAGCTGTAGCTTGACTTGACTCAGGAAACACAGCTGCGACTTGACTGGACTCAGAAACTTGACTTAGGAAACACAGCTGCAACCTGACCTGACTCAGGAAACACAGCTGCAACTTGACTGGACTTGGAAACTTAACTTGACTCTGGAAATGCAGCTGTAACTTGACTTGACTCAGGAAACACAGCTGTATCTTAACTTGACTCGGGAAACACAGCTGCTACTTGACTTGACTCGGGAAACACAGCTGCAACTTGACCTGACTCAGGAAACACAGCTGTAGCTTGACTGGACTTGGAAACTTGACTCAAGAAATGCAGCTGTAACTTGATTTGACTCGGGAAACACAGTTGCAACCTGACCTGACTTGGGAAACACAGCTGCCGCTTGACTTGATTCGGGAAACACAGCTGTAACTTGACTGGACTTGGACACTTGACTTGACTCAGGAAATGCAGCTATAACTTGACTTGACTCGAGAAACACTCCTGCAACTTGACTTGATTTGGGAAACACAGCTGAAATGCAGCTGCAACTTGACTTGACTCAGGAAATACAGCTGCAACTTGACTTGACTCAGGAAACACAGCTGAAATTTGACTTGATTCAGGAAACACAGCTGCCACTTGACTGGACTTGGAAACTTGACTTGACTCAGGAAATGCAGCTGTAACTTGACTTGACTCGAGAAACACTGCTGCAACTTGACTTGATTTGGGAAACACAGGTGAAATGCAGCTGCAACTTGACTTGACTCAGGAAATACAGCTGCAACTTGACTTGACTCAGGAAACACAGCTGAAATTTGACTTGATTCAGGAAACACAGCTGCCACTTGACTGGACTTGGAAACTTGACTTGACTCAGGAAATGTAGCTGTAACCTGACTTGACTTGGGACATACAGCTGTAACTTGATTTGACTCAGGAATGGCACTCCTGGCCATTACAAGGAAACTGGATTCGTCAACACATAGAATGGCACTCTTGGCCGTGACGAGGGAACTGGATTCGTTCTTACATGGAATGGCACTCTTGGCCTTGACGAGGGAACTGGATTCGTTAATGCATGGAACGGCACTCTTGGCCGTGACGAGGGAACTGGATTCGTTAGTGCATGAAACAGCACTCGTGGCCGTGACGAGGGAACTGGATTCATTGGTGCATGGAATGGCACTCTTGGCTGTGACGAGGGAACTGGATTCAGGAGAGATAGCCTTCCTGGCCGAAGGCTCTGGCTGGGTGGCCATCTCAGCCGGGTGCTCTGGCTGGGCGGCCATCTCGGCTGGGTTATTTTTACATGTAGCGGGTAGCATTTTTACAGTCTTTCACTGTTAAAATCATGGTCATTTGTTACAGTGTAAATTGCTGTAACAGACCTTTTACAGAGTCAATTCTTAATATTACCTTCTGCTTGATTTCAGGTCATATTGATCTATTAGGAAATTAATAAAATGATATTGCTGCAAAGGAAGCTGTCGGTTTAAATGCTCTGGCTGGGCGGCCATCTCAGCCGGGTGCTCTGCCTGGGCGGCCATTTTGTGAACTGGCTCTGCAGCAGCAGGCTTGATGTGAGCAAGGCTTGGAGTGGCAAACGGGATGTGAATGGGCTTTGGTTTGGCAGACTTGACGTGGGAGGATTTCAAAGGACGACCAGCGGATTTCAGCGCTGATCGGACTGAAGTAAATACTGGGTCCGCCAGCTTTGTCCCCAGGTTAGTGGTCCAGCATGTGAAGGATTTCGGCATCAGGTGAGCTGACAAGGTGACGTGAGATTCAGAAGGGACAGGACGAGACTGGAATTCATTCTTTCTTTCCTCTTCGATTACAATGTTAGAGTCATTCAAATATAGTATGAAATTGATTAATTCAATTAAAGAGAAATCACATACGGGAAAACTGCAGCGAATAGTGTTCTCGTCCAGTCCCATCTGAAAAAACGCACATAACGAGGCGTCAGGCCAGCCCACCTGATGGGATAGCTCGATGAATTCCGCCGCGTACTTCTCCAGACGGCGACCACCCTGACGTAGTTTGAGCAGCCGATCCTCAGCCCACTGCCGCTTAGCAAAGACTCCAGTCATGATGGACTAAAAAAGCACAGTCCTTTGTTTTTAGGGCTGGTATCCTGTCACGCTGGCACAGAAGGGCAGAGGCAGAGATAGCGTTTGATTTGTTTATCGATACAAATGTGCACAATAAGGTGATACGGTGAAAACAGGTAAGTAGTTCAGTTTCTTTTTGCAGGTGATTCACAACAGTGCCGGTAAACTCAGGTAAGTATCCAATATGTAAACAAATCATTGTTCACTTCCCTTTAAATGTCTTTAAATCTCCTTCCACGTTCCAGTCCGAATCCTCCTGAAGTATCTCGTGAAGAAAGAACACTGATGGAGAAGCGTGTATCCACAGATAAAGGGAGCCAGGTTTGTTTGATACCAGCCAGTGAGTAACACAAACAGGTAAGTATTTATACTGCGGTGTGATTGGGTGAACAGGTGCTCGTGATCAGTAATCAGGTGATGGTTCACGTGTGTTCAGGATTAGGGATCGCGATGATGACGTGACACCCATACAAGTACACTGTACATCACCGGTAGCGTGGGTTAAGACCCAACTCTGAAGTAGGAGCTAATTTAGCTTCCATAAAAGGAGTTTCTAGAACTAAAATCATTCTTAGCTCCTGCAGTGTAAAGGTGCAAGCACTCCTGGGTACTTGTTGTAGTTGTAGGTATTGTAAACGGGGGAGAAAACACACAACAAGGAGAGCTCAGTTGAATACCCGGAGGATGGATTTTATTGACAAACGTGCAGATGAAATAATGACGTGGCGGTGGTGCTTCGGTGCTCGGTGCTCTCTGTGCAGACTCCAATGGCTGTGGGTCCGTGCTCGTGTAAGTAGCTGATCGGTCACGCACTGCTGTCTGGAATGAAGAGAGAAATGAGCGTTAGTCACCGTCTTCATGGAGAAGTCTCTCCTCGTGAGTTCGGCTCACACGGCTTATCTGGCCGCGGCCTGATGAGGGACAGCTGCGACCGATCAGCCGGTGATGAGATGAGACAGGTGATTTGTGTAGGTTACCAGGACGACGCTGATCCATACATGGGACGCTGGTCACACTCCCCCCGAAGTGTTGTCCTGGACTTGGCGGAAAAGTAAGAAGACAAGAGGGGTGACATTGGGGGTGGGTGGGGAGTGACCCCTGCCAGACCTGCGAAAGCTGACCACATCCTGGATAGTCCATCCGCATTAGCGTTGGCGGCTCCTGCTCGGTGTTGCACAGTGAAGTGGAAGTCTTGGAGCGCCAGGAACCAACGGGTTACCCTCGCGTTGGTATCTTTCGCCTTCGCCATCCACTGGAGGGGAGCGTGGTCTGTGAGAAGGGTGAACTTACGGCCGAGGAGGTAGTAGCGAAGCTCCAAGACTGCCCACTTCACCGCTAGAGCTTCCTTTTCCACGGCCGCGTACCTCCTTTCCGCGGGGTTCAGCTTTCGACTGATATAAAGAACCGGATGCTCCTCACCCTCCTGGACTTGGGATAGGACTGCTCCCAGTCCTACATCGGAGGCATCCGTTTGTACCAGGAAGGGATAGTTGTAGTCTGGGGCACATAGGACGGGCTCCGCCGTTAGGGCTTCCTTGATTTTCCCAAACGCTTCCTCCGTCTCTGGGGTCCAGATGACTTGTTCCGGCTGTCCCTTCCTGGTCAGGTCTGTCAGGGGGCAGCTAGAGAGGAGAAGTTAGGGATAAAGCAGCGGTAGTAACCTGCCAACCCCAAAAAAGCTCGTACCTGGGATTTAGTGGAGGGCTTCGGCGCTGCCCGGACGGCCTCCACTTTCTTCTCCTGCGGCTTGATTAACCCTCGACCTACTTGGAATCCCAGATACTTGGCTTCCGAGAGGGCTAGATGGCACTTGCGGGGGTTGGCGGTTAGCCCAGCCCGTCGTAGTTCGGACAGCACCCTCCTCAGACGGTCCAGGTGGTCCTCCCAATGCTCGGAATGGATGACCACATCGTCCAGGTAGGCCGCGGCGTATGTCTGATGTGGCCACAGGAGGATGTCCATCATACGTTGAAATGTGGCGGGCGCTCCATGTAAGCCGAAGGGAAGGGTCCGATACTGCCAGTGGCCACTGGGGGTCGAGAAGGCAGTTTTTGGTTTTGCTTCTTCTGTTAGGGGGACCTGCCAGTAGCCTTTGGTCAGATCGAGAGTGGATATGAAGCGGGCACTTCCCAACCGGTCCAGCAGCTCATCCACCCGAGGCATTGGGTAGCCGTCGAATTCTGAGACTTTGTTGAGTCGTCTGAAGTCATTGCAGAACCGGAGGGTGCCGTCAGGCTTCGGGACCATGACGATGGGGCTGGACCACGGGCTGCGGGATGGCTCTATTACCCCTAACTTCAGCATTTGGTGGATTTCCTCCTCAATAGCTTGCCGACGGGCCTCTGGGATCCGGTAGGGCCGCTGACTCCAGGTGGGGTGCGGATGTCATGTTGGATGACGTTGGTCTGCCCGGGGAGTGACGAGAACACATCGGAGAACTGATCGACCAGGTGCTGCAGCTCCTTCTTCTGGGCAGGCGAGATGTGGGGATTAACATCCACAACCACAGGAGAGGAGGTGGCGAGGGCGGCTACCTGGTTCCGGGTCCCTATCCACTTCTTTAGAAGGTTAATATGGTATAGCTGCTCTTCCCTTCGTCTTCCAGGTTGTCTTACTCGGTAAGTAACTGGGCCAACTTTTTCCAAAACTGTGTATGGGCCCTGCCAGGTGGCCAGGAATTTGCATGCCGAATTAGGGACCAGGACCATCACGTGATCGCCAGGTTGAAACTCCCGTGGTTGGGCTGCCCGATCGTAGTGCCGCTGTTGTACCTGCTGGGCCTTCGTGAGATGTTCCCGGACTAATGGCATGACGTGCTCAATCCGTTCTCGCATACTCTTCACATGTTCGATTAGGGAACGATGTGGCGATGGCTGTCGCTCCCAGGCCTCCTTGGCCACATCCAGGAGTCCGCGGGGCTGTCGGCCGAAGAGTAGCTCGAACGGGGTGAAGCCGGTGGAAGCCTGAGGAACCTTGCGTATCCCGAAGAGGACGTATGGAAGCATGAGGTCCCAGTCCCGGCGGTCCTCTGCGGCGACCCGTCTCAACATCTGCTTCAGGGTTTTGTTAAAGCGTTCCACGAGCCCGTCTGTTTGCGGATGGTAGACGGAGGTCCTCAGTTGCTTCACCTTGAGCAGGCGGCATAGGTCAGCCATTAGCCGGGACATAAACGGGGTCCCCTGGTCGCTCAGTATCTCCGCTGGGATGCCGACTCGGCTACAGAGGAGGAAAAGCTCATGTGCAATGGCCTTGGCGGTTGCCTTCCGGAGTGGTACTGCCTCTGGGTAGCGGGTGGCGTAGTCGACTATCACCAGTATGTGCTCGTGTCCCCGGGCTGACTTCGGCAGCGGACCCACCAGATCCATCCCAATGCGCTCGAAGGGCACTCCTATGATGGGAAGTGGAATCAGCAGGCTGGGGGGAGGCATCTGAGGAGATGTCTTCTGGCACGTGGGGCAGGCCTGGCAGAACCGCTTGACTTCCACCTCGAGGCCGGGCCAGTGGAAGCGATCCCGAATTCGCTGGATGGTGTTGGCGGCCCCGAGGTGTCCCGCCATCAGGTGGGAATGTGCCAGTTCCAAGACTATGTCGGTCTTCGTGCGTGGAACCACCAGCAGTTGTTTTTCCTCCCCCCTACGCTGAGCGACCCAGTAGAGCAGACCATTTTGGACCTCGAAGTGCGGGAGAGAGTGGGGGCCCGGCTGAACATCTTTCCCTTCGATCCGCTTGACTTGGGCCCAACAGTGTTTCAGCCGGTCATCCTCATGTTGTTCCTTTGCGAAGGCGCCCCCTCCCGTCACCTGCTGGAACACATCAAAATAAAGGTTAGAGTTTTGGGAGGGGGACTCACCGTCTCTCCCGCTGTCGGAGGCCAAAAGGACGGGACGTTGTTGGGGTTTCTTCCCCGGCTTCCTCTTTGGGCGGCTCCGTTGAAGGCTGGCAGGCTGTGTGACGGCGGAGAGCAGTCGATCAAAGCCTGGCCAGTCTCTTCCTAGGAGCACCGGAACCGGGAGGTCCTTCACAAGACCGACTTCCACCGGCCAAGAACCAGTGCTGGCGCTGACGTGGACTCTTCGGGCAGGAACTTGGCGTGTGTCGCCATGTACACAGGTAATGGGAATGAAGGATTTAGGTTCCGTTCGGGGGCGAGGAGGTTGGACTGGACCAGGCTAACCGCGCTGCCGGAGTCCAATAGGGCTGTGAATGGCCGACCATTGATTTTTATTTCGGTCTGTGGGGCTCCTCTCGGCAGGTCATGATGAACAATGCAGCCCGCCAGCCAGGTCCGCGGGGGTGGGACTGGGACTTCAGTTGGCATCGGTTCATCCCGCGGACCAGGAGCCGCCGGCCTGCTCTGGGGTCGCGAAGTGCCCTCCGGCGCTCGTCGCTCCTGGACCACCCTCCGGGGAAATGGCGGCGCTCGCTCCCCAAAGTCACGAGGCAAGGTTGCATCCGCCAGCTCGATGGCCTCGACCAGTTCTGCGGTGGTGGTTGGGTTCCTCATGCCCACTGCCTGTCGGTGAGAACGTGGAAGGGCTTGGAGAAATTTGTCCACTACCACTCTTTCGGCGACCTGGGCTGCTGTGGGATCCCCGTCCAAAAGCCAATGTTGAGCCAGACGGTTTAGTTCAGCGGCCTGGGCGCGGGCTGGCAACCGTGCTTTATGTTCCCATTCCTGAAAAAGCTGGGCTGCGCAGATTGGAGAAAGCCCCACCCTTCCAAGTATTTCTCACTTGAGCTCGTCGTATTGATCAAACAGCATGGGAGAGAGAGAGAAATAGGCTCGCTGTGCTTCTCCTGTCAACAGCGGTGCCAGCAACCGTGCCCAATCATCGCGGTCTCAGCCCTCCCGCAAAGCTGTGGCCTCGAACATTTGGAGGTAGGCTTCGACGTCATTGTGTGATGTCATCTTAGGAAGAAGTTGCGCGACTTGAATACGGGGATCCGGCAGCGGGACGCGGTGGGCGGCGGCCGCACGTAAAGCAGCGATTTCCTGCTCCGTCTGGCCTTGCCGGGTGGCGAGATGTTCAACTATCTGCTGCTGGCGGATGCTAACCTCCGTGAGTCGCTGCAGAACTTCATCCATGTTGTTACGTGGGCGGGGGGGGGAGGAGCACGCGCCGGTCTGTGGACACAAAGAGGGTGGTGGTGCTTCGGTGCTCGGTGCTCTCTGTGCAGACTCCAATGGCTGTGGGTCCGTGCTCGTGTAAGTAGCTGATCGGTCACGCACTGCTGTCTGGAATGAAGAGAGAAATGAGCGTTAGTCACCGTCTTCATGGAGAAGTCTCTCCTCGTGAGTTCGGCTCACACGGCTTATCTGGCCGCGGCCTGATGAGGGACAGCTGCGACCGATCAGCCGGTGATGAGATGAGACAGGTGATTTGTGTAGGTTTCCAGGACGACGCTGATCCGTACACGGGGCGCTCGTCACAGTATGAAAAGGTTCCTCTGGTGCGAAAGGGGCTACTGATAACCACCAAAACCAGGTGGTGATGAGAAATTCACACGATGAAGCAAAGCTCATCAAAAACCACTTTTAAATACCAACATATATAGAATTCACCTTCATTCATTCAATTAAGTTCATTCACATAAACAATAAACACCATAATGACAACACACATGAAACTAAAATAATGCTTAACAACATTAGATATAACATACAACCCTCATGTACACAACTGATAAGAAAAACTAAGAAGAAACATAGTTATTTAAAAAAAAAACATTAAATGTGAAATGTAACACAGGGAATTTCTGGAATATCTGGAATTTATGGTTTCGCACTGTAAATTATATGGTCTTTTTCAAAATCTTTACAAATATGTTTTATAGATTTTAAAATTATATATAGTACAATATATAGTAGGGGAAATTACCAGTAACTAATTAATAGATTTTTACTGTAGCATTTTTACAGTCTTTCACTGTTAAAATCATGGTCATTTGTTACAGTGTAAATTGCTGTAACAGACCTTTTACAGAGTCAATTCTTAATATTACCTTCTGCTTGATTTCAGGTCATATTGGTCTATTAGGAAATTAATAAAATGATATTGCTGCAAAGGAAGCTGTCGGTTTAAATACAACATGTTAAATCCTTTTTCTTAGACCTACTCTGAATTCTTACATAATGAGACACATGTACCAGCAACATATTACATGAAATTTTATCCTAAAATTTCTACTTTCAAAAATTCTCCTTTTCTCAGACATATTTGTTGGCTTTTAATGTTAGCTGATGACACTTTTCCTTAGCTTTATTAAGGACTTTTTTTTTTAATAAGATCTAAACAAGCTTTAGATTTGTTTTTCATTTGTATAATAAAACATCTTGTATATTCTTATTATAATGTATTGTTTAATAACGTATTGTTTTAAACATGTTTTTTTTTTAACTACTGTAATACAGCTCTTTAATTACGTACCTTCAATCTTCAATCAATGGACACAACTCCATTTTAAAACTTACTTAAAGTCACTTTGAATAATTTTGGAGAGGCAAAATAGTTCATAATGTATCTGTTGATCCAGATTATTAAATCTTTAGCCACGATGCAGAAGAAATTAAGAAAGCTTTTCAAAATTTCTATATAAGCAATAACTATGTTCTGCTGGCAAGTCAGAACTATATAATGTATTACATTTTGGAAGTAACTTGCCCAACAGTGAATCCGACTGAAGCTCGCAATCCAGGGCAAAATAAAATTTTGTTAGTCCTGAAAAAAAAAAATGGTATGCTACTGGTAATGGGAAGGACACCCCATGTTTGTAAGAACTCTTTCGAGTTGTGAGATTATAATACAACCAGTAAATTGACATTGAAGATTGACTGTAAGAGGAAACACATTTTATTTCTAGAATACTGTTTGGTTGTTAACGATACTTTGAGCTCAAAAGCTCAAGCTCAAAATGTGAATTAATCCAAGAGAAATGTGTTCCATACATGTTGAACTAGAAACATGCATGCTTAATTATTGTTAATGTACAGTTAGCTAACAATTTTTTGGTTAGCAATCCATTTTTTTTTTTCATATTGTTGAAAAGCTGTTATGTTTAGTCAAATCACCTTTATTTTTATAGTGCTTTATATACAGATTGTGTCAAAGCATTAAACAGTAAAATAGTGTATCGTTAATGCAAGATGACATAGTAAACTGATTTTTTTGTTAAAGTTGATTGTCCAGCTCAGTTTACTGTTATTATCTATACAGTTAATAATGTGTTTATTTATGGAAAAGTGTATATTCATAAATAGTTTTATATGGATATAAACAAATACAATTCTAAGAAATCATAATGCATTTATATAAATATATAACATATTTGTAAAGATTTTGATGTTTCTAAATGTATATTTTTACTGTGTCGAAATGTCATATGTCACACATTGTTTCATTGTACCCAAACATACAAAATTGCAGGTTATTATCATGGTACAAATAGAACAGACAGAAACTTAAATACACAGACCAAACGAGGATAATTAGCAAGACACACCTGAACACAATAACAAAATCAAATCAATAACCATGACAACAGACAAGGAAAACGGTGCAAACTGAATGCATAAACCATGATTTTTGCAATAGTACCCAGATAATTTAAAGTTTACAATTAGTTTTAGCTTCAGATCTTGTAGCTCCCTAAACCTCCTCCCTCAACTTTTTTATAAAAGTGGTAAAACAAAGGATTGTCAGTGCTTCCAACACACGCAAATTGTGTTCAGTTACATAATAAAGAATATAACAAGTTCATATTGTGAGAGTTTATTCAAAACGATTTTTGGCAGATATTTTTTCTGATGCCACATTGTGCTCATAAACATCTGTGTCATGTTTGTGATTATATCCATTTTTGGAGGGAGATATCGACATCCTTTTTCCCAGTATTACCTGTTAACAGATTCACAATGTCTTATGGGAGGCCTCTGAGACACACCATGGCCCTGTCCCAAATGTCACCTAAACCCTCACAGTCTTCCTCTGAGTCCTCTGAATGGGACATCCTACGGTCTTGTGAACTTAACAGATATGCGCACGCAATGCCCACTCTGCGTCCTCAAGGCCAAAAGTGCACATGAAATGTGCCATTTGGGACAGGGCCCATGTAAGTGTAGCTGAGTACTGGCAACAGCTGCTATGGGTTTGGACGAACTTCAGCATAGTTTTTAGGTACATTAGCTAAGCGAACTATTTTTATTTGGGCTGCACTGACATTGATGTCCCGCCATACATATTCAGGAGAGAGCAGTTTACTAGGTTTGTTCAAAAGGAAATACTTGTTCAAGTGAGATTCCTCTTGCCATGCCGCTTCAATGGAGTTTGCAGCATCAATGTTCAGATGCTCCCTGCAGGTTTTGGTAAGGTGATATACATCCTCCAATGTGCCACCAAATGCAGCACCAGCATAATAATAATCACCTTCCGCAGCTGGAATGTATGCTTGAGACTCTGGTCTACGCTCATATGTGAATTGATTCCTTGGAACATTATAGAACCAAGGATGTATCACACCTACCAGACGACCCAAAGACTCCGCACCCCACCGGCCATAGAACTTTGAATCTATGTCAAGGCAGAAAATATAGTCGGCCTCACTGACCAGTTCATTCTCTATTAGTTTTTCCAGTTTTTCCATCCTTCTCATACTGATGTCCTGCCATCTGTTCAAACTCTCAACCTTTAGAACTGTCAAACTGCGGTTTTCACCCATCTTCACCTCAGGAACTGATTCTGGTTGATCTGTAAACAAGTAGAAATGCACTCGAAATCCAACAAAGTAATGCTGCTCTGCTGACTCCAGAAAATCTTTGACAAAACGTGTGTATCTAACAAACAGAGAAAACAAATACAGGGAGATATATTATGGTTATAATTTAATCATTACTATTTCCAGAAACAAGGAAAACAAATGAGAAACAGATGAGAATTACCAGTGGCAGCGGCTATTTGCACTAAGTGTAAATAGCAATAGAGGCTATTTACACTAAGTGCAAATAGCTATGGATTCTATTTACACTGTGTTAAAATAGCAGGATTTTCTTCTATTTATAATACTTATTGCAAACAGAGGCAAATATCTGCACCTCAGGATTGTGGTACATTATAAAACAATATACAATAATAACGTATTGAGTGTAAATTATAGTTTTATTTCAAATTATTAAATGGATGGCACCTTATTAGGGCAATCACTACACCTACCCTAACCGATACTTTATCTTCAACTTTTCATTTATTTCCTTTATTTTTACTGAAAATAAATGCTTTTCCGATATGATATGAGATTTGAAAAGGGAGGAAAAAAAGTTCGCCAAAAGGCAGATTCGAACCAGGTTGATTGCGTCGAAAAGATTACACTATGCGTTTCACCAGCTGCACCACTGGAACTGTCTTTTAACAGGTGTCTTTTCTAGTGTTGACTATCCCAATCACACATTCATGGGCAAAGTTAGTGTAGATAGCCTCTGCCAACAAGGCGGGCTATTTGCACTTAGTGTGAATAGACACTCCGATTAGGACTACAAGATGAGAGGAATCATGAAGACTTACTTTCCCAAAGCGAAGACAGTAGTTGCTATGGTGAGATTCTGTTGTTTGTAGATAGAGTCGATCAGTGTGGGGTCAAAGGTTCCCTCCCAAATGATTGGAGCTGACCATGGTGTCACAGAAGCAACATCTGCCCGACTTCATTAAAAACACACATACAGCGCTGCAATCATTCCATTCATGAGTGGAAATGGGCTATAACAGGTTAATGTTAAAAACATAATACTCACCCTACCAACACATTCGGCTGGTTGTACAACAACCTGTAATAAAAATAAATAAGCAGAAAGAACAACAGACATTTTATTTGTTCATCATCATTTAACTCTCACTGCTCATATAATCAGAGCCACAAAAACAACCATGAAGAAAGAATGTTTCTGTCTTAAGCAGTAGTCTTCATTAACAATGGGTCAACTTAAAAATGAAGTCACTTAAGAAGATGAAGTTTTACACACCCTGGTGATGAGCGCAATCCAACAGTCTTTTGCTTCCATGTTGGCCTGATAATAACAGAGTCAAACTCTTACTAATGTGAATTTGATTATGTTGTGTGTGTGTGTGCGTGTTGATGAATATAAGCATGTACATAAATACTAGTATGTGTGTGCAGTTGTTTTTGTGTTGAAGAGTAATGTATGTGTTTGCACATCATGACTCACTTGATAACACCTTGTTCTGGTATCTGCTGATTGCAGCTTAAAACAGTAAAAAGGTAAATAATTCAGTAATGCAAAGTTGTCAAATCAATAGAACAATACATTCACTACATCTGCACCATGTTTTTCTGACTGCACTAAACTCACCTGTTCTGGTAATTCTTCAGGTAAATGAACCTGCAGAAAGACACATAACTTCATGAGGAGAGATCTCTGTGTAAGAGTCTAGAGTTTTATATCTTATGCTTGTCATGTACACAGAAAATGCAGAGTAATGAATTGCTTTTTATTGTAGGGTTAAAAATCAACCAAAACATTGTCACAGCACTGTCTGTCCAGCAGAGAGAAGCAGCGAGCACAAGGCCTTCCACAACATCCTCCTGATTTCCTGTTCATAATTAGCTCAGTGATATTAGCTAACCTGTGCCTGACTTGCTAGAGTGAGTGTGTGAGAGTGTATTTAAGACCTGTATTAGTTTGTAATTTTCCTCAGTCTTGAAGTTCTTCTGTTTGACACATTTTGATGAATGCATGTTCTCTCGGGATCCATGCTTGGATTATTTAGAAGGACTTTTACCTAGATCTTGACCTGCATGTTTGAGAACTATTCTTTGTTATTGGATATTGCCTGCAAGTCTTTTTGGATCTGTACCTTCTTCAGTCCAGTTTTTGATGCTTGATTTGTTGTGTATATCCAAGAAGGACATTAAGTAAAGACTGATTGTTCTCCTCAAATCCTGCCTCTTGTGACTCTCTGCAAATTTGGGTCCACACTGTTCAACACACTCTGGGTTCAAGTCCCGGCCGTGACAAACCTTTGCTTTCCTGTCCCAAACCTATCATTCAGCAGTCCTACAACCTGAACCACTATAGTGAAACCACCCTTAATATGATACACGGCTTCAAAATAAAATAAAATTGTACACATTTTTAAAGGGGTCACAAAATGCAGTTTTATAAATGTATAATACATTGCTCAAGGTTAGTTCATAAAGATTTTGCGTTAAAAATAAGGTGCATAAGCTGAATAGAATGCCAATTCTATGCTAAATACTTCATGCACTTCTGGCAGCATGTCAAGCAGTGGTAATGTTACCAAATTCTGAGAAATAATACTGATACACACTGATTCTTGAGAAGTGGGACAAATTTTGAAAAGTTGTGACAATTTTCATTAAAAAAATACATTTTACAAAATGGCTGCTGTAAGGTATCAAACCATGTTGTCAGTCATGGTATACTCATGAAATTAAGCAGTTTAATCCATTTGTATTTTAGTTTTTGTACAATTCCCTAGCAATAAAGCAGGTCATACCAGTGAGTTCAACTAAAAGCTTCATATGAAATCATGAGATAAATGAGAAAATTTCTGATAACTGAAAAGAGCCAGTGAACTTATCATGGGCCTTTCTTCATAGATCTTCAGGAAACAGGAAGAAAGAAGTCAAGTGATGTCATCAGTGTGATTTATAAATGAACAATTTTTGTTAAACGGTAACACCAGTGACACAACTCCAGGGAACCACTACTTTTATTATATATTTTATATTTATTCAGCATTTTGGTTTCTTATGCCATTTACATCATATATTTGGTAGTTCTGAATACATTATTGTATTTTAAATGGTAGAAAAAAATGGAGCCTCATTAAGATCCCCATATCTCTGAGACTGAACGATGTAGGGCCTTAAAAATGAAGATTTAAAAAGAAAAGTTTATTAAGAACTAGAATCTAAAATCATATTGTGATATCTGTAATAATTTTTGAGTTATAGGCACAAACGAATATGTATGGCACTCAGACAGATATGTTCCATGCAGCTGTTTTGATCATATTATCATATTTTTGCAAAGTAATCCACTTTTGGTGTTTGACCACTGAAAATGTGTACAATTTTTTTCTCTGTATAGTGTTGCTATGGCAACTAGTAAACACCATAAATTTGGTTATGCTAGTGTGTGTGGAAATATTTAAACCAGGCGTGTTACAACTAACCTTTCCTTAGTTTGTGCCCCGCACACCCTATATAATGCATGCACTGACGGTATAAGGCTCACGCAGCCTCTCCAGGAAAAATTTAAATGCGCAACACAAAGAAACTCAGCATGATTAGGGTCAAAATTCAGAAAATGAAAAGTTTTAATATTTAAATTATAGTTAGTGCAGCAACATCACACGTTTTCACCATCACAACTGTTCAGTAGATCAAGTTCAATAATTTTAGGTCACTTACGTTTTAGGCGCAGTATTGCAGACTGTTGTTTCAACAGCAAAAATAATTTCAAAGAAAGACAACAAAACGTCCCAGGTTACGTATGTAACCATGGTTCCCAGAGGGAACGAGATGCTGCGTCGAAAACGCATTGGGGAACGCCATCAGCGAACCACGCTCTGAAAACAGGTGTGTAATCAGTCCAAATGAGCAACAGCCGGAAGTATGACAATGAGACGCAGCATCTCGTTCCCTCGGGGAACCATGGTTACATACGTAACCTGGGACGTTCCCTTTTGGGAACTCGAGCTGCGTCGAAAACGCATTGGGGAACGAGATGCCCGCATTGCCAGACTTTCAAATCCCTGCCTAGTGTGAATCACTGAGCACAGCTAGGACGAGAGAGCCAAGGAGCCGGGAGTGGCTTGAATGTCGAGGCCGTAGAACCTCACGAAAGTGAGTGGCGAATGTCAGAGAGGGGTACACCTGACAAGAAGGCCTTGGAGGCCGCCATACTCCAAGTGGAATGAGCCTTGACCCCCAGTGGGAGATCAGAGGACTCATAGGCCAATGTGATGGCATCCACTATCCACTAGGCCCCTGTTGTGAGGGCCATAGCAGACAAACAGCTGGGGAGACTTCCTCCACAAAGCTCCACAGTGCTCGCACTGGACACAAAAGGTTAAGTCTCTGTTGTTCCTGGTCCCAGAAGGGAGGAGGACAGAAGGCCTGGAGTACAAATGTCCATGGCACAGATACGGGCACCTTAGGAATGTACAAAGTAGGAATGTAGGCCTGGGATACAAAAAGGCTTTAGCCACACCAGGCGCAGAAAGGGCCTAGAGGTCACCCACCCTCTTCAGAGAGGAGGTGGCCAGGAGGAAGACTGTTTTTAGGGTCAACGCCCTGTCTGAAAACTCTTTGAGGGGCTCAAAGGGAGGGAGCCTCCAGCACCATCACCAGGGACATGGGATCGTATGGGGGGCCTCAGCCTCAGCGCACCGTGGAAGAAACATGTAACCAAGGGGTGTTTTCCCACTGCTTGACCACCAAGAGGGAAGTGGAAAGCAGCTATGGCAGCCACGTACACATTCAAGGTGGAGTGCGTCAACCCTGCAGTCAACCAGGCCTGCAAGAACTCCAGCACTGTACCAACTGGGCAGTGGACTGGATCGAGCTGGCGGACGCCACACCAGGAAGTGAAGAGTCTCCACTTCCAGGCGTACAGTTTCCTCGTTGAGGGAGCTCTGGATTGGAGGATGGTCTCAACAACCTTGAGGGAGCTCTGGGGCCACAACCAATTGGAGGACCCACTGGTCTCTCCTGATGGGAATCTCCCACCTCGGGTGAGAACCATGCTTGGCCCGGCCAGAACGGGGCTACTAACAGTAGAGAGATGCCGTCCTGGCGCACTGCGAACTCCCTCTCAGGGCCACTGCACCTTGATCATGTGAAGCGGGTTTCCCCTTTCAGCCACCACTGCAGGGGTCTCATGTACCCAGGCCAAAAGGTATTACGTTTCTGGAACTGTTTTTCTGAACTGTTTGACAGTGAGCAACCAGACTATTTTGACTCTCTTGACTGAGGTAAGGATCGACTCGATCCGAGCAGGAGACAGACGTGCCTGCATCGTGGTCAAGTCCCACACCATGCCCAGATAAGTGGTCCTCTGTAGTGGAGAAAGTACAATTTTCTTGGCGTTTAGTCTCAACCCCAGCTCTTTCATGTGAGCGAGAACAGCATCTCAATGTGGAACCGCCATCTGCTCTGTTTGAGCTAACATCAACCAATCGTCAATATAGTTTAGTATGCGGATGCCCAGGAGTCACAGAGGAGCCAGAGCTCCTATCATGACCTATAGATCTGTCGTGACAAACCAGTCCTCGGACCTGATTTGAGACACGACCTGACTGAGTGTCAGCATCTTGAACCTTTCCACGCCGCCAGATGGTTTACTAAGGAAACTAGTCTCTCGAGACTGACCTCTGGTGTTACCAGAGCGGCTAGATCGGCACCCTGAAGCAAAAGACCGGCAGAGAACAACCGATCTGGCCGTTCTGAGGACCTCCTTAGAGGTCCCTCAGAAATCCTGAGCCACGAACATCAGGACTTCTTAGCCGAAGCCTTCTTTGTCTGAAGAAGGGCAAGCAGGTCTGTCTTCGACTTCAAGCGCCGCCTAGATCCCTGCTCCCTCTGCAGGGGAGTACAGGTAGCGACACTCTCTTTTTGGGCAGCCCGGTACGAGGAGGAGGTACTCGCATGCGGCTGCTCCCACCCAGCAGCCGCAGAAGCTGGAGAGCACCGAGGAAGATACCTCTGGAACGCCGCTGCCTGTCGCCACGCCTCCTGAAACCTGACGACGACCACATTGACTGAGCCGCCGAACAGGTCAGAAGGGGCGAGGGGGGCATCCAGGAGGATGACCCTGTCCTGATCTTTCATATTCAATTCAATTCAAATTTATTTGTATAGCGCTTTTCACGATACATATCGTTGCAAAGCAGCTTTACACCAAATTGACATTTTTACAATATATGTAGTAGTAACTTGATGTACATATGGCAGAGATGTGTGGTAAAGATCAATTAATGACGTAATCAAACAGACAAAGAACACTATAAATTAGTAGCAGAATTCAGTAGTGCTGTATGTTTTCAGGGTTGGCATCATCTCTTCTTAAGTGTTCTGGATCCACACTGGAGCTTGTGAATTCCTAGTTACAACGGGATGTCAATCCCATGGCAAAAACAGAGAACAAATAGGAACATAATTAGCGTAGCTGCTGTTCAAACTAAGAAAAGAAAGATTTGGTAAACCAGAGCTACAAGATTAATAATGAACATTTGACAATAGTCCAGTCTAGAGATGTCATTTGAATGTTTGGCTAAAATGCATTAACTTAAACTTTTTATGCATCAGAAAAAAGGTAACTACCAACAGTCCAGAGTTTTGTGACCTTAGGGAGCAGGACTTGGCAATGTTTCTAAGATGGAAGAATGCTGTTTTTTTTGTAACATGAGAAATATGATTTTCAAAAGACAAGTTGCTGTCTAATATAACACCCAGGCTTTTGACTGTAGATGGAAGTAACAGTACATCCAAGTCTAGTTGTAAATTGTAAGTCAAAAGATTCTGTGTATTGTTTTTAGGTCCAATAAGTAATATCTCTGTCTTATCTGAATTTAATAGCAGAAAATTCTTGGTCGTCCAATCTTTTACATTTTTAACACACTCTGTTAACTTCGATAATTCAGAAGTTTCATCTGGTCTTGTTGAGATATATAGTTGAGTATCATCAGCATAACAATGGAAACTAATCCTGTGTTTTCTAATAATATTACCAAGGGGCAGCATGTATATTGAAAATAGTAGAGGACCTAGAACAGATCCTTGTGGCACTCCATACTTTACTGGTGATTACTGAGATGACTCCCCATTTAAATAAACAAAGTGGTAGCGATCGGACAGGTAGGATCTAAACCATCTTAAAGCCTGCCCTTGGATACCTGCATAATTTTGTAGTCGATCTATTAGTATGTCATGATCTATAGTGTCGAACGCAGCACTAAGATCAAGTAAAACTAGCAATGAGATGCAGGTCTGACGCAAGAAGCAAGTCATTAGTGATTTTAACAAGTGCAGTTTCTGTGCTGTGATGGGGCCTGAAACCTGACTGAAATTCTTCATAGATATAATTTTTTTGCAAGAATGAGCACAGTTGAGCAGATACAACTTTCTCTAAAATTTTAGACATAAAAGGAAGATTAGAAATGGGTCTGTAGTTTGCCAGTTCACTAGGGTCTAGTTGTGGTTTCTTAATAAGAGGCTTAATAACCGCCAGCTTGAATGGTTTAGGGATGTGACCTAACGATAACGATGAGTTGATAATATTGAGAAGCGGTTCTTCTGCCACAGGTAACAATTCTTTTAGTATTTTAGTGGGTATGGGATCTAATAGGCATGTTGTTGGTTTAGACACAGTGATGAGTTTATTTAACTCTTCCTGTCCTATAGCGGTAAAGCACTGCAGTTTTTCTTTGGGTGTGATGAAAAGAAGAAATTGACATATTAGACACAGTATAATCTACATTGGTTATTGTATTTCTGATGTTATCTATTTTATCAGTGAAGAAATTCATAAAGTCATTACTATTAAACTGTAAAGGAATATTTTGATCAGGTGGCATCTGGTTATTTGTTAATCTAGCCACTGTGCTAAATAAAAACCTTGGATTGTTTTGGTTATTTTCTATGAGTTTGTGGATATGCTCGGCCCTAGCAGCTTTTAAAGCCTGTCTGTATCTGGACATACCGTTTTTCCATGCAGTTCTAAAAACTTCCAAGTTAGTTTTTCTCCATTTGCGTTCAAGATTGCGAGTTTCTTTCTTGAGAGAATGGGTATTACTGTTGTACCATGGCGCAATACGTTTTTTTTCAATAACTTTTTTCATATGGGACAGGGTCAGCCACAGATGCCTCTGAGCGGCCACCATGGCTGCCATAGACCGCCCGATGGTGCAGGCGGTCTCCTTGGTGGCATGCAAAGGAAGGTCTGTGGCTCGGCAGAGTTCAGTTGTATCCTCCGCCTTTATCTCCTCACCCTCACCCAGCTCCTTCAGCAGGTCTGCCTGGTATGGTGTGCAGGCAAGCACTAGCCTGACCCGCTGACGAGTACCCTTTGCCCACCAGCGACAACGTGGTACGCAGCGGCTAAGTGAGCAAAGTCAGGGATTTAAAGGATGATGCTGCGCCGGGAGACAGATAGCTCACGAGAGTCTGTTCTACCCGGGGCGTCACCCCATAACCGTGCTCAACAGTTCCCACCACATTGCTGTAATGGAGGGTGGCAGAGCTGTGAACACGGACAAAGAAAGGCTTTCCCCATGATCTAGACACCTCAGTGTGAAGATTGGGGAAAAACGGCAAGCCCCGTCGCGGAGGTGGTGGTTTAGAGTGCAAGAAGCGTTCATCAAGTTTGGTTCTTGGCAGCTCTTTTGGTTTCTCGGCCGGCCAATCTAATTTTAGCTTGGCCACAGCGCGTGCGTGTCACCACCTCCACGAGCTCCTCGTACTGGATGGTCTGGGGGGCCGAATCCCCAGCCACATCAACATCCTCCACATCCACCTCCTCAGAGGATGAAACATGGAGGGTCGAGCACTCTCCCCGGGGGGAAGAAACCACAGAGCATGCTTCCATCCCAGTAAGAGCGCTGGATCTGGTGGGTGAGGAATAAGAAAGGGACTGGCCCGTCTCCATTCCCTCCACCAGATCCATTTATGAGCCCCACAACCGCAGCCACCGCTCTGCCGCGGCAGATGCGGGACCAGAGCCGTGAGGCACGCTGGCGAGAGCTCCCTCCTCAAAGAGAGCTCGCAATGCGGGCAATCAGCCCCCTCGAGAGCTAATTCCGCATGCTTCGCTCCCAAACAAACAACACACAGACTGTGCGTGTCCCCACCCGTAATATAGCGTGGACAGGGAGGAGCGCACAGCCTATAATGCTGCTGTTTTAATTCGCCCTTAGTCTTTACCGAATGCAAGGACATAGCACACACTCTCAAATAAAAGTTGTGGACTGCCACAGAAAAACAGAGTGAAACGCACACACATAGAGCGCTTGCTAAAATGACAGAAGCTGCCAGGTCACTCATTGCACATGCTTTTATGCTCCTGGTCTCCTTGTTACCCCGCCCGTGACGGCTTGTTGCTCATTTGGACTGATCACACACCTGTGCGTTTCCAACGCATCTCGAGTTACCGAAGGGGAACCACAGTGCATCTCCGTTCATTGCTGAATAATTAATTGTTTTGAACAAACCGGTTGGGTCAAAGTTTCATTATCCCATGAACAAATAGTTGAACGCCTCACTCATTAGACACTTGCCATCACCTACTGGCATTTCAATTTTGTTTAAAAGTACCATTTCCCCCCACAATTTACTGTGTATATTCAAAATAAATACTTAAATCAACCTCATAATATTATTTAATTAATTTGTATTTTTTTTCAGTGTAAATTATTTTATTAGCTAACGTATAGGTAACAATATTTATATTATTGCAATAAAATTTATATATCAAATGTAAGAATTTGAAATAAAAGATGAAATATTAATGAAGTTACAGGAAAATGCCTTCTATACAGGTAAAAAATGGCTTTGAATTAAATATTTTTAAAAAAATCAGTCCCCAATAATCAGTCGTATTGGCGGCACTGAGATGTCCCCAAATAAAATTCTGCCTAGGGCCCCATAAAGGCTTAGGCAGGCCCTGGTGGGGACACAACTTTGAAACCTTATGAAACACGCATGTGTCCTTAAAAAAACAACCTTGCTTTGATGAGATATTATTAAATGTTGATTTTGATAAACAAGCTCTTTTTCAATAACTAAAATAAAAAAATTATCCATTTTATTGCTTATGAACAATTGAACCATTCTCTGTGGACACACTGTTTTTGATGTAGTGAAAAGACAATAAGTGTCATAGATTTGATACAGTAATGATAAAATTAATTTGAAGGGGATAATTGTGTTAAATACATTCTATTATTAATCCCTCATAACATTACAATTGAAAACATTTTCATTTTTAAACATAATAGCAGTTACAATTGCTAGACATGTTTTGACCCATGTCTCAAGAATTAGTGTACATTATTATCAAAACACAAACACAAAGGCAAACTATACAATATTGCTAAAGAGTAATTACATACCCACTCAATACCATCCCAAAGAACACGAGAACGATGAAAAAAAAATTATGACGAAGCAGCATTTTTCCTGGAATACTCCTGCCCACACTGATATTAAGTTAAAGACTAAAGTGTAGGTGAGAGGAATAAAGCAAGAGCAGCAAGGAGGGATGGGTACATTTCAGAGTCAAATAACACATTAGGGTGGGGCCTCTGCATTGGGGAAATGAAAATGAGAAAAATGCAAACGTAACACACGCTTTCAAAGCCAGATTGATTATAAGTCTGAAAGCTTTCAACAGACTCATAGGAAAATAATTATTGGAACTTCCTTTTACAAATTTGCCAGATTGAATAATCGTTTGTGATGTTTGTGATTTTGATGGGTACATTTTACATGAGTATGTAAAATCTTAAACTCATGAATAATCGTTTGTGATGTTTGCGATTTTGATGGAAAATAATAACTACCTAAAAGGAACTTAACTTTTAGAAATCTTTGTAAAAAAAAAAAAAATATATATTTTTGAATTGTAATTCGATTATTTAGTTTGGCTCAGGTCTTATTAGATTACATGGAGAGGGTGGGGTTTATGACCTGAAACCTCATGAATAATTTTGACTTTGTGGACTGTTTGTGCATTTTGGCATAATCAGTGAAGTGGAGCATTGTAGTCAAGGTGACATGTAAAAGTCAGTGTAAACTCATGAATAATCGTTTGTGATGTTTGGACAGGATTCTTGATGGCGCTACATCACAGGTTTGAAATAATTCTGGAGGGCCGCAGCTGAACTTACTAGAAATAACCTGCTTGAAATTTTGTAGTAAAAAAAAAAAAAATTATTTGAATTGTAATTCGATTATTTAGTTTGGCTAAATTTAGTGTGGCCCTCCAGGAATTGAGTTTGAGACCACTGCTCTACATGGTAATGATGTAAAACAGTGGTTCTCAATCCTGGTCCTGGGGGCCCCCTGCTCTGCACATTTTGCATGTCTCCCTTATTAAACACACCTGATTGAGATCATCAGCTCATTAGTTCAGTTCATGGATCTCTCCTAATGAGCTGATGATCTCAATCAGGTGTGTTAAAGTGCTCCTATTATGCTATTTTAAATGTTGCTAATATTATTTTATGAGACTCCTAAAACAGGTTTACATGTATGCAAGGTCGAAAAAGCAAGACATGTGCAGGGTTGTTATACAACATCTACAACAACTACATCTTTTGAACGATCGCTAGAAAATACACTCTTTGTAGATCTTTTGGAAGTAAGTATAGAACAAATTTACTCACAGCATAGGATACAACGTCTTCTCGACATGACGTAAACCACATAGAAATTTAACTGTTTGGGGGTGGGCAAGTTGTTCACGACATAGAATGTGGGCGGACATTATGCAGATGTGTTACTTCGTGACGTACAGCCGTAACAGAAAAAGATTCAAATTCCTGATGAATTGTTCAGGTGACTGTGAGCCGACTCTTTTTTTCAATAGACAATAACTTCATTTGTGACCCTGGACCACAAAACCAGTCTTAAGTCGCTGGGGTATATTTGTAGCAATAGCCAAAAATACATTGTATGGGTCAAAATTATTGATTTTTCTTTTTTGGCAAAAATCATTGGGAACTTAAGTAAAGATCATGTTCCATGAAGATATTTTGTAAAATTCCTACTGTAAATATATCAAAACTTAATTTTTGATTAGTAATATACATTGTTAAGAACTTTATTTGGACAACTTTAAAGGTGATTTTCTCAATATTTTGATTTCTTTGCACCCTCAGATTCCAGGTTTACAAATAGTTGTATCTCGACCAAATATTGTCCTATCCTAACAAACCATACATCAATGCACAGTTTACTTATTCAGCTTTCAGATTATGTATAAATCTCAATTCTTAAAAATTGACCCTTATGACTGGTTTTGTGATCCATGGTCACATTTATTGTGCGCTGTCGGCTTCACAACTTTGCAGATTTATGTTTATGTTTACACACCGCTACATGACACACTGCATGAAAGGTCATATTTGAAAAGGCATAATAGGAGCACTTTAAATAAGGGAGACAGTTGTCCTTTTTTATTTCAACACCAGTTTGGTTAGAACAACATAACGATTAAGAATTAATGACAGAACACATACCATATCATTGTATGATAAAACCCAAATCCAGAAAATGCCAAAAAAAAAAAAAAAAAAAAAAAATGGAATTACATACAAAACACTCCTTATGCCTTATGCTCCTTCTCTTCCAACTTTAGATTATTTTGAATATATTAAAAACGTTATTCAAATTTTCTTTTCTTTGCTTCCTCTTTTGTTTATGCAAAAGTGCTTATTGCTGATAATAGACAACCACACATACAGACAAGTGTGGGTAATAATGGTCACTTCCAGGTAGTGCCTGTACAAGGTAACTAATTAGGTATTTTACTGTATATACTTTCCTGTCATAACTAAAAACTACTTTAATTTATAATTTAAAAAAGCTATTATGTTAATGGGAACAAATCTTGCTCAGGGCAATCATCTGAAGTATTACTACACAACACGAGAACCACACACACACAAAATTAAATGTATTTTAAGACATTTATTCTTATTTAAAAATGTATATAAATAAAAATACGATAAATATAAATCATCTTACTTTTTTCTGGGAGAAAAGATGGGATGAGATTTTCCTCGTGCAAAGATGGCCATTCTGCGAAAGAAAAGTTTAAAAAAATTTGCTTAGTGTAAGTTGAAATATAACCCCCCCCCCCTCAGGGTGATGGAAACACAGCTACTGACTAGTGAGCTGACCTCACTGACAAATCATGTTTATATTTAAATTTGCAGAGGTTTTTGTTAGGGTTATGTTTAGGGGTAGAGAACAGGTTATGATATCAGATATAAATAATGAAAAATAGTAAATATAAAATATCAGATTAAAAATAATATTAAAAAAAAAAAATGCCTTTTCAGTTTTTGTGAATATTGTTTTCTTACAGTGCAGATCACACTCAAACGCCATTCCATGCTTGGGTCTAATACATAATTGCCACAGGACAGAAATTGCAAGTACATTTTCTGTCACAATATAAAACAACAATGCAGGTAAAAAAAAAACAAACAAACAAACAAACAAACAAAAAAAAAAAAATCGTCTTAGTCTGGATAAAAGGCCAAAATGCAAAATGCATTTTCAAATGTATTTAGATTAATATGGATGTAGCCTAATATTTACATTAATAAAACACTCATTACAGTTACTATTACTCTAGATGAGTATAGGATATATGAGTATATGAGTTACATGACTGAAAGTAACAGGATTGAGATTTTAGGATAAAATTAGCAAATACAAAAAATATAGCCACATGAGTACATACTAATATTATGAAGATACTCAGCAAATTGTAGTGATTCACCAAAGATTTGTATTTTTAAAATAAACAAGTAACATCTAAGAAATAATTTAGGTAACAGGATCCAGTTGTAATATTATGTTGAAAATGTGTTTTACAAAATGTGGTTTAGTGTTTTGTTTTTCCCCGTTTTTTCAGGGGGACACGACTAAAATGTGCATTTTATCTATACCATTATACATTTATTTAGAAATAAATGTATTTAAATCACAGATGGGATATGGAGGTACACAAAAAAGGATTGTAGGATTGTAAACATATTTCATAATAAAATGCAGCATTAGACACTGGGAATATGCATAAATGCTATATTTTAAGTTTTTTAGGTAGTTTTTAATGTATATTTTTTTATTATATATTTTACATTTGCAGTTAAATTGTAACGTCAACGCTGAGGCGGTGTTAGAATCCAGTTGCAGAAGTTTATTGAAAACAACAGCAAACATACACGATGAAACGGGCAGAGGGTCAGTAACCGGAAAATCAGTCCAAAACATAAACGTAATCCAAACAGCAGAGTGAAAACACAGGCAGTGGGTCGAATACCGAGAAGACAGTCCAATACAGCAACCAAATCCGACAGGGGTAATCCGTAAACTCAAGAACCAGAAACAAAGCAAGACAGCAACAGGTAATCCAACAGAGTAATTGACAACGCTCGGTAAGGCAGGTTCAACTGGCAATACTTCGCGAATCATTGAGCACATGGCCAGTCTTTATATAGTCCCAAACAGGAAGCAGCAGTAGAAGCAGCAGAGGGAGCGTGCAGGCAGTCCTAGGGTGAGAGCTCCCTCTGCTGGCTTGGCGTTACATAAATTAATGTGCAGGACACTTTGATTTAAAAATAAACTGTAGTTTATACACAGGAAAAATGGCGGAGTAGTTTTTCCAGAGTTAAATTTTTTTTTCCTCAAAAATAGTTGTTTTTGCTCTATTTTGAGTGTACAGAGTAAAATTTATCCGTAGAGTGGGAGCAAAATTACAGAGTAACTGTGACTCCGCCCCAATTTACTCTCATCCCTTCGTTGATCCGCCATTACTGTTAATCACGGCCATCGACTGCTGCTGCTTTGGGTTTAGAAGACGGCACACTTCTGCTGGATGGTAAAGTAAGTAATTTTTCAAAGTCTTACTATTTATTTTAATTATATTCGCCTTTGCTTTGAGCTCGGATCGTTTTGCCATGTTTTGAATGTTTAAGAGATCGCTTGCCTTCTCCTGTCAGCTTGAAAACTAGTTAATGTTAGGCAAAGTTTGAAATCAAATAGCTAACATATATATTTTGAACATTTATTTTGAACGTTAATTGAAATTAGCTAACGTTAGCTGCCTATCAATGTTTCTCCACTAAACTATTGTGACGATAGACTCGAGTTGTGCACCACATGTACTTGACTCGGAAAAGAGTTAAATTAACGTTAGCCTTAACTGGATTGTTGAAGGCCATTTTGATGTGGATTAGTCCTATTTAGACAGTAAGTTAACTGTTTCTCATGAGAACGAAAGGTATTTTTAACATTTACGAGGGCTAGTCGGTGATTTTATTGCAGAATGTCAGTGTTTCAATTCAAAATTCAATTCGATTGAATCCTTTTTTACCACTGCGGAACACGTACAATAACTTTTGCACTTCATTGTAGTTTGCAAGCATTTTTAATATGTAAACTTTAATTACGGAAATAATTGGAAGAATTTATAAGAACAATATTTCATAAACGCTCCACCTCAGTGACAGAGAAAGAGGGAAAAAACGTTGGAAATGGGACATACAACAGTGCAATGTTAATACTAGCCTACAATTAGGCCATATACATTAAAGATATAAACCAAGCAATTATTACAAATTAAAAACATATTAGTGAACAAAGATAACTCATGTTGTGTAGTGCACTAATGAATGTTTTTTCATCATCTGACTGAGTGTTATTGCCTTGTGTTTAACTTTGTAACTTTGTCTTTTTGGTTTCTTCAGGATGTAAACCAACAACATTGTCAGAATGAAGTTCAAAGAAATATATTTTTTTCTTCAAAACCTTTTACATTTCAAATGTTTTGGGAACGTGGTAAGAGAAACTTTAACATTTTTAATATCTTTAATACTTTTCATTAATAATGGTGAAATGGTAAAAATCGTGGTAGCACATTTGACAAATGAACATGGGTAGGCTGTTTATACTGTACTTTGTTAATTGATGTTTATGATGTTATTGGTTTATGTTTGTGTGTGTGTAGAAAAAGCCCTTCCTGTAGTTTAAAGGAAGAATCTGCGAAGAGAATCATCTCCCTATTCCTATGCTTGGTTGACCCCAGGAGCAAGTTTTGTTATGTAAGTAGCTGTTGCAAATATTTTCAATTTATTTTCCAACACTTCTACCCTGATATTTTCGCAAGGGCCTAGTACAGGAGTTGCAGATTTACAGTTAGAAATTGTCTTCATTTAGGACTCTGAATAAAAAAAATAATGTATAAGTTTATGACTTCATTTCAATACTTGTAGAGGTTTCAGCTCAGTTCATCCACACATCTGTAGTCATCAACACTTGGTTGTGATGAAAAACTAAAAACCTAAAATAAATTTTTATTTTGTTTCTGTATCTCCAGGTTGGAACAGCAAATTGTCTTCCATTTTGATGCTGGTTCACCTTTTGCCACCCTCTCAAGTCACCGCCACGTAAGACCGGGAAAGATCTCAGCTAGGCAAACGTGATCGTCTTGTGAAATTCATCAAGGTGAAGCTACTAATGAAGCATATCAAATGACACTAGTTGATAATATTGTAATACTGTATGATCTTGAACGTGCTTATTTCTCAGAAAGGCTCTTAAAGGGATAGTTCACCCCAAAATGAAAATTCTGTCATTTATTACTCACCCTCATGTTGTTTCAAACCTGTAAAACCTTTGTTTTCATCTTTGGAACACAAATGAAGATAATTTTGAAAAAATTTGAGAGATCTTTGAGCTTCATAGACAGCAAAAGTCCTACCACGATCAAGGCCAGAAACTTAGCAAGGACATTGTTAAAATAATCCATGTGACATCAGTGTTTCTACAATAATTTACAATGCTACGAGAATACTTTTTCTGCGCAAAGAAAAATAATATAATTATTCAACAATTCTTCTCTTTCAAGTCACCATCCTCCGCCATAATCGAGAGTACCCTGATGCATACGTGTGATGCTGCTGACACAGGAACACACATGCGCTGCGTTTGTTTACAAAGCATGCGCATACATCATGATACTGTCTTTAATGGTGGAGGACAGTGACTTGGGGGAGAAGAACTGTTCAATAAAGTAGTTATTTTGGTTTTATTGTGCACAAAAAGTATTCTTGTAGCTTTATAAAATTATGGTAGAATCAGTGTCACATGGACTATTTTAACAATGTTCTTACTACATTTCTGGGCCTTGAATGTGGCAGTACCCTTGCTGTATATGCAGGGTCAGAAAGCTCTTAGATTTCTTGAAAAATATCTTAATTTGTGTTGCGAAGATGAACAAAGGTCTTACAGGTTTGGAACAACATGAGAGTAATTAATTAATAACAGAATTATCATTTTTGGGAGAAATCTTTTTAATCACCTGTCCTCTAAATTATTGTTCTTGTGCTGCTATTTTCTACTTCACATATTTAGTAACAATCTGTTGGAATTATGTAAAACCTAAACTTTGGTGGAAGACAGACATCTTTATTCATTTGTTTCTTTATTCATGCTGTATATTGACTAACTTTTAAGTCACACTGGCAGTAATGTGTTTTCATTCTTTTACAGACTGTTACCAGTATCCAAGGGCAGTTGGATGGCTTTTGAGAGAGTCTCCAGCTGTATCTACTTGTTGGGCTGATGAGAAGTAGGGTCCAGTCTTGTTTTATTGTAATTGTCCAATATGCTCTACTCTGTAAGACCTGTCCATTGTGTATAGCTTTCTGCAAAACACTGTCTATGATATAGATGCAGAAACCACCAAATGATCATGATCACAAGTGTAATATTGTAAATGTAAGTGTATTATTTTAATAGGAGATTGAAAAAATAAAATTGTGAGACATGAGTATACAGTTTGTTGTAGACTCTTTTTTTTTCAGATTGAAAAGCAAGTTTTTCATTTCTATTTTTAGGGGTTTTTGAGGATAGAATATGAATGATGTAATTTAAAAGATTAACTCTGGATAGAGTTATTTA
Organism: Labeo rohita; assembly: GCF_022985175.1. NCBI lineage: Eukaryota > Metazoa > Chordata > Actinopteri > Cypriniformes > Cyprinidae > Labeo > Labeo rohita. Next base: position 11,746,545 of record NC_066876.1, on the reverse strand, counting down.
GTCTTTAAAGTTCACTCATAATTGATAAAAAACAACTCTGGAAGAGATGTAAATTTGACTTTCTTCTGAACAGAGTTAAAAAGTAGCAGAGTAAATTTCTTGTACCTCTGAACTGAGTAAAATAGTACAAGAGTTAATTTTAAAAAACACTAAATAGAGTCAAATGTAACAGGAGAGAGTAAAATATTAACACCAAATTGAGCAAAATTAACTCTGGAAAAACAACTCTATCAAAAGAGTAACTTTTACTCTTTTCAGAGAGGGACCAAATGTTATCTGGCACAGAGTAAAATTTTCTTCAATTTGAGTAAATTTTACTCGGGCAAATTTACTGTGTAGTTAACTGTTATGCATATTTGTATGTTATGTCCTGGGCCCGACTGCATTCAGCTTTGGCATTTGTTTTAAAATACTGGGTTGACTAATATAATAAGAAAAAAACTAATTTCAAGGTTTACATTCAATTCAGTGAGATTTTTTCTTCAAGATCTATTAAACTGTACTGCAGTCAAACAGGAAAAGGAAAAGTAACAAAACAGTAAACTAGAATCAAATCTATACATAAAAGAATTGATCTGATTCCTATAGTATTAAGAAAGCTAACAGCTAAACTGGCTTCACCCTTTAATTGTCCTTGTTTACATCAGTAATTACATTTAAAAAATACAAATGCAAGTAATACAAATATTGTAAAAATTTTAGATACATGCAAATACTCAACTGCTTTAAACATACTATAGTAGTATGGTAATATGAGCGAAAATGCCCCTCTTGAGAACAATGTGCATTTACTTGTAAATTGTAACATATTTAGACAGAAATGTGGCATGAATAGGATGATGATGCATCAATGTGATGAGGGAAATTGAGGGAAAAATGACATCTAAATAAGCAAATCTAACTCTATAGGGGGTAAGATAGTCTCTTATTTATTGTTTAAAAGCACACCCCAAATAAATGAGCTCTTATTCTTATTAATATTGATATTTTAAAATTGTTATTTATTTAAAAACTTTGTAACTATTTAAATGAATACAAAGTCATTTTGTATTGCATTTACACTGCGTTTTGCCAATTTAGTTAAATAACTGGCAACAGACAAAACAAAATCTAAGTTTCACGAGTTCACCTGCCCATCCAGTCCTTATGGGCAATGGTAAACAAACTTGGCTTGCTGGCCTTAATGGAGGCTCAAAACCGAGGTTCGGCTTGAGCGCAGAGTTCGACCCCCATTGCGATATTATCTGGAGGGAGAATAACAGAAACAGAGGAGGAGAAGGGGAGGTGGAGGGATGCCGGAAGAACGGAGGCTGGGACGGTGCAATGAGAGCTGCTTATATAGGCTCGTAATGATGATTGACAAGACTGAATAATTAGGCTCGTCCCGAACCTATGTTTGGAACTTCATTTCACGAGTTCGCCTGCCCATCCAGTCCTTATGGTAAACAAACTTGGCTTGCTGTGCTTAATGGAGGCTCGAACCCGAGGCTCGGCTTGAGTTCGATCCCCCAAAAAGTGCTTACAATAGACAGCAAGCTAGGCAATCAACTACGAGTAGTTTTTGTGATACGAGTAAGTAGAGAAAACCTTTATTGATTCTATCTCTCCCCCCCAAGAATGTGCAGAATACATTTCCCTGTTGCCGCATTAGGGCAATATGAGGCAGGTGAAGGGCTAACAAATGAGATCGCTCCTGTAGGAGAGGGGTGGGAAAGCACTGCACTGACAGTGACGTAAAGTAACATTTTCACTGGAGGAGAAATCTCTGCTCTAGCAAAACTGGAAGAAAATTTATATATGAAGATTAGTCAGGGCGCTGCAAGGGTGCTGTGCAAAATCACTGCTGTGGCAGTGAGAAGTGGAATTTAGCATGACATCAGCTGCAAGGGAAGTGGGAGAGGTTATTGCGGTGGAGGTGAGAAGTATACCTGCTCTTAGACCGGTGGAGGAAATCACTGCTGCGGCAGTGAGAAAAGGAGGTTAAGTGTGACGTCTGCTGCAGGAGAGGTGGGGATGTCATTGCTGTGGAGGTGAGAAATAGTGTTTAGAATGGAAACTCCTCCAAGGCCAGTGGAAGAAATACTGACCTCTAGACATCTGCTGAGACCGGTGGAAGAATTCACTGCTGCGGCAGTGAGCAATAGAGTTTGGTGTGATGTCTGCTGAGGCCAGTGGGAGAATTCACTGCTGCGGCAGTGAGCAAAAGAGTTTGGTATGACGTCTGCTGAGGCCAGTGGGAGAATTCACTGCTGCGGCAGTGAGAAATAGGAGTTGGTATGACATCTGCTGCAAGAAGGCAGGAGACGTTGTTGCCAAGGAGGGGAGTAATAGAGCTTGGTATCATATCTTCTCTGAGAATGGTGGAAGAAATCACTGCTGCGGCAGTGAGAATTAGAGCTTAGTATGGTGACTGTCTGCTGCAAGAGTGGTAAAAGGAAATCACTGCTGCGGCAGTGATTTCATGTCAAATCAAGTGCCCCCCCTACATTTTAACAGAGCTTTAAACGATAGAAATTGCCTGAAGTGGCTTGCGGGACTGATAGTAAAGTAACAGAATTAATGATGCCAATTTGTCAAGGAGATGAATTCGAGTTCTGCTGTAAGTCCGCTGAAACAAAAAATAATGACTATTCAGTTCAATTCTGATCAGTGATGACTCAATTGCATGTAATGCCTGTGCAGAGTTTTATCAAGTTTAGTTTAGCTATGAGCAGCTCCACTGTAGACAGTAAAAGCAAGTGCTGTCATAGTTGATGGGTTAGAAATCACTGATGTGGGAGTAAAATTGGAAATTTTGTAGGGGGGAGTTCACTGCTGCGGCAGTGAAGTAATAAGTGATTTGTTAGGGTAAATCACTGCAGTGTCACTAAGAGATAACAGAGCTGATTTAAGAATGGTGGGAAATGTCACTGCTGCAGCAGAGACATACTGAAAATTTTCTGGAAGATAGACCCAATGAGAGGGAAGCGAGGGTCCAAGACATACAGTTGCCTGAAAGAAATCTTAAGGTGGATGGCTCACGGTGCTGTTGAAATCGTTTTAAGTTTAAGTGCGACTTTAGAAAGCTCAGCTGGCCAGCAATGCGACAATGCCAAGACAAGGTTTCTTTGAGCATAACAAGCTATTTTCACAAACATATGACTCGGCCTGAAGGTCAGAAGCGGGTAATCATCCGCGCTCAGTCAATTTCTCTTTCCTTCGCTGTCTGTTTGGGCTTGTTAAGAATAAATCTGCGCAGCCTCTGTAGAATCAGCATGGTACACATTATCATTAACTTATGTATAGGCGTAGAACAAGAAGGGCATGAACATGCGAATATAGCGGTTGCTGCAGTTTTTGCAATCCTCTGCGGCTGGTTCGTCAATAACGTGCTATTGTGATGATTGCAACAGCCCAATGGGAATCCTGCTTTTGCTGAGAAATGGCAAATGAGAATCCAGATGACTGGGTAGAAATTTTTGGATGTATTAAAGGAGGAAGGTGTATGGGTTATTAATTAATTAATAGCAGGGCACTGCTGACCAAAGTTTAGTTTAACTGTATTAGTTCGGCAGAACTTGATCTGCATTTGTCGGGACAATAGATTACGGTGCACTCCATTGAATTGTCCAAATCGAAGGAAATGCTTAGGAGGCCATTCTTTGACCACAGGGTAGTGGACACGACAAGCCCAGGGAGAAATCTCTGCTGAGGAAGATAAGTAACAAACTGTAATCATAAAGCTGCTGTAAAACGGAGTAATGAAGAAATGTAATGTGCTAACAAAACAGGTGAGACATCAAGTACTAATGATACAAGCCATTTAGAGTATCCTACTTTATAAGCCAAAGTATGTAGCATCACGGCACATGACTGACTTTTAGTTAGCCTGAACTGAGCGGACCATTTTCAGAAACATGCAAAAGAAGATGGTTTACATGCATGACAGAGAACTGTGGTAGCGCTGATTCTACTTGCTGATTTACTAAGGGATGAAAGCAATTGAGACATTCACATGCAAATATTCATACAGTGGTTTAGTAAAATTGTTAAATATCTTACTGAGGACTTGCCACAAAAATGTAAGTTCTCAACTTAGTTTGAATAAATCTGCCAGAAAAGGCAGCCATGGGGAATAATCACTTTGAAACAGAAGCATCTGATGACCTGCTAAATTGGATTTTGCGTTTAAAGAACCATATTGATGGATGAAACTGAATCATACTCGGACCACCTCCAAGATGGGCTTGGTTTACAAAGTTCTGCAACATTTTTTGTGCTGGAATATGGGCTAAATTCGGTGGAACATGTTAGAAAAGGTTAGAAAACACCCAGACAGGCGGAGGTTCCACAGCAGCAGTATGGGTTGGGGCTGCTATGTAAGAGGCTGTAAAGATCTTTGCGGAGGCAGCTTCACGCTAGGACACCTGTGAAAGAAAGGTTGTAGAAAAAAAAAGGAAAAAGGTATGCAAAGCAGCAGCCAGAGCGGTTCTTAGTTGCGGAGGCAGCCTCGCACTAGGGCACTTCTGGAAGAAAGGTTCAAGGAAGAAAAGAGAGAGATACATACCAAGAAGCAGCCAGAACGATTCCTTGTTGTGGAGGCAGTCTAACGCTAGGGGCCACCACGAAGACATCTGAGGAGGAAGAAAAAGGAGACGAGCGAAGATGGATGTGTTTAGGGTAAAGCAAGGTAAAATAGCCGGGGCAAAGTCGTGGACAGGGAGTGCCTGGTCATTCTTAGCAATGGCTTTAAACATTGCTAACATAATGAAGGGCTTCATTTTCATGGGGTGAAAATGGGAATTACCACTTTAGCTGATGGGGATCTGAAAAAGCATGATAATGGATAGTCAGGATAAACAATTTTAAAATCTCAATTAGTCAAATGCACCCAGTAAATCTGATTTAGTTGGAGATCAAAGAGTTTACAAAAACGGCATGTAGATAAATGGTAAACTCAGTATTCTTTGTGCAACGTTTTAGAATATAACTTCACAAAACATTACATTATAAATTATAGATTTAGATCATAAATTCACAAAACATTACATTATAAATTATAGACTTCACAAAACACAAAATATAAGGTATAATAATTGCAATTTTAAAGCGGTTCATCTCAAATCAAACGAGCCTATTCACGATATAAAGTGATGCATAGATCTTAAGCAATGTTTGTAGAGTGGGTGACCTGCTATTTGACTGAAGCTGAGACTTCCGGGATACGGTTAGGCCGCGATGAAAATAAAAAATTAAAAACATAACTTGAAAAACAACAGTAATCCGACCAGAGGGAGCTCGATCTACGATGCAGTGAGTGGGGATTATATGTGGATACCAATCGTACGCTTTTCAACAGCTGGAGCGCGTTGGATTGGATCGTTTGTTCAGATTGACGTGTCTATCATTACCGTACGCTGTAGAATAGGAGCGCACGACACTGAGCTATTACATGCTCACGATTTGTAAATTATGCAATAAGATTATACGCAGGGCTCTCAAGTTTTGGAAAAAGTTTGGAGTGAGATTACTGTTAGGGGAGGAGCCACTCAAATATTTGCAGCAGCGGCCCCTCGGCCCCACACAATTCCCTTAAGTTTTTTCTAGAAGTTACATTTTATCTATTGTTCAAAATTGACCAGCACAAAATACGAATTTTATCAACTGGTAAATCTGATAAAAGTCAAATTAATGGAAATAAAATAAAATGTTTTATATATTTCAGAAATACAGATCAAAGATAAAAAAAATTTGGCCCCAAACGAGCGAACATAACAGCAGCGCTCAATAGTGTACACATACAGTAGGTAATATTATTAGAAAACACGGGATTAGTTTCCATTGTTATGCTGATGATACTCAACTATATATCTCAACAAGACCAGATGAAACTTCTGAATTATCGAAGTTAAAAGAGTGTGTTAAAAATGTAAAAGATTGGACGACCAACAATTTTCTGCTATTAAATTCAGATAAGACAGAGATATTACTTATTGGACCTAAAAACAATACACAGAATCTTTTGACTTACAATTTACAACTAGACGGATGTACTGTTACTTCCACTACAGTCAAAAGTCTGGGTATTATATTAGACAGCAACTTGTCTTTTGAAAATCATATTTCTCATGTTACAAAAACAGCATTCTTTCATCTTAGAAACATTGCCAAGCTGCGAAACATGTTACTGGTTTCTGATGCAGAAAAGCTAGTTCACGCATTCATGACCTCTAGACTGGACTATTGTAATGCACTACTAGGTGGTTGTCCTGCATCTTCAATACACAAGCTACAGATAGTCCAAAATTCAGCTGCTAGAGTCCTTACCAGGTCAAGAAAATATGATCATATTACCCCAATTTTAAAGTCTCTGCACTGGCTGCCTATTAGGTTCCGCATCAGCTACAAAATAGTACTTCTTACCTATAAGGCACTTAACGGTTTAGCTCCTGCGTACCTAACTAGTCTTCTACCACGCTACAATCCATCACGCTCCCTAAGGTCACAAAACTCTGGACTGTTGGTAGTACCTACAATAGCAAAGTCCACTAAAGGAGGTAGAGCTTTTTCACATTTGGCACCCAAACTCTGGAACAGCCTTTCTGATAACGTTTGGGGTTCAGACACACTGTCTCTGTTTAAATCTAGATTAAAGACACATCTTTTTAGCCAAGCATTCAAATAATGCATCTCATAAACTTTTCCTGCAGCTATATCTGATCAAATGTTCATTATTAATCTTTTAGCTCTGGTTTAACAAACCTTCCTTTTCTTAGTTTGAACAGCAGCTACGCTAATTATGTTCCTATTCGTTCTCTGTTTTTGCTTTTTGCTATGGGATTGGCATCCCATAGTAACGAGGAATTCACAAGCTCCAGTGTGGATCCAGAACACTTAAGAAGAGTTGATGCCAACCCCACAGAGGACTTCAGATGATGCCAACCCTGAAAACATACAGCACTACCGAATTCTGCTACTAATTTATGGTGTTCTTTGTCTGTTTGATTACATCGTTAATTGATCTTTACCACACATCTCTGCCATATGTACATCAAGCTACTACTACATATATTGTAAAAATGTCAATTTTGTCTAAAGCTGCTTTGCAACGATATGTATCGTGAAAAGCGCTATACAAATAAATTTGAATTGAATTGAATTGATTGGAGAACTTGCCCTCTGCATGTAGCCTATGTAAAGCTGTGCATTTCAGCATTCCAGCTTATGAATGGCTTTTTTTATTGCAAGTGTTTTTTGCACATTTTGATGTCTTGATGATAGTGGTAGGGGCTATTATATATATTACAGACACTTGATTCTTAATACTGTGAACTTACCTGAATGATCTACAGCTGTGTGTTTTTGTTTAGTGATAGTTGTTCATGAGTCCGTGTTTGTCCAGAACAGTTAAACTGCCTACTGTTCTTCAGAAAAATTCTTCAGCTCCCACTAATTCTTTGGTTTTCCAACTTTTTTGTTGTATTTGTACCCTCTGTAACTTCTGAAGGGCAGTACTAAATGAAAAAAATAAAATAAAACATATATGTACACATCTTCATTCTGTTCAAAAGTTATATATAAAAATCATTGGGTCTCATTCATGAAACACAAGCAGAACGAATTTGTATAAATTGTTTATAAAGCTGAACAAAAAGATTTTCGAATTCATGAAAATGTTCGTATTTTCAAAATCTTACTTGGTACGAAAGAAACATACACCTGCTTCCTACCAGGTGTAAATAGTGCGTAAAATGTTCCATGTTTTTTTTGCGTGTGGATGTTTGGAATTCATTAACATACATGTTTAACTATCAAATTGGACGTTTATGAAGCATTTGCGAATCTGGAGGAGAGTTTTCGGGAAGGTCTGTTTTATGTGCAAATTACTCAGAATTTACTCATATATTTACGCAAGTTTCATGAATGAGGCCCAATGTGTCTTTAGAATAATCTGCCTTTCAATGAACTTTTCTCTGCTTGTAAGGGTATTGCATTTTAAACTGGAAATAAATCATTCCAAGTAATTTACCAACCCATAGAAACAACCAAATTTTCTAAGAAGGATTTGATAAAAAGAAATGGAAACATACATTACAAAACATATGATTTGTAACAATTTGACAATGCAACTGTTATATTTCAGACTGGAATTATTAGACTCCTCTAAAACATGGTCCAATGTAACTTTCTCTTGAAGCAAAACACACAGAAATTCATCATTTCATCATAATCATCATAATGTAATTAATGTCTGCAATTCCAAAGCATTCCCAAAATCTGGCCCTGTATTAGAGTATTTGTGAACCACCTATTGCAGAATAAAATAAAGAACACATTTAATATCTCCAAGTTGAGAGAGAGGTTGCGTTTACACTGCAAAGCTCAATGCACAGATCTGATATCTGCATTTACATGAATCCCCACCCAAACTGAATGATTTCATTGGTGACCGATTTCTGTGACACGGTTGACCCTCGGGTTTTGAACAGCTGTATTTAAAATTATTTACAGAATTTGCATGGAGTGGCTCTTTGACTCAAACGCACAGCAGATGTGATTATCCTGCTTATACCATGATCACGTGTCAGTATGGACAAGATAAAGCTTTAATGTTTGTAGTGCAAAATTTGACTGAACGGATACAAATGTTTCTGTGTGTGCGCAATCTTACCTTTTATCTCTTGCCTTTCTGCCACAATAAAAGAATCAGATTTTTTGTGAAATTGCATACAGGCAACATCTGCTTCAGAATTAGACACTAAGAAAAGTTATTTTTGTGGGAAAACATGACACCCTCACATTGTGATGCCCTGGATTTCCAATGGAAATCGGATTTATGTTTAGACACAGGTCAAATGTCCAGATATCGAATATACAGTGGGTACGGAAAGTATTCAGACCCCCTTAAATTTTTCACTCTTTGTTATATTGCAGCCATTTGCCAAAATCATTTAAGTTCATTTTTTTTCCTCATTAATGTACACACAGCACCCCATATTGACAGAAAAACACAGAATTGTTGACATTTTTGCAGATTTATTAAAAAAGAAAAACTGAAATATCACATGGTCCTAAGTATTCAGACCCTTTGCTCAGTATTTAGTAGAAGCACCCTTTTGATCTAATACAGCCATGAGTCTTTTTGGGAAAGATGCAACAAGTTTTTCACACCTGGATTTGGGGATCCTCTGCCATTCCTCCTTGCAGATCCTCTCCAGTTCTGTCAGGTTGGATGGTAAACGTTGGTGGACAGCCAATTTTAGGTCTCTCCAGAGATGCTCAATTGGGTTTAAGTCAGGGCTCTGGCTGGGCCATTCAAGAACAGTCACGGAGTTGTTGTGAAGCCACTCCTTCGTTATTTTAGCTGTGTGCTTAGGGTCATTGTCTTGTTGGAAGGTAAACCTTCGGCCCAGTCTGAGGTCCTGAGCACTCTGGAGAAGGTTTTCGTCCAGGATATCCCTGTACTTGGCCGCATTCATCTTTCCCTCGATTGAAACCAGTCGTCCTGTCCCTGCAGATGAAAAACACCCCCACAGCATGATGCTGCCACCACCATGCTTCACTGTTAGGACTGTATTGGACAGGTGATGAGCAGTGCCTGGTTTTCTCCACACATACCGCTTAGAATTAAGGCCAAAAAGTTCTATCTTGGTCTCATCAGACCAGAGAATCTTATTTCTCACCATCTTGGAGTCCTTCAGGTGTTTTTTTAGCAAACTCCATGCGGGCTTTCATGTGTCTTGCACTGAGGAGAGGCTTCCGTCGGGCCACTCTGCCATAAAGCCCCGACTGGTGGAGGGCTGCAGTGATGGTTGACTTTCTACAACTTTCTCCCATCTCCCGACTGCATCTCTGGAGCTCAGCCACAGTGATCTTTGGGTTCTTCTTTACCTCTCTCACCAAGGCTCTTCTCCCCCGATAGCTTAGTTTGGCCGGACGACCAGCTCTAGGAAGGGTTCTGGTCGTCCCAAACGTCTTCCATTTAAGGATTATGGAGGCCACTGTGCTCTTAGGAACCTTAAGTGCAGCAGAAATGTTTTTGTAACCATGGCCAGATCTGTGCCTTACCACAATTCTGTCTCTGAGCTCTTCAGGCAGTTCCTTTGGCCTCATGATTCTCATTTGCTCTGACATGCACTGTGAGCTGTAAGGTCTTATATAGACAGGTGTGTGGCTTTCCTAATCAAATCCAATCAGTATAATCAAACACAGCTGGACTCAAATGAAGGTGTAGAACCATCTCAAGGATGATCAGAAGAAATGGACAGCTCCTGAGTTAAATGTATGAGTGTCACAGCAAAGGGTCTGAATACTTAGGACCATGTGATATTTCAGTTTTTTTTTTTTAAATAAATCTGCAAAAATGTCAACAATTCTGTGTTTTTCTGTCAATATGGGGTGCTGTGCGTACATTAATGAGGAAAAAAAAAAGAACTTAAATGATTTTAGCAAATGGCTGCAATATAACAAAGAGTGAAAAATTTAAGAGGGTCTGAATACTTTCCGTACCCACTGTATATCGAATTTAAAACTTTAAATCTGGAACAGTGTTAATTTTGACAGGCATTTTTGATTTAGTCTTAGTCTTTATCTTGAGACTAAAATGTTTAATAGTCTTAGTCACATTTTAGTCATTGAGTCTTTAGACTCAGTTTTAGACTAAAACTGAGTTTTAGTCTAGTTTTAGTCTCGTCTTCGTGACAGAAAAAATGTTCGTTAATGAATATTTTTCGTTGTCATCTTCATTGACGAAATTAACACTGATTTGGAAGTGGCTCGGAACAGAAAAAAAAAAAAAAAAATCAGATCTTGTGCAAATGTTTGGGTTATGGGAGTAAAAGAATCTGAGTTTTGTGCCAGTGTAAACACAACCAGAGAGATAATTTTTTAAAGATTGGTAGAGTGCCTTCTGGATCTGTGTCGATTAAATCAAGATCTCTACCTTTAAAACCTGTAAAGTCCTTTTTCCAAGTGCCAGAAGAATTCTGCTCATTTTGGTCATCCAGTTGAAGAGAAAACCAAGTTGTGTAGCTCCTGCAGGTCCAGAGCAGTTCCCTACAGCTGTCATAATCTCATCATCCATACATGAAAGCTATAAAGACGACATGAAAATTAGTTAGAAACTAATTACTTATAGACCAGGTCCCCACTATGCTAAACCGTATAGTGTGTGTATTCATACAATGGGTTTCTTATAACACACTACAGGACCCCACAACGTTGCACCAGAAACATGTGTAAGTGCTGCTGTTTGACTTCAAAACTGAAAATAACTAAAATGTGCACTTACCTCATCAGTATGTTGTGTAGCTCCTACAAGTGCAAGTGCTGCAGTTTGACTTTAAGACTGAAAATACAATTTTAAATAATAATAATTATAATAAATTCTGTTTGATTTCAAGACTAAAAAACAAATGAATTAAATACATACATACATAACAAAAATGATTTTTGACTTCAAGAATGAAAATAACTAAAATGTGCACATACCTCATCAGTATGTTGTGTAGCTCCTACAGGTCCAGAGCAGTTCTCTACAGCTGTCAACATCAACATCTGTGCATGAAGGCTATAATAAAATTATACAAATATAAGTTAGAAACCATTACTTATAGACCGGGTCCCGACTATGCTAAACTCTACAGTGTGTGTATTTATACAATGGGTTTCTTATGATTTTCCATTAAGACATAACAGGACCCCACAACATTACACCAGAAACTTTGTGTAAGTGCTGCAGTTTGATTTCAAGACTGAAAATAAAATAATATAATAATAACAAGAATCACAATAATAATAATAATAATAATAATAATAATAGCTGTTTGACTTCAAGACTGAAGAAGAGAAAAATAATAAAAATTAAAAATCACATCTGTAAAAATGACAAAAGCAGTCCAATTTTGTCAAATCTTTCTCCAAAGCCAGTCACCTGCTCCGTAATCGTTATTTTCTCTCCAGGAATAATGTCCCTTGCTGAAAAAGGCGCAGATGAGGTTTTCTTGGGCCACAGTCTTCTTTGTGGTGCAGTTCAATGGTGGCGTTCTCTCTAGTTGCATCAATGCTTCAATAATAAGAAAAACAACAAAACAAAACACAACAAAAAATACAGGATAATTCAATAATGTTTTGCCAATCAATTAAAACAAAAAGACAAAAACTACAACATGAATACAAAGATGATTTCTACGTGTAAATTTTAAAAACCTCTTCTTATTTTGCCAGGTAGTCGAAGATAAAGACTGTATTTTGATAGATGTTCACCAACAAAATCTGCTTTATTGAAAGGCAAACACTCCACAACCTGAAAAAAATGTAGTAGGTATTACAACAGCTTTTGTAAGCAATTAACAAATACTATAATGGTTAGACCACTACATATTTTATATACGGTCTAACCACATAATATAACTTATGACCAATGAATCACCATGACAAGTCTTCCTTCATGATTACTGTATAAAGATTTTTAAAAATCAATTTATAAAAACTGCATTCACAAATTATGTGTAACTACTAAAACATGTAAGAGCTGAGGATAACTACAAAAAAAAAAATGTAGAATTACGTCTGCTTTACGTACATGTATATTATGTATTTGTCATGGTCTCAGTAGACCATAAATACATTTGCAGGTAAAAAAGACGTAAAAAAACTATGTTTAAGTAGTTATCTGTAATACGAAAGCGACACCTACTGGTTAATGCTGGTAGCGGAGGCAATATTACGTTTAGTTTCGTTTCGTTTCAGTTTGAGTTAGTTTGAGAGATACGGGGCTAGACGGTGGTTCAGCATTCTCCTGCTGCTGCGAAACTTTGTGTTTACTGTTAAAACTTCTTGTCAGCAAGGGCAATACCCTGTAAGTATCATTTATGTCTGCTAATGTGACGAACGTAACTGTAGTGAGTCAATTTTCTGTTAAAGTAGTGCGTACTGAAATGACGGCTCGTCAATGTCGGCTACGTCGTGATTACGATACTCTGTGATGATAGACCACCGCACAAGTTGTATGTGAATTTAAAGGAGCTTTATTTGTATTTTACAGTTTTTACAAAAGAGAATAAAGGACAAAAAGGAATGGATCATCAGGCTGCATTAGTGGTTCTTTATGCCTTTTCTGTTTAGCTGACTGGATGGCTAGGCAGCGAGTCCTAGCGAGGCCAGAACAGTAAAAAAGGGTAGCCCTCGCCTGTCGAGACGACAGATCTTTGCTCATAGTAGTCTGCAAGTTGGTAATCTCCTCCTCCATAAGACATGGAAACGCAGAAAGAGGCTCAAGTCCACGTCGACGGCTTAACCGAAGTAGAATTGCAAGAACTTGAAGTCAGATCTCAGGTTTCAGCATCTGGCTCCATCCGAGCATCATCTCACACGTCAAGCCACAGCTCAAGAAAGAGCACCATTTTAGCCACAGCAAAGGCAAAAGTACAAGCAGCTCGTACCAGAGCTGCCTATTGTCAGAGGGAAATAGAAATTAAACTGCAAAAGGCTAAATTAGAAGCGGAATTAGAAGCATTGCAAGCCGAAAAAGAAATGGAAGCCGCAATAGCAGAAGCAGCAGCTCTCCAAGCAGAACTTGATGTAGATCAGAACCTCGGAGAACCAGGATCAGAGGTGAGTCAAAGATATTGTACTGCACATGACGTTTTAAAACAAGCAGTAAAGCTAGAAAGTGACTTAGCTATGCCAAACCAACAAAGCAATTCTTCACCACAAACCGACAGCAAAGCATGGCAGGGAGCAAAAGACAACGCACAGCACAGTCCTCTTCCACCTGCCAGTCCACCTTATCATCATGCACCTGATAGAGGCAACCACGATTCTGCCACAACAGATCTGGCCAGATTCATCACAAGAAATCAGCTGATTTCCACTGGTTTGACAAAGTTTGATGATAGAGCAGAAAACTACTGGGCTTGGAAAGCGTCCTTCTGCAACGCCATAGACAACATCGGCTTAACATTAGCAGAAGAGACAGATCTCTTGATGAAATGGCTTGGCAAAGAGTCATCAGAGCAAGCACGCCGGTTGAAAGCAGCCTATATCAGAGATTCGGAGGGCGGAATCAGAGCGATCTGGCAGCGGCTTGAAGAGTGCTACGGCACACCCGAAGCCATTGAGAAGGCACTATTTGCAAGATTAGAGAACTTTCCAAAAATATCCAACAGAGAGCCAGCAAAGCTACGTGAGCTAGCGGACCTTCTCCAAGAACTGTCTGCTGCTAAGCAAGATGGATTTCTTCCAGGACTGGCATATCTAGACACTGCTAGGGGTGTGGCTCCAGTCGTGGACAAGCTGCCATATAATCTACAGGAGAAGTGGATGTTTTATGGCTCACAAGTTAAGCAAGAGCAGGGTATTCCTTTCCCTCCATTCAGTGTATTCGTGAACTTCATTCACCAACAAGCTAAAGCCAGAAACGATCCCAGTTTCACCATATCTCCCACGACTGCAAAGAAAGACAAGCCAAAAAATCACCCAGGTTATACCAATCAGCCTGTTACAGTCCACAAAATGCAAGTCGCTGAATCTAGTAACACCTCTGAGCCAAAAGTTGATGCTGCAGATCCTAGTAGATACTGCTCAATTCATAAAAAGCCCCACCCACTAGGAAAATGCAGAAGCTTCAGAGACAAACTGCTACCAGACCGCAAACAGTATCTTAAAGACAACTCCATTTGCTTTCGATGTTGTGCGTCGACAGCCCACATTGCCAAAAACTGCAACACAGTCATAACATGTGCAGAGTGCAAAAGCGACAAGCACACAGAGGCACTTCATCCTGGCCCATCCCCATGGAAGGCCAAGCCTTATTCACCCACCTCAGACGATGGCAGGGAAGGTGAAGACAGTCAGCCATCTCAAGAAGCAGTTTCAGCAAGCTGCACCGAAGTGTGCGGCAACGGGGTGAGTGCAAGAGCTTGTTCAAAAATCTGTCTAGTTAAAGTCTACCCCCAAGGCCATCGGGAATCTGCAACAAAGGTGTATGCAATCATAGACGAACAAAGCAATAAGTCTCTTGCACGGTCAGACTTTTTTGAGATCTTCAACGACAAGAGCCTTCCATCACCGTACACTTTAAAGACGTGTGCGGGCAGTACGCAGACATTTGGAAGGAGAGCATGTGGCTACATGATTGAGTCACTGGACGAGAAGATGTGCATCCCTCTTCCTGTACGTAATTGAATGCAACGAGCTTCCAAATAATAGGTCAGAAATTCCTACACCCAATGCAGCTTTCTATCACCCCCACTTAAAAGGCATAGCTAATGAGATCCCACCTTTAGATCCCAAAGCAGAAATACTACTGTTGCTGGGCAGAGACATTTTGAGAATACACAAAATCCGCAAGCAGATAAATGGACCCAGCAATGCCCCATTTGCACAGAAATTAGATCTGGGTTGGGTGGTGATAGGAGATGTGTGCCTTGGCACAGCACACAGGCCTTCATCAGTCAATGCCTTTAAAACCTACATATTGGAAAATGGTCATCCTAGCTACCTCCCACCCTGCCGTAGCCACCTGCATGTGAAAGATCCTGCACAAAGTTACTCCAGTCTACACTTTCCTCTACCTCAGCGCCCTGCCACACAGACAGCTCCTCCTCCTTGTGGAGATAAGACAAGCCTTTCAGTGTTCGCATGCACAGACAAAGATAGTATGCTTGCTCCATCCATCGAAGATCTTAAGTTCATTAAGATTATGGATAAGGAAGTTTTTAAAGATGAGACACAAAGATGGGTTGCGCCACTTCCGTTTCGGTCTCCCAGGAGACAACTGCCAAATAACAGAGACTATGCAATGAAAAGACTAAAGTCAGTATGCCATACACTAGAAAAGAAACCGGAAATGAAAGAACATTACATACAGTTCATGCAAAACATGATTGACAGGGAACATGCAGAACTTGCCCCAGTCCTGCAGGAAGGAAAGGAATGCTGGTATTTGCCATCCTTTGGCATTTACCACCCCAAAAAACCAGACCAGATCCGCATAGTGTTTGATTCTAGTGCGCAGCATGAAGGGATCTCACTCAACAGTGTCCTGCTCAAAGGGCCAGATTTGAACAACAACTTGCTGGGCATTCTAATAAGATTCAGAAAAGAGAAGATTGCTGTTACTGCAGACATCCAGCACATGTACTACTGTTTCACTGTCAAAGAAGAACATAGAGATTACTTAAGGTTTCTATGGTTCTGCGACAATGCTTGGAACCATAGGATTGTAGACTACAGAATGCGTGTCCATGTGTTTGGGAATACACCATCTCCTAACGTGGCATTATACTGCCTTAAGAGAGCAGCAAGAGAAGGAGAAGCTGAATTTGGCTCAGATGTGAGAGCATTCATTGAAAGAGACTTCTATGTTGATGATGCACTGAAGTCTTTTGCAACAGAGTCTGATGCCATCCATGTTCTCAAGAGAGCTCAGGAAATGCTGTCTCATTCCCATATTAGATTGCATAAGATCACATCAAATAGTGCAGCTGTTGTGAAGGAGTTCCCTCCTGAAGACAGAGCAACCAGCATCAAAGATTTTGACTTCTCTACAGGCGATGTTCCCATGCAGCGCAGCTTAGGCATAAGTTGGAACATACTCACTGATACGTTTATCTTTCAAGTCCAAGTAGACGACAAGCCTTTTACACGTAGAGGCGTACTCTCTACCATCAACAGCATTTTCGATCCTCTCGGCTTTCTCTCACCTGTTACAATACGAGGTAGATCGTTACTTAGAGAACTGTCCATGGACAAAAGAGATTGGGATGAACCACTACCTGAAAATCAAAGAGCGGAGTGGATCAAATGGAAAAGTTCTCTTCAGTGCCTTCGAGACCTACAGATTCCTCGCTGTTACACTTCTCTCTCCATCTGCTGCAGACACTAGAGAGTTGTGTGTGTTTGCAGACGCATCAACCAAGGCCATTGCTGCGGTAGCCTATTTGAAAGTGACTGACACAAATGGCTACACTGAAGTAGGATTTGTTCTCGGCAAATCAAAGTTGGCTCCAGTTAAAGAGACCACTATCCCCAGGCTTGAGCTATGTGCAGCTGTTCTCGCTGTAGAAATCGCTGAGTCTGTCGTAAGTAGTATAGACCTGCACATGAACTCTGTTTCTTTCTTTTCAGACAGCAAAGTCGTGCTAGGCTATATCAACAATGAGCAGAGACGATTCTATGTTTACGTCAGCAATAGGGTTCAACGCATCAGACAAGCAACGGCACCTCATCAGTGGAAATATGTCCCTTCAGAGCTCAACCCAGCGGACCATGGCTCACGATCAGTGTCTGCTACCTCGTTGAAAGATACCACCTGGTTAAGTGGACCTGACTTCCTTTCTAGTAAGCGCCCTGCTGACCATCAACAGCAGTTTGACCTCATTGACCCTACAGCAGATCCAGAGATTAGGTCACAAGCGTCTGTGCTGTTCACTCAAGTGACCAAGTGCCAGTTAGGGATCAAACGTTTTGAACGCTATTTAAAGTGGACCACCTCTTTAAGAGCAATTGCACACCTGATTCATATTGCTCAGTGTTTCTCTCAGACCAGCCATGACAACAGCTGCAAAGGATGGCATATATGTAAAAAAGCAATGACAACAGAAAACCTGGAAAAAGCAAGAAAACTTCTGATCATGAACATGCAACGAGAAACATATGCTAGTGAGTTCAATAATATCCAGAAACAAACAAATGTGCCAAAACAAAGCAGCATCAGCAAGCTTCGTCCAGTGATTGACAGAGAAGGATTGCTTCGAGTTGGTGGGCGCATCTCGCAGTCAGGCTTAGAGATAGCCAGAACAAATCCTCTCATCATCCCAGGTCAGCACCACCTTGCAACCCTTCTTGTGCGTCACCTCCACGAACAGGTAAAGCACCAAGGCAGACACTTCACCGAGGGAGCCATAAGGAATGCTGGACTATGGTTAGTCGGAGGAAACAAGTGCGTAAGAAGTGTACTTTTCAAGTGTGTCACGTGTAGGAAATTACGTGGGAAAATGGAGCATCAGTTAATGTCAGATCTACCTGCTGAGAGGCTACAAGTCGCACCGCCTTTCACGTACATTGGCCTAGATGTCTTTGGCCCATGGGAAGTCAGCTACCGTAAGACCAGAGGTGGCCAAGCAAACAATAAAAGGTGGGCTGTGCTGTTTACATGTCTCAGTGTGCGAGCAGTACACATCGAGGTAATAGAGACTTTAAGCGCTTCCAGCTTTATTGACGCGCTCAGAAGATTCTTCTCTATCAGAGGGCCAGCTGTGCAAATCCGGTCCGATCGAGGCACAAATTTTACTGGTGCCTCGAAAGAGCTCAACCTAGAACTAGATGCAGACATTCAGAGATACCTTCAAGAGCAACAATGCACATGGATTTTCAATCCACCACACGCCTCCCACATGGGAGGTGCGTGGGAGCGTCTTATCGGTATGGCAAGGCGCATCCTAGACTCCATGTTGTTACAGCAGCGCTTCGTCTCTTTGACACACGAAGTCCTCATCACCCTGATGGCAGAGGTTTGTGCCATAATCAACGCAAGGCCTCTTCTGCCTGTTTCAACCGACCCGGAGAACCCACTCATTCTTACTCCGTCAATGCTATTAACACAAAAGACTGGAACTCCATCATTCCCTCCAGCAGACTTTGGCAGAGCAGAGATCCTTCGGCAGCAGTGGAAGCAAGTCCAGCATCTGGCAGAGATATTCTGGCACAAATGGCAGCGAGAATACCTGAACACTCTGCAAAGCAGGACCAAATGGCCGGACAAAAGGCCCAACTTGAACGAAGGAGACATTGTTCTGATGAAAGACAGTGCTGTGAAAAGAAATCACTGGCCTATGGCAGTGGTTACAAAGGTACATCCCAGCAAAGACGGTGTTGTGAGAACTGTTGAAGTAAGAGCAATTAAGCAAGGCAGAGCTAAAGTGTATACTAGACCTGTTACTGAACTTATTTTGTTGATTTCTCCTAAACATGAGACCGAATACGTTTAGAGACATGGTGTTGGTGGATGTGGTATACTGTAAATACCAGACAGGGAGTGTCATGGTCTCAGTAGACCATAAATACATTTGCAGGTAAAAAGACGTAAAAAAACTATGTTTAAGTAGTTATCTGTAATACGAAAGCGACACCTACTGGTTAATGCTGGTAGCGGAGGCAATATTACGTTTAGTTTCGTTTCAGTTTGAGTTAGTTTGAGAGATACGGGGCTAGACGGTGGTTCAGCATTCTCCTGCTGCTGCGAAACTTTGTGTTTACTGTTAAAACTTCTTGTCAGCAAGGGCAATACCCTGTAAGTATCATTTATGTCTGCTAATGTGACGAACGTAACTGTAGTGAGTCAATTTTCTGTTAAAGTAGTGCGTACTGAAATGACGGCTCGTCAATGTCGGCTACGTCGTGATTACGATACTCTGTGATGATAGACCACCGCACAAGTTGTATGTGAATTTAAAGGAGCTTTATTTGTATTTTACAGTTTTTACAAAAGAGAATAAAGGACAAAAAGGAATGGATCATCAGGCTGCATTAGTGGTTCTTTATGCCTTTTCTGTTTAGCTGACTGGATGGCTAGGCAGCGAGTCCTAGCGAGGCCAGAACAGTATTTGTTTGGTTTTTTTTTTTGTTTTCTTATATTTAGTTATAGTGTATGATTATTAATCCGAACTAAAACAATTCTAAGAATTAGAACTTTAAATTAGCCCTGATTATTATTTTATTTATTTATTTATTCATTCATTTATTTAGGATTTCTATATATGACCCTGGAGAACAAAACCAGTCTTAAGTAGCATGGGTATATTTGTAGCAATAACTAAAAATACACTGTATGGGTCAAAATTATGATTTTTCTTTTATGCCAAAAATTATTAGCATATTAAGTATTACTATTAAGCAAAGATCATGTTCCATAAAGATATTTTGTAAATTTCCTACAGCAAATATATCAAAACTTATTTTTTGATTTGTAATACGCTTTGCTAAGAACTTAATTTGGACAATTTCAAAGGTGATTTTCTCAATATTTAGATTCTTTTGGACCCTCATATATCCCAAATATTGTCCTATCTTAACAAACCATACATCAATGGAAAGCTTATTTTTATATTCAGCTTTCAAATGTTGTATAAATCTCAATTTCTAAAAACTAACCATTATGCCTGGTTTTGTGGTCCATGGTCACATACAGGCACTCTTATGAAAAACAACCATGGTGTTACTACAGCACAACTATAAACGTATTTTGGCTGATTATCATTTGAAAATATGTTTTATAAATGATTAAATGGATGTAAAATAATGAAACATCTGTGATAACTGTGAATTTACTAAAATATCACAGTTAATCTACGGTAACCTACCTTTATAGTCGGTTTTGTGCTCCGCTTATTTTACCAGTTGCGATCCTCCGTCTCCCCCGGGACCAGGCCGCGTCATCTGTGCTCGATTCAGCGTCGCCGTGGGACACACGATCGTCACTCCGCCCTCTTAATCGCGCGTCACACAGTGCCGGAGATTTGGCAAGTAAGCATAATAATTTCCTCATGTAAACACGTTAAATTATGTGCAGACAAGCAGTTAAGGTTGATCAGTGATTTCGGCATTTTTTTTGTTAAAACAAATTAAAACACACAGACATCTCGTAAAAAAAATCAGTAACTACATTACAGATATTTCACAAAGGATTAAACTATAATATTACTTCCTTTGATTATTGAATTACTGAAATAATGTGATTTGGTCCCCACTATGTTTTTGGCCCCCACTATGTGAGTGTGTTTACATGTTGAGGACCCCACCATGTAATAAAAACACACACACACACACACACAAAAGGAAGGGATGGACACAGGAAGTCTGTACTGGTGGAGGCTTCGGCAGAGGACGGATACCCAGGAGGAGGACAAGCAACAGAGTCCAGGGCGGATCAGACAGAGGGAAGAGCCATGGAGGAGACAGAAGGATCCAGGGCGGATCTGACAGAGGGAGGAGCCACGGAGGAGACAGAAGGGACCCGGAGCAGGAGGAGGCAGGCGAGCCCCAGGCCGCAGCCATGATGGTGGCCCACGGTGGAGCCGACGGAGGGAGGAGCCATGGTGGAGGAAGGGCTGATGAGCTGGGAGCCGGAAGTGAAGCCACTGGGTCGGAGGGCCGAGGCGGAGTCCGGGACTCTTAGGCTGGAGGCAGAGACGAGGGATCCCCCAGCCATGATGCCGATGGAGACTGGCAGACCTGCGGTGAGCCCAGCGCACAGATAGTGGGCTGAGGGTGAGCAGCGGGGCTGTCAGGAGACAGGTAGTTCAGAGGATGGTGGAAGAAGAGGGGGCTTGTCTTCATATACATCCCCATAGAATTGATCAAGTCCGGTTCCACATGTATATCCTCAGTAAAATCATTCAAATCTTGTTTCATATCTAAATGTCCCAGATCCAGATTTCGCTCATCCTCAGCGGCGGTGCAGTGGGTGGTGCTTTCCACAGCACCCTCATGCTCCACTGAAACATCCGCCGTCGTGTTCCACGTGGCCGGCTTTCGCACCTGGTCGGATGGGCTTGGCTCAGGCTCCGTAGCGATCTTCTGCTCTGTCGCATTTGGCTCTGGCTCTCTGTTCGCGGTGGGCTCAGGCTCTTGCTCCACGAGTCGGGGTGGTGATTGGCTGGGCTCTGGGTCATGCTGCAAGATTCTCTGCATTTCAACGGGAGCTGAACGACGAGACCTGGAGTGTTCCGTTACTTCTACTTCGAAATTGGAACAATTCAAGTAAAGGACTAGATTAATCAATTCAATCAGGGAGAAATCACAATTGGGAAGATCGCAGCGGATTGTCTCGTCATTCAGTCCCTGCAGAAACCATGCGCCCAGAATGGTGTCGTTCCAGCTCACCCAGTTGGAGAGCTCGAGAAAGTTCTCCATATACCTCTCTAATGTTCGATTGCCATGCCTCAAAGTCCATAGCCGTCTTTCCGCAGTCATTTTGTTTGTGGTCCGATCTTCTGTCACGGTCGTGTGTAAGGAAGGCGCAATACGAAGCCGAAATACAAGTCTTTAATATAATCCACAATAGGTAAATCCAGACAGGAAGGGCAGGAAAACACACACCAACATAACCTTAAGATCAGACACCAAACACAGAACTGAATACAACTTATATAGACAGGATAATGATACACAGACAGATGTGGGTGATTAACTAATAATGAGTAAACGAGGACAAGAACAGGAAGGATCAAATATGGTCAACAGAGGGAGAAACCAACTCAAACACTCCAAAGGGGTGTGACACATGCATGCCACCTCTGAGCCTCATTAAACATATGCAAATACACCTACAAACCACTTTTGTGTTCTTCTGTGCCACCTCTGTAGTACAAATTAATTTTGTTAATATTGATTTTATTTGATTGGTAGCTTATTCTTATTATGTTGTTTTAATTAGAAATTTTTAAAAAAAATTTATACAATATATATATTTTTTAAAAATTGACATAAAAGATGACATACTTATAATAAAGTTAAAAAATACCATTACAAGGTAAAAACGAAATTCCCCTCTAATTCACTTTAAGGAGTCAAATATCACCTTGTAACGGGAAGGCTAATTTTTGATCAGATTTTTTGATTATTGATTAGAAGGCGCTCCTAAAATTTTGACGGTGCTCCTAAATTTTTTCAAGTTAGAAGCACAAGTATCTAATTAGTTACACCATGTATGGTTACAACCTGTAAGTAACCATTATTACCCACACTTGTCTGTATGTATACAACCTAATTACCATGCATGTACGACTGTTAAGTAGAGCCGTGTTTTTGGTTACCATGTACATACATTTTAGGTAAGTACCTTGTGTTACCACTCATTTGCCTGTAGGTACAAGATATTTAACATGTCTACTGTACAATAAAGTGCTACCACAGTGATGATATAACCATATTGTCATAGCAATAACTCTGCCATCTGATAGCTGACACTGTTGTAATAATCTCTGTGTGACTAGTTTCTTTTTTTAATAGTGTTGTGCCGCACAGATTCCCTTTCCAAGTGCCAGACATTCAGCTCTTAATTCCTACACTTTATTCCTTTCTGCAAACAAAGAGTTTTGTTTGTAAATGATTATTCGTTAGGTTGGGGATTGTCTTTGTATTTTGTGAAGTTTGAAGTTTGTGGTTTTTGGCCAGTCAGAGAGCTAGGGAAGCTCATTTTCATTTGGGAGTTTTCTTTGTTAGGCAGTTTAAACTTTTCTAAACCCTTAGCTGGTTTCTCTTTTTGTTTGTTATTTTGGCCCAAATCCCCTTCTGAAGTTCTGTGCTTATATTAATTATTAATTTACAAAATAATAAACAAACTTTTCAGCATGTGAAAACATTTCTATTGAGGTCAGTGTGAGCTGGAAAAGAAGAGTAGGGGCGTAGCCGTCTTTCTTTTTAAAAAACTAAAAGAAAAGAAAAAGTATAACAAAAAAAAAAACAAGTATCATATTCTTTAAAGGCGATGTAAGGACATGGGCTCAGCCAAACTGCCAGGCTTATCTTCAGGGAACACAACTGATATGGTGGTTCTCAATTCCAGTCCTGGGAGACCACTGCTTTGCACAATTTTAATGTCTCCTTTATTTAACACACCTGAGTGAGATCATAAGCTGATTAGGAGAGAGATCCATGAACTGAACTAACAAGGTGATTGTCACAATAACGAAGAGAGCAGACGTGAGACTGTAGTAGAATGTAGATGAAAACAGGTTTATTGAACAGGGGTAGTAAATCAATCGTAGGGGGGGAATAAAGCAATGAGCAAGCTTATCTGACTGTCCTTGTGTGTAGAAGTGGATGAAGAGAGTTCGCAGAGTGAGTAGTAAGGGTATTCTAGGTGAGCAGCTGGTCTGAGGATCCAAGATAGTGAGGAGAGGTCTGGAGCTAACATTCGGGTGTGAACGGTAGACCAGACAATGAAGCAGTGCTTGGCGTGGGTTTATAAAGGGTGGAGTTAAGTGGATCTAGGTGATGATGATTAGAATTCCGGTGATTGAGAGCGGGTGTGGCTTTCTTCAGGTGACACGGCTGCAGAGGGTGGCTGTGGTGAATGCCTGACAGTGATGATCTCAATGAGGTGTGCTGAATAAGGGAGACATGCAAAATGTGCAGAGCAGGGGTCTTGAACTGGAATTAAGAACCACTGGTTTAAAGTGTTAATGTTAATATGACATGAATATTCACTTTTACTAAAGGTCATGTGGTTGAAGATTTTCAATCCCAAAACTTCTGGATCATGAGGGGGGGAAACACACACACACAAATTAATAGGATGCACAAGATAAACAGGATGGTTTTAATTCATTAACGCATCCTAAGGTAAGGATTCTAAGGATATAGTTGGATGCCCATTCAAACCCCCACACCTCACCAATGCAAAAAGGGACAAAAGAAGAAAGTGAGGTCTATTTATTGACCATAACCAGGGGAATATGGGTAATGTAGTGCACCATATATGGACATGTAGTTTACTAGGAATTGTGGGAGATGTAGTACAAAGAGAAATAAGAACAATTAGGGGGCAAAAAAAAATGTTGCAATATCAAGCAGCAAAACAAGCTGAAACAAGTTTCGTACAGCTAAAAACAGCTGGAAGCAGATGAGACCAGAAGCCAGACACATTAAATTTACAAATGGCCATGCCCGCTCTTACGGGAAAAATAAGGTGGATATCATGACCAATAATGACCCTTTTGTACTTCAACAAGTTCCTTGCCTTAATTTCCTTTAGAACCACACTTATGCCTAAATGCAGTTGTGCATACAACTGTGGCGTTTTCTGTATCTGACTCTTAACTGTGTTGCAATACTACACAACCAGTTGGTTCAGTTTTTTTTCCCTCTGTCCACAATAACACTTACTGCAAACACTGCCATAACTGAACAAGTTATAACATTTGTCTACAGATTGCACTGTTGAGTGGTAAGGTCATTATAGCATTCATGGTATGGGAAAATGTAAACTGAAAATGTTGATATGCTGTCCAACTAATTCAACAAAATTGAGGTCTTTGATAATGAGTGTATTGTCATACATTTCAACATTGTATTACTTGCATCAGCAAGATGACTCAGTGGTTAATGCTTTTACCACACAGCAAGGTATTTCTGATAGCTTTGTATCTTGTATTTTCCACATTTGTTTTATATTAATCCACAATATTCTACTGACTCCTGTGGGTTCCATATACAGTGGTGTCCAAAATTATTAGAACACTAGTATTTTCACCAGCTCAATACAAAATCTACACAGTTGATCCAAAATCTTGGTTTACATACAGTATTCTTCTCCAAGGATCAGGCTTTCAGGTCCTCTCTGTTAAATTAGTTAACATGACAGTGTTCTCAGATTACTCATTTCAAAGCTCTGTCACTTTTTATGAGTTTGATCTTAAAACTAGTAAACTAGCAAAACTAGTTTGGGTGGGACCATTATTATTACACTATAAGAAAATTCATTTCATAATAACAATCGCAATATATTTATTGTTGTTATTTTATTTGATTAAACATAAGATCAAAGTATCAAATTACAAAAAATAAGACTAATGCAAAAGAACAAAGGTAAGTTAAATACATTTTGTTATTTTCTCTTTAGTATTTAGTATTGTTTGATTAAAATTATGACCGACTGCAGGTAACGTTAGGCTAAATTATACTACTGTCACTTTAAGAACAAAATGCACAGATCCAGTAACCTTATACTGACACATAACCGGGTTTACACCTAAATGTTTATCTTGACTTTAAACATTAGCTACTGTGTTTAAGTCAACATTTTGAGAGAACTGTCTGTATTTAAGTGAGGCGCGGCTTTCTGTGTCTATTGCTCTTTACTCATCTCATCACCACGCCTGTCCTGATATTTATTCCTCATTCATGCACACAAATTTATCAAAGTGTCAATACATTTAGGCAGTACTGTGCTACGAGGATATATCTTATGGGAGTCACTTCATATCATCGGCAAGACATGGTCATATATC
The DNA here is from genome assembly GCF_022985175.1 of Labeo rohita. Taxonomy (NCBI): domain Eukaryota; kingdom Metazoa; phylum Chordata; class Actinopteri; order Cypriniformes; family Cyprinidae; genus Labeo; species Labeo rohita. The sequence goes on along the minus strand of NC_066876.1, from coordinate 11,720,551 downwards.
GCCCAGCCCTAGCTAACAGTATTAGCTAATACTAACAAAACACAATAACACACACTGGTAAGACATTGAGATATGTAATCGTGATCAGGATCTCACTTCATTGAACATTATATAATACTAAAAGGTACTTACCTTTTGGAGTTTGCATGTTTGTTAGCCGCTGGTAGAAGTCGTCTGTGTCCATATTCGCGTTTGTTCATTCTCAATCTTTATTCCACAACCCAAACTCGCTTAAAATATAAATTAAACAGTTGGACGTAAAACAATATATGTAAAAGGCATTACTATAGGACGGACTGACGCAGACTGCAGCAGAAGCTGATCAACGTCACGCATTGCAGCAGTGTATGTTCAAATTTGCGCGCCCTCACTAGTCATTGGCCTGAGTGAGGGTCAGATTAACCAATCACGCTCAAAGAAACACTGAGAGACAGCAAATAGTGTTGTAACACTATACAAGACATTATGTATGGGGAAGCCCTTTTCTTCGAAATGCTGAAGACTGATTGAATCACTCTATTGCTTTGCAATAGCCAGTGTATAATATCTCGCAAAAGTGTTGTGAGATGACCATCCCGCTGCGAAGCAGATGTCCTGAATAAACATACCTTTTGCCAAGGCCCAGGAGAATGCCACGCTCCTAGTGGAGTGGACGCGCACTCCTATTTGGCAGATGAGTTCCTGGGAATCATAAGCTAGGCACACAGCTTCCACAATCCAGTGAGACAGTCTTTGTTTCATTAGCGGGCTGCCCTTTTTAGCACCTGCGAAACAGACGAAAAGCTGTTCCGAAATTCGAAACTGACTAGTTTTGTTTACGTAAGCACGCAGCGCACGCACGGGACACAGAGCGTACTTCTGTGACACAGCCTCTGTGTTTGGCTTGGAGGAGCAGAACGCCTGTATAGTGATAACCTGGGCACTAAATGGCGTTGAGAGCACCTTAGGTGCGTAGCTGGGTCTGGGCATGTGTCTGACCATAAAATCATTTGGGCTAAACTGCATACAAGCACTACTGATTGACAGGGCATGTAAATCACCCACCCGTTTTCCACATGCTAGCACGAGCAGCAGTGCCATCTTAAAGGAGAGCACTTTCATGTCGCTAGACTTGGCTGGTTCGAATGGTGGACAAGACAGCAGTCTGAGCACCAATGACAGGTCCCATACTAGCATTTGGCGAGGGCGGGAAGGACTCAGCCTCCTCGCCCCACGAAGAAAGCACGATACTAGGGGGTGCTTACCGAATGAAAGGCCCTCCAGCATGTTATGAGCGGCAGCGATAGCGGCCACATAAACTTTCAGCATAGAGGGAGAACTGCCAGCATCCAGACGTTCCTGCAGGAAGGTCAATACAGTGGGGATATCACAGCTTATCGGGTCTTCATGCCTGCTAGCACACCAGTTCGCAAACACTTTCCATTTCAAACCATCCATGGCTGGTTGGGTCATTTCGGGTCACCACCATCTGTTTGACCACCCTGCCCATCGCAGTACCCTGCTCGTACATAGCTGTGCCGAACCAGGGTGCCACACTGAAAAAAAGGCAATGGGGAGGCTGTTGAATTTTTAAATATGCATTTCGCATTTCTTACATGATTAATTTATGCTTCTCATCTAAACATATTTTAATCATGTATTATGTATTTATTCTGTAAGGATGTTCAGTTTTATAGAATTAATCATGTTGAAGCTAAATGAAGTAGTTATGTTTTCTTTATAAACCAAAACAAGTTACGTTTATGCGTTTGTACATTAGCTAACATTAACACTAGCTTTAGCCTCTTCTGAAAATGTGTGTATATTACCGTTTGAGTGTTCGAAATGCATGTATTCTTTTTATTTGCATGTCAGTATGTTGGCTAGAGGAGTCAGAATGATGAGAAACTGAACCGTGTACACCGGACATTACCGTTGCCTTGCCGCGCCGCAGCAGCTTTAAGCTGTGTACGTTAACGTTACGTGACAAAGTGGCCGTTTCAAAGAGCTTGAACTACATCAGAAATACAATAGAACAGGGAATCCGTTCTATTGTTAACTGTCGGGGATTTTTTGCGCTGTGCCGCATCCAGTGTAAAGGATGGGCTCGTTTGAGATGCTAACGTTAGCTGAAATGTAGGTGAGAGTAACGTTAGGCGGCTGCAGTCAGGGGACGAGTGGAAAAAAAGTGCAGCCGAGACATGGATCAGAAACAAGTCGGATATCGCGTGATTTACAGCATGCTGCGTTCCTGATAAACTGGATGTTATTTAAGTTCTGTTGCTTTTTATGCTAACTTATAATGAATAAGACTTTATCAAATCAAATCAAATCACCTTTATTTATATACCGCCTTAAACAATACAGAATTGTGACAAGGCGGCTGTACAGTATTAAATAGGAAATAGTACATCAACAATGCAAAAGGCAACAGTAAACACTCAATTTTCAGGTAAGGGTAGTTAATCAAATACAACAAAATAAAATACAATATTGTGTGAAGATAAAGTGTCCCCAACTAAGCAAGCCAGAGGCGACAGCGGCAAGGAACCAAAACTCCATCTGTGACAAATGGAGAAAAAAACCTTGGGAGAAACCAGGCTCAGTCGGGGGGCCAGTTCTCCTCTGGCCAGACACAGAGGACTTGCCAGGTCCCGTGGTCCTGTGCCGACAGCCGTCTAGGTGACGAGGTCTTCACTGGGGATCCGTCTCTGGGGCTCATCTAGTCGATGTGGTCTCCGCTGACATTCAGTGCTGTAGAGGTCGTTTCTAGGTGCTGATCCACCATCTGGGCTGGGTACGGACTGGATCCAGAGGACTGCAATGACCATCTGATCTGGATACGGACTGGATCTGGTGGTTAAGGTGACCTCGGAATAAGAAAAAAACAGACTAATATTAGCGTAGATGCCATTCTTCTGACGATGCACTGAGTACATTGGGTGTTATGGGAAGTGTTCCCGGTTCCGGTTGACCTAATTAGTGCAGCCTAACAATCCTTTAACGGATTTGAATAATAGAAATGTGTTAATGTGTTATGTGTAAGCAAGGTTAAAGAGATGGGTCTTTAATCTAGATTTAAACTGACAGAGTGTTGGGTAGATTGTTCCAAAGTTTGGGTGCTAAATAAGAAAATGATCTGCCGCCCGCGGTTGATTTGGATATTCTAGGTATTATCAAATTGCCAGAGTTTTGAGAACGCAGCGGACGTGAGGGACTATAATGCGATAAGAGCTCGCTCAGGTACTGAGGAGCTAAACCATTCAGGGCTTTATAAGTAATTAGCAAGATTTTAAAATCTATACGATGTTTAATAGGGAGCCAGTGCAGTGTTGACAGAACCGGGCTAATATGATCATACTTTTTGGTTCTAGTAAGAACTCTAGCTGCTGCATTTTGGACCAGCTGGAGTTTATTTATTAAGCGAGCAGAACAACCACCCAATAAAGCATTACAATAATCTAATCTTGAGGTCATAAACGCATGAATTAATGTTTCAGCATTTGACATTGAGAGCATAGGTCGTAATTTAGATATATTTTTGAGATGGAAAAATGCAGTTTTGCAAATACTAGAGATGTGGTTTTCAAAGGAAAGATTGCCATCAAATAGCACACCTAGGTTCCTAACTGATGACGAAGAATTGACAGAGCGGCCATCAAGTATTAGACAGTGTTTTAGGTTATTACATGCTGAGGTTTTAGGTCCAATAATTAACACCTCTGTTTTTTCAGAATTTAGCAGTAAGAAATTACTTGTCATCCAATTTTTTAACTCAACTACACAATCAGTTAGTTTATCAAATTGGTATGTTTCGCCGGGCCGCGAAGAAATATAGAGCTGAATATCATCAGCATAACAGTGAAAGCCAACACCATATTTCCTGATGATATCACCCAAGGGTAACATGTAAAGTGTAAAAAGTAATGGCCCTAGCACTGAGCCTTGCGGTACTCCATACTGCACTTGTGATCGATATGATACCTCTTCATTTACTGCCACGAACTGATAGCGGTCAGATAAGTACGATTTGAACCATGACAATGCACTACCACTAATGCCAACATAATTTTCAAGTCTGTTCAAGAGAATGTTGTGGTCAACTGTATCGAACGCAGCACTAAGATCCAGTAGCACTAACAGAGAGATACAACCACGATCGGATGATAAGAGCAGATCATTTGTAACTCTAATAAGAGCAGTCTCAGTACTATGGTATGGTCTAAAACCTGACTGGAAATCCTCACAGATATCATTTTCTGTAGGAAGGAAGATAATTGTAAGGATACAACCTTTTCTAATATCTTCGACAGAAATGGGAGATTCGAGATAGGTCTGTAATTAATTAATTTGTTGGGGTCAAGTTGTGTTTTTTTAATGAGAGGCTTAATAGGAGCCAGTTTGAAGGTTTTGGGGACATATCCTAATGACAGTGATGAATTAATAATATTTAGCAGAGGATCTATGAGATCTGGAAGCAAGTCTTTTAGTAGCCTAGATGGAATAGGATCTAGCATACAAGTTGTTGGTTTAGATGCTTTAACAAGTTTATACAATTCATCCTGACCTATAGTAGAGAATGAGTGGAACTGTTCCCCAGGAGATCTATAGCGCATCTGATGCAATACTGTAATTGACGGCTGCATGGTGACAATTTTGTCTCTAATAGTATCGATCTTGGAAGTACAGTAGTTCATAAAGTCATTACTGCTATGCTGATGGGCATAGTCAGTGCCTGTTGGTTCTTTATTTTTTTTTAACTTAGCCACTGTATTGAATAAATACCTAGGGTTATGTTTGTTATCTTCTAAAAGAGTCGAAAAGTAATCAGATCTTGCCGATTTTAATGCTTTCCTATATGATAGGGTACATTCACGCCAAGCAGTACGAAAAACCTCTAATTTTGTTTTTCTCCAGCTGCGCTCCATTTTCCGGGCTGCTCTCTTTAGGGCGCAAGTATGCTCGTTATACCATGGGGTCGGACTGTTTTCCTTAATCTTTCTTAGGCGCAGAGGAGCGACCGTATCTAGAGTCCTGGAAAAGAGAGAGTCAATAGTTTCTGTTACATCATCAAGTTTTTCTGAGCTATTGGACATGCTGAGGAATTCAGATAAGTCAGCAAGATTACTCAGAAAGCAGTCTTTTGTAGTAGAAGTGATGGTTCTACCATACTTGTAATAAGGAGTTGAATTTACAGTTTTAGTTATCTGAAGTATACACAAGACTAGATAATGATCAGAGATATCATCACTTTGCTGCAGAATCTCAACGGCATTGACATCAATTCCATGTGACAGTATTAAGTCTAGAGTATGATTTCGACAATGAGTGGGACCTGACATGTGTTGTCTAACTCCAGTAGAATTTAAAATGTCTGTAAATGCTGCTCCTAGTGCATCGATTTCATTATCGACATGGATGTTAAAGTCACCTACTATTAAGACCTTATCTGTAGCTAACGACAGCTCAGATATAAAATCAGCGAATTCTTTAAGAAAATCTGTATGGTGCCCTGATGGCCTGTATACAGTAGCAAGTACAAACGTCATCGGGGATTTATCATTAACACTTGTGGATAATGTTACAAGAAGCACCATTACTTCAAATGAGTTATACTTAAGCCCGCTCTCTGAGAAACACTGAAAATATTGCTATAAATTGTAGAAACACCTCCCCCTTTATCTTTTAGACATGGCTCATGTTTATAACAGTAATCATGAGGGGTAGACTCGTTTAAGATAATGTAATCATCTGGTTTTAGCCAGGTTTCTGTCAAACATAGCACATCTAGGTTATGATCAATGATCATATCATTTACAAAAAGCACTTTTGTAGAGAGGGACCTGATATTCAAAAGGCCAAGTTTTATCAATTGTTTCTCTGTATTATGTACATTTTTTATTTGTTGAACGTTGATTAGATTGTTACTCTTAAATTGGTTTGAACGTTTTTTGTATTGTCTAGCTCGGGGAACAGAGACAGTCTCTATAGCATGATATCTAGGTGAAAGGGTCTCTATGTGCTGAGAATTAACTGATTTTGGTGACGTGAGGCGGCTAGCAGACGGTTGGATTAGCCAGTCTGTCTGCTTCCTGACCTGGGCCCCAGTTAGTCAAGTGCAAACTCTGAGACTATATGCCATATTACTAGAGAGAAGAGCGGCACCACCCCTGGAGGGATGAAGACCATCTGTTTTCAACAGGTCAGGTCTGCCCCAAAAACTTGTCCAATCGTCTATGAAACCTATGTTATTCTGCGGGCACCACTTAGACATCCAGCCATTCAGTGACGACAGTCTGCTATGAATCTTGTCACCACGATATGCAGGGAGCGGCCCAGAGCAAATTACAGTGTCTGACATCGTACTTGCAAGTTTACACACCTCTTTAACATTATTTTTAGTGATCTCCGACTGGCGAAGTCGAACATCATTTGTACCGACGTGAATAACGATCTTACTGAATTTACGTTTAGCATTAGCCACCACTTTTAAATTTGCCAAGATGTCGGGCGCTCTGGCTCCCGGTAAACATTGGACTATGGTGGCTGGTGTCTCTATTTTCACGTTCTGTACAATAGAATCGCCAATAACTAGAGCACTTTGATCAGGTTTCTCAGTGGGTGCGTCACTGAGTGGGGAGAACCTGTTTGATGTTCTGATCGGAACGGAAGAGCGGTGTTTTGACCCGCGACTATGCCGTCTCACAGTCACCCAGTTGCCCTGCTGCAAAGGCGAAGTTACCGGAACCGAACAATGTACGGGACTTCCTGAGCTAGTTGCATCCAAAGCCGTATCTAAGGCCCTCACATTCTTACTATCCTCGATTAAAGTTTGGATGCGTGTCTCTAGTTCTGAAATCTTCTCTGTCAGCCTAACTATTTCCCTGCATTTATCACATGTGAATCCCTCGCTGCCGACAGAGACTGATAAACTATGCATATGACAGGTGGTGCAGGTTACCAGAAAAGGAGAAGAAGCCATTACTCACCGTAGTTGTAGAATGATTTCAACTCACCACTGTTGTTTGATGAATTTGTGAAGAAAAAGCAGGGGGGAGAATGCAGGCACGCTGCACTCGCGGTTGTAGAATAAAAACAAGCGATTAACGATGGAAAAAGGAAGGTGGTAGTAGACGTGAATAGAGACGTGAGTGGGAACGCAAATGGCAGGCTAACCGGCAAACGGAATGCTAACGCACAGCACGGCGTTGCACTCGCGGTTATAGAATAAAAGTGAACGATCGGATTAGTTTGATGGATAATATCAGAAATCTGGTGGGAAAAGGCTATATTTTATCACTTTAAACAACAGAAAGTAATAGTAAAATAGAGAATTCTTCAGAAAAACGAAACTCCAGGGAGCTACAAACGCACACCACTCTGCAACACGAGACCGGAAACAGACAATCAAAAAGCCAGTACAATGCATGTTGTTGTAAAGAAAATTAACACTGAATATCCTTTCTGTTTAGATGTCTGGTTTCTCCTGTCCTGTGAAGACCTCTTATTCTCCTTTTTTTTTTGGAATGCTGTTTAGAAGTAGTAAGTGTTATTAAAAACTTTTACTTTTGTTTTAAGAGGCTGCATTCACATGCATACATCTCTTATAACTGCTTTGAATAATATGCTTCTTCGTGTTATTTGATAAGCATAATCCAATACTGTTAATTATAATAATTGTTAACTGTTTTAAAACTGATGCATACTTCTGATATTTTACAGATATCTGACTTATTGACATCCACTTCACTGTCAGTCCAAAGCCTTTACGTTAATGGAATGTATGAAACTCAAATTTTTGCTACTTTTAAAATCTCTTTGTCTGACGATGTTGCAAATGTTAATATTAATCTATTATTTTTCTTTTTCCCTGTCCGTTGAATGTGTCAGTGTATTAAGGGCGCACAGTAGCAATTGCAGTTAGATTGGAGTTACCGAGACATCCAAAACATCCACACTTTGGACATTTCTGCCATTATCCATGTACGTATTCAAAGTGTGCTATATAATTTTACTGTTTGTTTTAGGAAGACACTATTGTATTTCTTGGCCTACCATTCACAATCCTAGAACTGAGGTCTAACAGTTATCTGTAATCAGTCTTTGTTGACCACGACTGGTTCTTATTATATTCAAGTTTACATTTCTTGGAATACTGATGTTACTAAATTATTGAAATTAAGTTTGATATTTCCAGAGTAGTACTGAATCTCATTTATTAACTGTGCATTTTCCAGGCTGCAGATGAAGCCCTCATCCCAAGATGCATTGAGGAGACAATGCCTATGATAGACCAGGGAACATCAGGATTGTCAATGAGGGCCAGATAATCTTACAGTGATTTGGATAACTTGGCATTAGCTACTGCAAAATTCAATTGCCCATCTAAATGAAAGGGATCATTCACCCAAAAATGAAAATTATGGTATCATTTACATACCCTCAAGTTGTTCAAAACCTGTATGCTCTGCTGAACACAAAGGAAGGTATTTTGAAGAATGCTTATAACTAAACAGTTTTATGGAACCACTGACTTCCATAGTTCTTCTTTTCCTACTATGGAAATCAAAGCTGCCCCAAAGTTGTGTGGCCTCAAAATCCTTCAAAATACCTTCCTTTGTGCAGAACAAAGAAATTCATACAGGTTTGGATCAACTTGAGGGTGAGTAAATGATACCAGAATTTTAATTTTTTGGTGAATGATCCCTTTGAGGAGTATAATGGTGAATCTTTAAAATCAGCACACTTTCAAGGTCCTTCTTATAAAAATGTAGAACTTTTCAATTACTTTATTTATGCTGTTATTGTTCTTATTGTGTAATATTGGAGAAGTCTAAGATTTTTAGGATTTTGCTTTTATATGGGGTTATATTATATTTTAACAGATGCATTTCAAGCAAATGAGCTATGTCTGTAACATGCCTCTCTGTATATTTGTAATCTGTATGGATTGTTGTGTACTATTAAAAAAATATTTTTTTTCCAAAAAATGTTTTTGCTTATTGCCTTGCTTAAAAATCTACAATATTAAGGTTGCTAAAATGCTATTATTTTATTTTTAAATGTAATACTTATAGTTTACCAAAGTTTTTTTTTTTATTCTGTAATTAATTTTATCTGGATTTATTGTACATTTTATGATAGTTTTATGTAATTTATTGAAACACCACTGCATATGGTGGATAAAGCTTTAATTGAAAAAAAAAAAATCATGTTAAATCAAGAAGGTAACATGGCATAAAAAGCATAAAAACAACATAAAAAAATCATGTTCATTTGACAAACACAAGTTACGTAACATAAACGGATATAAATTATGTTGAAAAAACATCATAAAAATATGTGCAACCGATGTACATATTTTTTTTATGTTAATCCAACAGATTTTTTTTTTCAGTGCAGAGCCTCAAAACACAAACGCGTTATGACAAGGCGCTTCGTCCCTTCTCTCCATGCCTGCGCGACTTAGTCCTGTAACCATAGTTGCAACGGCCTCATATGCTGCCATTAGACCAAGCAGTCTTTGAAACGTCTTCAGAGGAACCGCTCCGCCTCGCACAAACGAGGTCAGTGTATTGTGAATGGACTGGATTCTCTGCTCTGATAAGCGTGCGATCATTGTGCGCGAGTCCAAAACCATACCCAAAAAAATAATCGACTGGCGGGGCTGAAACATGCTCTTTTGCATGTGCACAGACAAGCCTAGACCCGCTAGATGGGCGAGGAGCCTGAGTCTGTTCTCCTCGAGCACACTCCTTGAATGGGCGATGATTAGCCAGTCGTTGCATTCCACTGAGTTCCCCTTGTTTTGTGTGAACCCTTGGTATTTCTAACAGACTCAATCCTAATGATCTGAGTGGTCTGTTAGGTTTATATTCAGTGAGCATATCTGCAATGTATTTAGGTCCTAGGCCATTGAGTGATTTATAAATGAGTAAAAGTACATTAAAATCAATTCTAAATATAACTGGAAGCCAGTGTAAGGACCTGAGGACTGGTGTGATACGCTCAGATTTTCTGGTTCTAGTCAGCATCCTGGCAGCAGCGTTCTGGATGAGCTGCAGCTGTCTAATGATCTTCTTGGGAAGGCCAGTGAGGAGATCATTACAATAATCAATGCTGCTTGTGATAAAGGCATGAACAAGTTTCTCCAAGTCTTGACTGGAAACAAAACATCTAATTCTTGCAATGTTTTTGAGATGGTATTATGCTGATTTAGTTACTGCTTTGACATGACTGCTGAAACTAAGGTTTGACTCCAGAATCACAAGATTCCTGACTTTTAGTTTGACCCCTAGAGTCAAGGTATGCATTCACCTTGAGAACTTCCTCTTTGCTTTCAAATGCAATGACTTCAGTTTTCTTCTTGTTTAACTGAAGGAAGTTCTGGCACATCCAACTGTTAATCATCAATGGGGCTGTAGTCATTTGGCGATAAGGCTAGGTAAATCTGGGTATCATCAGCATAGCTGTGATAGGCAATTTTGTTATTTCTCATTATTTGACTTAGTGGGAGCATATACAGGCTAAACAAGAGCAGAGCAAGAACTGAGCCTTAAGGGACTAGGCATGTCATGGACGTCCACTTAGACTTAGACTCTCTTATACTCACATAATAACCTCTTCCTTCTAAGTATGACCTGAACCAATTGAGAGCCATCCCAGAAAGCCTGACCCAGTTTTCCAGTCTCTCTAGACGAATGTTATGATCGACAGTGTCAAATGCAGCACTAAGATCTAGTAGTACCAGCATTGATAGTTTGCCACAATCAGAATTTAGGTGAATATCATTTATTATCTTTACAAGCACTGTCTCTGTGCTGTGATGCAGTCGGAAACCAGATTGAAAATTGTCCAGGTATCCATTTGAGTTTAAGTAGTTGTTCAACTGACTGAAAACTACCTTTTCAATAATCTTGCCTATAAAAGGAAGATTTGATATTGGTCTATTGGTGGTTTCAGAAGGGGCTTAACAACTGCAGTTTTCAGGGAGTTTGGAAAAGTCCCAGAAAGAAGTGAGATGTTCACCACGTCTAAGAGATCTGCTTCTAAACAGGTAAACACACTTTTGAAAAAAGATGTGGGAAGTGTGTCAAGGTTGCAGGTTGAGGATTTAAGGTGCTGTACTATTTCTTCCAAAGTTTTGCTACCAATTGCTTCAAAAACAGGCATAGTGACTTCTTTTTGAAATTGCGGTCAAATCTGTCTGACCTCTGCGTAACTTGAGGATGTGCTAATCACTTTGCTGATATTATTGATCTTCTCGGAAAAGATGGCAGCAAATAGAATGGGTAGGAGAATGCGTGGAGCACCTTTCAGCACAATCCCTAGATATTCAAAAGATTGTACTGACCAAATGACACTTGCTTGCATTGATAGACATCTTTAAATAGAGCAGCTACACCTCCACCTCTCCTAACAACTCTGCAGACACTCATGAAAGTAAAGTTAGGAGGGGCTGTTTCATTGAGGACTGTTGCACTGCAGCTGTCTTCAAGCCATGTTTTATTTAGAAACATAAAATCCAGATTGAATTATTTATTTTTTATTGAGCCAATGTTTAAAAATGCTAACTTGATGGCATTACTTTTTGTCTCTAGAGCAGTCTTAGTTTGATACCTAATAGGCCGCAGATTAGATGGGTCAGCCTTACGGCTTGAGAAGGCCTTAGACTTTCTATCACGTGATAAAACAAAGATAGAGAAAGCTACAGGCACACTGGGTTCCCGCTTGTTCTGTAAACATTCCTGAATGTTGCTGCTATCGTAGCGGGGACCCAACACATATCACTGAGAGCTGTTATCAGTTGTTTTTGGTTCATCTACAGCAGATGGAGGAGGGTTTGGGCCCTGGCGTTGTGGCAGTGGACGGAGAGCTCTCAAAGGAAGAGGAGGGTGAGCTGGGCCCACAGGCTTTGGTGGTTGTGGTGCCCACCATTTTTTAGTAGATATCTAGGGGCTTGCAGCAAAAGAGTGGGAGAGTCTGTTTCCAGCATATACTAGTTCCTCCATTTTCTGTGAGAAGCTTAGAAGTGGAGATGATGGAGAGAGGGATAATGTGTCTGGGTAAGCGGGGCTCTGGCTCTGGTGTTTCCAGTAACTGAAATATGTTGTCCTGGCTTCCCTGGCTGTTTACCAGAAAGTCGTCCTTCGGCGCTGAGTCTTGGAGCTGTTGTAGTACGTCACAGTCTGTTTGTGATGAGCTCTGTGGGCAGGACTCAGCCGGGATAGTGTCCATGAGCAGTGCTTGTTGTGGCTCAGTGGTGTTGTCAGTGTCCTTGTGGGATGTGTCGACCACATGACGACTCTGAAGCTGATTTGAAGTCCTGTGGTCACTAATACTTTGTCCAGGTGTGTGTGTGTGTCATTCATGTTGGGTGGACTGGCACGCTCTACTGAAGAATGACGGAGTGAAAAATAGATGTTGTCCTTTAGCACTCTTGCACCAAGTTTGTTTGGGTGGAGGCCATCCAGTTTAAACAATTGTCTGTGGCCCCAGAAAAGATTGAAGTTGTTGATGAAGTTGACTCCTTTTAGACTGCAGGTTCTTTGTAGCCATGTATTTAGCCTAAGCAACCATGAAAACATGTTAGTTCCCCTCGCTGGGAGTAGTCCACTGATGAACGACTGAACTTCAAGTCTTTGAAGTGTTTCGATGAGCTCACTGAAATCCTTCTTTAGGAGTTCTGACTGCTCTTTCCAAATATCTTTCTTCCCCACTTGGATGATGATTTGATTTGCAGTCTTGTGCTTTATTAGAATGTTCTGAAGTTCCCCTCTTCTCCGCCCCCTCCACTGTCGTGAGAAGCTGAGTTCCTTGTGCATGGGCTCGGGCTGAGTGAGGGAAGCGCCATGAACGAGTGAGCTCCTCGTGGAGCTCAGGGAAGAAAGGGGTGGCTCACATCGAGGAAAGACCAGTCCATTCAACGTTTAGACGGCTGTTCAGGGGCCGCCCAGTCTAACTCCAAATCTGCCACAGCTTCTGTGAGGATGCTCATCAGCTCCACATCCAATGAAGTCAGGGTGCAGCTAGCCTGTGAAGGGACCTCCGACCAGGCACCTGGGTCGGAGGCACTCGTGGACATGATGTCATCCTCTTCATAGCCTAATGAAACCATTTCCCGGGAACTCTCTAGCCTGCGGTCTGCCAGCCTGTGGCTCGAAGGCAGCAGGTGGGGGAGACACAGGGTCCAGCGGGCCACGGACAGCCTCGCACAAAGGATCTTGATAGGCAAATCCTCGCAGGCTTTGCAATCCGATCCCTCCAATGCCGCCTCAGAATGGGCGCGGCCCAGACACAGCACACAATCCTCGTGTGCATCTGGAAAATCAACGGGCCCTCCACACATGCAGCAAAGTGACATCTTCGAAATAGAATGAGTTCTCTGCCGGAACACGAAGGGACCGCCACTGCTATCTGCATCGTCCGCTCTAGTCGCGTAGGTCAACGGCAAAATCAGACTCCAGGTGAAGAAGAAAGATTCTGAGATATTTTGGCATCCTACATCACTTATACAGTGTCAGAGCCAGCCAATCAGGCGAATGCTCAGATGCCATTGGCTATTGCAATGCAATAGTGATTCAATCAGGCTTCAGCATTTCGAGGAAAAGGGTTTCCCCATACGTAATGTCGAGAAACCGACTCGATAAGGGAAGTTGTTTTTAATGAAAGATTACAAATGTGTCTATTTATTTTTATTTGTAGGCTGTTACATTTAATTCATTATTAATTTGTCAAATGGTAATTTCACATATGCTTACAAACCAGGTTCAGGTGCATCTAACTTCCCTCTGATTTTAAGGTTAAATTAGGTTTAGGGCCAGACATCCGGTTAGGTTAGTTAGTATTATGTTTTCAGACAAGATCAATAAAATATGCTGATTCAGGAACAGGACTTACTTGGTGTGTGTACATGTTTGGCTATACTTGTGCAGTTGTATTGACATGACTAATAAGCACCAATTTGTATTTTAACAAATAAAGAATCTTTCCTTTAGAAGCACCAGGTGTGCACATTCTGATCACTGTGTTTGTTGAAGTTGGAGTTTGGAGAAGGGGAGTCTGAGCTTGTAAAAAATGTGTGTGCTCTTTTCATCTTTATTCACAATTTCCTGGCAATTTGGATCAACTGGTGTGTGGGCAGAGGCCTGAAAGTTTCAACATGGAAAGCAGTGCAGCTTTATTCTTTAAAAGCAGATAGGCATTGTTTGATGTAAAGAAAAGAGTTTTCAATATTTGTGTTTAGAGTGACCAAGTTTGAATGTAAAAATACACCTAACTATAAAACTAATAAGATTTTCTTTAAAATTACAAAGAACAACAATAAATTGTTTGCATGGACATAAACCTTTAATATAATGAGCTATATTATTTAATTACAGATTATTTTTGTAATTGTACGTAATTTGTAAGTAATTTAAGAAAAAAAAATACTGTATAAATAATACAGTTATATTTCGTATAATAAATGAGAATTGTAATTTTTCATAAATGGAATAATACTTAAAACAACAGTCAAGTTGTTGATTTACAGATTATTGTTTGTAATTTTACAAAGTTTTGAACATAATTTAAAATAACAGAAAAAATACTGTGAAAATAATACAGTAAATTTCCTGTATATAAAATAAAAATTACTCTAATTTGTCTTTAATGATATAGTACCTAAAATAACAGTCAAGTTGTTAATTTACAGATATTGTTTGTAACTTTACTAAGTTTTGAATGTAATGTGAAATGACTGAAAACTACAGCAAACTACAGTTTTTTTTCTGTAAAATATATACAGTACTGTGCAAAAGTTTTAGGCCACTAGTATTTTCACCAGCTAAAAAATGGTTTAAAGTAAGTTATTTCTATCTTTTGCTGTAGTGTGTCAGTAAAAAAAATATCGGTTTACATTTCCAAACATTCTGTGTGCCATTAATTGTAATAATCTAGTGAGATTTTTGTTTGCACAAGGAGTCTGACAACAGCCAGTGCTCCACACTGATCTAATCTCATCATCATCAAGTCTTCCTGGAATGACATGAAGAAACAGAACAAACTGAAACAGAGTAAATCCAGAAGAACTGTGGCAACGTCTCCAAGATGCTTCAAGAGACCTACCTGCAAAGCTACCTGAAAAATTTTGCACAAGTGCACCTAGGGCAAAAGCTGCTGTAAACACAAAGAATGGTCGCACCAAATGTTGATTTCATTTAGTTAATAGAAGGTAATTGATAAAGAAAATCTATTTATGACAGCATCCTCATTTTACAGCATTTTTACACAAGTGCCTAAAACTTTTAACAGTGCTGCAGCTTTGCAGGTAGGTTTCTTGAAGCATCCTGGAGACTTTGTCACAGTTCTTCTGGATTTAGTCTGTCTGAGTTTGTTCTGTTTCTTCATGTCATTCCAGACAGACTAGATGATGATGAGATCAGATCTCTGTGCAGAGCACTCGCTGTTGTCAGACTCCTTGTGCAAACAAAAATCTCACTGGATTATTATGATTAATGGCAAAAATAATTTGGAAATGTAATCTGATATTTCCTACTGACACACTACAGCAAAAGACCGACTTTAACTGACTTTAAACCATTTTTTAGCTGATGAAAATACTAGTGGCCTAAGACTTTTGCACAGTACTATATATATATATATATATATTTTTTTTTTTTTTTTTTTTTAATTTTTACAGTGTAGGGTTTCTCTCACAAATAATAAATGCATATTCTGATCTGGGCCAGTTGCATAAACTCTTGTCTCTATGTTAAGAAGTTTGACTCACTAGCAGTTAACCAATAAGAAATCAGTCTTATTTTTTTAATTTAACTTAGGCTAATCTATGCTTTTTTGTAAATGAATTAAAAATAAAAAAAAAAAACTTATGACCACTTGTTATGACGAGTCTTAAAGAAAAATTAGATGATTAACTTGTAAGACCAGTCTAAACCTTTTAAGCAAATGGCCCCAGATAACATATAACCAGTACCTTAAGATGTATCCCATGAGTGTGTTTATGAAAGTCAATGGGTGTTTTGGGGACTTTGAGCTTGTGAAGATTATGTGTACTTTCTATAGATCAACTGGTGTGTGAACAGGTGCCTGAAAGTTTCATCTTGAACAATACTGCAGCTTTACTCTATAAAAGCAGACTATGCTTGATGTAATGAAAATGTTAGCTATATTTGTATTCAGAATTTAAATGTAATAAAACACCTTAACATAAAACTAATAAGAAGAATACTTAAAAACATACTAATCTGTTATGGGCATAAACTTAATATAATTGTCACACCCAGTGGACTGTTTTGTGTTTTTTTTTCCCCATGCATGCCCTTATTTGGTCTTTTCTGTTCCGTCTTTAATTATTACGTCACTGTTTAATCGATTACACCTGTCTCCCCCTGATTGGTCTGTGTATTTAAGTTCGGTTGTGTTCGCAGTTTGGTTGTCGGTTATTGTATTGTCATTCCTTGCAAGTCTCTCAATGTTTATGTCACTCCATTTATTCAAAGTCTTTTTGTGTCTGTTTACGTTGGATTCCCTGCTGTTCCTGTCCGTTCCTGCTCGTTTTGTGGATTATTTAAATAAACTCTATGTTCCGAGCTCCTCGATCCTACTCCTCATTCCCCGCACACGACGCCGTGACAGAATAACCGACCTTTCAACAAAATGTTCTGGGCTGAGGAATTCCTGTGGAACATCCAACAGGCGGATAGGCCGTTGGAACAATACGTGGAGGAATTTCTGAGCATATCACACCTGGTGAGTTGGAGCGACGCCATGATTAACGTGTGTTTTCAGATGGGAATAAATGATGACAAATTACTCTGTTCGATAACTCCTGACGATTGCCGCAAACCGGTGGCAGAATTCATCAACCATGTCCTTGCTCTTTGTCATTCCAATTACTATGTTGATGTGAAAGATTCTAATCTTTCCCCCATCTGGGAACACGCAGCCGCTCCAGCTCACCACCAGACAGCGTCCTCCACGTGCTGCTAAAACGAGCTCACTACCTCTGGTCCTCCCTCGCTCACCCCAGTTCTCCATACCTCCTCCCTCATCCTCAGCCCAGAACCCGCGGCCAGCTCTCGGACTCCTACCGCGGTCAGCTCACGGACTCGGGGCGCGGCTCGCTCACGGACTCCAGCCACGCCCCCGCGCTCTGGATTAGCGACTGCAAATATGACAAGCTACATTAATATTAAGGACGTTATGGACTCATGTGGATTATTTTCTCCTGTGTCTCCGCTGGTCCCGTCCAGCTCTCCCAAGTCTCCACTGGTCCCATCCATTCTTCCAGAGTGCCCCCCAGAGCCTGAGCTGCCTCCAGAGCGCCCTCCTGAGCCTGAGCTGCCTCCAGAGCGCCCTCCTGTGCCTGCGCCTCCTAAGCCCGGCCTTCCTGTACTCTTCTGGGCTAAACCAAGAAAATTTTGTGGGGGGGGGGAATGCTACCCCCCTGACCCACCATGGCCGCCTGAACTGTATACTCAGCCGTGGCTTCCCGAATACCCTGATCCTCCTTGGCCACATGGACTGTGTGCTCCGCCGTGGCTCCCTGAGCTCCCTGATCCGCTCTGGAGGCATACCTCCTATCCCTTCTGTGTCTGCCCTGCACGAGCCTCCAGGGCGCCCACCCCCCCTCCCTGGTGTATTTGTTACGGCGCGAGTCGCGCCTTATGGGAGGGTGGGGGGTAATGTCACACCCAGTGGACTGTTTTGTGTTTTTTTTTTTTTTCCCATGTATGCCCTTATTTGGTCTTACGTCACTATTTAATCAATTACACCTGTCTCCCCCGATTGGTCTGTGTATTTAAGTTTGGTTGTGTTCGCAGTTTGGTTGTCAGTTATTGTATTGTCATTCCTTGCAAGTCTCTCGATGTTTATGTCACTCCGTTTATTCAAAGTCTTTTCGTGTCTGTTTACATTGGATTCCCTGCTGTTCCTGTCCATTCCTGCTCGTTTTGTGGATTATTTAAATAAACTCTATGTTCCAAGCTCCTCGTTCCTACTCCTCATTCCCCGCACACGACGCCGTGACAATAATGAGCTACATAATTAATTACAGATTATTGTTGTAATTTGACATAAAATTGTTTGTAATTTAAGATAACAGAAAAAAAATACTGTAAGCTAAATAAAATTCACTGTCCTATGGTAAAATAAATATTCAGCGATATCTTCAAAAGGCTTTTGAAATTTGCCAGACTTTTTTCTCTGTATAGTGTTGCTATGGCAACTAGTAAACGCCATAAAGTCCCCAACTAGTAAACGCTAGCGTGTGTGGAAATATTTAAACCAGGCATGTTACATCTAACCCTGCATTACCCAGCCAACATTCTATCATGGGGCCCATGTGGGCCCCATATGGGCTGTACATATGTGCCCTACATGGGTTTGTCCATGGGTTCCATGTGGGTCCCATGTGAATTAGCCCATATGAATCTCATATGGGGCCTTACTGGGGCTAAAGTGGGGCCCAACTGGGCATATAAGACCCATAATGGGTCATATTGCTTATAACCCAGCCAACAATCCAAGGTGGGGCCAATATGGGGCCAAGATAGGTTTGTCCGCGGGTTCCATTTGGGCCCATGTGAATTAGCCCATATGAATCTCATATGGGCCCTTACTGGGGCTAATGTGGGGCCCAACTGGGCATATAAGACCCATATTGGGTCATATTGCTTATAACCCAGCCAACAATCCAAGGTGGGGCCAATATGGGGCCAAGATAGGTTTGTCCGCAGGTTCCATTTGGGCCCTATGAATTAGCCCGTATAAATCTCATATAGAACCTGAATGGGCCCCAACTGGGCAACATACTTAAGACCCATATTGGTTCCAGTTTGAAGCCATTCAAACTATTCTATTCATTTATCTACAAAATTTACATAACGAAAAGTGTAATTAAAAAAAAAATAAAAAAAAAATCAGAAATTAAAATATCAAATATAGTATATCAAATACTTTATTATAATTCAGGTTTCAGGACACAATGTGTTAATTTTTTTTGTGTTTGCCACTTTATTTCTAATATTTGCAACAGTATTTCTCATTGTTTGGACATTATATCTCACAAAAGGGGCCTTCCAGGAACAGATTTGGAGAAATTTAGCATTGTGTCAGTTGCTCACCAGTGGATTTCCTGCAGTGAATGGGTGCCGTCAGAATGAGATTACAGAATGAGCTGATAAAAACTCCACAATAATCCACACCACTCCAGTCCATCAGTTAACATCTTATGATGTGAAAAGCTGCATGTTTATAAGAAATAAATCTATTATAAAAATGTTTAACTTTTAAACCATTCTGGTCAAAATTTGAGTCCATAATCCATAATAACACTTCCTTCAGTGGAAAAGAAAAAAAGAAAGTCCATCCCCTGTTGTCCTCTTAGATCAATATGTTGTTGGTTTACAACTCTTTTGGACTGTTTTTCATGTAAATGTTTAATCCGTGCATATTTCTCTCCTGATTCAGATGAGATGCAATATTATGGATAAAGGACTTGTATTTTAGCCTGTAACCATGGTTTGAAGTTAAAAATGTTTTGGATTTTGATTTTTTTTTTTTTTACAAACACGCAGCTTTTCATGTCACAAGATTTGTTGGACTGGAGTGGTGTGGATTACTTGTAGATTATTATGATGCTTTTATCAGCTGTTTGGACTCATTCTGACGGCACCCATTAACTGCAGTGGATCTATTGGCGAGCAAGTGATGTAATGATACATTTCTCCAAATCTGTTCTGATGAATAAACTCATCTACATCTTGGATGGCCTTAAGGGGAAGTATATTTTGAGCAGATTTACATTTTTGGGTGAACTAATTCCTTTAGACCCCCTAAAAGGCTTTATTTTTATTTATTTGAATTAATTTCTTAAGTTTTAATGTGAACACTGCATCATTCTTTATTGCTTGGAGACTGTAATCATTGCAGACATCTGTTGTGTCTGCACTAACTGGCTACAGTTATTGTTCATACATTTGCATGCTACATATGCATGTTGCACTTAAAGATGTACAGATATTTCTTCTTAGTAAAGCTGAAATATTTCTTGCCGTCTTGCAGTTTCGGAGGAAGTCAACAGAGGGCATGTCTTTTTTCCCATTCGCTCTGGTGATTCTGGGAAACACAACCTATGGCATCAGTGTGCTACTGAAGAACCCAGATCCAGGGCAGGGAGAGACCAGCTATATCGTACACCACATTCCCTGGCTCATCGGCAGCCTGGGAACGCTCTCACTTGACCTTATAGTATCCTTTGAAGCCACATGGTAGTCACAGAACTCTAGATGTGAAATGTTTAGACTCATTATCAAAATGAGAATGCTCATGCACAACAAAATATAAAAACTAATTTAAATTCTTAATAAAATATCAGTGATGCTAAAATAGTACACTGTAACCTCACTGAACTGTGTCTGTGCTAAATGACATTGATTAATTGACACAGTTTGTTTTGAAAACATGCAGTCAAATGTCACATGACTAATGTTATGGACAATATTGCAGAATTGTTTTGAGTTGTATGTTTGACTTCCTGGATGACTTGACGTCCCATATTGACAAAACTTGATTGTTGCCATAACATACAGCTGTGTTTTACATCACTAAAATCATGTGATTTCCTTTCGTGTGAAACACACTTGTCAATCCCATGAGCACTGAACCTTGTTTGAATTCACTGAGAATAGTCTGATTTTTTTGCCTTAACGCTTTTCGTTAGAGATCCGTGCAGTTCATGATGTACAGCAAATCTCCTCAGATTTCTCTCACAAATAACAAATGCATATTCTGATCTGGACCAGTTGCATAAACTCTGGTCTCTATGTTAAGAAGTTTGACTCACTAGCAGTTAACCAATAAGAAATCAGTTTTATTTTTTTATTTAACCCTTTGAGCGGTACGTCCCACATGTGGGATTCTTATTTCTGTGCCCCTGGGAGTACGATCTCACATATGGGATTTAGAATGTTCGGTGACGTCATGCAACTGCCTAATTCACACTGCGTTTTCGCGCATTGCCTGGCACTGAGCCAGAGAGAGACATGCGCTGCGCTTGTCATATAATCACAATTGTGCATTTTCAACCACATAACGTTTATTTTAGGTTTCAGACATTTAAATACTAGTAAAACAATACATTTACAATTTGTAAAATACGCACGGATGTCTATGGATGCAGCAATAACAATCCATTCACGGCAGCGTGAACAAACATGACGGCGCCCATCTTACATTATAGATCACGATCCAAATCATTTATAAAGGTTTTAAAATGGCAAAATACACTCACTTACACGTATTCGTGAAACGGAATATCAGATAGTTGACGACATGGTAAGCAAGTGTGTGAATATTTAGAATAAAAAAGGAGAAACTAAATAAAAGCGATAGGTCTCTCATACACCGCTATAGTGGCTGCGGTGTGTCACGTGACAATCATGACGCGTCGCCATGGAAACAATAAAGGGAACGTTCTAAAATAACGGTCGCCTAAAAAAAACTCACTCTGGGGGGTCACATAAAATATTTTAAACTCACCAGTGAAAGGGTTAATTTAGGCTAATCCATGCTTTTTTGTAAATTAATTAAAAAAAAAATTATGACCATTATGACGAGTCTTAAAGAAAAATTAGATGACTAACTTGTCCAGTCTAAACCTTTTACGCAAATAGCCCCAGATAACATATAACCAATACCTTAAGATAGCTGTATCCCATGAGTGTGTTTATGAAAGTCAATGGGTGTTTTGGGGACTTTGAGCTTGTGAAAATTATGTGTACTTTCTATAGATCAACTGGTGTGTGAACAGGTGCCTGAAAGTTTCATCTTGAAGAGTATATAAAAGCAGACTATGCTTGATGTAATAAAAATGTTAGCTATATTTGTATTCAGAATTTAAATGTAATAAAACACCTAAACATAAAACTAATAAGAAGAATACTTAAAAACAATACTAATCTGTTATGGGCATAAACTTTTAATACAATGAGCTACATAATTAATTACAGATTACCGTTGTAATTTGACATAAAAGTGTTTGCAATTTAAGATAACAGGAAAAATACTGTACGCTAAATAAAATTCACTGTCCTGTTTCAAAAACTTGACTTATTGTAATTTGTCATTAATGATATAATACTTAAATAACAGTCAAGTTGTTCATTTATAGGCATTTTTGTAATTTTACAGTTTTGATTATTATTTAAAATAACTGAAAACTAATGTAAAAATGTAGTTATTTTATGACTAAATGTCAGTATTTGATGTCAGTATGTTGAGACATTGGCTTGATGTTGGACTTTAGTTAGTTATTACCACCTAAAATTAATAATACGTCAAATTGTTAGAATTTGACATTGTGTGGATGTTATTATTATAATATAATAATATTTAATAATTATCCTATTTATTGTTTGACTATTTAAATCTCCTGTTTAAAAAATGGAAACCAGACACGCTATATACTCTGACCAAAATTAAAAACACAACACTTTTGTTTTTGCTCCCATTTTTCATGAGCTGAACTCAAAGATCTAAGACTTTTGCTATTGTAGCGAATTTAGCTCAAAGGGAAATGTGTATAAATAATTACAATTAATTATGATTAATTACAATTATTTATATCAACTGCCAGTAGTAACTGTAGCAGAATTAATTTTTCCATCAACTAATCGGTTCGCCCAGCGAACATTCAGTATAATTTTTATATCAACTCTAAGAAATTATATTTTCTTGGCCACAGAAAATAACTTTCTTAAAGTACCATTGCATTAGAGCATGTAGCTCGAATCAGAATCGTAAAGGGACATTAATTTGCAAGGCAGAATCAGAATGAAAACTCATGTAATTTGTGCACAATAGTTTATTAACGAAGGACTAACACATAACTAATATCTAAACAAACAAACATGAAATCACCCATACATGGGGGAAGGGTCAGTGAGAAGCAGTTAGAGAGAGACAAGGAAATGAAGCTATGAAAAGAGTCAGTTAGCCACCTGAGTGAAACCATCAGTGCTGTCTACAGCTTATACTAAACCTCTGTTTTGTTTAGTTAAATGTACGATACTTGCATTGCCTTGGTCGTTGAACAAGTGTCCGAATGCAGTCTCTGGTGAAAGTCTTGATGGTTGGAGCAGTGGTGGTTTTGGAATTGTGATCACGTTCTTCCGGGTGTGAAGAGTGATGAACTCCAAAGATGTTCTGACTCGATGGTGACTGGGAGTTTCGTCCCATGTGAAAAGTGAAGAAGAACCAAGAGCTGAGAGGGACCCAGCTGAAGTCCTGTGATCTTTGGGGAATGGAAAGACAAGGCCGCAAGGCCTGGCGCACGCTTAGGGAAGTCCTGAAGAGTTCTAGCTCATCTTCTTAGGTTCTAAAAGAACCACTGACTGACTGAGGCGAGTCATGAAGATGAATTCCAGGGTTGAGTGGAAATGTCTGGCTCGTTGTGGTCGAGAGCCACAGCTCTGTATGTTGGGGCCTGTCGGGCCCGCCGGGCACGCCCTGTGCCGGCTCAGGCTCCCCGTGGGTTCCTCCACACGGGCAGCAATCGGAAGACGTTGCAGAAGAAGACAGTGAAGAGAGAGGGAAGACATCAATCCTTTGATGCCTTTAAGCTCTCTGGAGGCTGTGCCTCCAGGAGGTCCACAAACCAAAGGTAACTTTCACCTTTGGAGGGAAAGTTTACGACTCTTTGTCCATGAGCATGGTATTTTGCATATGTAATTCGATTGGGTGTTGATGCAAAAACTACTAAGGTTTCTTAAAACACCAATATGTTGCATAGGTATCAACATCTAATGTACACCATCTTTTAGATCATCAAAATACAAATTCAAAGAGACCAAACATGGCATAGGTGGCTTATACGGCTAGTCATCTACCATAACACATGCATAAAACAGTAGAAAGACAAATACAAATACAACAGACAAAATTAAAATACAATGCAGTAATACTGTACACAATGACCTGGGCTATGTGTGATAGGAAGGTCAAAGAAAGGTTTGTCTGTGAATGAATAGAAAAGAGTCTATTTCTATAGGCATTGTGTCTTTCCTATGGGGAAATGTAGCATGGGCAAATGTGCATTCCTCTGGGCAATAAAACCTGTGATATCAGATGGTCACCCTGGCAACTAAGCCCTTTTGGGGTGTTAGTTGCTTTGGGGGGTTGTCTCCAAACTCCAGCATATAGCTGGGTTGTTGGTTTTAAAGGTTATTTGTTAAATGTAACAAATAACTGTATGTCTGATTGGTCCAGATGCTACACTATGTACACAAAAGGCCTATTTCTCTCAAATATTGTTCACAAATCTGTCTAAATCTGTGTTAGTGAGCACTTCTCCTTTGCCAAGATAATCCATCCACTTCATAGGTGTGGCATATCAAGATGCTGATTAGACAGCATGATTAGTGCACAGGTGTGCCTTAGGCTGGCCACAATAAAAGGCCACTCTAAAATGTGTAGTTTTATCACACAGCACAATGCCACAGATGTCGCAAGTTTTGAGGGAGCGTGCAATTGGCATGCTGACTGCAGGAATTTCCACCAGAGCTGTTGCCCCTGAATTGAATGTTCACTTCTCTACCATAAGCCGTCTCCAAAGGTGTTTCAGAGAATTTGGCAGTACATCCAACCGGCCTCACAACAGCAGACCACGTGTAACCACACTAGCCGGGACCTCCACATCCAGCATCTTCACCTCCAAGATCGTCTGAGACCAGCCACCAGGACAGCTGCTGCAACAATCGGTTTGCATAACCAAAGAATTTCTGCACAAACTGTCAGAAACCGTCTCAGGGAAGCTCATCTGCATGCTCGTCGTACTCACCGGGGTCTCGACCTGACTGCAGTTCGTCATCGTAACTGACTTGAGTGGGCAAATGCTCACATTCAATGGCGTCTGGCACTTTGGAGAGGTGTTCTCTTCACGGATGAATCCCAGTTTTCACTGATAATGCACGGCCCCATGTTGCAGGGATCTGTAAACAATTCCTGTAAGCTGAAAACAACCCAGTTCTTGCATGGCCTGCATACTCACCGGACATGTCACCTATTGAGCATGTTTGGGATGCTCTGCATCGGCGTATACAACAGCGTGTTCCAGTTCCTGCCAATATCCAGCAACTAAGCACAGCCATTGAAGAGGAGTGGACCAACATTCCACAGGCCACAATCAACAACCTGATCAACTCTATTCGAAGGAGACGCAGAGGAGTGTTGCACTGCGTGAGGCAAATGGTGGTCACACCAGATACTGACTGGTCTAGCAGAAGACACCAACCAGTTTTATATTCCAGTCGCGCTGATGGGGAACATTGTAACACTGCGTTACAATCTGCCCTGCTATATTAAACTATGCTATTGGGTAGTTCGCAAAAATAAATAAATAAGTTAATAAACAAGACAAATGCATAAATGCAACAATAAAACAAAACGGTTTCAAAAAAAAGTACAACATATGAAAATTATGCAATGACTGGCAAATTTGAATATGAGCACAAAGTCCAAGAAATTTCAGTGCATAGATATTTTAACAGAAAAAAGCAGCATTTCATTTGTAAAATGTAAAGTATTCAAATTCAACTAGCTACAAATTATTTTATTGCAGTTATAATAATAATCATATTGCAATCTTATTACTCGTTTGCACTACAACTAATGCTTATATTTTTAGGGATTTATTAAAACAAATTACAGGTATACGGCATTCCATTTAGAACTTGTTTAAATAATCTATAATAAATACAGTTTATAATGGCTATTAATAGTGGATATTAATAATATTTTATAACACTGGCATATCTGAGATTTTGAAAAATGTATGTAGGGCCTATGTGGCAATTATTCAGTGCTTTCATTGTAGGTTACATTGTTATGCCAGTAGGTGACAGTAAGGGACTGTCTTAATGACTTAGTTAGTAAACCATTCTTTCAGTGCTGATTTATTTAGTTGCCGAATTCTGTGACCCACCAAATTATAGACTCTACTACCGAGGGTAGATTATAAACATTTAAAAATACATATGGTTATTACAGCAATTCTATGGTAACCACAAATTAAAAATGGTTTTGCTACAAATACATAGTTTTAACTATGGTTATACAAATGGTAATCAATATGGGAAAAAAGGGTAGGACTAGAGGGTTGGGTTTAGCAGACGGTCAGATTAGCTCAATGCAGTGAATAGGTTCACATAATTTGATGGATCACAGAATTCAGTACAACCCCAAAAAGAAACAAGGTCGTAAGGAAGTAAATTATCTAAACCAGGGGTTTTCAACTCTGACCCGCGAGATCCATATTCCTGCAGAGTTTAGCTCCAACCTTCATCAAACACACCTGCCTGTAGCTTTCTATTAGAACATAAACACAGTGATAACCTTGTTTAGGTGTGTTTGATTGGGGTTGCAGCAGAATTGTGCAGGAAAGTGGATCACACAAGCCAGAGTTGAGAACGCCTGTTCTAAACTTTGAACAAAACCAAAAAAAAAAAAAAAAAAAAAAAAACGATGCTGCATCTAATCTACACTTCATTTTTTAGAGATCAATGCATTGACCAGCGCTGCCGCCTATCATGTGAAATCCCCTTAACCACTGAAAGAATACTTTGACAAATTGTTTAATGATTATACAGCAAATATAATGGGGGGAATTATGCTTCACACTGGTGCACTTAAATAGATGCATCATAGAAAAACAAGGTTTAACAAATCCCATACCTGACATACAGCATTATGGTCAGTTCACACTGGTTGGGTCAGTGTGTTCCTCCTGTTAGGAGTACGGCAGTGTAAATTGTCTTGTAGGTGCTTTGGGGGAAAAAGCCCCCAGCAAAAATTAATTATTTAATGCTTAAGAGCAATTAACAGTCATATCCAAAATATGGCACATTCTCCATTCTTACAATATTTGTGTTCATGTTCCTGAGTAATATTTGCATGCACCAAATTTTGAGGAGAACAAATATTATGCTAGTAGACAGCAATCCATATGAGAAGTTGAGGTGTGGAAGGTGGATCTAAAACCACCAATAGCCAACAATATGTAATCTACAATGTCAGCATTATTAGAAATAAACTAACTAGAATATAGGTGAAATGCAGAAAATAGAACAATATGAAGAACATTCCAATTTAGCAGTCCTTATACAGTACCACTTACAGTTTGTTTGGAAGTCAAATCCTTCTTAAAATAAATAATAAATAACTTACTGATGCTCCCAAAATCACAGTACAATTTTTATCAATATTTTTATAGCGTGATCAAAACGTGTTTGAAATCGTTTTAGCTAATTTTCACGCTCCATGTAAGTGACGTCACCGATTAACAGTACAGCCAATACTTTTAGGTTAAGCAGTTTACTTCCGTTCATCGTTTGACAAATTGCCAGCAATATTTACAAAACTATAAAAAACAACTGTCATTTACACATAATATGTGATTAAAAGAGAAAACTTATTAAATAAGAGCCAATGTCTTAGCCTACATCTTACAGTTAGCCTAATGGTTGAGATGCTAACAGACTTTTTCCTAAGACACTAAACCATTTCTATAAAATAAATATTCAACAGAAACGTGGCTATTACATGTAAGAAAGTGTCAGGGTATGTAATTTTAGGGACAAAACTTACCGTAAAGCAGCGTGACAGACGGAGACATGCCGTTTGTCAGTTAAGTTGCTGCCCCTTTTCCACGGTAACTCTCTTTCCGCTTTAAATGCAACTCGAATGTTCAACACGCATGCCCATTTAAAAATCCAACGTTTACATAAAGACATACATGAAGTACAACATACAGATGTCAGAATGACAGATAAAATGTCCTGAAACTTGATAAGGTATTGTGTAAGTGGATAGTGTAGGCCTAATGTAGGTAATTAAACTGTAAATGGAATGAGAATCTTAAAACATAGCAGAGAATGTAAAACAATTTTTGAAGTCAGTTAATAACAGGTTATAATATAAAATATAAAATAAAAACAATAACATATTGCGAATTGCGTTAATGTTAAAATATCACTGAATATTTATAATATTTAACATATTTAATTTATATATATATATATATATATATGTATATATATATATATATATATATATATATATATATATATATATATATATACATGTGTGTGTAATAAATACAAAGCTAGACATTGAAACATTGTTGCCCATATATGAACGTGTGTATTTGGGAAAATATAAGTTACATATTTTAAAGCGGACATTTTTGTAATATTTTGAAATATATGTTGCATATATGTACAAGTATCTGACATATATTCTGTATATCTGTGTAATCCATACACTGACATATTTATTATATAGGTGTTTTACATATATTGCCATATATCAAATTTTCGTATGAACGTAGTTTTGCAAGGTTGTATGGGTACTTTCATGACGTTTTTGTAAAAAAATCTTATTCCAACGTGCATATTACCTTATTTTAACACCTGAATAAAACGTCCCCCGAAAGTTGCAGTTTGGTCTGCTTTCATTTTCGTAGTAGACAAACGTGATATTTACGTTTTTTGACTACCAGGGGTGCGTTTCCCAAAAGCATCGTTAGCCAACTATGGTCGCACGTTCAGTCGTTACCAACATAGTTCAGCGATTCGGAGTTTCCCGCAACCATAGTTCAAACGAACATTCGCAAAAAGAGTCACAAACTTACGTGGTTGGAACTACAGTTCTCCTGTGGTCCTTGTTAGTAAAGCCGCCTTTCCGCTATCTCCGACGAACAACAAGCGACAGACCGGAAGTCATTAGGTGTGTTCGACTTCATCTACGGCTACAGACGGCGATCAACGAGAGTAGCCGAGAGCAGTCGGGGTGGAGTTGAAAACGGAGGCGTCAAGACGGACACTTTTTACTCTGGTTAGTGAAGCTCTCGCGGTGTTTGCATGCACTGTCACAGATGAAGTGAATTAAATGCAATATTTATCAAATACACAGACTTTTCAAAAGAGTTTTCATGAGCAACAGAAACACGTTTCATATACTGCCTAATACAGCGCACTCTGAACAAGAATAATGATCAACATAAATATATACTATTTAAATACTAATAAAGTGGGGTTATATATGCTTTTATCAGTGTTTTATGATAGATCTGACTCAATATAACATTGCGACTACAGTAAAAACACTTTTATTGTTCTAAAAACACAGATTTGTCAGCATTATCGGACTTGAGGATGTTAGAATAAACACTGTAAGCCCGGATTTTGTATCTAATTAAACCATTTAATTACAATTGAACACAATATTTAAGTTTTACTGCATTGCTTATAAAATATAAGTAGATTCTACTAATTTGTAGACATATTTGAACCTGTGAATAAACTTAAGTTAAATTAACTCGTATTATGAAATTTATCTCCTGACCACGCCTCCTTCACCGGTGCTGCGAGTAACAGCGCCATTTTGTCACTGTGATTGTGTATGAATTTAAGCTGTGGATGAATGTGGAAATTTAGATTTAGATAGTTCTATTGGCATTGTTTTCCGCCATTTATCTTTTATCACGTCCCTCGAGAAACTCTTTGTGATCGGCAAAAGTTGTTGTTCGTCTAAACGACGGGACATTTCTCATCCGTTGATAGCTAGTGTTCTCACTCGCCTGCGCTTGAACCCCTGACTGGCGAGTTCGACTAACATTTTTTGCCTTTTTCTTTCAATGATTTCTTTTTCACTCGAGGAGCTGTTGTTTGTGAGGAGCGTAAATTTAGTTTTACTCATACAGTAGCCGCGATTCCAGCCGAGGAGCGACAAAGGTGGAGCTAATATGGTGAGTGCAGTACGTTAATGTACCACGTTTAATTTAGACATGGCTATTGTTTGAAAGCATAAGTTTTCGTTAATTAGCGGTATAAATACAAAGGCGGATGAATATACTTCTGTTCTATCTAGGTTCAGAGTCCTCTTAACGACTATCTTGTTTTGGAAGAAAGAAGAAATGGAAGAGATGCTTTGAAAGTGTAAGTATGATCCTAATAACTGATAAGAGAGCACTGCTATTTACACATTTTCCTCCTGGTTTCACAGACAAGGCTTAAGGCCAGTCTCAGAATAAAATAACATGTTTAATAACATGACAAGGAGTCTTTACTGAAAATACCTTGTAATGACATATTTTAAAATATGTCAGTGCCATTTTTCTTTTCTCAAGATGCACACCAGTAAAGCTTTTAAGGTGTTTTTATAAAAGCTATTTAAGTATCTTAATTTAACTAAGGCCTAGTCCTGGCTTAAGCTAAGCCCTGTCTGTGAAGCCCTGTCTGTGAAACCCTGTCTCTTTGTTCAAACATGGAAATTATTCAAGAACAAAACAATTTCCTTGTTCACATTTATGCCACCTTCACACCAAAGTTCAAGATCAACTGTATGTCGTGGGTTAACTGAGACCTGTTCTGAGGATGATCACTTTGACTAGCACAGTGTGTGTCAGAAGATTATTCATAATGATGATGGTGTGAGTCTGTCCTGCACTCATTCCTGTTGTTTACAAGCTTTCCTGAATAACACCGATCTTCCTGACCATATGCCAGTAGTGTTTGTATGTGGATTTTACTTTAAATATTCTGTAGATGTACAATTAAACGTAAACCCTAAAGTCTACTTACCATCTGTAAACTGGAAATTTTCTGAGAGCTGTACCACCTAACCACTGTATCTGACTGCTCCAGATTAATTTAGACATTGATAGTGTTGCCATAGAAAAGCGCAATTCCCAGTCTATTGACATGAACAGCTCACAAGCTGAACATCACAATGTTGTCCTCTCAGAATTAAAGTAATTATGACATGGTGTGAAGGCAGCATATGACTTTGAGTATTTAACAACAGCATTGTCTAACTGACTTGATAATGTATTTGTCGTTCTGTTTCTTCCTCTGTTAGGAGGCAGCTGACAAGACAGACTTCAGTAAGAATCTTCAGTGTTGATCAAGAAAGTTCACAGCTCACCTCATCTAGAGTGGGAATCATCTTGGAAGAAAGCTTGGTAATGGATGAACTGACCAATCTCAGGCCTTCTATGTCCATTGTTTTCAGACTGATTTCCCTGCCTACACCTGGACTATCCTAAGTGTATGAAAAGTATTTTATATTTTTTGTCGGGAAAAGGTGAGCTGACACCTAAAATTCAGTATTGCCAATAGTGTGAACTCAGAGTGTGGAAAAAACATATCGTTTTGATGCTGTTTGTTGCGATTCTGAGGAAAACTTGTTTGTGTGCTTAACGATAAGTTAATTTGTTGAACTAGTATCTTTTTGAACTTTTTTTTTTCTCCCATGTTTTATGGGGAAATGTTTTCAGGATATGAAAAAATGGTTTTGTTGTGTTTTCAATTGAATATTTGTAATTGAATTGATTTAAAATAAAAGGGAAAATTGCATTAATGTTCCTTTATTTGTTTGCTTTTTTCTTAATTTTCTAGGTTAACAAATTGGAAAAATAAAACATTTGATATAGATTTAACTTGGAAATTAGTATATTTGACTTAAATATAATAGTTATAATAATTGCAAATGAAATGATGTTACAAAATATTTTAAGTTAAATGAAATGACCTTTGTAATTCATATTACAAAACATTTTAAGTTAAATAAACTTTACATTACTTAAATTTTTTAGGGCAACCAGTTTCCTCCAATTTTTTAAGTAAATTCAACTTATCCGGGTTTAGAGTGAACCCAAAACACATGTGATTGTTGTCATGTGGTGAATCTGGCCAATCGTGAAACAGCCATGTGGTCATTAGAGCTCCTGCAGCCGCTCTGAAGAGACTGCGCCGGCTGAGTCAGCCGGTTGCTCTCGAATCGCTATCACGGTACTTTGATGTCCCACGTGACAGTCACGAGGCGTCGGTGCCGCCTCAAGTCGGACAAAATTTCTAACACTCTCCTCCCTCCAAAGACAGCTCTCATAGAACATGAGACACATAACTGGGTCGAAATGCTTTACATTTCTTGAAATAATAATTTCTCAACATTAAACATCGATTGTGAGTCTTTATTCACCTGTTTCTTGTGGTTTCTTTTTAAAAAGTAAATAGTGAAAATTACATGGCTAATGTCATAGAATAGCATAGTTTAATAATAGCGGGGCAGTGTTACAACGTTCCCCATCAGCACGACTGGAATATAAACGTGGTTATAGTGTCTTCTGCTGGTTTGCCAAGCATTAATTAACTATCTAAACTGATAAATAACAGATTGAAGATTAAAATAATAGCAGATTTGTCTCATTTTTAATTAAACTACAAACTAAGATGAAAAACCTACTTCAGCCAGAAATGTACTTTTACTATGGTAAAATAAATATTCAGCGATATCTTCAAAAGGCTTTTGAAATTTGCCGCACTTTTTTCTCTGTATAGTGTTGCTATGGCAACTATTAAACATCATAAATTTGGTTACGCTAGCCTGTGTGGAAATATTTAAACCAAAGTTACATCTAACCCCGAGTTAGTTTGTGCCCCGCTCACCCCCTACGCCGTACCTGCGTATACCCTGCACTGCACCATCGTGCGTGTTCAATAACAGGTGTGTCTCTTCTTAAGTAAAAGAAAACAATACAAAATATATGCTTAAAGCTCCATCTAGTTAATCGTATGAAGCTTAAAGGAAGAATTCACATGAGACAGCTTGATACCGCCCGCTTGCAGGAGCTCCCATACGATGGTAAATTCTTATATATTAAACATTTTTATTAACAAATTATGAATAAATATAGCCTACTGGCCATGTAAACTAAATAAGGCAAGTTTGTAATGACAACACAGCAACAATAAAGACAAACTCACTTATATTAAAGAAGAAATAAAACTTCTATTAACAAACGTTGCGCTTTTGGAGCCACTCTCGTCACGTAACACCTTAATGTGTCTGTTTGAGTCTAAAATATATACACTCCTCCTTCCTGGAGCTAACTCTCGTTTGCTTTGTTCCTCTCACCAACGCTTCAGTCTCTTATTTCATATCAATGTGGGCATGAGTATTCCAGGAATAATGCTGTTCCGTCAGATTTTTCTCATCAGTCTTGCGTTTTTTGGGATGATATTGAGTGGGTATGTAATTACTCTTTAGCAATATGAGATGGTTTGTCTTTGTGTTTGGGTTGTGAATAATAATGCAGTATTATTTCTCAGAAGTTGGTAACATTACCACTGCTTGAAATGTGGCCAGGAGAAGTACATGAATTATTTAGCATGGTATTGCGACTCTATTCTGTTTATGCGTATTTATAACGCAAAAATCTTTATGAACTAACTTCGAGAAACATTTTATGAAACTGCATTTTATGACCCCTTTAAAATGTGTATATTCTTATTTTATTCTCAAAATGTATCATATTAAGGGTGGTTTCACTATAGTGATTCAGGTTGTAGGATTGCTTGTGACAAAAAGGGAAAAGTCTTAGTTGATTTTCAACCCTACAATATAAAGCAATTTATTACTCTGCATTTTAGACATAAAACTCTAAACCAGGAGTGCCCAGACTCTGTCCTGGAGAACCGCTGTTCTGCAGAGTTTAACTCCAACCCTAAACACACCTAAACCAGCTAATCAAGTTCATAATAGGCATAATAGAAACTTCTCGGCAGTTGTGTTGAGGCAAGTTGGAGCTAAACTCTGCAGAACACCAGCCCTCCAGGACAGAGTTTGGGCACCCCTGCTCTAAACTCTGAGAAGAAGATAAGAACAGTTACACAGAGATCTCTCCTCATGAAGTTATGTGTCTTTTTTTACAGGCTCATTTACCTGAACAGTAATCAGAACAGGTGAGTTTAGTGCACTTAGGAAAACATGGTGCAAATGCAGTGTATGTGTTGTCCTCTTGAGAAGTTTGCATTACTGAATTATTTAACTTTTTACTGTTTCAAGCTGCAATCAGCAGATAATACAGCAAGTTGTCATCAAGTGAGTCATGATGTGCAAACACATACATTGCTCTTCAACACAAAAATACAAATGCTAGTATGTATGTACATGCTCATATTCACCAACATGCATACAAACACACACACACACATACACAACATAATCAAATTCAAATTAGTAAGAGTTTGACTCTTTTATTATCAGGGAAACATGGAAGCAAAAGGCTGTTGGATTGCTGGGGTGCGTAAAACATCATCTTCTTAAAAGTGACTTTATTTTTAAGTTGATCCATAGTTAATAAGGATTAGTGCTCCAGACAGAAACATTCTTGTGTTTTTTTTGTGGTTGTGATCAGATGAGCAGTAAGTTTAAATGATGATGTCTTAAGTTCATAGATGGAAAAAAAAAATGTGTATCAACTTCATGAACAAGTAAAATGTCTGTTGTTCTTTCTGCTTAATCATTTTGATCACAGGTTGTTGTACGACCAGCCGAGTGCGTCGGTAGGGTCAGTATTGTGTTTTTAGTATCAACCTGTTATAGCGGTTTCCACTCCTGAATGGAATGATTGCAGCGCTGTATGTGTGTTTTTAATGAAGTCGGACAGATGTTGCTTCTGTGACACCATGGTCAGCTCCAATCATTTGGGAGGGAACCTTTGACCCCACACTGATTGACTCTATCTACAAACAACAGAATCTCACCATAGCAACCACTGCCTTCGCTTTGGGAAAGTAAGTCTTCATGATTCCTCTCATCTTGTATTAATAATTCTAATTTGTTTCTGCTTCTCTGTTTTTCCTTGTTTTTAGTAATAGTAATGATTAAAGGATAAATGAACCATAATATATCTCCCTGTATTTGTTTTTTCTGTTTGTCAGATACACTCGTTTTGTCAAAGACTTTCTGGAGTCAGCAGAGGAGCATTACTTTGTTGGATTTCGAGTGCATTACTACTTGTTTACAGATCAACCAGAATCAGTTCCTGAAGTGAAGATGGGTGAAAACCGCAGTTTGACAGTTCTAAAGGTTCAGAGTTTGAACAGATGGCAGGACATCAGTATGAAAAGGATGGAAAAACTGGAAAAACTAATAGAGAATGAACTGTCCAGTGAGGTCTACGACTATATTTTCTGCCTTGACATAGATGGAAAGTTCTATGGCCGGTGGGGTGCGGAGTCTTTGGGTCGTCTGGTAGGTGTGATACATCCTTGGTTCTATAATGTTCCAAGGAATCAATTCACATATGAGCGTAGACCAGAGTCTCTAGCATACATTCCAGCTGGGGAAGGTGATTATTATTATGCTGGTGCTGCATTTGGTGGCACTTTGGAGGATGTACTTCATCTCACCAAAACCTGCAGCAAGCAGCTGAAAATTGATGCTGCAAACTCCATTGAGGCGTTATGGCAAGAGGAATCTCACTTGAACAAGTATTTCCTTTTGAACAAACCTAGTAAACTGCTCTCTCCTGAATATATGTGGCGGAGCATCAGTGAAGGTGCAGCCCAAATAAAAATAGTTCGCTTCACTAGCGTACCTAAAAACTATGCTGAAGTTCGTCCAAACACATAAAAACTGTTGCCAGTATTCAGCTACACTGACATGGTGTGTTCTTACAGTCGTACCATAAGACATTGTGAATCTGTTAACAGGTCATACTGGCAACAGGGAAGTCAACATCTGCCACCAAGAAATGGATAATCGCAGACATGTACAGATGTTTATGAGCACAATGTGGCATCAGAAACTAAATCTGCCAAAACACTCACAATACGAACTTATCAAACTTTTGGCAATACTCTTTATTATGAAACCGAACTCAATTTGCGTGTTTTGAAAGCACCGACAATCCTTTGTTTTACCACTTTTATTGAGAGAGTTGAGGGAGGATGTTTAGGGAGCTACAAGGACTAAAGTTAAAACTAAATATCATATTTAAATGATATTTTCTGGGTAATACTGCAAAAATATAACCTGCCTTTTTGTATGCTTGGGTATCCACTAAAATAATGTGTAACATACAACATTTTGACACTGTAAAACAAATTTACAACTATGTTATACATGTATATTATTTATATAAATATTATATCCTTTGAATTGTATATGTTTATATTTGTATAACTATGTATACTTGTTTAATACTTGTATAATTAAATGTTTTTATGAATATACATTTTAACATAAACACATTATTAACTATTATATAGATAATAGCACACTAAACTAAACTCAATGATAAGAGAAAGAAAGACAAAAAAAATCACTGTTTACTATTGTCCCCTTGCATTAATGATACACAATTTTCCTGTTTGACAAGTTATATTCTATATAGAGCATTATAAAAATAAAGGTGACTTGACTAAACGTAACAGCTTTTCAGAACTGATTTGGGTCTTTGTTCAAGTTTCAGCTGTTTACTGGATGTTATCAGAATCAGAACAGCTTTTATTGCCAAGTATGCTTACGCATACAAGGAATTTGTTTTGGTGTCACAGGCTTCCAGTGCACAGAGACGACAACAACAACACAGAGAAAATAATATAAGTTGAGATTAAAAAAAATACACATATGTAAATATAGACAAAAATTGCAATATAAGATTTAAGAAAATAAATAAATTGTATATACAGTTGTGCTACAAATGATAGAAAAAGAACAGAATAGAATAGAGTAGAGTAGAGTAGAATAGAATAGAATGAGATGTCGGGATGTACTGAGATGTAGGTGGTAACAAATAAAGGTTATTGCACATATTTTTATTGCACAATTGGGGGGGGGTCTGGAACATTTAACTGTTCATTAGGTATATTGCCCAAGGGAAGAAACTGTTCTTATGTCTGGCTGTCCTGGTATTTGTGGCTCTGTAACGCCGACCAGATGGCAACAGTTCGAAAAGGGGATGACATGGGTGTGAGGGATCCAGAGTGATTTTCTGAGCCGAACCGTTCTCTGTAATCTTCTGGTGTCTGATTTTGTAGCTGAGCCACATCAGACAGTTATTGATGTGCAAAGAACAGATTCGATGACGGCTGAGTAGAACTGTTTCAGGAGCTCCTGCGGCAGGTTAAACTTCTTTAGCTGTTAAAGGAAGTACAACCTTTGTTGGGCCTTTTTTGCAATGGAGTCGATGTGAGTGTCCCACTTCAGGTCCCGGGAGATGATGGACCCTAGGAACTTGAATGTCTCCACTGCAGCCACAGTGCTGTCCATGATGCTGAGAGGGGGGAGTGCAGGGGGTTTCTCCTGAAGTCTATGATCATCTCCACTGTTTTGAGCGTGTTGAGCTCCAGGTTGTTAAGACTGCACCAGACAGCAAGCTGCTCAACCTCTTGTCTGTAAGCAGACTCTTCACCATCTTGAATCAGGCCGATGAGAGTGGTGTCATCTGCAAACTTCAGGAGCTTGACAGAGGGGTCTTTAGAGGTGCAGTCGTTGGTGTACAGGGAGAAGAGTAGTGGGGAGAGAACACATCCCTGAGGGGCACCAGTGTTGGTGGTGCGGCTACTTGACATTAATGTCCCCGTTCTCACTAGATGTTGCCTATCTGTCAGAAAGCTGGTGATCCACAGAGAGATAGAGCTAGGAACACAGAGCTCATCTGCCCGGCACGCTTCATCTGCGGAAGCGCGCCGTCCGGCATCGCGTCATTCAGCCAGGTTTCTGTGAAGCACAGAGCAGCGGAGTTTGAAAAGTCCTTATTTGTCCGAGTGAGCAGAAGTAGTTCGTCCGTTTTGTTGGGTAGAGAGCGGAGATTCACCAGATGGATGCTAGGCAGCGCCGTTCGAAATCCACGCTGTCAAAACTTAACGAGAGCGCCGGTTCGCTTTCCCCGTCTGTGCGTCGTGAGGCGTTTGATCAGTGTCCCCGCTCCAAACATGAACAAAATAAACTCCGCTCCATATATCTTTCTTTCTTAAAGGGGACACCAAACATTAAAGGTGGTTAAAGGCTGTCCAATAATAAAACAGAGCAAACCATTACAGAATAAACATGGATGGTGTTTAACAAATGTACATATAAATCTAAACGCATTAAAATAATGTCTACTCAAGCACTTCTAACACTTCTAATGTTAAATTTTAATTATTCAAATTTTGGCTGCTACATCCCCAGCCTCTAATTGTATAGGCAGGCAAACTATATTAATTATCACATCAAATTATCTAGAGCCTTAAACCTTCAAAATAAAAATCTTTGGAGTCACAACTTGAACTTCCATTTAAACTACAGTCAGTCAGCTTCTAGTAGAAGACATTTTGGAGATGGGTCGATTCAGGGTGCTGCTTTTCATCTGAGGCATTGTCTTGATAGTACAACTTATCCAGGAATTCTCAGGTGTATTTTAATCCACAATCAAGACATTACTGTCATTTATTTTTCTTTTAGAGCCTACACATGAAGAACTCTTTTATTAGGATCTTGTTGAAATTACTATTAAGTTGTTAAAATATAATATCTTACATACATCTTATATGCATACATACATACATGTATACATCCCCTTCTAGGGCACTCACGCTACGTCCTCTAGCGGACACTATGGGGAATGCTGCCAGCATGACCAGTGTCTCAAGCATGTGTGAAACAAACCGAATCCTATTGGTCCATGTGGCCCGCGATGTCATAGGCAGGTGCCCGGAAGTATAAAAACACACATACGACTTTTGTTGTCTTCTGTTTGAAGTGCATATGAGAGATCAAGGCAGGTGTGCAGGTGCACCAAAAATATTACTTTTTATATAAAAAAAAAAATAAGCAAGCCCTGCCCAGATTTAAAAAGTAATGCAAAAGTAAAGTAATGCATTACTTTCCATAAAAAGTAACTAAGTAACGTAATTAGTTATTTTTTAGGGAGTAACTCAATATTGTAATGCATTACTTTCCCCAACACTGATCATCAGTGTGTTAAACAGGGAAATATGCAAGCAAAAACTATGTTTGTCCCCAAAACACTACTTGTACTACTAATACAGACAGCTAGCCTACTGACACTCAACCAGAGTATGTGAGTGGAGTGGGAGCGAAGCGGGAAGTAGAGCGGTGTGATTTTTAATGGAGTGAGGAGCAGATATTTTAAAAGTTGGAGCATAATGGTTTTCATTCGCTTCAAGAGTGCTCCAGCATTGCTCAATCACTAGTACAATTCATGACAACGACCCATAATATAACTGCATATTTATCAAGAATTCATGTGTTAAACATAGCCTATTTAGCTAGCTTGACAGAGATAGGTAACTCAAATCAGAAAGAATAGGAAGACTAGGATGACGGCAATGGACATGAGCAGAAAGCTATAGTTTTCAATGAATTTGTTTGTTCCTTCAAGATACTGAATTTTTTCAGGTGAAAGCATGATTTAAACAAGTACAACACTTATTCACACGCAATCGCTCTCTCAATAATGTATTCAAATAAATGTAAACTTACTGTGGTACTTCATCTGTATCCGATTTCAAATGAGAAGAAATATGTAAGAAACGCAGCGATCTGTAGGTAAAATAACTGATGAAACGTACTGTTATTTTCATCACAAACATTTGCACTGCAAAAAGCAGCGATTTTACCTTTTAATGCTGACAACTAGTGTTGGGTTTGAGTCCACCTAAGTCGAGTCCAAGTTGAGTCCAAGTCTTTAACCAGTCGGTTAGACGAGTCAGAGTCCAAAATGGGCCGAGTCGGACTCAAGACCAAGTCCCAAAGGGCCGAGTCTGAGTCCAAGTAAACACTACTGATTGTCAGTATTTTAACATTGTTTTAACCCAAAGGGTTCACAAACTCGGTCCTGGAGGGCCAGTGTTCTACAGAGTTTAGCTCCAGCCCCAATTAGACACACCTGAACCAGTTAATCAAGCTCTTACTAGGCATACTAGAAACTCCCTCGCAGGTGTGTTGAGGCAAGTTGGAGCAAAACCAAGGACCAGGACTGAGTTTGGGCACCCCTGTTTTTAACTAAAAAAACGCAATGTCAATTGAAAAGCAAAAAGCAAAGAAAAGCAAACCTCTAGTGGATCTTGACATTTTGATTTTTGATTTCACAACATCTCATAATTAGTGTCGTGGTCTGCTTAGCAAACTTAAATCATGTAACAGAAGTTTTGGCTGACTTATGTCATGTGACATATTTCAGAGTGAAACAGGTTTTAGAATGTGAAAAATTATAGGACGGGACTTGACTTTATTCACTGATATAATAAATGTATAAATTCAAGGGTGGGGGTAAAGGAGTAGGTATCTTGGTGAATGGGACCTTAAGAGCAGAAAATGCACCTCTTTTATTTCTGATTGTGGCTGTGTGAGTTTTGGGTTTTATATGTTTTTTTTTTTTTCTTGGATGAAAATGAGACTGTGAGGGATAAACCTAGTCTTTACAATGGTACACACTGTGTATAAAGCCCTACATATACTTTCCATAAGTCACAGCAAACTCACACCTGTTTTATTTTTGAATGCATTTATAGTTACATTAATTACAATAAATTACATTACATAAAGAAAAATTGATGATGTGCCATTGAATTATTAGAAAATCATGGTGGTTTTGGACCCATTAAAACTATTGCTGCAAAGATGTTAGAAAAAATATTTTTCTTTTAAGCTAGAAACTGCCACCATGTTTAAAAACCAATAATGATTTTAATACAGCAAAAATTAATCAACTAATGTAAGTAAAACATTCTCAAGCTTACTGAAGGCAAGTAAACACTCCAGGTAGGCCTATTACAAACAAAAGGATAAATATATTAATCAAAAATACAAATGAAATAATATTTTTAAAAAACAGAATCTTTTTAAAAACAGACCTTTTTAAGGTAGGTCTATCTAAAGGCTATTACAGAAATAGACTACTATAGACATTTCTTGAAGTAATAAATGTTAAAATAAAACACTGCAAAATCTTCACTGTATATATTAAATATGATTCTTATTAAAGTTAATAAGTGATTTAGTCAAGAAAAGTGAGTGCTTCTCTTTTTCTTTTGTTGTTTGATTTATGACGCAGTCAGTTGCTGCAGGTTTACGCTGCTGTCGCTTTAAGATCTTAGCAAATATTTTCTCCCAACTGTTCAGGTTTACTTAACACAAAACCGACTTAATTTACATGAATAGTCTCTAAGACGAGCATATGTGTAGCAATAACAGACCCTATTAGAAGCGAAAGAGAACTCGGCATTCTCGACACACTGAGTGAGAGGCGCGTTCTATGATCGCGCTTTGAGTGTGTGTGCGCACATAAACTCGTTGGTTTTTTTAAGTAGCCTACTGGACAAGACTTAAAAACACATGCAAATACTGAATATCACTTTCGTGATAATGCATCGAGTCAGTGACATTTCCGTCAACTGTCTCTGGACTCGGATGGACTCAGCATATTTTCAGAGTCTGAAAGGCTTGAGTCCGGGTCAAGTCTGAGTAAAAATGCATCCGAGCCCGTGACAAGTCCGAGTCACCTAGAAATTGTACTCGAGACCGGACTCGAGTATGAGCCCGAGTACCCCAACTCTACTGACAACCATGTTAGCTTGGCATGAGAAAAAAGTTTGCACACTAGTGTTCCAATAAGCCACTTTAAAACTATCCTGTTGTTTTATTTCTGTTATTTTCTTCTTTTAATATGCGTTATGAACATAACTGTGTTATTTCAAACATACTGAAATAGTTTAGATGCGGAGCAGTGTTTCTGGTATAAGTCAGCAAGGAGTGGAGCGGGATCGGGAAACGGTGAACCCAGAGTGGAGCTGGAGCGGAGCGGTTATTAAATGCTCGGAGCACGGAGGGGAAATTGTTGTCGCTCCACTCCGCTCACATACTCAGCACGAAACAGCTTAAAATAGCACTATACTAGCCTGGACCAGCACTAACCAGCTTGGACCATCTTGGAATCCATGCTGGTTTATGCTGGATTTTTCAGCAGGGACCTTAACTCTTGGGGATTGCTTTGATCTGCAGGATCCGCACACCCTCTTAAATAGGCTGTCAGATGCTGCAGACAATATTTGGGTTGTTATGTTGGTGTGAGCACAGAGTTGTTTTAGCAATCAGCAATGTTTTAACATATAGCTTGGCTGTGCCTCTCTAATATGTATGTGGGGAATCTCCCTTCCTGTGTTAAGCCAGATGGATTTAGGAGTAGGCTGCCTCCCCAGCCTTCTGTTTATTTTTAAGTGGGCGGTCCCTCTGAATCCCACTTATTATGTTTGGACTAAGTAGACTGTTCCCCCTCTTCAGGGCTTTAAGTGAACAGTCCCTACAAGCGAGTGTAGCTGTCTGCAGATGGTTATGCTCCAGCACAAACTTGCTTTGCTCTGGAATATAACAGTCTGAGGGTAGCTGTGTTCTAGACTAGCTTCTATGACTAGGTTATGTTCCCCTCAGCATAAGCTTTCTCAAGTAAGCGCTGAAGTCTTTGCCTAGGAATCTGCTATTCAAGGATAGCTGTGTTCCAGCTCGGAGACTGCTCCCTTTTTAGGGTTTTTAAGTAGTGGTCTCCTTGAGCCCCTTGCCTATACTGTGCTGTCTCCTCTGTTTAGGTAGTAGAGTAGATGGCCCACTTCTGTGGTATGGGCAATCTTCAACCTTATCTGAGAGAACTGCTATTCAAGGATATCTGTGTCCAGTCCTCTAGTTTTTATGGCCTAGATATTGCTGTCTATCGGTCTATCTATACGGTGTATAATTAGACAGCCCACTGCTGGTGGTCTTGGCAATTACAGTGGTCCCGTTTCCTAGAGCCTAGCTATCTGAGGATAGCTATGTGCTAGCTCAGTGATTGCTCCCCTGCTTACATTTTTTAAGTAGTTGCTGAGTCCTTACAGCCCTTATAGGGGATAGTGTTGTCTGGTAATTGCTGTGGATTGCAGAAGATGTTTCCAGATCAGAGGATCAGAGACGGCCAACCAGCAGATGTGCATCCTAAACATCAAATACAGTCTCCAGCCTGGTTAGAGTACGCTTCTCATTGCAGACTCCTACATCAATTCCAGTAGGTCCTGTTTAGATACCATGGCCTCTCTTGCCTTGTGGTGGATTGCTGACTTCATGGACAATCTTACTCTCCGTAGTCATGATACCAGTGGATTCAAGAGTTTTGCACTGAAAGTCAAAGCACTGGTAGGCATGCTGGACCAATTAGAGGATAGTAAACTATCCTTTTTGTCCGTTTGTTGCTGCCGCACACTTAGAGTTTGAGCTCTGTCAAGTTAAGTCCTTATTGTCTATTTTTCAATCTAAAATCATGCTGGGTGCAGCAGCAGCGGAAGACGGAGCCAGGTCCTGGGCGAGGACCTCGCCCCCTCCGCCGCCTCCGGTTTTTGAGATCTCCACCCGGAACCGCTTTATTTCTCTCTGTGAGACGGAACGCGACGCTTTGATCGTCGGAGACTCCATTGTCCGGTACGTCCATGTTACCTTAGCTAAAGGTAAAGTGCACATTCACTGTTTTCCTGTTGCTCACGTTCTCGATGTTTCTGCGCAGATACCCACAATCCTGAAGGATGGCGAGAGCATTGGCGCGATCGTCCTGCACGCAGGGGTGAACAGCATCAAGCTGTGGCAGACGGAGGTTCTAAAGAGGGACTTCAGCAGCCTGATTGAGACGGTTCGCAGCACATCGCCCGCAACGAGGATCATTGTGTCAGGACCGCTTCCCACGTATCAACATGGCCACGAAAGGTTCAGTAGACTTCTTGCTCTAAATGAATGGTTCCTGACATGGTGTAAAGAACAGAAACTGCTCTTTGTTAATACTTGGAATCTTTTCTGGGAACGTCCTAGGCTTTTCCGTGCTGATGGCCTGCACCCCAGCAGGGTCAGAGCAGAACTCCTGTTGGACAACATCACCAGGACGCTACGCTCCATTTGACTAGTAAGCGAATTCTCAAATAACTACTATGACGGCTTTTGTTCTGAATGCTTAAAGTGCTCCTATTATGCCTTTTCAAATATGATCTTTCATGTAGTGTGTCATGTAGCTGTATGTGAACATAAACTATCTGCAAAGTTGTGAAGGTGACAGTGCATAATAAATAAAGTTATTGTCTATCAAAATAAAGAGTCAGCTCACATTTGCCTGAACGAGTCGTCAGGAATTCGAATCTTTTTCTGTTACGGCCATATGTCACTAAGTAACACATTTGCATAATGTCCGCCCACGTTCTACGTTGCAAACAATTTGCCCGCCCACAAACACAGTACAGTTTCCATGTGGTTTACACGTAATTTACACGTACATTATACAGAAGACGCTGTATCCTGCGCTGTGAGAAAAATTGTTTTATATTCACTTCCAAAAGATGATGAATCTACAAAGATTGTATTTTCTAGGGATGTTATGTTGTGTGACATCCCTGCACATGTCTTGCTAACCGGCTAAATCATGCTTTTGTAGTTCTGTTGTTCAGCTGTGGACCCACTGTAGTCCGACAATTTGTGATTGATGCAGCTTGACTGTCTGTCTGTCTTATTAGGACAAGCCGCGGACAAAGTTCAAATGACTTGTTCAAATGAACTTTTGCCACTGTGTGAAAGCCGTCTTAATGCATTATACAATGTTGAAGTTTACAACATAAAGGTGTGCCCGGTTCGCTTACATAAGCAAATTGCGAGCACTTTTCACGGTAGACCATGCTAACTTGTCGATCAGCCACTTCAGCCGTTTCATCAT
The DNA here is from genome assembly GCF_022985175.1 of Labeo rohita. Classification (NCBI taxonomy): domain Eukaryota; kingdom Metazoa; phylum Chordata; class Actinopteri; order Cypriniformes; family Cyprinidae; genus Labeo; species Labeo rohita. The sequence continues at coordinate 11,676,003 of NC_066876.1, read as the reverse complement.
CAGACTCTGGCTGGAATTGGTATGGTAAAATCGATGCCATCTTTTCTATGTATTGACAAGTATCCAGGGCTGTCAGTCAGTTATGGCAATGGGAGTTTCGTTCTCCGACACATGACCAGATGAAACTTCTTAATTATCGAAGTTAGCAGAGTGTGTTAAAAATAATAATTTTATCATTTATAATAATAAATATAATTTTCTCCTATTAAATTCAGATAAGACAGAGATATTACTTATTGGACCAAAAAACAGTACACAGAATCTCTTGGCTTACAATCTACAACTAGACGGATGTACTGTTACTTCCACTACAGTCAAAAGTCTGGGTGTTAGACTGCAACTTGTCTTTTGAAAATCATATTTCTCATGTTACAAAAACAGCATTCTTCCATCTTAGAAACATTGCCAAGCTACGAAATGTTACCTGTTTCTGATGCAGAAAAGCTAGTTAATGCATTCATGACCTCTAGACTGGACTATTGTAATGCACTACTAGGTGGTAGTCCTGCATCTTCAATAAACAAGCTACAGATAGTCCAAATTTAGTACAACAAGAAATAAATAGGTCAGTGGAGTTGAGAATAATTCAGAATTATATTAATCTGTGTATATCATCCCCCCAGGAGGCACACAATGTCATAAGTCGTTGATATTTGGTTACATTTCAGTTGTGCTATCAGTTGACTTAAATTCAATGTCAAGTGAACGTCTAATGACGATGTTTGACGTTCAATAAAGACATCACCTGACGGTGATATTTAGTTGTTTTAGGTTGTGTTGCACAGTAACCAAAATCCAACATTGAGTTAACATCTCAACCTAACATCATATTGATGTCAAATACTGACATTTAGCTTTGAGGTATATGGTGACCAAAACCCAACATCTCCTAAACGTCATAATGGCAACGTCCACACAATGTCAAATTCTAAATTAAACTTTTGTTGGTTTTAAGTTGTGGCATTAACTAATCAAAATCCAACGTCAGGCCAATGTCATATTGACATCAAATACTGACAATTTGTCATGAGGTATGGTGACCAAAACCCAACATCTCACAAACTTCACAATGGTAACGTCCACACAATGTCATTAGATATTGAGCTTTTTTAGTTTTAGGTTGTGGTAATAACTAACCAAAGTCCAACATCAAGCCAATGTCTCAACATACTGAAGTCAAATACTGACATTTAGTCATTAGGTACACTGTAAAAATAAATAAATAAATAAATAACTAAATAATTTTAAAAAACAACATGATAATATTATTATTTTAAATTAGAATCAAAACTGTAAAATTACAAACAATGTCTGTAAATGAACAACTTGACTGTTTAAGTATTTTATCATTAATGACAAATTACAATAATTCTCATTTTTTAACACAGGACAATGACTTTTATTTATACAGTATTTTTTTATTTACAAATTTATGTCAAACTACAACAATAATCTGTAATTAATTACATTAGCAGTCTTCTTTTTTATGTGCATCTTATTAGTTTTATATTTAGGTGTATTATTACATTTAAACTTTATTTATAAATACAAATATAGCTAACATTATGTCAACATTACATACTTTTCATTACATCAAGCACAGTCTGTTTTTAAAGAGTAAAGCTGCACAGCTCTTCAGGTTGAAACTTTCAGGCCTCTGCCCACACACCAGTTGATCTACAGAAAGTACACATAATCTTTGCAAACTCAAACACCTCAAAACACCCACTGACTTTCATAAACACACTCATGGGATACAGCACGAAATGTTTAGACTGGTCTTTCAAGTTAGTCATCAAATCTTTTCTTTATGACTAGTCAGTAATTGGTCATTATTTTTTTAAATTCAATTACATAAAATTGAAGATTAGCCTAAGATTAATTAAAAATAAGAGATTTCTTATTGGTTAACTCCTAGTGAGTCAAACTTGTATTTAAGACACTGTCTTAACATAGAGGCTAAGTTTAGGCGGCGCATGCTTGACTCGCGCATCCCCAAAACCTACACTGTTAAAAATTTATTGTAAATTTACAGGAAATTCCTGGCAACTAATTGCCGTGAATTTACCACAAGAAATATACAGGTTATGTACTGTGTTTTTATTACAATAAAATACTGTATTTATACAGCAGTGTTACTGTGATTATAGTGAATTATTACAGTAAAATGCTGTAATTTCTTATAATTTACTGCAACTCAGTTGCCAGGAATTTCCTGTAATTTCACAGGAGAGAATTACAATTAAATATTGTAATTGTATACACTGTATATTCTGTTATTTATTAATGTTACAATAAAAGCTGTAATCACTTCACAATTAAAACAAAAACAACTTCAACTTCTCTATTTTTATTAAAATAATATGCAACAGCACATATTACAGAATTAAAACTTTTTTCCAAACAAAGTATCCACATTTCATTTTCATATAAACAAATCACAGTTTCACTGAAGAATCTAGCTCACTTCCAGACGTCCAAACAGCCTATCATCAGAGGGAACATGGTGATATACAACAAAGGCGCCCTGCCAGCTATGGGGGGTAGGGGGCATCAATACTAGCCCATCAACTCAAAGTCCAGGAGTTTTCTTAAGAGGGTGCAGACAGGTGCATTGAGTTTGTGTCTCTTCTCTGCTTTGCTGCCTGTCTGGGAGTTGATTCCGCAAAAAGCTCTACAAACAGAGTGAAAAAAGTTTTATTATCTGTTAATGATGACTATTGAGAGTCTTTAGAGTTTATCATTTATTTCAATCATCTGTTTCTCATATAATTCTACAAATTTAATCTAAACCAAAAAAAAAAAAAAATAATTTCAGTTGGTCAAATAGCAAATAGTGGAGCTCTGCAGCAATCTACTGGTAAAAGTGAGAATTTTTTTTTCATTCTAAAACTGCATTTTCCAAAAGATGGGCAAAAATCTTACACTAAACCATTTCAAATGATCCATGTTATCCCCATGAAGGAAAGTTAGAAATGTGGGTCTTTTATAAAGTTAATTTTACATAAAAAAGCAGGTTTTTTATATGTACCTATGTAAAAAAAAACAAAAATATAATTTATATTAATTTTAAAAACTATGATATGTTCTCTAAAAACTACACAAATGTGAAGTAAAAACATTAATAAACATAATAAAATCACATTTGAAAATAAAAATGTTACAAAAATTACATTTTGTACTATAAAAATCTACTATAAAAATCAAGATATCATTCCAATTTTGTTTAATCCTGTAGATCTAGCAAGTGTTTACCACCGTACAAAGTCTTATACCATTTGGATGAAGATAACTATTTTTTAAAATTTGGCAAACATCATTCATTGTATGTACAGTTGAAGTCAAATGTTTCTACACTTTGCAGAGTCTGCAAAATATTAACTATTTTAACAAAGTAAGAGATCATACAAAATGGATGTTATTTTTTATTTAGTACTGACCTGAACTAGGTATTTCACATAAAAGACATTTACATATAGTCCATACGAGAAAATAGTTACATTTATAAAAATTACCCTGTTTAAAAGTTTACATACACTTGATTCTTATTACTGTGGTCTTACCTGGATGATGTTATTTGTTTAGTGATAGTTGTTCGTAAGTCTCTTGTTTGTCCTGAGCAGTTAAGCTGACTGCTGTTCTTCAGAAAAATCCTTCAGCTCCCACAAACTCTGTAGTTTTTCAGCATTTTTGTGTATTTGAACCAAGGACTGAATGATTTTTAGAATCCATATTTTCACACTGAGAACAACTGAGGGACTCATATGCAGCTATCACAGAAGGTTCAAATGCTCACTGATGCTCCAGAAGGAAACACCATGCATTAAGAGTCAGGGGTTTGTGGGAGCTAAAGGATTTTTCTGAAGAACAGCGGTCAGTTTAACTGTTCAGGACAAACAGGAGACTCATTAACAACTAGCATTAAACAAATAACACACAGCTGTGGATCATCTAGGTAAGAACACAGTAATAAGAATCAAGTGTATGTAAACTTTTGAACAGGGTAATTTTTATAAATTCAACTATTATTGTCTCTTATGGACTATACACGGTGTGCTGAATTATTAGGCAAGTTGAAACTCATACTTCATCATTTTTTTTTTACAAGAATATTTTACCAATCCCAAACCACTTCAATCTTAATAGCTACTATTGGTTTTGTATTTAAATCATATATAAGTGATATATAATTGTCTGGGAAGGCTGAAAGTCAGAAACTCCTTATATTTAGGTGTGCCAAATTATTCGGCAAGTATTCTCTATCCAGATAAAATGAGCCAAGAAAGAGATTGAACTCAGACTAAAATTTAAAAATTATTGCATGCGCATGAGAAGGATGCAGTACTAATGTAATAATAGAATTAGCAAAGTTAAGGAATGACCACTGGGCAGAGAAATGCTCATTGGGTTAGCAGAGTCAGAAGAAATAGGTGGAGAAGAAAAGACATATTACCTGCAAAAGAATGAATAATTAATGTCAAGAATTAGATGAGAAACAATCAGAAACCATTAAGTCTCCAGCGACATCATTTTCCAGAGCTGAACCTTCCTGGAGTCTCCAGAAGAGCAATGTGTCAGGTTCTCAGAGACTTTGTTTGAGTACAAAATCCTACAAAATGACCCTCACTTAATAAGAATAACATGCTGAAGTGTTGTGAGATCCATTAAGACTGATTTCTCCTAGGCCTTATGGACATATAAGTTGTGAGTGACTCTTGAAGGAACAGCATCACATCCTCTTGAACCACTGTTTTAAGAATTGATCTTCCAGAGTCTAGCAGTAGGTTTGGGGAGCTCATATTAGTCAATCTCTGCAAGACAGACATTTCAGGATAGGAGATGGACTAAAAATGAGCTCCCCAAACCTACTGCTAGATTCTGGAAGATAAATTCTTCAGTCTTAATGGATCTCACAACACTTCAGCATGTTATAAAGGCGATCGCAAGGATTCATTAAAAAACCCTTATACTTACTTCTGCTGTAAGTGAAGCTGGATTATGAATGATTTGAATCAGAATCAGAATCAGAATTAGCTTTATTCGCCAAGTGTGCGCAAACACACGAAGAATTTGTTGTGGTTTTTTAAGGTGCTCCTGGTACATACATACATACATACAACATTTAAATAAAATAAAAAACTTAAAAATAAATAATAATGTATGAATCTGGAACAGATGATTTATGTACAGATTTGTGCATTATTTTCTCTATATACAGCTATATAAATAAGAGATGTGCATGAGTATTTACATAATAATACTACAGAAAGAGACACAAAATGGAGAAAGAAATACAGAAATGAATTGTAGAACCCAGGTAATGTTCATGTTTATCTGTTTAAACTGGAGATGGCATTGGGGAAAAAGCTGTTTTTATGTCTAGATGTTTTAGTGCTCAGGGATCTGTAGCGTCTGCCTGAGGGGAGAAGTGCAAACAGGTTGTGTCCGGGGTGAGAAGGGTCTTGGATGATGTTTCCTGCCGTTTCTTCACTCCGGAGTGTGACACCACACCGACAGGCATCTGAGAATGGCTCGATTTGAAAAAGGGAATATTATTTTTACAGATTAATTAAAAACCACTGCATGGATTTTTATCATTATAGGGTAGATTTGTACATACACTGCCAACACACATTAATGTTCAAACAGCATGTAAAAGTGAACTTTGCATCCGATGACCCCTTTAAAGTCCTATTGAACTGTTCTACCATTCCATTACCACAAGGGTGGTACGGCGTAGTTCTCTTCTTTTTGATTTTTTGTCTCTTGCAGATGTCCTGCAAAATCTCTGATTCATACTGCCGTCCCTGATCACAGAGCAATTCCTCTGGAACACCGTGTTCAGGTATGTACTGTTCGCATAGAAGCTGTGCTACTGTACTGTTTTTTGGTCTATCATAGGATATGCATTGACATATTTGGTAAAATGATCTTGCACTACTAACACATACCTATTTCCTCTGGACGTGATTGGCAATTCAGTGATATCAGTACATACAAACTGAAAAGGTCTCACAGCCCTAATAGACTGGAGAGGCACCCTACGCTGAGGAACAGGCTTTTTCCGAGACTCACAAGCTTCACATGACTCACAATACTGTTCAATGGCAGTTCTCATTCCTGGCCAAAAACACAAACTCCGAGCCCGTGTGAGTGTGCGTTCAGTGCTATAGTGTCCAGCACAGGGGTCACCATGCAAGTAATGTTAAAGTGCCCCTATTATGCCATTTTAAAGGTTGCTAATATTGTTTTAATAGACTCCCAAAACAGGTTTACATGTATGCAAGGTCAAAAAACACTTCAGTTTTCTCCAAAAATAGATTTAATTTTACCCCATTTCTAAACGATTCATAAACGACTCGTGTGAAGCAGTTTGAAGAATCAGTCTCTCTAAACCCCTCCTTTCTGTGAGCCCTCACTGCTGTGATTGGTCAGATGGCGCAGTCCTTTATGATTGGTCTACCGCATACGGCGTGTCGGAAAACGAAACGCCCATTGCCATAACTGACTGACAGCCCTGGATACTTGTCAATACCTAGAAAAGATGGCATCTATTTTACCATAACAATTCCAGCCAGAGTCTGATAATGAAATGGCTGAAGTGGCTGATCAACAAGTTAGCACAGTCTACCGTGGAAAGTGCTCGCAATTTGCTTATGTAAGCGAACCGGGCACACCTCTATGTTGTAAACTTCAACATTGTATAATGCATTAAGGCGGCTTTCACACTGAACGCAGAAAGCGCTGCACTGGCCGCTGGGTTCAGTGCAGCCCTTCAGAGCGCAACGGCAAAAGTTCATTTGAACAACTCATTTGAACTTTGTCTGCGGCGTGCGCTCCACTGTGCGGGCACTTTGGTCGAGGCAGAAACAAGCCGTCCTTGCAGGGCGGAAGCAATTAAAACGAATGGGTTTCATAGCACAGCACTTTCCGCATTCGGTGTGAAAGCCGTTGCGTGTGCCATTCTTTATCATTACTCCAACTAATGAGACAGACAGACAGTCAAGCTGCATCAATCACAAATTGTCAGACTACAGTGGGTCCACAGCTGAACAACTGAACTACAGAAGCGTGATTTAGCCGGTTAGCATGACATGTGCAGGGTTGTTACACAACATAACATACACAACTACTTATTTTGAACGATAGCAAGAAAATAGTCTTTGTAGATGCATCATCTTTTGGAAGTGAATATAAAACAATTTTACTCACAGCATAGGATATAGCGTCTTCCGTATAATGTACGTGTAAATTTCCATGTGACCTAAACCACATGGAAATTTATGGGCGGGCAAGTTGTTCGCGACGTAGAACGTGGGTGGACATTATGCAAATGTGTTACTTCGTGACGTGTGGCCGTAACAGAAAAAGATTCGAAATCCTGACGACTCGTTCAGGCAAATGTGAGCCGACTCTTTTTTTTGATAGACAGTAACTTTATGTATCATGCACTGTCGGCTTCACAACATTGCAGATAGTTTATGTTCACATACAGCTACATGAAACACTACATGAAAGATCATATTTGAAAAGGCATAATAGGGGCACTTTAAGCATCTTTAATGAGAATGTCAGGAATGACCACCTGAGAAGTGTAGGGTTTACCTGGGGCATTACACACTGTACGGCAATGTACCCCATCCTGTATGACCATACGGGGAATTTGCCACCAAATTTGTCTCAATTTCCCACTAACCTGTCTAAGATTAGGTTTCTTTGTTTTTCAACTGAACTATAAATCTGAGAGAGCAGAGCATATGTTTTCTGATAACAAGAAATATCTTTTCCCTCATCCCCAAAAGAGGTACACAGTACATTCAAAGTAGACTCAGAAGTAACGCCATCAGGTTCATTCTGGGTTAGACAAATTTGTGACTGCGCCTTAGAATGACTACACAGACGTCTGGAAGATGACAGACAAGTCATCCGTTTAAACAGATGCTGTCTGTGTGAAAGCTTTCGGTGTCATAGAAGAAACTACCGGAATTCGAGACATGGCGTCCGCATTAGAATGTCTCCGGCCCTCTTTGTAATCACCCAATCGTACGGATCGAGTTCCATAGCCCACCGACCTCTACGCCCTGCGGGATCAACATCAAAGTTCAACTTCCTCAGCCTAACCAGAGGTTTGTGATCTGTGACAATTGTAAAAGGGCAGTTTCTCAAGTAGTGATGAAAATGCCTAACTGATCAAACTATTGCCCACAGTTCTTTGTCATAGGTTGACCATTTTTGTTTAGTAGAAGTAAGTACGTGACTAATGTATGCAACAAGCCGCTCTTGGTCATTTTGAATTTGAGACAGAACACAACCAATAGCTGTATTAGATGCATCTGTACTTAATGTGAATGGCTGGTCAAAGGTAGGAAATGCCATGACAGGAGATGTCAGAGCATCTTTCAGTTGCTGAAAGGCTGCTGAACACTCATCGGCCTATTCAAAATGAACGTCTTTGTGAGTTAGTCTCTGTAAAGCTTGAGCTTTTAAGGCATAGTCTCGAACAAATCGCCTATAGTAACTACACAAGCCTAAAAATGCTTGTACCTCAGTAGCAGATTTAGGAGTTGGCCAATCTTGTACTTTCTAACTATGAGCTGGGTCAAGAGCCAACCCATCCTTCGAGACAACATGAGCCATATACTTTACAGATGCCTTGAAGAACTGATATTTTGTAGGGTTAAGCTTGAGGCCTGCTTCTCTAAACCTGGTCAAAATGTCTGTGAGGTTTTTGATGTGATCCTCAAAATCTTTCCCTATACAAATGATGTCATCTAAATAAAATGACACACTTTGTCTAGTGCAAACCTCTAAGGACTAATTCCATAAGTCTTTGGAATATGGGTGGACTATTCTTAAGACCTATGGGCATCACCTTAAAGTGATACAGCCCATCACTGGTGGTAAAGGCTGTCTTTTGCCTGTCATCCAGATCTAACTGTACTTGCCAATAACCCGAAGACATGTCCATGGTAGGAAAATACTGAGACCCTAATAAAGCATCAAGACTATCATCCACCCAAGGTAATGGGTGTGCATCAGTAATGGTTACGGAATTCAGTTTGTGATAGTTAACACAAAATCGGTAGGTATTGTCTTTATTCCTCACCATTACTACTAGACTCAACCAAGGACTATCACTCTCCTCTACTAAATCTTGTGCTTTGAGCATTTCTACCTGGCAGTGAATTTCTGCCTTGAGAGCAGGAGAAGTCCTGAATGTGAGGAAGATTTTATTAACTAAAATATATAGGAATTGTGTCCAAATTATTTTACCATTATAATTCTACCCTATATGTTGCTGGGCAAGCACATCCTGTGTTGTTGTAGAGCGCAGGGACAGTACATACCTTGGGCTTCACAGGACTTGGAGGGGCTAGTCACTCGCCTCCCGGACATGCACGAGGGGGCTGGGAAATGGATTAGGGTGTTTGAAGAAGAAACTATGGGCAAACTCCTGGCTGTAGGAGACATCAAAGCACTCTTGGCAAAAATTATAGGGGGAGCAAAGATGGAAGAAATTCTTCAAGCATCTGGCTTAGAGAGAGCTGTGAATTCCCATACATAGACGGGACTGTATATGATGTATTCCGCCCAGCCGTGTGGCAAGCACTACGTGCTGAATACCCGACTAGAGTCGACCATAAAGCATTGAAGGGTGAACAGTTGGGGGAAACTGAAAATCCTGTCACATATGTGCAGAGACAATTGAAAAGATGGAAGCAAGAGACTGAAGGGAATCCAGAAGGAGACCCTCTAATGGCTACACTGTTCAGAAATGCTATAATAGAAGCCATGCCACAAACTGTTAAGAGTAAGCTTGAGGATGTAGTTGGTCTGAACTCCAAAACACACAAGGAGTTTTGTGATCATGTGTCTCATGCAGTGGAACTGTATAGGAAAAATGAACAAAAGCTCTTAAACCAAGAGAAAGAACTACAAAGAAAGCTTACTCAACTGCAGCTTGAAGAACTGACAGCCA